>NC_135662.1:13489390-14116057 GCF_964188315.1 Podarcis muralis
GAAGTAGCAACAAGTTTCCCTATCTGCCTAGCTCTCCATTGGAGTACAAAGGAAGGAGATCTCATTGTTAATCTCACAAGACATGGACATTTCGCCAGCATTGCCTAAAGCAGAGGTAGCCAAGGTTTCCCCTTCCATCTGCTGTTGGGTTTGGGCTGTCATCATCCATGGTAGCTGAGGCTGATGGTAGATGGATTAGTCACCTGGTTGGCGTCGTGAGAACAGGATGCTGAACTAGGTGGACCAATGCCCTTTTATGTTTTAATAGAGTCCCGCAATATCTGGAGGCCGCCATTTTGGCTATTGTGGACCAGCAAGGCTCCTTGGAACAGCCCCTGTGTTTGTGGAGCTTCTGTCCCAGCCAGCTTGCCCTCTGCACCGATCCGCCTCACCAAAGATTGGTACCCTAATGCTTTGCAGAGCATCACCTTCTGCTCTCGAAGACAACACCAGCCAGAGCTGCATGAGGCACCTGTCTGTGAAACCGCTTGGGGCAAATCCTGTCACAGGTGCCATTCCATCTACTTCCAAATTGATGTGGCAATGACGGCAGCTGAGGTTTCAATGTGACACTGCAGGGTAATCTCTGTGCTGTAAGAACTAAGGTGTGAAATGGCAATTAGAGTTTGGCAAGGAAAAGGGGAGCAATACTTGTCGGCTGAGGATGCTAAGTTTTCAGCTGAAAGATTCCAGTTTCTGGGCGAGACAAGGGCGACGCAAGGATGCCACCCGCTAGAGATTGACTCTAGGCAAACAACTAACAGGGAGAGACAAGAGCTCACAGCCAGGAGTTTAGAAAAATCAAGACTCCTTCCAAGGTACAGATGTCGATCCGCCTAATGTTTTGCTATCTATTTCAAGTCCTGCCAATAACTACAGTGCCTAAACAACTTGCAGTTTGGCAGAGATTATTGGGTAAATACATTCATAGAGGAACGAAAGCCTGGTTATGCAGCAGCAGCAAAGTTTGCAAGGTGGAAAACCCATTTTACTCAGTACATTAAGTGTTCGGTGAGGAATATACCAGAAAGCTGCTCCTTCGATCTCCCTGCTGAGATACCACCCCATGTTCTGTGAAGCTGGAGTTATGATGGCCCGGGAAGGCTGGGAACAAGCAGGTCTATATAGACTCAGGGTTTTTTAATGTACTGTGATCCATGGGACATTCTGAGATTCCGTTCCTGGCTAGATATGGAGAATTTCGTTCCGTCTGCATTTTTTAAGTCATCTGACGTAATTCGCAACTCCCATGCTTATATACGGATCAGAATGTAGTAATAGCCTTCACACTTCTCTGAATTTTGCAATACAATGGTAACCTTGGTACTTGAATGGCTTGACTCCCAAACAAATCGGCTCCCAAATGCCGCAAAGTGAGTGTTCTGGTTTGCAAATGTTTTTTGGAAGCCGAATGTCCAACGCTGCTTCTCCTGCAGCCAAATGGAAGCTGCACCTTGGTTTTCGAACCGTTTCGGGAGTCAAATGGACTCCCGGAACGTATTAAGTTCGATAACCAAGGTACCACTGTATAGTTCTTGGCTCAAGAAACACAACAAACTACAAACAAATTTGTGTATTTTAGGGTAAAATAAGTTTACAAAGGTGTACATTAAGGTTAAATAGGTATTTTGTGATAAATTTCATGGTTAAATGCAAATTTACAATATTTTTAAAGAAAATTTATAAAAGAATGTGTAAAAAGATTTGTGGGGGGGAAAGAATAATAAATAAAAGGAAATTAATACAGAAATGGGACTGGAGAAACTTAAGAATAAACAAATGTGACAGGGACATGGGCCAGAAACAGATCGATCTGTCCATCTGTACATGTGGACACATGAATGTCAGTGTCCCCTGCCTCTATGCAGATAGTAGCACATTTGGTTCCTTATTCCAGGTTTGCAAGCTTTCCTTACCTTTGCATTCTGCAGAGGTGGAAAGCCTTGGAGCAAAAGAAGGAAGCCAAATCTGGTTTAACATCTCAATATAAACCTAGCAACACAGGCGAAAAGGCCTCAGGATTCAAAACTTGAGAAACTCCAAGTCTGCCCCAAGTTGCCTACTCCCTACAGCTTTCCCAGTATCATTAAGACAAGGTGTTCCAAAAATGATAAGCTTTATGATACACATAGCCAAAAGCTTCCGTGTTTCATGCCGATTCCTAGAACAAAATGCAACGTTTGCTATTCACACCAGAGACTCTTTCAAAAAACAGAGGGGTTCCCCCCCAATGCAGCATTCTTCACCTGTGCTACTACATGGTCTTGGAAATAAATGAATAGGCATTACGCCAATATGATGCAATAGTGCAGAAGTTAGACCAGAGAGTTCTGGATTCATTTCCTATTCTAATTACAAGGTTCACTAGATGGCCTAGATCAACTCTCTAGTTGATCATTGTGGTGAGGATCATCGTCGTGAGGATTAAATGAAGTATTTAGTCAAGAGACTCAATTAACAACTTAATATTTTTTTGGACATTTAAAGCAGTGCCTCTGATTAAATCAGGAGTATTTTGTAAAACGAAGTATTTATTTTTCACATAAGGACTGCAGATGGCAAGTGTCATCTTAGAAGAGGGACTCTTCTATTGGATGGTTCGTCCTACGATCAAAGTTTAAAAGGCTCACTTTAGCCTCATCCAGGGGGAGGCCTGTTCTTCTCCAAGGTGAAGAAGGGCAGTTCTTCATTTTGCAGAATTGTTTGGTTTAAAGATAAAAGAACCACAAGGACAGAAAGCAGGGACCTTGAAGGTACCCTCAACTGGCAGGACCCAGGCAGCAGACTGGGGCCACCTGGTCAAAGTCTTCCCCACTTACAGTGAGATGTGTTTAATTTAAAACTATACAGTGGTACCTCGGGTTAAGTACTTAATTCGTTCCGGAGATCTGTTCTTAACCTGAAACTGTTCTTAACTTGAAGCACCACTTTAGCTAATGGGGCCTCCCGCTGCCGACGCACCGCCCGAGCCCAATTTCTGTTCTTATCCTGAAGCAAAGTTCTTAACCTGAAGCGCTATTTCTAGGTTAGCGGAGTCTGTAACCTGAAGCGTATGTAACCTGAAGCGGATAACCCAAGGTACCACTGTAGTCATTATTCCTAAACGTGTGCCTGTAAATATGAAGTAGTATCTGTCAATGTTATGCAAATCTATGTCCTCTTTGGCTGGTGATGCAATCCTTTTCTGGTGGCGTCATTCCTCCAGCGCTGGCTATGTCTAAATGGCCACCCTGTTCTCCAGAACAACGCAGCACTCCTCCTTCCTTGGCCTGCCGCTTCCGCCTGCCTTTTAGGTGTAGCTTTCCTGTCCTACCTGCTTCTTGACTCCCTTGTTTTTCTTGCGAGTAGGCCAAAGGTAAGCTATTGCTCAAGAAGACAGGTTTCCTCTGGTTCTAGCCAACTGAGGTCGTGGACTGCTGCTCTACCCATCGCTCCCTTCCCCACACAGTCTTTGCTCTTCTTCTGCCACCACCGTCACGGACCATAAGAGGGCTTTGCAATGTGGCAATGCCCACTCAACATCAACTTTGTTGGACTGGTCATGTTGTGGGGATGCCTGATTATCATCTTCCAAAGCAACTTGTTGTTGTTGTTTAGTCGTTTAGTCGTGTCCGACTCTAGGTGACCCTATGGACCAGAGCACGCCAGGCACTCCTGTCTTCCACTGCCTCCCGCAGTTTGGTCAAACTCATGCTGGTAGCTTCGAGAACACTGTCCAACCATCTCGTCCTCTGTCGTCCCCTTCTCCTTGTGCCCTCCATCTTTCCCAACATCAGGGTCTTTTCCAGGGAGTCTTCTCTTCTCATGAGGTGGCCAAAGTATTGGAGCCTCAGCTTCAGGATCTGTCCTTCCAGTGAGCACTCAGGGCTGATTTCCTTCAGAATGGAGAGGTTTGATCTTGCAGTCTATGGGACTCTCCAAACTTAAAAATGGAAAGCGTAATGCCGGTGATCAGCAAAAGAGGTTTAAAGACTATCTCAAGGCAATTTTTAAAAAAATGTAGTATAAACACCAACAACTGGGAAACACTAGCCGAGCACTCCTGTTGGAGAACAGCGTTTACCAAAGGTGTCATGGGCTTTGAAGACACTCAAACTCAGGACGCAAGGGAGAAACGTGCTAAGAGGAAGGCACGCTTGGCAAACCCTCACTGTGATCAACTCCCACCTGGAAACCTATGTCCCCACTGTGGAAGGATGTGTGGATCCAGAATTGGCCTCCACAGTCCCTTACGGACTCATTGTTAAAACTGTGTTTATGGAAGACAGTCTTACTTGGCTCTGAGTGATCGCCAAAGAAGAAGAGAATTTGAGGGCTTTGTAATGTGGCAGTGCCCACTCAGCTCCCATAGTAGGCATTATCGTGTTTTTTTAACTACTATTCAGAACGGATTGAAACGGATTCAATCAAGTGCAATTATTTTCAGCCAGGCGAGAGAGAGAGAGAATATGTACTTGAGCTGAACTGCAAAACATTAAGAGTGCCTAGATTCCATTATCGTGCCACTGGCTCCTGTTTTCCAAGTGCTGCATCACTTGAGCTGATGGTCAACCCCCAGAAAGGAGGTTCTGTCACTGAATGGTGGAGTGGATACAAATCAATGAATTTTTTTATTTTAAAAAAAATCGGATTTTTTTTTTATATCAGATTTTTTTTATTTACATTGGATTTTTAAAATAAAATGTTTTTGGAGGAAAAATCTTTCTAAAGATAGTTTTCTGTTTAAGTTACATTATAGTCCAAAGGCTATTCATCAGGAAATAAGGATTTGTTTTAGGTTTTTCATGTGTGCTAAAATTCAGTCTTAAGGGTTTGGGTTTTTTGTTTTTTAAAAAAAGGTTAACCACATCAGTTATAATATTGCTATATGCTATAATATTGCTTTAGTTAAATAAATAGTTTAAATTGTTATTAAGAAAATGATTATTTTTCTTCTTCCAACAAAGTATAGCAGAAAAGTTGTCCAAATATAAACAGTTAACTTATTCAACCTCGCAATAATTTCATAATTATTTGTCTATGTATTTCTAATAGTATAACCAAATCTGTCATTTTTGATATAACTGTAAAACCGACTCTGAAAATTTATTATTCCAAAAATGAAACCTTCCTCTGGTTGTAAATGTTAATATTATACCAGCAAGACCTCATCCTAGACCACTCTAGCTGATTCTTTGTGAACAGTGTGTTAGAAGGCAGATGGAACAAAACAAAAAAATTCATTGACTGGTGTGGAGATACTTTTGCAATTCCTGTTCCACACCTCTTGACAGAAACTCAGAAACTGTACTTAGCATCTATGAGATTTTCCACCTCAAAGCAGTGGAGAGAAAATTATTCTACAACTTGTGTCCTTAAGAACTTCCCTGCTGGACGAGAACAAAAGTCTATTAAATCTACCTTTCTGTTTCCAACAGTAAACAAACAGATGCTTTGGGGAAACTCACAAGTAGTGCCTGAAGACAATCATCCTTCCCCTCTTCCCTTCCTATACTAGTTACTCAGAGGTACATCATCCCTAATTCCATTTTACTACTTTGCTTAGAACCCAACAACACATTCCTTGTGAAATACCTAACCTACGGTTACCAGATTTTTTTCAAAGAATCCGGGGACACTTTTTGGGGGGAAAAGAGAAAAAAAAGTTATTTTTCAAAAAAAAGAAGTAATATCTTCTCTTCTGTGGTCTCCTCTGTTGCGCGGCCTTCCTCTGTGCCCCAGCCTGCTCTCTTGGAGTACTAGCAGCCATGGAGTAGGCTTGGGTCGGGCCTGGGCTTGGCCATGTGTCCTTGCCCTCCTGCTGCTTCTCTTACCTCTCCTCCTTAGCAGCAGCGGCGGCAACAGCGTGGCAAGGTTGGGGCTCCCGTCTTTTTTCTCCTTCTTTCTTTCTCTTCACCTCCTTCTCTCTGCGTCGGCTCCGGGGTTTTCCAGGGTTGACGTGCGGGGCATCTCCAATTCCCCCTTGGCAGTGGCAGCGGCAGTCTCAGCAGCCCGGAGCCAGCCTGGTAGCGCAGTTGGCTCTGGCTAGTCTCAGGAGCTGCTCACTGCCGTGGCGCCCGCCATTTTGCCTCGTCAGAAGTCCTCATATGACGTGTCTTGTGCCGTTGAACCAATCACGCAACATTCATTCCCTACTAATAAATCTACAACACTTAAAATATAAATCCGGGGACATTAAATGAAATCCGGGGACGGATGTTGTCCAGGGACAGATTTGTAAATCTGGGGACTGTCCCCGGGAAATGGGGACGTCTGGTAACCATAACGTAACCCTTTTTCTCATGCACAATCCCCACATGGCTGAAAAATGTGGAAGATACCCAATAGGACCTATAGCTTGCACAGTTCTCATTCATTTCAATGTGGCTTGTGGAGGAGATTGTCCCAGTGGATAGTAACCTTTGATTAAAAGGGGGCATTTGGAAGACACTAAAATGTATTTATTTGGGAATGTGAGACTTCATCTCACACACACATAAGCTAGTGAAGTAGATATCAGCACATATCAAGGAAGTGGGTTCTATAAAGTTAATTATACACTGTATTTTACCTTGGGCTGTCTCAGATTATGCGGAAGTGATAAATTATGAGTTGGAATTGATTATTTTACATTATGGAGATCAAGATTGGTAAACAGTAAGCAGCCTTCGTTCCTGGAATATTAGCTGGAATATTATTCTGGCTGGGCCACTTTGGGTCTTGGCCATGAAGTTCTGTGTTCTACTTGTGAGGATTTGGCTCAAGTCCTGAGGTTATATACGAAGGAAGCTGTTCTGAACCTCAGCATAAAATGTTTGTTTCGGCTCCTGTAAGGCTGAGGTGCTACTGGCATGGTCAGATGAACATGGAGTTGCAGGAGCCAAAAGCCACCCAGTGGAAGAGTTTACAAAACAGTGGTACATTGAATTGCATTGCATAACTAGTTGGGCAGCTTACTAAGGAGAACAGGAGCCTGATAAGAAGTGGTATTTAAAAAATATTGTTCTATTACATGAGTAGGCAAACTAAGGCCCAGGGGCTGGATTCAGCCCAATCGCCTTCTCAATCCGGCCCGCAGACGGTCCAGGAATCAGCATGTTTTTACATGAGTAGAATGTGTCCTTTTATTTAAAATGCATCTCTGGTTTATTTGTGGGGCATAGGAATTCGTTCATTTCCCTCCAAAAAATATAGTCTGGCCCCGCACAAGGTCTAAGCAACAGTGGACCGGCCCCCTGCTGAAAAAAATTGCTGACCCCTGTTCTATTAGTTTTCAATTACAGTCCAATAATAGCCTCATTATAAAGAAACCTGTTTATAATACTTTTATTAATACCAATTGTTCAAACACTGAATTATATAATTTAGATCATTCTAGCCCCCCATGTGCTAGATCTGATAGTTTGATTATTTTCTTTATTTCTGTGTTCCCAACTCTTATAATAATAATCCCTTATACAGCAACTTCTATTTGTGTTGACACATTAAATGATTTAGAAAACTACAAGTGAGGAACTCAAACTACAGTGGTACCTTGGATTAAGAACTTAATTCATTCCGGAGGTCTGTTCTTAACCTGAAACTGTTCTTAACCTGAGGTACCACTTTAGCTTATGGGGCCTCCTGCTACCGCCGCCACGCAATTTCTGTTCTCATCCTGAAGCAAAGTTCTTGACCCGAGGTACTGTTTCTGGGTTAGTGGAGTCTGTAACCTGAAGCATCTATAATCTGAGGTACCACTGTATATCCTTGATCTTCCTGGGTTTGGCAATTATTCTTTTTGTGGTGTTTCTTCCTGTCCTTTAAGATGTTATGTCTTTCTTTCCCCTGGTTGTTGCTGTTATTTGTCATGCTGTGGGCGGAAACTGATATCCCACTGTTGTTCCAGAAATTTCTCCATCGGTCTGTCCAGCAGTTCGTTGTTTTGCAACTTTAACGACAAATGCAAAAGTCACCCTGTCCCAGTAAAAAACCTGTTTTCACCATTTTTTCCCTCTCAGCCTGGGAAGAAGAGCAGTCTGTCAAACTGCAGATTACTCAATAATCAGTTCCTTGGCAGTTCACAGACTTCTTTCATCCTTCCTTCCAACTAAAGATATACTTCCAATTAAATTCCAAGTCCTCTTAGCGTTATTCAGTTCACTTCGTAAATAATAAAGGATGGGGAAGAGTCAGCTGTAAGCTTCCATCATAAACCTTCTGCAAAATAGAGCTTCACACACAGCTCCAGTTGATGATATATACCATATTTATAATGCAATTTCTTCCATCCTTGCTTGTACAAATATAATTTGAACTAACATTCAGAGGAGGGTTGCCGAATCATAAATACAGAGAATAAAACTTTAAATGAAGAAACCGTAGGCTCCTCTCCTCCCTACTGTCTTTTGCACCAAATGAAGTCTTATCTCAAGTTCAAACCTTCAAGTCCTTGCAGTTGGTTTGTCCCACAGTTTGTGATATCATCTCTTCTAGTACGTGCCTGTAAAGGTAAAGGGACCCCTGACCGTTAGGTCTAGTCGCGGACGACTCTGGGGTTGCAGCGCTCATCTCACTTTACTGGCCGAGGGAGCTGGCGTACAGCTTCCTGGCCATGGGGCCAGCATGACTAAGCCACTTCTGGCGAACCAGAGCAGCGCACGGAAACACCGTTTACCTTTCCGCCAGAGCGGTATCTATTTATCTACTTGCACTTTGGGCTTTCAAACTGCTAGGTTGGCAGGAGCAGGGACCAAGCAAACAGGAGCTCATCCCGTCGTAGAGATTCGAACCGTCAACCTTCTGATCGGCAAGCCCTAGGCTCTGTGGTTTAACCCACAGAGCCACCCACGTGTCTGTACCTTAGTCCAATTAAGCTCTAATTAACAAGAGAACCCCTGCTTCTTAGTGGCGGAGTTGTGGGGTTTTCGGCAGGCAAAGTGCTTTTGTACTCAGTGCCTCCCTAACCCCCATATTCCATGCCGGAGCGCGAGCCAGGTACCGAGACTAACTGCAAGGGAAGCCAGTTCCCTCCGTCCCTGGGGGGAATTTGCAAGGCTAATTATCCTCAATCATCCTTGTTTTTCCTTTGCCAACAATCTCCCGCTGTCGTGGGGGCTGCCTCCATTAAGGTAGAGTGGAACTGGAAGCCAATATAAGAAGTGGTTAAGCCTCCATTTATGTAACTGTGCAGGAAGTGGGATCACTTCTCAGGAAGTCACATATTGCAAGAGGCGCCTAAGCCTTTGCATTACAGAAGTAGGAAATAAAAATAGAGGAGCAACCAGTTTCTGCTCAAAACAGTCTTAAAATGTTTTGATTGCATACTACATTGTATGTTGTTTTTACTCATCCATCAATCTATCTATTACACACACATTTGCAAGAAACCTTTAATGATTATGAGTGTGGTTTCGGTAGAAGGGATATATAATTAATTGTTTGCCTAACGTGGTCCATGCTGGTGGAGAAGAGCCCACTCACAGTTTGTCCCTCATGCTAATGCTGCCCCCAAAATAAAATACAGTGGTGCCTCGCAAGACTAAATTAATCCGTTCCGCGAGTCTCTTCGTCTTGCGTTTTTTTCGTCTTGCGAAGCACGGCTATTAGCGACTTAGCAGCTATTAGCGGCTTAGCGGCTATTAACGGCTTAGCGGGTTTAAGAAAAAGGAAACAAACTCGCAAGAACTCGCAAGACGTTTCGTCTTGCGAAGCAAGCCCATAGGGAAATTCGTCTTGCGGAACGACTCAAAAAACGGAAAACCCTTTCGTCTAGCGAGTTTCTCATCTTGCGAGGCATTTGTCTTGCGGGGCACCACTGTACTGTTGTCGGATTTTCCCCCATATGAGGGAATGGCAGCCATTCACTTCTATGGGAGAAAGTGAAAGCCAATGGGTGAAACTGAGAACTGTACAAGTCTCTATTAAGGCTTCAAGCCTAATTTTAAGGGTGGGGAGAGGTGAATTTCGGCTCAGTCTCTATCTGAATAGACCCGCACTGGGATCTGTTCCTTTCATAAACACTGAACTCTATGCCTAATCAAGCAATCTCTTCCCTCAAGTCTGGGAGCAGCAGAAACAAAATTTCATCATTTCGCCCTCCATAATGAGCTCACACTGGAAATTTGGCATGCTAGCAACACATCCAAGACTCCACTTTTGGGCGAGATTAAAAATCACAGTATATAAGGTAGTCATATCTAATTTCCAAACTTACAAGGGAGACTGAAGGTCCTTTGTTCTTCCTTTAAAATAGCCATGGGGAGATCCAAATCCAAATCCAAATGTTTGTTCCAGAGGAAGAAAATGGAAGTTACTATGCTGTACTTGGGGTGGGTCAATTTAGAGGAGGGAAATAGCCACCGGTGAGTGGTTAATCTGCCCTTCCCAGGTGGTGCTGCCCTGATCAAGCTTGGAGTTTTAAGTGAAGATGAAAATGTCAGGGCATCCAATCACACAGCTCTTTCCCATAACAGCATCTGGCTGTAGGGCACGGAGGGCCAATCACCGATCTCGCAAACTTTGTTTCCTTAAATTTATAACCCGTATTTTCCCGCCAGATGAACTGAAGTTGAATTATTCAAGACCCAGCTTCATTGTAATATGAAAGAAATAAAATGACCAAGGTATCATATACAGTGGTACCTCGGGTTACATACGCTTCAGGTTACAGACACTTCAGGTTACAGACTCTACTAACCAAGAAATAATACCTCGGGTTAAGAACTTTGCTTCAGGATGAGAACAGAAATCGTGCTCTGGTGGCGCGGCAGCAGCAGGAAGCCCCATTAGCTAAAGTGGTGCTTCAGGTTAAGAACAGTTTCAGGTTAAGAACGGACCTCCAGAATGAATTAAGTACGTAACCCGAGGTACCACTGTAATAAAGCACGTCCAGAAAATGAGGACTATTAAAATAAAAAGCTAGGGGAACAGACAAATGAGCAGCTAAGGGTAATTAACAGCGTAGTGTCAGGGCCTGATAGATCTCACCTATAAGGCGAGTCTTGCTACAGAAAAGGTGAGTAGTCCAACCCGAAAAGGCTCCCCCACTCCAGGCTCAGGTTTTGAGAAAGTGGAATCTTGCCTTCAGTGTACATACTGCAGACTATGAAGGATCCTTAAAGTTCTTTTGTGAAAAGAGTGACTAATAATTGTAACAAACAAATCGTGTCAGCCAATTAATAGGTTCATGATGACTGAACATAGCAGGACATGAGTATTTAGCCTGCAGAGCTGAAAACGAACACTGCGTTAGGGAAAAGAAAACAATTTCCCTTCCCCACTGTAAGGTCACTGTCCTGCAATGTGACACAGTAAGCAATTGTGCAACTAAGCCCTCCAGAACCTGATTGCAACTTTGGAATGTGACCATTCTTGTGCAATCAAGTTTGTCACGATCATATGAACGAGAGAGAAAAAAAAGAGTCATTGGGAAATAAATCTGTTGTTTACCTGCTAGTTGCTGATAGGAATCCATGGATTCCCATACTCTAGTAGGTATCTAAATTGAAGGGGAAAGGTTCAAACTAAATGACATGCCATTATATATATATATATATATATATATATATATATATATATATATATATATATATGCTTTCGTAGATTTTCACGGGTACAGGAATGCAGGTTTTGGTGTCCTCGGGTGTCTTCCCGTGTAAAAGTTGGGGTGTCTAGGCGACGTTTCGACGAGGTCTCACTCGTCATCTTCAGGCTGGTGCTTTTGGCTTCTTGTTACTGGAACAGAGCAGGATCTCAGTGTTTGAGTTCCTATAAATACTGTTGAGGAGGTGTGGTGTATAGCCTCCAATGTTCTGGGCAGAGAGGGAGTTCCCAGGCTAGTGTGCCTTTTCTTCTTTTGTTCCTTAATTGCTTGAGGGATATCTTGAGTGATTTCTTGAGTGATATCCTGAGTATCACTTAGGTGGGTCATTAGGTGTGGATTAGTTGCTAAAGCCTTTGTGTCTTGACCTCTTGAACTTTGTGAAGAGTTTTTCTGAGAAGATGGCTGAACTGCATATATATATTCTAATTAAGCAGTTTTTGACCATTTCACACAATTCCTCAACTCTGTGCTGGGGTGCCCTGGTGTGTCACAACAGTGGCTGAAATAATAATATTAATAATAGTAGTAGTAATAATAATAATAATAATAATGTGCTTTGAAACATAGCCACCATGTTTGATACAGCTACCACCCTATGCTATTGGGACATTAGTCAGGCTCCTGTCCCAAAACATGATGGTGGCACTTAACTTCAGAGTCAGGAAAAGCTGCATTATTCAGGCTAGTAGCAGAACAGGCTCGGCAGTGAGAACAAGGTCCAAGAGTCAAAATTTCAAGGTATATTGGAAAGCAAGAGTTTCACAACTGAGCAGAAGTTATGGCAATGTCCCGACATGCGCACTTTCTCAGGGCAGGTGCAACTGGTGTCTCCTACAAAGGCAGTACCTGGTTTTGGGTGACAAGGCTGTCTCCTGCCTTTCTCCAGCTCTGACACAATCTCTTCCTGTTCAGCCCCTCCTCCTGGCTGTTCAAAGTTCATCCCACTCTCCGATGATGATGATGATGTGCACTTTGCAGGAGGGATGGAGGAGAGAGGGCTGATCCTCTTCTCTGACACATAGGGCCATACTTTTTTTGCATGCAATCTGGAAGGCTTAATCAATTGTAAATGGGCTCCTGTGCCCATAAATTTCATCTTTGGTCAAGAGGGAGGAAAGTTCTAGGCATTTCTAGATTATCCATTACAGTGAATGGGGAAGCACAGAACTTCCTTTTACACAGAGCAGTTCAAAACTCAAAACACAGATGAAAGTGGAGAGAGGACAGATAGTTTCAGAAAGAGACTGGATTTTTTATTTTTAAAAAACAGAGATACCAATACCAGGCAAATCTTGAAGTTTGTTCATACCCCAAAGAATAGTGATTTTCTCCCCCCCCCCCCCCGGGTCTGGAAAATGGAATATATTCCTTATTATTATTATTATTGTAATGATTTTTAAGATAGTGAACACCCACTCTTTGTTTTCTCTGTTTAAATTTGGATCTGAAGTATTATTTTATATGGTGGCATGAGTAAGATTGTAAAGCATTTCCCAGTATCTTTCCTTTTACATTCACTTTACACTTTTGAGAAGAATGATATTTATTCTGTGCATGTATATTTATGCGAGAGTGTATATTCTCTTTCTTCCATAAGGAAAGTAAGAAAGTAAGGGGATAAAAAGAGCATACTGTGTTAAGCAACACTTAGCCAGCATACTGCACTAGGAGACAAAGGCATGGACATCATTTGCAATTCACAAGAGTGCGCAGTAATCAAACTGCTCTGATCTTACTTTTAGATTAACAAAGTTTGGTTTTGCTTTTGAACCATGTGACAGGAACTCTTGAGTGTCACGGCAGAAACTGGCTACGGCCAACCATATAATTACTAGGAGATTTGGAATTGCACATTAGAGCTTCCATCCATTGTATATGAATTGATGAGTTCCTCTGATAATGAGGCACTTGATAGCATCAGTTTGAACTGAAAGATAAATTGTTTGTAATTGGTGCTGGTTTTGCCAGCACCAAAATCCTCTGCACAACCACAAAACAGGTTTTAGCAATGCATGCTCCCCAACTACCGTGCAACCAGTGGCAGAGCTTCATGCTCCGGCACCGGGGGGCAGAGGGCGGGGGGGCAGGGCTGGCGTGCATCCCAGGGGCGTGGTGTGCCACCCACAGGGGCGTGGTGGGTGTCCTGGGGGTGTCGCACACCGCCTGGGGGCATGGCATGCCGCCTGCGGGGCGCCCAGCGCGGGGACAGCCGCAATGGCACCCCACCAGGATCGCGCTGCCAGGGGCAGTGGGCTCACCCCGCACTCCTCTTCCTCCGCCACTGCGTGCAACAACCCCCAACCTTTATCGGTGCCTATATTGCCAACCTAGCAGTTCGAAAGCACTCCGGGGGAAAGTAGATAAATAGGGACCGCTTACTAGCGGGAAGGTAAACGGCGTTTCCGTGTGCAGCTCTGGCTCGCCAGAGCAGCGATGTCACGCTGGCCACGTGACCCGGAAGTGTCTCCGGACAGCGCTGGCCCACGGCCTCTTGAGTGAGATGGGCGCACAACCCTAGAGTCTGTCAAGACTGGCCCGTACGGGCAGGGGTACCTTTACCTTTTACATTGCAAAAGTGCTCTGAAGGCGCTGATAAAAATGAAATGAAAATTAACTAACCATGGTCAAAACTAACTTAACAGAGTTGTAAGAGCCTCGGTGGATCCTCAAACACGTTGTTATTTCCCTGGTCTTTTTATCATCTAGTGTACGGGAGCTATGCGTGACTGGGGGGGAAAGGTTTTATACCCGTGATCTGCGGAAAGCTAGCTGCAGTTTGTTCTAAAAACCCAGCTAAATTGTGCAGCTGGCTGTTTTCAGCCATTACTCTCTGCTATTTTATCTATTCAATTATTGTTGGTTCCATTATTTATTGTTACAGTGTTCCCTGGGGTTTGCTTGTTCGTTTGTTTTAATACTCCTGGTTTTTAATTACCTTAAAAAGCTGCTCCGCGGGTTCCACGGAAGGATGGCGTAGAATAGATTAAGCAAAAACGACAGCATCTGAGAAGCAGCGTGGTTCAAGTGGCTAGTGTCAGACTAGAACCTGGGAGGCCAGGATTCAAAATCCCCCCTTGGCTGTAACGCCCACTGGGTGACCTTGGGCAAGTCACTGCATCTCAACCTAATCTGCCTCACTCGGTTGTTCTGGGGATTAAATGAGGAGGGGGAGAATCACGCATGCCACCTCGAGCTCCGTGCGGGGACAGAAGGTGTCTGTGACTACCTCTGGGCCCTGGCCAAAAATGAGAAGATGATGGAGGATAAGACTATCAGTAGCTACTTGTCCGTATAGTTAAAGCCATGGTTTTCCCGGTAGTGATATATGGAAGTGAGAGCTGGACCATAAAGAAGGCTCATCACCGAAGAATTGATGTTTTTGAATTATGGTGTTGGAGGAGACTCTTGAGAGTCCCATGGACTGCAAGAAGATCAAACCTATCCATTCTTAAGGAAATCAGCCCTGAGTGCTCACTGGAAGGATAGATCCTGAAGCTGAGGCTCCAATACTTTGGCCACCTCATGAGAAGAGAAGACTCCCTGGAAAAGACCCTGATGCTGGGAAAGAGGGAGGGCACAAGGAGAAGGGGACGACAGAGGACGAGATGGTTGGACAGTGTTCTCGAAGTTACCAGCATAAGTCTGACCAAGCTGTGGGAGGCAGTGGAAGACAGGAGTGCCTGGCGTGCTCTGGTCCATGGGGTCACGAAGAGTCGGACACGACTAAACAACAACAAAGTATTGTAAATACCAGTTGCTGGGGATTCTGCTTGCAAGGTATCCCAGAGGCAAGTGGTTTGCCACCCTGAGAACAGAATATTGGACTAGATCAGACCATTCCTCTAATCCAGCAGAGCTCTTCTCACATGATGATGAACTTGCCTGGCATCTGCAAAGCTCTTCCTGATATGCTACACAAATCTACCTCCTTGGGGTTTAAAAGCCATGGCTTCTTGTCCCTCTCCTCGTCAGAGGACCCTTTAAAAGCCTTGAAATCTGTCAGCGCCCCCCTACTCTTGCTATTAATTTTTTGGAAAAGAATTCTGCGGCACCCTTACAAAAGTCAGAACGTTTATTGAGTGCCCTCCGTGTGTTGAGTAGCTTTCCCCAACCTGCTCCACGCTCACGTCAAGCTGATGATGAAGAGGGCAAGAAGGAAGAACTCACAACAACTTGCAGGAGGAGTTGCCTGATGAGGCATAGACTCTAAGCTTCGAGAAGCCTGCTTTGGGCAGCATTTCCATGGTGACCACCATGTGCGCTCTAGCCCTCGCACAATGGAGATCGGAAGACAGCAAACCAACCATCGCTCCTCCCACGTATGGAGTAAATCAACAGCCATCTGCTTCATATTGGTGGGCGCCCTGTCTACCTCCTCCCTTTCTCCCTCCATGAATGGAGAAGTCCGATAAAGAAAGCAGCATCTGTGCAACCAGCGGGATGAGGCGGTGGAGTTCTGAGGTGATAGCGTGAGGGTACATTTATTTGCAGTATTTATACACTGGTTTCCACGCGGATCTCACCAAGTGGATTATTACAACAATAAGAATCATGGCTTTTTTCCAAGTTACTGTCACGGTCCGGTTCATGGGCGATCGAAGTCCCGGCAGGGGACGTCAGGACCGGGGACAAGATGGCGGGGTGGGAGCAGGAACGGGAGTCCAGAAGCCAGGAGTCAGGAAGCCAAGAGTCTGAGGATCAAGAAGCAGGGAGTCAAGAAGCCAAGGTTCAAGGATCAGGAAGCAAGAAGCCAAACGCAGAAAGGCAGGAAATGGGTTGCTATGGCAAAGGGAAATGCTGACCTTATATCCCTCCCCAGCTCTTGCCACCAGGTGCTGTGAGTTACCAATCGGCCTCACCTGTGTGGCCGCGCCTTGCCTCTTCAGAACAAACTTAGGAAGGCCCCAGTCCTGCAAAGTCCTATCAATCACAGGGCCTGGCTCCTGCACGCACACCTGACAGTTACAAGATAATAAATAAGACAACTTGTTTGTTTAGAAAAAGCTGCCATTGCTTCTTCTCCTCACTCCTCAGGGCAATATGGCCCTCATAAGCCCCTGAGGTGGCAATTGGAGGAAAGAAGGGGCTACTATGGAAGCTTCCTCAAGTCTCTTTCTCATTCACCCACTCCTCTTCAGCGCAAGATGACAACCATTTCGTGCAGGGAGTCAGCCCCCAGTTCTTGAGCGTGTATAAGCAAATGGACCTTGCCCTATTCCATTCTGTCCCCATTCTGCCTTCTTCCAGGTCCACGAGGACCTGTGCGTCAGTGACTGAATGTCAACAGGAAGCGCCTAAAATGGCCACCACCTATAACATTTGGGTTGCAGGTGTGTGGATGCCATTTTTCAATGCGCCCCGTACATGTGCTGAAAGAGTAGGCAACTATCCCAACAGTGAAGAAGACCCTAAACTGGAATCTCTACCCTCCATCCAGGCAAACAAAGAGCAACAGTCAGACTTCAAGGACGCATGTCGAACAGGCAAAAAGAACTCAAGGAGGGTATGGAGAAGACCTGGGGAGTGGTGTGGCCCAGAGTGTCCTGAAAGCCAGGAAGAGAGGCCTGGGCCTGAGTATCCCCACTCTTGACGTAGGCAGAAACTGTACCTGTTCTTTCATATTAGGGTGACAGCAATCTGGCCCCACCTCCTACGCAGGGAAATATCTTACAACATATGAATAAAATACATTTCAGCATTCAGAATATCTAATTTGGAGGGGCGGATGACGTACAGTAAATCAGGAGATATTGCCGAAGAGCATGCATTATGGAATAACTCTGCCCAACAAGCCTTTTTAAAAAGCAATGATGCTTGGTCCATCATCAGCAGGAACTATTGTAATGGCAACCATTTTTAGCCAGATGAAATTTCTCAATGCAGATTTGGATCCTCCGAAAATGAAACACCCAAGGAATTTTAAAAGAGGTGGGTGGTAGTGCTTTAAGCTGGCTCTCGATAACGGACCAAGAAGTTGTTTAGCAAGCAAAAAAGATTTCAGGTTGCAGAGGTTTCCAGATTGCAGTGATGTCTACTGTGAACGACGGCTACGAGTCTAGATGGCTACACTCTGCAGCCACAGCCAGGTGAAGCAATGTTTCTGAATACTAGGAGTGTTCTTGCAGTTGGGTCCTGCTTTGGAGATTCCCATAGGCCACCTGGGTGACCACTTTGAGAACAGGATGTTGAGCTAGATGGGACACTGGCCTGATCCAGCAGGCTCTTCTTTGGTGTCTCGTGTGTCTTTCATGTCATGGAGAGACTCTGTAGATACCAACCCTGCTATACAGGTAGCATCTGCACCAAACTTTTGGTACCCATGGGAACATCACCACATACACACATTTCAACCAAACTAGAAACCATTGTATTGGCTATAATGTTTCTTTAAAGCTCAATTTGAGCAGGGGGGAGGGACTACATGGACACCAAAGGTGGCCTCTGAAAGGAAATGGTTGCTCACAGGTGCAACCTCTGAAATATACCAATTTTTAATACACACAACCATCACTAGCTGGAGTTGTATGAACGTTCCGCTTCCTTTCCTATAAGATGACTACACCCTCCCCCCTCCTTCCCCTTTCCTTTTTTCCTGATTTAATTTGTACTGGGCTGTATTTCTCTTGTAAAATTCCCAGGGAAACTGCCGCTCTGCCGTGAGTTTGTGGGGAGGACTGCTCCCCCCTGAAGCCCATTCTCCATCTTGGGCCTGGGGGCGGGCCCCATACTCCACCACAGCACATAAGGCTCCAAGGAGGCCTCGGAACATTGCTGCTGCCGCTCTGCCGTGAGTTTGTGGGGAGGACTGCTCCCCCCTGAAGCCCATTCTCCATCTTGGGCCTGGGGGTGGGCCCCATACTCCACCTCAGCACACAAGGCTCCAAGGAGGCCTCGGAACATTGCTGCCGCCGCTCTGCCGGTGAGTCTTGGGGAGGACCGCTCCCCCCTGAAGCCCATTCTCCATCTTGGGCCTGGGGGCGGGCCCCATACTCCACCTCAGCACACAAGGCTCCAAGGAGGCCTCGGAACATTGCTGCTGCCGCTCTGCCGGTGAGTCTTGGGGAGGACCGCTCCCCCCTGAAGCCCATTCTCCATCTTGGGCCTGGGGGTGGGCCCCATACTCCACCTCAGCACATAAGGCTCCAAGGAGGCCTCGGAACATTGCTGCTGCCGCTCTGCCGGTGAGTCTTGGGGAGGACCGCTCCCCCCTGAAGCCCATTCTCCATCTTGGGCCTGGGGGCGGGCCCCATACTCCACCTCAGCACATAAGGCTCCAAGGAGGCCTCGGAACATTGCTGCTGCCGCTCTGCCGTGAGTTTGTGGGGAGGACTGCTCCCCCCTGAAGCCCATTCTCCATCTTGGGCCTGGGGGCGGGCCCCATACTCCACCTCAGCACACAAGGCTCCAAGGAGGCCTCGGAACATTGCTGCTGCCGCTCTGCCGGTGAGTCTTGGGGAGGACCGCTCCCCCCTGAAGCCCATTCTCCATCTTGGGCCTGGGGGCGGGCCCCATACTCCACCTCAGCACACAAGGCTCCAAGGAGGCCTCGGAACATTGCTGCTGCCGCTCTGCCGTTGAGTCTTGGGGAGGACCGCTCCCCCCTGAAGCCCATTCTCCATCTTGGGCCTGGGGGTGGGCCCCATACTCCACCTCAGCACATAAGGCTCCAAGGAGGCCTCGGAACATTGCTGCTGCCGCTCTGCCGTGAACATTGTGGTGGGCCCACACCCACCACCGCCACAACTTTGGGGACACTGGTGCTGCTGCAGCAAATTTTTAAAATGTTTTATATATTTTAAAGTGTTGTAAAGGTGTTTTTACTTTTTATTGTGTTGTACCACCATAAACGGTGGTTTTATCCATGTATTTTTATTTTGTTTTGTTTTATTTTGGGTTGGGGCGGGCTAGTTGTTGAGTGGGGTGGGGATTGGTTTTGTTCTGGTGTAATTGTTTCTGTTTGTTTGCTTTTATATTTTGTAAATGGAGGCGAATATGAGGCTTGGGATTCCTACTGTGGAGGGGCGAGGGAGGTATGGCGGTGGGGGCAGATGTTATAGGCGAAGGGGATCGAGATACGGATATGCTCGTACCCCTTCCAATCTGCGCCCCTTCCCGAGATACGAGGGTAGGGTGAGCAAGGATTACTCACCTCCGTCACTGGTGTTGTGCAATGCCAGGTCTATAGGCAACAAAACCGCCACCCTGCGAGATTTCTTCATCTCTCAGGGGGTCGACCTGGCTTGTGTGACGGAGACCTGGGTGCGCGAAGGGGATACTGTTACCTTACGAGAGATGGCGCCCCCGGGTTTCTCCGTCCTCCACCAGTCGCGGACTGTGGGCCGGGGGGGAGGGGTGGCATTATTAATCCGGGAAGATTGTTCTTTCAGGGCTCTACCATCGCCATCGATCCCTGGCATTGAATGTGTTGGCCTAGTGTGGGGCTCCGAGGTGAGCTTGGCTGTCTGGCTGGTGTACCGGCCACCTAGCGCACCAGCAGCCACCCTGTCAGGCCTGCTGGAGGCGGTGGCCGGCTGGGCCTTGGAGTTCCCTAACCTATTGGTATTGGGGGACTTCAACATCCATGCTGATGCCACTCCCTCCTCACAAGCTCTGGACCTGGTGTCTTCCATGGCGACACTAGGGCTCTCCCAGTTTGTATCGGGCCCCACACATCAAGCAGGCCACACGCTGGATTTGATCTTTGGCGTCGGTATAGATGTGATCATGTTTCCTTCGATGAAGGTGCCATGGTCTGATCACTACGCTCTGAAAGCCAGGATTGACGTTCCACCCCCACCCTGCTTGGGTAGCGAGCCGATTTGGGCTCGCCCGCGGAGGCTGATGGACCCTGATAGATTCCGTCAAGCCTTGCGGGACCTTGCTCCCCCTGGCGACTCATTGACTGAGCTTGTTGAGGGCTGGAATACCCAGCTCCTGGCAGCCATCAATGAGATCGCACCTAAGCGCCCTCTGCGACCCCGCAGAAACCGGGCTCCCTGGTTTACCGAGGAGCTCCGGAAAATGAAGCGGGACCTCAGACGGCTAGAGCGAGTATGGCGGGGTGCCCGTGACGGAGCTTCAAGAACATCCTATAGAGTTTTTATGAAAACCTATGAGATGGCAGTGAAGGCCGCTAAGAAGTCCTACTTCTCGGCCTCCATTGCATCCGCTAGCTCTCGCCCGGCGCAATTATTTAGTATAATTCGGTCTTTAACGTCCCTCGAAGGACAGCCAAATTTAAATAACAATTGGACACACAGCTGTGAGGCATTTGCGAGCTTTTTTGCGGAGAAGGTCCTGTTGCTCCGCCATGACCTCCCCGCCAATTTCGATACAATAAAGGAACTGGAGGCCCCTCGACTGTCCTCGGGTCCAGTATTGGACCACTTTGACTGGATATCCCCAGCCGATGTGGACAGACTCCTCCGAGCTGGAAAGCCCACCACTTGTCCTCTCGACCCGTGCCCGTCCTGGCTGATTAGAGCGTGTCCAGACGAGGTGCGGGCCCCCCTGGGGGATATCATCAATTTGTCCCTTGGCACCGGGACATTCCCAGGGGAACTGAAGGAGGCAGTGGTGCGCCCGCTTTTAAAGAAAACATCATTAGATCCCTTAGATCTATCCAATTACCGCCCGGTTTCGAATCTTCCATTCCTGGGTAAGGTGATTGAGAGAGCGGTTGCGGAACAGCTTGGTAGGTTTCTGGATGAAACATCGGCTCTGGATCCATTCCAGTCCGGCTTCCGCGCTGGTCATGGGACCGAGACGGCTCTGGTCGCCTTAACAGATGATCTCCGTAGGCAGCTGGATCAAGGCGGGTCGGGGCTGCTGATTCTCCTAGACCTGTCAGCAGCCTTCGACATGGTCGATCACGAACTCCTGGACCACCGCCTTGCCGACGTGGGGATCCAGGGCACAGCCCTTCAATGGCTGCGCTCGTTTCTCTCTGGTCGGGGACAGAGGGTGGCGCTTGGGGGGGAATTGTCATCCCGCCACTCCTTGGTGTGTGGAGTGCCTCAGGGTGCGATTCTCTCCCCGATGCTTTTTAACATCTTTATGCGCCCCCTTGCCCAGCTTGTCCGGAGTTTTGGGCTGGGCTGCCATCAGTATGCTGATGACACCCAACTCTATCTGTTGATGGATGGCCATCCTGACTCGGCCCCAGACACACTGATCAGATGCTTGGAAGCTGTGGCTGGATGGTTACGTGGGAGCCGGTTGAAGTTAAATCCTTCGAAGACAGAGGTCCTCTGGCTGGGACGGGACGATATGAGATTGAGGGGGCAACTCCCTTCTCTTGCGGGGGTGCAATTAGTGCCAGCACCGTCCGTTAAGAGTTTGGGTGTAATCTTCGATACCTCCCTCTCCATGGAGGCGCAGATTGCAGCTATAACAAAGGCGGCATTTTTTCATCTCCGCCAAGCTAAGCAGTTGGCTCCTTACCTCTCTCGCCCTGACCTAGCCACTGTGATCCACGCGACGGTCACCTCCAGACTGGATTATTGTAACTCGCTCTACGTGGGGCTGCCCTTGAGACTGACCCAGAAACTCCAGCGGGTGCAGAATGCTGCAGCGAGACTCCTTACGGGGTCTTCGCTGCGAGATCACATTCATCCGGTGCTATACCAGCTGCACTGGCTCCCGGTGGAGTACAGGATCAGGTTTAAGGTGCTGGTTTTAACCTTTAAAGCCCTATACGGCCTAGGACCCTCGTACCTACGGGACCGCCTCTCCTGGTATGCCCCACAGAGGAACTTACGGTCTTCAAATAAAAACATCTTGAAGGTCCCAGGCCACAGAGAGGTTAGGCTGGCCTCAACTAGAGCCAGAGCTTTTTCGACTGCGGCTCCAACCTGGTGGAATGCCCTGTCGCAAGAGACAAGGGCCCTGCAGGACTTGACATCTTTTCGCAGGGCCTGTAAGACAGAGCTGTTCCACCAGGCCTTTGGTCAGGGCGCAGCCTGACTCCCTCCTTTGGCAATCTCTACAAAGCTTTAGTCTATGGTTGCCATCAATTTGTATTTTAATTAATTTTTAGAATGTATTTATAATGTTGTACTGTTTTAGTGTTGTTAGCCGCCCTGAGCCTGGCTTCGGCTGGGGAGGGCGGGATATAAATAAAATTTATTATTATTATTATTATTAATGAAACTGTACACTTAAAAGAGAAAGGCATGGAGTGGCTCAGCTTTTCCCCTCCACCATTAAACAAGAAAAGAAAGCGTTCCTTGAACAGCCCCCTCCAAGCTATGCTAAAACTATTTGAACGCAACAGGTTGCATAACCAGTATAAAGTGTCATGAAGTTTAAGCTTTGTAATGCAATCAGCCTGTTCCTGGAGCCAAAACCTGAATTCAGAGAACCTGCATTTTCCAGAATCACGTCTTTCTGTGTGTGTGTGTGTGTGTGTGTGTGTGTGTGTGTGTCTTTCACCACTCTCTGATTCATTTGACTTTGAAAGCAAAACAAACACATTGCTGCTTTTCGTATTATTGCACAAGACGGCAATTCGCAAGAATGAAATGTGTTCAGAGTTCCTAGAAGAAGGGGGGGAAAAAAACCTGCAGCGATGCAAGCTGCCAACTCGTTCAATGTCAACCTTCAGGCAGTATAGCAGGCCGAGCAGTAAAATGAGTCACGGTGAGTCACTCTAAAGCTATTTTTTGCTTTGAAAGTATTGCCAGGCACAGTGTTAATGTTCAACCCAGAGTAAATTTAGCAATGGCAGGAAAAACAAGAGTTTCCATGGTTGCTCCTCAGCAATGTTTATGGTGCATATGGGCAACCAATAACGCAAAAGAGTTAAGCCAAATAAATTACGAGGACGCATTCCTTTTTCATTAAAAACACACACACACCAAACAAACCCTCCAAATTTTGACACATTTGGGTTTCATGACTCACTTGGCTACTTTCTCTACTTTTCTCCAATTCCAAAAAATGCAATCAACAACATGCCTCTCCTGATCCAGAGTACCATAAAACTACTGTTAGTAATACGCTTCGCACAACACAACACAGCCTTCCTTTTTTTACTGGACCAAAGCATATGACTTCTACATCCATCACCCAGCTGAGGGTGGAACTAGGACCAATTAACACAACGATGCTTATCAAGTTATAGGATGCTAACTTGGATGCGGTAAGAAATTGGTGTCACAGATAAGCTGGTAGCAGGCAGACCTTTCTTACCCTGTGAATGCACATGGAAAGAAAAAAAGGAAGGAAGGATTACAGCTTCATCATGTAAATTGCCTCTTAGGGTTTGTGTGTCTTCTAAGTGCCAGGCAGAAGAGGAACCTGGAAGTTTCATGAGCAGCGGTTGCGTGGTGCAACACCCTGGCGATCAGGGGAGATGGGAGAAGGCAAACATGCAGAAAAGAGAATTACGAAGGAACTCCGATGACTCGGGAGAAAAGTCTAGCCAGTTCAGCATCCTGCTTTCCTAGTGGGCAATTAGATGCCTCCAGGAGGACCACAAGCAAGGCGTGAAGGCAACAGCACCCCTTGCTGTTGCTTCACAGCTACTGCTAGGCATTCTGCTCTGAGAGCATGATGGTTCCATATGGCCACCAATCCCTCGATTTCTGGCGCTCAGGCATAATGGCTGTTGCTGTTGTAGCCTAAATGGGACCACCCACATGGAAGAGGGAGCTATCAAAAGGCTTGGGGAGACCTCTACATTTGCAATATTCAGCCACGGGATCTGGAATGCGAAGTTGGAGAGGGGGACACACAGTGCAATGAGGACTGGGCGTGTTCAGTGACCGCAGAAGGAAGTATCATGGAGGAAGGCACAGTGAATACACTGGTTGACTGAAAAGGAGTTCTTCGTACTGCAACATTTTGCTGCAGCTGCGTTGTTAGGCAGCATATCCATCAACAGCTGCATCCTCTCTGAGTCCGTAAAGTTCCCCTTTAAAAGACACCTGAGCTAGTAGTCGTTGTGTATTTTATGAGAGCGCGGGCATTCTGTCTGTCCTGAATCTACTGCCAATCAATTTCATTGGAAACTGAAATCGAATTAACTGGGAGGGAAGCAGCACTTTGGAGAGAGGCCCTGGCTCAGTGACGAAACACACACTTTGCTCACAGAAAATCCCAGGTCACCCTCAGTTAAAGGGATTTCTGCTGGCAGGGCAACAAAACAACACCACAAGCTGGCTTATAAGTATAAAACCAAATTTACTAGAATAATAGCTAGAATAGAGATAGACTTGTAACCATTCAAACAACAAACATACTAAGGTGCCATGTGCAAGACAAAGCCTGGAGATACTGTAAACAAGGAGTGGATAAATGTACAAGTCTATCTTAACAAGTGAGAGTCCCATGGACTGCAAGAAGATCAAACCTATCCATTCTTAAGGAAATCAGCCCTGAGGGCTCACTGGAAGGACAGATCCTAAAGCTGAGGCTCTAATACTTTGGCCACCTCATGAGAAGAGAAGACTCCCTGGAAAAGACCCTGATGTTGGGAAAGATGGAGGGCACAAGGAGAAGGGGACAACAGAGGACGAGATGGTTGGACAGTGTTCTCAAAGCTACCAGCATGAGTTTGACTAAACTGCGGGAGGCAGTGGAAGCCAGGAGTGCCTGGCGTGCTCTGGTCCATGGGGTCACAAAGAGTCGGACACAACTAACCGACTAAACAACAACAATCTTAACATGTTACATGTGCAGTAAACGTTACACAGACTGGATAAATGAACCGTTCAACAAGTAGCGTAAATCCAATCACAGAACACAATGGCAAGGGTAGCACACTGGAGAACATGAAAAAGCTTTTCAAAGCTGTTTTCAAAGATTGAACTGGATGAGATGTTCTTCAATGGGTCTTGAGTTGGAAACACAAAGCCGTATGCATGGATCAATCACAGGAAGGCAAATCAAAGCCACCACCCTGGTGAGAATAACGCAAGTGGGCAAAAGGAGACCTGTTCTCTGGATATATTACAGGGTTCGAAACACATGCTTTGCTCACAGAAAATCCCAGATCACCTGGGATTTCTGCTGGCAGGGTCAGGAAATACCCAAGACCCACTGGTTTAAAGGTTTGTTCTGGACTTCCATTACACTGGGTTTTCTGTGTGTCACGTACCCCCTTTTGGAAGAGTACTGAAATATGCTGCAAACTGAAATTTACAGTTCAACGAATTCACAGCCACTACGCTGCAATTATTCATTTTTGAGTTACACGTCATTTTATTTCTATAAAGAGCACTACGTCTGAACATCTGATTTCACATCCTGAAGCAACATCGTGATTAGTCAAGGCTGTCAAAGGTATCTTCAGGCTATAAGGGGAAGTATGGTGTGAATGACTTGCAGCAACTCCACTCTTCCAGTACGGAGGGCTGGATCAAAGAACGACACTGTAATGAAGGCAGCTAAACATGCATGTGCTGCTCTTTCTAAAAGGTAGACGTGCAACCAGCTTGCAGATACTAATAGCGATATGCAAAAAATGCATCAATTAAAATTGCTTCGTTGGGTGGAGGGGATCCTGTCTAATGCAGCAGAGATTAGTGTGCTCTCCAGATTTTGAAACCTATGGGTTTTTAATTTAATTTTATTTTTTATCATTGTTGTTGTTTGTTTGTTTTGTTATTTATAATACAATGCACACTCCTCCATGCAGGGACCCTGCCTCTGCAAAGCACCAAGCATTTTCAATGGAAGAATAGAAATAAAACGACATTCTAATAAATACGTATCTTACTTATTAACACGTTTATAACCTACCTTCCCAGCAAAGTAAAAATTAAATTTAAAAAATCACTGGAGTGCCCCACATTTGATATGAACGGCTGCTAAAAACCTTTGCCCCCGGGAGGGATTTGTTTCAAAAACGTGTCAGGGTTGGAATAAATTTCATTTCAAGCACCTGCAGGTGCTTTTCCTCTTTTTCTTTTTTTTATACTGCTGGAGGAGGTGTTTTCTTTGTTTTGTGGTTTGCCTTCTTCCCATCAGAGCCCTTAAAGGTGCTTAAATGTACTTTAATTGTATACTCCATGTACTTTAGTACATGCACTAAATAAACGGCTAAATGAATATCTTGCTAAATGAGCAAGAAAGGGGGGGCAGGGGCGGTAAATACCTTTCCGAGCCGCATTTTAAAGTTACCGTACTTTCCTGTGTATTAGGCGAGGGGGTTTTTTATGATAAATTAATCTGAAAAATTGGGGGTCGCCTTATACATGGACAGTGCAGAGTGGGGACGGGAGACTGGTTGCTGCCGCAAGCATGATATTGTAAGTGGCGATTGTTTGGGTGACTGGTGGCTTCTGCAAGGGCTGCTGTGGATTGGCTGTTGTTGCTGCAATTGGGCGGGCGTTTGGCGGCTGCTGGCGGTGAGTGGATATAGTATTTTCATCTTCCGCAGCGCATGCAATAGCGTTCAGCAGGCAGGTTAGCAGTTTTCGTCAAACTGCCCCCCCCAAAGAAAGCTGGGCAATCCCACCCAAGAAACGCTCTAGAACCCTGGGCAATCCTCCCCCCAAAAAGCTCAACATCTCTGAGCAATCTCCCCCCCCCCATTTTCTTAATTTTGAGTCCCCCAAAATAGGGGGCATCTTATACATGGGGGCGTGTGATACATGGTAAAAGACGGTACATGCGGCCAGTTAAGTGGCTGAAAGGTGCGTGCATGGAGAGCGTCTGGGGGTGTCGACACACTCAAGAGAGAGCATGACGCACATCGCAGGGGTGAAATCTCGCCGAATTTTGCTTGTTCCCATCTCTTTACTGCAGCACTATCCCACCAGCTCAGGGGTGGATATTAGACAAAAACTCAAAGGTAATTATGTAGATAGATTTACCAGAGCTAAACGAGATTGCCAAACAATTACACATTATTACGAATGCCAGCTAAAGAAGTGCTTTCTTGCTTGGCATGCTAATGCGCCGCCTTTATTCATTAGACTTAAGCTCCAGTAATTATTATTTGCAGCCTAGAGTGAGATAAAGTAATCAAGCAGCTATTGCTTATTGCTCTTCTGACTGTGGGAAGAAGCTTCCTACACAACTTCTGGTTATGAGTCTAGACGTAAATTAAAGGCTCTAATCCTATGCACACGTACCAGAGAGCGGGTCCCCATTGAAATTAGGGAGGTTTAACTTCTGAGTAAACATGCACTGAAAGAATGGGGCAGTGAATCCTGCCCCTCTCCAAATTATATTTATGTTACTCAGATTCAGGGCAACTGAAAGTCACTATTTTCCAGAAGCGCCAAGAGATTGTTTATTTAAGCACCTACTGTCTTGGCCTGAATGTAAGCCTCACTTTCCCCCCAAATTCCGACCGTGAAAAGTTAAAGTGCGGCTTATATTTGCGGCCTTAAGGTATGCAGCCAGGGCAATGGAAGGGAGTGAGCGAGGAAGGAAGGGGGAAAGCCGCCGGCAACACAGTGCAGCTACCCTCCTCGCAGCTCAGTATGCAGCCAGGAGCAGCGAGGAATGGAGTGACTTATATTTGGGTATTTTTTCTTTTTTTCTCCCCCACCCCTCCAATTTTAAGGGTGCAGCTTATATTCGGGCCAATACGGTATATATCACTTTGCCTTCCTGCTGTGCCATATGACAGGAAGAACTTTTAGTAGAGGTCCCATCTCTACATCAGATGAAGACCATTTATCTGCCTGAACTGAACTGCCTGAACTCTCCAAAGAACAGTAACTCTCGATTTTATTCTTGCGACTGCTAGATGATTTGATGTTTGATGTTTACTGTTTTATACTGCTTTCCTAAATTAGCTGTTTTGGTCTACAGCTTTCTTTTTACAGTGCTTTCTTTGTATTTCTACTTCCAGGTTATCTCAGGGATCATTGGGTTTTACAGATGTCCTCTACAGGGTAGAGGGAGGTCCACTCTCTGATGCCGCCCTCCCAGTGACTTTCCGAATGGACTGTCATCATTACTCCTCAAAGCAGAGGAAGAAGAGAAGAAGAGTTTGGATTTGATATCCCGCTTTATCACTACCCGAAGGAGTCTCAAAGCAGCTAACAATCTCCTTTTCCCTTCCTCCCCCACAACAAACACTCTGTGAGGTGAGTGGGGCTGAGAGACTTCAGAGAACTGTGATTAGTCCAAGGTCACCCAGCAGCTGCATGTGGAGGAGCGGGGAAGCGAACCCGGTTCACCAGATTACAAGTCTAGCGCTCTTAACCACTACACCACACTGGGCATGTCAAGGAAGGGCTTTTGACCCACTAAATGCAAAGCCCACCCAGTATTATGATGTGAGCGCTGACTTCATCTAAGGCGAGACCTTGTGTAGTGCTCAGGATGAGCTATAGGAGAGCAGAGAACGGATGTTGCTTCAGCAACAGCCTGCCTTCAAGCGAGCCATGTCTAGGAGCAGCAATTACGTCTATTGCAAGCCCTGCCTTTACTGAAAGATGCCTTTTCAGTTTAGGACAGGGGTCAGCAAACTTTTTCAGCAGGGGGCCAGTCTACTGTCCCTCAGACCTTGTGGGGGGGGGCAGACTATATTTTTTGGGGGGGAATGAACGAATTCTTATGCCCCACAAATAACCCAGAAATGCATTTTAAATAAAAGCATACATTCTACTCATGTAAAAACATGCTGATTCCTGGACCGTCTGTGGGCCGGATTTAGAAGGCGATTGGGCTAGATCCAGCCCATGGGCCTTAGTTTGCCTATCCATGGTTTAGGGGGCCCAGCCTGCCCCAGCACTCTTTTACTCCAATAGAGTATCTGGGAAACTTTCTGCAAAAAGAAGGCTTTAAAAATGCACGCCACTCTCTCCTTTTACTGCTAATCCCTCTCCTCCCATTTGCTTGCATTCCCCAAAATGGAGAATGTCTCTGTGAGCAACTTCAAATTCCACCCATTCCTGCAATGCAATGCAAAACTATGGCCAAATATTCTGCACTAATTTTTAATCTCCCTTACCCCATAACCTCAAGCAATCTGAGCACCCTTAAACAAAGCAGCTAACAATTATAATGAACCAACCATATATTTCCTAATGCAGCCACCCTATGCACAATTATACACATTTAAAAAATATCTTTAAAAGAAATGGAACTCGCCTTTGTATAACCAACCAGATGGAGGAATGCAGCCTGATAATGACTTAGAAACTAAAACTCTTAAAACAACTGAAAGCTAAGAACCATTCAATACTCAAGTGTTGGGGTTTCTTGTACAAATTTGTATGTTCCTTAAAACTGGACATCACATGCCACCTTGAGAGACATGGCACTTAAAAAAAAAAAGTTTCAGAGTGCAGATCTTCTAAGCTTATCAGAAATTCAGATGCAATCTCCAGCATCTGAAATATGTATGATGTTTCTGGTGAGTGCAAGCCAGCCCGGTCACAAGAGGTAATGATTTTGTAACTCAACCGAGTTGCACAAATGAATTACTTATACAGTCAAGAAATATGGGAACAGGATGATCTGATGAAGTGGTGCTGGTGGGGAAATGCAATTGCTCCACCACTAAGCCTCAGCAAGCATAATGCTCGGCTGAGAAGTTCCCAAAGGCTTCTTCCGTGCAAGCATAATAAAAGTCACTCAGTCACAACGCTGCCGGTCAAGGGGTTGGAGGCTAGATGGGTTTTCTCTGAGTCGCTGCCTGTGAATGCGACTGTTTCGGAGAAACTCGCCCAATCAGTTCCAATTTACGAGATATAATACAGGGTTGCTGTTTCTGGAGGAGCAGAAAGAAAGTTTTGGCTAACAGAGGGACTTGGTAGCACATGAGCGACTGCAGCGGGGATGCTGGAAGTCACCCTTCCAGCCGGAGTCGGGACGCCGACCAGTCCACTGACCGCCAGTTATCTATTGTGAAACATTCCACGAAGTGTTAAGAAAGTCCTTGTGTAAGTAAGCAGGCTTCCTTTTGCATTGATTACAGCATGGGGTCATCTGATAGCAGTGTCAAGGGGTGAGGGCCTTTTGCTCCTGGGCCATGCAGGAGGCACACAAACACAGGGCTGTGTACACATACGCTGTCAACCACATTTAGGAGCAAAGGAAGGGCAGGATCTGCCCTCTTGATCCTTTCCCCTTCCTCACTTAAGCCACACTCCCTAGCTTTTCCTGGTGGCCATTTTCTTAACTGCTAGCATCACTCACATGAAACCTCGTGAAGCAAGCACACACACAAGCACACAAAAACATCAACTTAGTGGCACAGGTCTAGAGATGCAACAAGACCTCCACCCTCCCGGCCTCACTGATGTGGTCCAAAAGAAAGCAGAGCAATACGTTTGGCACCAGCTTGGCTGCAGGAGCTGCTGGAAGGAAACGTACGAGGCGCCATCTAACCGCCTTAGGGACTCCACCCCATTTTTGTGTAGGATTTACTCCTTAACCTTTTCTTGGATGGGCTTCCATCTACCTTGGCAGATTGATAGGCCCCATCTGCCCTTCACTTCCCTCTACAGCAAGTGCAGAAACCACGTTCTTGACCATCGGACCATTGGCCTTCTCCACTCAACCCACCAGAGCCTATCTTCTCATGTAGGGGAAGTCCCTAACTCACCAAGGTTTTGAGATCCATTGGCTGCGCTCACCTGGTTTAGTCAGCCAGGCGAAGCAGTTCCCAGGGTGTGGCCACTGTCACATGCTGACATCCTCTAGGAGCCACAGGTGAGAGCTTAATGCAGGATGAGGACCAAAGGTGAACAAACTACTGCAGTATGAGCACAATGTGCCTCCCACCAAAGCTACTACCCCTCCCCCTGGCAGAAATGACCGGCAGAATCCGAGACCAGGGAGAAGAGTCGGTGGAAGAAGATTGGAAGAAATTTAAAGACTATCTACAGAAATATTGTAAAATTAATGAATGTTAGAATGATGTTGGATAAGAAGTTAAGTGGTTTTTAGCTATAATGCTATAAGGAATATGAAAAAATGGATTATTAACAGGTAAAAATTTAATGTTACAATATTTTAAGATTAAAGACTAGGATAAACAAAGAGGGAAAGGATTTGCTGAACTAACAAATTGAATTGGAATACAAAAAAGGGAGGTGTGAGGAGGTCCGGGAAACAAGCAAATGAAAGATAAGTAATGGAAAGATGGAATTGTTTTTAACTATTTTTATTTTGTATTTTTCTTTTTTCTTTTTTCATTTTGTAATGCTTTGAAAATCTTAATAAATATCTTTAAAAAAAAACCCAAAGCTACTACCCCTCCCCTAAGACACCATATATTATTAATATTATTTTATTATTAAAAATAGTTTATTATAAAATGTAACCTATATATTAGAGTCATACCTCAGGTTGAAGTAGCTTTGGGATAAGTATTTTAGGGTTGCGCACTGTGGCAACCTGGAAATAATGGAGCGCGTTACTTCTGGGTTTCGCCGCTCGCGCATGCGCAGACGGTCAAAATTATGTCGTGTGCATGCGCAGAAGCGGCAAATCATGACCCGCGATGCGCAGACACGGGTTGCGTTCGCTTCTGGATGCGAACCGGCCTCCAGAATGGATCCCTTTCGCATCCAGAGGTACCACTGTATTAGTAATAATTTTACTAGTTGCCATATTTATTAGTCACGTACGCGCAAAAATAACAAAGCAAAAACATGTAGAAGCAGCAATACACAGAAACGAAAATGCTCACCTGACAACATATTTAAAGGGGACAATTCCTACCCACCACCACCCCACTTAAAAGATGAGCACAACAAAGGCACAGACAGACAGCAACAGCACCACCACCAGGGGGGCTTCCCTTATATTGCAACACTCATGTGCAGGCTCTGGGATGTGCAAAGAAGGGCCGTGGAATCTTCATCTTATAGTTAATGGCAGCTGGTGCCCTGGGAACTCCAGAATCCCAGGTCTCCTTACACCCGCAATACTGCCATTGCACCACTGAAGGAACTGAGCAGGAGGTGATGCCATGACAAGAGGCCTTCAACGAGGCCTCCTTGCTGATGCTGCCAAGAATGTATGTAAAGAGAGGGGTGGCAGTTGCAAGGAGGAATTGAGATCCAGTTGCACTAGGGCAGAACCCATGGAGCTCTGCTGCCTAGTAGGTGGAGGATAAAATGACTCCTAAATAATCCTGGCACCACATTCCTCTTCTTGACACCAGATCTGAATGCGATTACAAGGCTCTTTCGCAAGCCGCCATGAGAAGCTTTCGCAGCATAAAGCAGCGTATAAGTGCTCGGAACCTGCAATTGCTCCTTCGCGCTCTGAAATTATAATTCAGTGACAATTTCCCTTCTAGGAACGCCTTCCGCCCAAGGAAGAATCCACCCATCAGAAATCCCAATCACGTTGTGGAGGTTTCCGAGACATTTTTGATGATGCAGAAGAAGAAGAAAAATCCAGCCCTCACATGGCATGCCAGCCAAGTCAACTGGGCCTCCTAACTGCACCTTGTGAGCTGGGAGTTCATCCTGGGACTCCCCCTGGAGCTCTGCATGAGACAAGAAGGTTCAGTCCTGGTAGTCAAGCTGCCTTTCAGGGAATCTTCTGGAGGGTTTCCTAGAGCTGCCAGTATCAACCCCCCTGGAGTGGGTGGGACTGTGCAGGAGATGAACAAAGTCCTAGGGGAAAGGACTGAGGAGGGGGGAATACGTTTGTGAGGTATAGTGGGATGAATTCAATTAGCCTCAGAAATAAAGGACATGGGGGCAAGGTATACAGAGAGTGTGCCTTACGATGACAAGGCGGAACATCTGCATTTAATAAGATATATTTTACATTTTTAGGGGACGCGGGTGGCGCTGTGGGTAAAAGCCTCAGCACTTAGGGCTTGCCGATCGAAAGGTCGGCGGTTCGAATCCCCGCGGCGGGGTGCGCTCCCGTTGCTCGGTCCCAGCGCCTGCCAACCTAGCAGTTCGAAAGCACCCCCGGGTGCAAGTAGATAAATAGGGACCGCTTACTGGCGGGAAGGTAAACGGCGTTTCCGGGTGCTGCGCTGGCTCGCCAGATGCAGCTTTGTCACGCTGGCCACGTGACCCGGAAGTGTCTCCGGACAGCGCTGACCCCCGGCCTCTTGAGTGAGATGGGCGCACAACCCTAGAGTCGGACACGACTGGCCCGTACGGGCAGGGGTACCTTTACCTTTATTTTACATTTTATGAGTGCTAGCAATAAGGATGGATGGCTAACAAATGTTGGTCGTATACTGGTATTTCCTGACTTTATTTCATTTGCATTCCGAAGAATTTGGGTCGGGGTCCACAGCAACTATGTAAGCTCATCGAGGGCTCAATAAACTCAGGAGTGTGGAGAAACCCTGGCCTGTCTTCTCACAGGGGATCCCCTGAGAAGCTTACACGGAAACCTGGAGTTCCCTGGAGCACACTGTGAGAGCAAGCTGAATTAGGCCATAAGGGATTTTAATAGGCTGCAGCCTTACATGCTCCTTGTGCCCAATCCGAAAACCTGGGAACAGACACTGTAAGCATTTTCCAACAATATAGTTCCATGATTAAAGCAAAGGTCTCTTTAGGATTGCAACATATCCTGGGTTGTGAAACTGGAGCAATTTGTTAAGAGTGACAAAATGAAAACAGCTTACCTAATCCTTTTTTAAAAGATCCTATCAAAACGAGAATATAGCATAAGTGTAAAATAAAAAAAAAGCTCGACTTCAAACATAAAAAAGGGATGTGAAGCAAGATTTGCATTACATATGCATGCAAATAAGCCCAGCACCGTGAGAGAGACTCAAGAAGGGGGGGTGGGGTGGAATCACTGCTTATTACCTACTGCGTTATGTTTTGCTGCATGGAGTGAAAACTTTCATTCAGTCCTACGGAAGAAATGCAAATCACAGATTGCTCCCCAATTGCTGCCTTTTGTACTTTAAACAATTCGCTAGCAGATTAAAAAGGGAAAAGAAATCTGGTCTTTGCAGAATGCATTTTAAGTTTACCTATTAATTCAAACTAAGCATATCGCATAAATCTCTGGCACACTTTATAAACGGGTGAGAGGAACGAAGAAACAGGGAACAGGAGCTCCAGCATGGCTCCCAATCACAAAATGCGGCTCGGGATTTTTTGGCAATATCCCATTTCACCCTACCTCATTCTGAGGGGCAGCCTGGTGGGAACGACGCAGGGAGATTAAATTCCTATTTTGCTGGGAGCCTCACCTGAGAGTCGCTTCCCTGCTCTAGGTTCACAGTGAGAGACAGAGCTAAGAGAAGGGGATCAGCTGTTTGTACCTTCTCAGAACTCTCCAAGTATGGTGATAAAGAAAAGACTTACACTGAGCCTTCATTTGCCTGAGTTGCTCCTTAAAGTGGACATATTTCTCATTTCCCTGCAAGTCAAGGTCACTGTTTCTGCTCTCCAAGGCTTCAAACTTCTCTTCAACTACATTTTTCAAATCCGGCAGTGTTTCTGGCTTGTCTCGCTTGAGCTGTAGAAAAACAGAGATAAAATAAACAATTAGATTAATAAATAAATAGCCGTAATCTTGTGACTCGCCAGAGCACATCATGCTTCTCGTCCCATTTTAAAGAGAAGAGGGAGCAGCTATACTTGAAGTATTGGTAAAGTTATGAGACTTTCCCCTGTATTCAGCTCCATCAAACTGCTATTAAACTCTGGGGTTGAAAGCGGGCAGAAGTGGTTATTTATATATTCTGCAGTTGTCATTAAAATCTGGTTACTGCATTACGGTTATGGACCGGCTCCTGATCAGAATGAAAACTCTGGAAAGACAGTAAAATTTAGCTACACACAGAACGGTGGCATATAAAGGTGTTAAGAGACCCGCTTAGCATTACAGGTGCACACCTTAAGGCTATTAAAGGTGAAACAGAACAGAACACATCAGAATATGTCACCAGAAATGAAATATTCTCAACAGTAATTTATAAACTGGGTGCACAACAGCACATTAAAGGTAAAGGGACCGCTGACCATTAGGTCCAGTCATGGCCGACTCTGGGGTTGCGGCACTCATCTCGCTTTATTTGCCGAGGGAGCCAGCATACAACTTCCGGGTCATGTGGCCAGCATGACTAAGCCGCTTCTGGCGAACCAGAGCAGCGCATGGAAACGCTGTTTACCTTCCCGCTGGAGCGGTACCTATTTATCTACTTGCACTTTGACGTGCTTTCGAACTGCTAGGTTGGCAGGAGCAGGGACCGAGCAACGGGAGCTCACCCCATTGCGGGGATTCGAACCGCCGACCTTCTGATCGGCAAGTCCTAGGCTCAGTGGTTTAACCCGCAGCACTACCCACGTCCCTTCAACAGCACATTAGATTGCCACAAAAAGCACTGGAAGTGTTGCTTGGGGGGAAAAGGAAAGCCAGTGTATTGGATGAATCCACCATGTTCAGCCTTCATCAATCTGGTTGATGCACTACTAATTCCCATCATTCCCAGTCAGCAAGGTCAATGGGAAAGGCTGGGCCACCCTCCTTCCCCTCAGAGCAGAGAGGTCCAGTGTGGTCGTAACTCTTTCTCTCTATGCCAGCATTTGGGCAGGGACTTGTCGGACATGAGTGAGTAAAAAGGATGGCCTGATTCAGCAGGTATAGGTATACCTTTGCAGGTATAGGAGCATCCCCAAAGCACCATCTCTGACTGGAAAGCACAATCACATCCCTGAGTCCTTAACTGACTAGATGAGATGGCAAAGATCTTAGCAAAGATATCCTGAGGTTTCAAGGGTGCTGCACACTGTTCCAGGGAAAATCAAAGGGACTGTCTTTCTAGCTACAGAGTGAGCTTAAAAACTTTAAGTAAAAAAAACACACCAGAAATCTAGCTCTGTCAGTATAAGACTGACACAAGCATTTTCAGAAGCATATTCTAGAGTGCACCTTGAATGAATGTGGAGCACTCCCAGGGCTTTTGGGACCTCCTAGGAACATTTGTCTGTGGCTACACAACACAGGAGCAACTTAAAAAGCAGAGACATCACCTTGCCAACAAAGGTCCGTATAGTTAAAGCTATGGTTTTCACAGTAGTGATGCATGGAAGTGAGAGCTGGACCATAAAGAAGGCTGATCGCCGAAGAATTGATGCTTTTGAATTATGGTGCTGGAGGAGACTCTTGTGAGTCCCATGGACTGCAAGAAGATCAAACCTATCCATTCTGAAGGGAATCAGCCCTGAGTGCTCACTGGAAGGACAGATCCTGAAGCTGAGGCTCCAATACTTTGGCCACCTCATGAGAAGAGAAGACTCCCTGGAAAAGACTCTGATGTTGGGAAAGGTGGAGGGCACAAGGAGAAGGGGATGACAGAGGGCGAGATGGTTGGACAGTGTTCTTGAAGCTACCAGCATGAGTTTGACCAATGACAGTGGAAGACAGGAGTGCCTGGCGTGCTCTGGTCCATGGGGTCACGAAGAGTCAGACCCAACTAAACGATTAAACAACAACAACACAACACAGGGGAAGATTAGTAGGAATGGACACACTTTTGGGTGAAGCATGTTGAAAAGTACTAATCTTTTTACTGGTGGAATGCCTATGAAGTGTCTGAGGAACAATCAGATTCCCTGGAAATACAATTTGAAAAGCAGTGTTCAAAAGCACTATGCAAATACTTCTGGAGCTATACAGAGGCTTGAAGGTTTCTATAAAAACTCACCTCTCCAGCCAAGATCTCCAGGTTCCCTGTCTATATGCTCCATACACAATTTTTACTGAACTTTTATTATTAATTAAATTTCTATATCGCCCTTCATCCAAAGATCAGGAGTTTAGAAGTCCAGGGAGAAGAGGAATGTTATTGCCTGGCGCCTAAAGGTATGCAATAAAGGAGCCAGGCGAACCTCCCTGGGGAGAGCATTCCACAAGCGGGGAGCCACCACAGAAAAGGCCCCGTTCTTGTGTTGCTGCCCTCCGGACCTCAAGGAGGGGGCACATGAAGAAGGGCCTCCGATGATGATTGCAGGGTGCAGGTTTGGTTCATATGGGGAGAAGTGAAATATTACGTTCTTGAGCGGTTTAAGGCTTTATGAGTCAAAACCAGCACTTCTGAGTTAGGCCTAGAAACTAACTGGCAGCCAGTGAAGTCGGACCAGGATTGGCGTTATATTAGTCAACTAAAATTCCTTTCCCTGGCTGGTAACACCCTAGCTAGTGTTAGCAGGATGTCATTTCTCAAAACATAATCAGAGAGAAACTGATCCTGTCTGCAGATTTTCCGTGGGCTTCTGGTTGGCAACTGTGAGAATTGATGGGCCTTTGCTCTGATCCAGCAAAGTTTTCCTTAGGTTTGTATGCAGGTAAAGTTCATCTGTCAAAACGAATTTCTAAGGCCCTCCTCTCTGCTCCAATTTCAGATACACATTGCTTTACGTGTGACACACATGCACACCCTCCCTAAATCTCCAGAGAGCAACCCATCATTTCTTAAACAATGACACCACTTTGGCCAAATTACCTCTGCAACCATGGGTGCTCCCGGTCCGTCACCTAGGCATTTATTATCATGATCACACTACAAGGTCATGTCAAAGGGAGGCGTTGGAATTCTCACCTGCCAAGGCTGGATATCACACCTGGAATACTGCACAGGTACAAATGAACTCTCCAAAATGAGATATACAGTGGTACCTCGGGTTACATACGCTTCAGGTTACATACACTTCAGGTTACAGACTCCGCTAACCCAGAAATAGTACCTCGGGTTAAGAACTTTGCTTCAGGATGAGAACAGAAATCGTGCAGCGGCGGTGTGGCGGCAGCAGGAGGCCTCATGAGCTAAAGTGGTGCTTCAGGTTATGGACAGTTTCAGGTTAAGAACAGACCTCCAGAACGAATTGATATCTTAACTCGAGGTACCACTGTACTATCAGGAGCTCAGACAAACAGTCTCCTGTTGGCAAGCAGTAGCCTGGACCTCTTTCACAAGCCTAGCCGCAAGTATTTTAATGGCTATGTAGTAATGAAAGACTAGGAATCTGAAGGTGCATCTCTGTGGAAGGAGGAGTTTTATGCAAACATTCGATGGGACTGAGTATTACACAACTGTTGAGATCCGAAACGGTGCAGGAGCTAAGTGTCTATGTTGGCATATGGATGAAATTTCACCTCTGGCAAGAAGTCACTCAAGTAACCTTAGGCAAGCCAAGACTAAATCTCTCAGACTGGAACCTGCAATATGGAGGGAATAATGGTGAGGTACTTTATAGGGCTAACATTAAGATGATCAAGAAAGGTGTATATGAAACACTTTGAGCATGGTAAGACTATATAAGCTGGGGTTCTATCCAGTGGTGGCTTTGCACGAGGGAAAAGCACTTCCACCACAAAACTGGGTACCTTGTTGTTGTTGTTTAGTCGTTTAGTCGTGTCCGACTCTTCGTGACCCCATGGACCAGAGCACGCCAGGCACTCCTGTCTTCCACTGCCTCCCACAGTTTGGTCAAACTCATGCTGGTAGCTTCGAGAACACTATCCAACCATCTCGCCCTCTGTCGTCCCCTTCTCCTTGTGCCCTCCATCTTTTTTTTTTTTTTTTAGATATTTTTTATTGCTTTGTTTTCCAGGGTCAAAGTACAACATTGATACATCGTCAATAACACAACAAGAGCTTTTTTTTTTTTTTTTTTTTTTTTTACAAAGTAAAGAAACAAAAAAGAAAAAGGTTCACTTTTTCAAATCCTTTTTCAACATCAACTGGACTTCCCCACATCCTCCATCCCTGCTTTCTTTACAATAAAAATCAACAGCAAATTAAAACCTTGTTTCATATGTATTTGTATTTTCATCTAATTATTTACTCTAAAAGTTAAACTTTTCTCAAACATAACTTAGTTTCAATCATTTCCGAATCTCAATACTGAAGCTTGTTTTTCTCAAAACTTAGCAAATTCTCAACATTCATATAACTTAAAATGTTTTTGTAAATAGTCCTTAAATTTTTTCCAGTCCTCTTCCACTGCTTCTTCTCCCTGGTCTCGGATTCTGCCGGTCATTTCAGCCAATTCCATGTAGTCCATCAGTTGCGTGTGCCATTCTTCCAGTGTGGGTAACTCCTGTGCCTTCCAGTATTTGGCTATAAGGATTCTTGCTGCTGTAGTTGCATATAAAAAGAAAGTTCTATCTTTCTTTAGCACTCTCTGGCCCACAATGCCCAGGAGGAAGGCTTCTGGTTTCTTATGAAAGGTATACTTAAATACCTTTTTCAACTCGTTATAAATCATTTCCCAAAAAGCCTTCACCCTCGGGCATGTCCACCAGAGGTGAAAGAATGTTCCTTCAGCCTCCTTACATTTCCAACATTTATTATCAGACAAATGATATATCTTTGCAAGTTTGACTGGGGTCATGTACCACCTGTACATCATTTTCATAATATTTTCTTTTAAGGCACTACATGCCGTAAATTTCATACCGGTGGTCCATAACCTTTCCCAGTCTTCAAACATAATGTTGTATCCAATATCTTGTGCCCATTTTATCATGGCTGATTTAACTGTCTCATCTTGAGTATTCCATTTAAGCAGCAAGTTATACATTCTTGAAAGCACTTTCGTCTTAGGTTCAAGTAGTTCTGACTCTAATTTTGATTTTTCCACCTGGAAACCAATTTTTTTGTCCTTTTTAAAGATCTCTAAAATTTGGGCGTAATGAAACCAGTCTCGCACCTTTCCTTTCAATATTTCAAAGCTCTGCAACCTCCAAGTGTCCCCTACTTTTTCTATTATTTCACAGTATTTTGCCCAGCCACCCCCCATATTAAGTATTTTTGTGGCCTTAGCCTCTATTGGTGACAGCCACCTCGGAGTTTTGTTTTCAAGTAAGTCCTTGTATTTAGTCCAGACAATAAACAAAGATTTCCTGACAATATGGTTTTTAAATAACTTATGAGACTTTACCTTGTCGTACCACAAATATGCATGCCATCCAAAAGCATTGTTGAACCCTTCCAGATCTAGGACATCAGTGTTTTCTAGCAAAAACCAATCTTTCATCCAGCAGAGGGATGCAGCTTCATAATACAACCTTAAGTCCGGCAGGGCAAATCCCCCTCTTTCCTTTGCATCTGTTAATATTTTAAATTTTATTCGGGGCTTTTTGCCCTGCCAGACAAACTTCATAATGTCCCTCTGCCACTTTCCAAAACACTCCACCCTGTCCACGATCTGCAGGGCCTGAAACAGAAACAGCATTCTTGGCAATACATTCATCTTAACTGCTGCAATTCTTCCCAACAAGGAAAGTTTCAGTCTTGACCAAATTTCTAAGTCCTTTTTAATTTCAGACCAACATTTTTCATAATTATCTTTAAACAAGTTCAAATTTTTCCCAGTCAAATTAACCCCCAGGTATTTCACTTTTTTAACCACATTTAGCTCCGTTTCCTTCTGAAACCCCTCTATTTCTAAAGGTGTCAAGTTTTTCACCAAAACCTTAGTTTTTTGTTTATTTAACTTGAATCCCGCCACCCGACCAAACTCAGAGATTAGTTCTAAAGCTCTTTTTGTACTGGGTTCTGGCTCCTGTAATGTCAAAACCAAATCATCTGCAAAGGCCTTCAGTTTATATTGTTTTCCTCCGACCTGTATTCCTTCCACCCGCTGGTCCTTCCTAATCAAGTTCAGCAACACCTCCAGGACAGAAATAAATAGCAAGGGTGATAGGGGGCACCCCTGTCGTGTTCCTTTTTCAATTTTAAACTCCTCTGTCACCACATTATTTACTATCAATTTAGCTTTTTGTTCTGAATAAATTGCTTCAATACCATTTTGAAACGCCCTTCCCACTCCCATCCCTTCCAAATTTTTCTTCATAAATTTCCAAGATATGTTGTCAAAGGCCTTCTCCGCATCTATAAATATCAAAACTGCTTTCGTATTCAAGTTTGTCTGTAGTAGTTCCAGGACATCCACAATGTTCCTAGTGTTGTCAGACAAATGTTTGTGCCCTCCATCTTTCCCAGCATCAGGGTCTTTTCCAGGGAGTCTTCTCATCTCATGAGGTGGCCAAAGTCTTGGAGCCTCAGCTTCAGGATCTGTCCTTCCAGTGAGCACTCAGGGCTGATTTCCTTCAGAATGGATAGGTTTGACCTTCTTGCAGTCCATGGGACTCTCAAGAGTCTTCTCCAGCACGATAATTCAAAAGCATCAATTCTTCGGCGATCAGCCTTCTTTATGGTCCAGCTCTCACTTCCATACATCACTACTGGGAAAACCATAGCTTTAACTATACGGACCTTTGTTCACAAGGGGATGTCTCTGCTTTTTAAGATGCTGAAGCTGGGTACCTATGAACTGCCAATTTCCCCATCCACTGCAGCTCTGTGAGTCATCCCCCATATTGTTCAGGAATGTCCTCCATCAGGATCAGCTTTCGAGAGAGCACAGAGTCTGCCCCGCACAGGGGGAATTGATGAAATCCAGATGCTCTGCTTTATGTAAATAAGAACTATTCTATTGGTACAAGGCTGCCAATAAAGACAACCCCTTATTTATTATTCCTGAATACAGTGGTGCCTTGAAGGCATTCGGGGCCAACAAGGAAGTAAGGTAGGAGTCCTTACACTGCCCCTCCAGAGACTACAAACAGCGATATTCAAACATGACTGTAAACCACCTTTCTATGGCTGGATCTACACCGATTGCAAAAACGCTTTTTAAAAGTTATTTGGCTCTCAATGCAACTTTACATCGGCGCTCTCCACTGTCACATGTTTATAATGCATTTTTAACGCTTTAACTCACCAGTGTACATTATTCCTGCGTAAAGCGCTCTGAGTGGGACGTGGGTGGCGCTGTGGGTTAAACCACAGAGCCTAGTTGTTGCTAATCAGAAGGTTGGTGGTTCGAATCCCCGCAACGGGGTGAGTTCCTGTTGCTCAGTCCCTGCTCCTGCCAACCTAGCAGTTCGAAAGCATGTCAAAGTGCAAGTCGATAAATAGGTACTGCTCTGGCGGGAAGGTAAACAGTGTTTCCATGCGCTGCTCTAGTTTTCCAGAAGCGACTTAGTCATGCTGGCCACATGACCTGGAAGCTGTACGCTGGCTCCCTCGGCCAATAAAGTGAGATGAGCGTCGAAACCCCAGAGTCATCCGCGACTGGACCTAACGGTCAGGGGTCCCTTTACCTTTACCTTTTTAAAGCGCTCTGAGAACCTCTTTGTGGAAAAGTAGTAGATAAGCATTATAAAAAGACAAGCGGGATCTGCAACAAAATGTTGCAGTGCACTCACACTTCAAGGTTCCTTCCAGCTGATTATGCCCCATAATATGAGGAACTGTACATACACGCACACATTTTACTTTTCCACCCGAAAGCCAACATTTCTTGGCTACCGAGTGTCTTCAGCCGAGGAAACTGCCTCTTAAAGTGTTTTTTAAACATATACTACTACAAGTGTAAAGAGTTCCCCTAAGCATGCCAACGGATCCTTGTTTCACAGCTGTCCCGTTGCAGCTACAATCCTGTCTACCCTCACTGCACCAGAGTTTACTGTTAAAGGGCGTGATAAATAAATGTTCAACTGCTTTGAGTGGCGTAACTGGCACCATTAGAGCTGCCGCATACCATATTTTTTGCTCTATAAGACTCATTTTTTTCCTTCCTATAAAGTAAGGGGAAATGTGTGTGCATCTTATGGAGCGAATGCCGTCTGCGCAGCTATCCTAGAAGCCAAAAGAGCAAGAGGGATTGCTGCTTTCACTGCGCAGCGATCCCTCTTGCTGTTCTGGCTTCTGAGATTCAGAATATTTTTTTTTCTTGTTTTCCTCCTCCAAAAACTAGGTGTGTCTTGTGGTCTGGTGCGTCTTATAGAGCAAAATTACGGTAATACCCATTTCACAGTTGTAAGAAATCAATCTTTTAGTGTGGCAGCAATGAATCTTGGGAACTCCCTGCCTATTGACAACAGGTAGGTGGCAACTTTGCTGCCCCCTTCCTGGAGCCTGCTCAGTATGTTTTGGTTTAGGCAAGGTATCCAGACATGGACAAGTTACATGAGTTCTAACCTGTTTTAAACTTGCTGATGAATTTAATTAGTTTTTGGATGTTCTTTGAATACCTGTTTTTAACCTGCCTTTTATCGATAATTGTAGCATTTTGGGTTTTGTTTGTTTTTCCTAAAAACCCTTTGAGGTTTTATTACAATTGAACGGCACAGGCATTTTGTGAAATCAATAAATTTACCACCCAAGGAACTTGTCTTCAAATATTTGGAAAGATTCGCACAAGCCAATACAAACTCAAGTCATAAAGCACACAATAAACGCTTTAAAGGGACAATTTTTTTTATTCTTGTTTTGTACTTGTGAACCGCCTTGTGTTCCTCGGATGAAGGGTGGCATGAAAATTAAATAAATAGATGGAATTTAGATACCATCTAGCAGCACTTTTCTTCCAGACGTGGGTGACAAGCAATACTGGTGAGACCCATAAATCACTGCTTCATGCGTTTATATTTTTATCATGGTCTGGGCAGTGGCGTAGCGTGGGTTGTCAGCACCCGGGGCAAGGCAAGTAATTTGCGCCCCCTAACCTGTGGATTTGCCCTAACCCCAGATGTTGCGCCCGGTGCGGCCGGCCCCCCCTGCAACCCCCACGCTACGCCACTGGGTCTGGGAGCAACTCTCCCAACTTCAAAAACCTGAAAAACATACGAAGTATTACATACACTGTCATTCATGAAAGCTCTCGGTGTCAAGTTCCTCTCCAGGAGAATTATGATTAAAGTAATTGCGTCCAAAAGCACCGACAGGATAAGGAGGCAGTGAAGAAACAAAAAGCAGACATGGAGGATGATGAATCTGCGATTACATCATAAGAAAAAAGATTGTCTGGGAGGCAAAATCTATAGAATGATATAATCTGAAATCTTTGCTTTTCAAAAAAAAAAAAAGATTAAAATGTGAGGGAGGAATCTGGCAAGAGCTTTCAACTAAATTAGAAGAATGCCAGAAAGACAAGGAGGAACAGATGTTCTTGAGTTCTATTCATGACAGAAAAAAACCTGCTTTTATAATTATAGGAAGGTGACTTAAAAACCACGCTATATGTTCTGAAATACCATGTGGTGGTGCTCTTCAAAAGCTGCGCTACTTCAGAAATAACATCACTGAAAGCTTTCCACACATCAAAAACAAACCAACCCCGCTTGCGGAAAGCTAACTAGGCCCTGGTTCAGGCCTAGCTTTCTGGCTGAAATATTGAATTTCTATAAGAAGAGGTTTTGTTTCATCAGGGAACATTTGCCCATGTAACGCCAGCTCCTGTGAGGGATGCACCCAGCAGTATTTCCGAATGGGTACCTTAGTTCTTAAAATTTTGAAACAGCGAGGAAATTACAATAAACTGTAGAGAGTCGTCAAGTTGCTTCGGAAAATTAAAGCCTTCTAGAAAAGACAACAGAGTGTCTTGCGTCACCTTAAAAGCCTTTATGAATGCACGGTGGCATAAGCTTTTGTGGACCAACACAAACACACGTCATTTTCCCCACTCTCAAAAAAGGCATGCACGGTCCTCTGGTCTACAAAAGCATCTTGCCATAATAAAAATTGTTAGTCCTCTAGGTGCCACAGTGAAGGAAGGGCAAACTGTTACTTTTATCAGCACAAGAAGGCTTCAAAAAGCTAATGAATAGACTCTGTTCAAAGCAGGCCTAATTGCAACATCTTGGACATGCTGAACTGTTCTCATTCCCCTTTCCTGGGGAGAGTCCCAAGACAGGAGCTTTCTGTACATGCTCAGGAAACACAACATGGGGCAGGACTCCTGAGGGAGGAGAAAGGGGAGGGAACTGGAAGGGGAATATATGCTCTGTGCATATGACTGTGAACTCGTGCTTGTTTGTGAACTATCACACTTGCTCCTTCTACCAGTTCATGGATGGTAGAAATAAAAGCTTTTTCTCCAAAACTATTCCTTGAGTGTCTGTTGACTCCCATTTTCCCTTTCCCGGGCGCAATATTTTCCCCACCCGAGGGCAAAGCCTCATAAGGCTACAACAGGTCTCCTTTGTGTTTTTCTGCAATGGACTAATGTAGCTACTGCCATGGAAATGCTTAAAAAGGGTGATAGTTTGCTTGATTCAGCCACTTTCCCACTCCTTTGATTTTAATATCTGGCTGGCTCCCGGGTTCTCTGTAGCTTGGGTTCTGTATAGTCTTCACGGCTGCCAAGTACATTGTTTTTGTTGATTCTGTGAAGTACGTTGCAGGTTGCAAACAAACAAATAAATACTGCATCAAGTCAAGTCTGAACAGTCCCCTATCCTAAAAACATATGAAGACTTCAACTCCCGCCAGTCCCCAGCCAACATGGTCAGTTGTTGTCAGAGTCGTCCAACAACATAGAGGACTACAGCTTCCACAGCCCAGTAAGAATTAATATAGGCAGTCTCTCTAAGAAGCAGATTGGGCAATTCACTTTGCTAGAAGGACATTTTACTATTTTATGAAAATCAGATTTGTGGTATCTTTCCAGCTGCACCGGCCCCCTGCCCAGTTCCAGATAAATTATGGGGTAATGTGACCCGGGTGGCGCTGTGGTCTAAACCACAGAGCCTCTTGGGCTTGCTGATCAGAAGGTTGGCGGTTCGAACCCCAGCGATGGGGTGAGCTCCCGTTGCTCAGGCCCTGCTTCTGCCATCCTAGCAGTTCAATAGCACATCAAAGTGCAAGTAGATAAATAGGTACTGCTCCGGCGGGAAGGTAAACGGCGTTTCTGTGCGCTGCTCTGGTTGGCCAGAAGCGGCTTAGTCATGCTGGCCACATGACCCAGAAGCTGTCTGCGGACAAACGCCGGCTCCCTCGGCCTATAGAGCGAGATGAGCGCCACAACCCCAGAGTCGTCTGCGACTGGACCTAACGGTCAGGGGTCCCTTTACCTTTACCTTTGAGCACTACAAATCAGTCCAGGCTATTGTGGAACACCGTGGTGGTGTTTATATGTTTGTTATCTCACTGAAGACATCAGGTTAAATCAAGCAACACCTTCTTGGCTCATGGTGTTCAAAGGAACACGGCGACCCAGGTAAAGCAACATGTTTTGCAGCAATTACGTCAGCTAAGAAATAGCAATACATTCCAATCAGCACCTTAAAGGCATTGGGCAATCCACCCGAGTTGTGCATGGTTTTGAACTGGGGATGATGGCACAGCATGTATCCATAACACCTGCCAATGACACAGTCGCGCAAGCAGGGAGCGGCCAAAACATACACGGGCAGATGGGTCAATCCCCAAAACTTATTGACAACAACACTGGCGACGGCAGTCCTCATGGAGACAGCACTTGTTCTCCACCAATATTGTGCAAACATGCTTTCGAGATATTGTGTTGATCAATATCAGCTATTGTTTACCTAGAGCTTTTAAATGTGCAATGTGCTTTCTGACACTTCACCTCATTGCCCTCTTAGCAATCCTGCAAGCCCACTCCCCAAAATGTCTCCTCTGCTACAGGCATCAAACTCCTGCAAAACAAAGCAGTCTTGCCGCATAAGTTTCGGAAGTCAACTAACTTCGTTTATGTTCATACTGCCAACTCAATGAGGAATACATGGAACTGGCAGAAAGGAAGTTTATGAGGACATAATAATAATAATAATAATAATAATAATAATAATAATAATAATAATAATAATTTATTATTTGTACCCCGCCCATCTGGCTGGGTTTCCCTAGCCACTCTGGGCGGCTTCCAACAAAGATAAAAAATACACTGAAATGTCACATATTAAAAACTTCCCTGAACAGGGCTGCCTTCAGATGTCTTCTGAATGTCAGGTAGTTGTTTATCGCTTTGACATCTGATGGGAGGGCGTTCCACAGGGCGGGCGCCACTACCGAGAAGGCCCTCTGCCTGGTTCCCTGTAACCTCACTTCTCACAGTGAGGGAACCGCCAGAAGGCCCTCGGAACTGGACCTCAGTGTCCGGGCAGAACGATGGGGGTGGAGACGCTCCTTCAGATATACTGGACCGAGGCCATTTAGGGCTTTAAAGGTCAGCACCAACACTTTGAATTGTGCTCGGAAACGTACTGGGAGCCAATGTAGGTCTTTCAAGACCAGTGTTATATGGTCTCGGCAGCCACTCCCAGTCACCAGTCTAGCTGCCGCATTCTGGATTAGTTGTAGTTTCCGGGTCACCTTCAAAGGTAGCCCCACGTAGAGTGCATTGCAGTAGTCCAAGCGGGAGATAACCAGAGCATGCACCACTCTGGCGAGACAGTCTGCAGGCAGATAGGGTCTCAGCCTACGTACCAGATGGAGCTGGTAAACAGCTGCCCTGGATACAGATTTGACCTGTGCCTCCATGGACAGCTGTGAGTCCAAAATGACTCCCAGGCTGCGCACCTGGTCCTTCAGGGGCACAGTTACCCCATTCAGGACCAAGGAATCCTCCACACCTGCCCGCCTCCTGTCCCCCCAAAACAGTACTTCTGTCTTGTCAGGATTCAACCTCAATCTGTTAGCCGCCATCCATCCTCCAACTGCCTCCAGACACTCCAGACACTTTATTACTGAAGTTAATGGAGGTAGGGAAGTATCCTTCCAGCAGGGGCACAGAAGCTGAGAGCCAATAACTTTTATCCAAGAGACACTTGCTTTTCCAGCAATGTTTTTCCTGAATGAAAAGCCCTTCTGTGTATGAAGAAGTGTGAAGCCACATGCAGATTGCCACATCCATGTGCTATACTGTATGTGCACATGCAAAACACACTGGGAAGCTGTGGCTGATCATAGCTTCCTTGCACATGTCTTCTTCTTCGGCGATCAATCGTAGCCAAATAAGATTGTCTTCCATGCACATGGTCTTGACAGTGAGTCCGTAAGTGACCGTGGGGGCCAATTCTGGGTTCACATGTCCTTCCACAGTGGGGACATCGGTTTCTGGATGGGAGGTGATCACAGTGAGCCTTCCTCTTAGCACATTTCTCCCTTTCGTCCTGAGTTCAAGCATCTAAAAGGCCATGACACCTTTGATAAAGGCTGTTCTCCAATTGGAGCACTTGCAGCCAGTGTTTCCCAGTTGTCGGTGTTTATACATTTTTTTAGATTTGCCTTCAGAGAATCTTTAAACTTCTTTTGTTGACCAGCATTACTTTCCATTTTTAAATCCGGAATAGAGTAGTTGCTCTGGAAGACGATAATCAGGCATCCGCACAACATGACCAGTCCAACGAAGTTGATATTGAAGAATCATTGCCTCGACACTGGTGATCTTTGCTTCTTCCAGTACACTGACATTGTCTTTGCCTGTCTTCCCAAGTAATGTTTAAATTTTTTTGGAGACAACGTTGATGAAATATTTCGAGAACTTGGAGATGGCGTTTATAACTGGCCCACGTTCCACAAGCATACAGTAAAGTTGGTAGTACAATAACTTTGTAAACAAGCATTTTGGTTTCCCTGAGAATGTCCCAGTCCTCAAACACTCTGAACTTCAATCGGGAGAAAGCTGCATTCGCAGACCTCAGGCAATGCTGGATTTTGGCATCCATGTCGGCCCTTGTGGGAAGATAACTGCCAAGGTAGGAGAAGTGATCAACACTTTCCAACGTCACACCATTGGGCTGGATTTTGGCGCTGCAGAGGGGTTATTTTGTGCTTGTTGGTGCACCACTTTGGTTTTTTTGGATTTTGAGCGGTAGGCCAAGTTTTTCATAAGCTCCTGTGAAGATATTTAGGAATGTCTGGAGGTCATCCTCTAAGTGTACACACACTACATTGTCATCAGCATGTATGTGCAGACTGAAATATACATAGTTGTGACTGCCACATGTTACAATCCACAGGTTAGCCTTGTGCCGTTTCATCCATTAAAGTAGAATATAAAATGTAAAAACTTGGTGTGGCCTCTAGTGAATCCAGCTATGTGCACTAGGAATACACACATAACCACTTTAGAGTTAACTAACTGGTTCAGAGAATCATAGAATTGTAGAGTCAAAAGAGACCCACCCCCAAGGGTCTCTTCTACTCCAATCCCCTAGTTGCTGCTGCTGGTGTTGTTGGCATCCGTCTGTCTCAAGAGACAATAGAGTGCGCCTCTGGGGGTGAAGTCAAACCGCTGCATTAGCAGCACCCAAGTGACCTCCCTGGAGCACAAGCCCAGGCAGTGGGTACAGAGGTCCTGGGCTGCTCAGGCAATAAGACATGTGGTACAAAGGAAAGCAGAGCAATACATTTAGCACCAGCTTGGCTTGGCTGCAGGAGCTGTCCAAAAGAGGCATACAGGGCGGCATCCAACCATCTTAGGGATGGGTTTACTCCTTAGGTCTGTCTCGCCAGAGTGGTGCATGCTCTGGTTATCTCCCGCTTGGACTACTGCAATGCGCTCTATGTGGGGCTACCTTTGAAGGTGACCCGGAATCTACAACTAATCCAGAATGCGGCAGCTAGACTGGTAACTGGGAGCGGCCGCCGAGACCACATAACACCCATCTTGAAAGAAAGACCTACATTGGCTCCCAGTATGTTTCCGAGCACAATTCAAAGTGTTGCTGCTGACCTTTAAAGCCCTAAACGGCCTCGGCCCAGTATACCTGAAGGATCGTCTCCACCCCCATTGTTCTACACGGACACTGAGGTCCAGCGCCAAGGGCCTTCTGGCAGTTCGCTCACTGCAAGAAGCCAAGTTACAGGGAACCAGGCAGAGGGCCTTCTCGGTAGTGGCACCCGCCCTGTGGAACGCCCTCCCACCAGATGTCAAAGAGAACAACTGCCAGACTTTTAGAAGACATCTGAAGGCAGCCCTGTTTAGGGAAGCTTTTAATGTCTGATGGATTACTGTATTTTAATATTTTGTTGGAAACCGCCCAGAGTGGCTGGGGAAGCCCAGCCAGATGGGCGGGGTATGTATGTATGTATGTATGTATAAATAAATAAATACAAAGATAACCCGCAAGGCAGCAGAGATCAGAGTTTTCCTTCTTCTAGGTGGGCTATCTTCCTACCACCTGCCCCTTACAAAACCTGGCAATAAATATGGGGGAACACTTCCAAACCATGAGAACAATTTGTCCAGCTGTGCACTGAATTGTCATTTTTCCTCCAGTTTTTTTGTTTGCTTGTTACATACAGACAACTAAAGGCAAAACTGTTTGGTGTGATTTAAATTGAAGGAAGTCTTTTGGCGCCCACCATCAGACCAGGCAGCCCACAAAGCCCCTTCTAGGCATGCTTCTGTAACTACTCAGACATGCAGGTGACCTGTGAATCACACTCTGAGCCCCGCAAGATAATCATTTCAGCTAAATTATATAAAAACCATGTGCCTCAAGACTACGAACGAAGACAGCAGCATTGCCGAGGCTGAAATACTCCAAGCACAGTTAAAATAGAGGCCTGATAGCTTTAATGGTAATCATTTCCCCTATTGTTGTTTCATCTAGAAACACGTGTGTGTGTGTGTGTGTGTGTGTGTGTGTGTGAGAGAGAGAGAGAGAGAGAGAGAGAGAGAGAGAGAGAGAGAGTTTAATATATGTGGCTGACTCGTTTTGTACAAACATGTACAGAAGCTTGTGGCTGCTTATCATTTTTTGTGATAAAATAGTTGTTATTGTACCTACCACAAAACTCCTTTCAATGCTTTATATTAATGCTGTGATTCATAATTGGATTAGTCAGAACAATTTACAGTTTCAGGTTGGGGTGGAGAATTATGCCGTCCTATATATTAGTTTTTGTCCGAAGCACAGCCATTAAAAAACCCCAGCAACAACAAGATTTCTTGCTTGCAGCAGCACTATTTAGGGAGGTCATGAGGGCAGCTACACACTTCACAAGAGATGACTCAGCCAGAACGTATATATATGTCACACAAAGAAATGGGTTCGTGCACTAGAAAAGCGAACACTAATTTCTTTACTTCAAAAATCGTGACGTTACGACGCATCTTGCATTGAGCATTTGGATTAATGGAAAAGCTATGTGTAAGTTTTATGAGTGAACTGTTATTAACTTTTATTCTATGCTCCTTTCATAGAAGATACACGCAGAGCAGATGGATGTCAACAACAAGTATAATTAAAGAAAATTAAAAGTGCTACCCAATGAATTTCTCTTATTAAAAAATATTAAGACCATTTATAGGAATGACGGATACTCGGTACGTCGAGCATGGTAATAATTTTATTACAGTTATGTTCAACGGTTCCTGTTAGTTGAAAAGCAAGGTCTTGTTTTCTTTTCCTTTGCTAATACACAGCAACATAACTGAGGAAGTTATGTGTTCTTCATTCAGTTCCACTATTTAGGGGTTAATTTACAAAGTAAAATAACAATCTAGATGTTTCCTTAAGCACAAACCAATGACCGTGGCTGGCAATGGCCAACTCTTCATATATCACATTATGACAATTATTGTCAGGAGGTAACATTGGCTAAAAAACAAAGCCTGTTCTAATTTCTGCCATCACCTCATTTTTCAAGAATGAATGGGATTGCTCAAGCTGCCATACATTTCCAAAGCATGTAAACACCTACATGCCAATATAAATCTTGAGGAACTTGTCATAAAGACATCATAGCATCCTACCTGGTACTATTGCGACTTCAGAACTACGAGGAATTATTTGCAACTGGTAGAACAATTGTGATAACCTGAATGCATACATAATATAATCAAAAGAAGCCATTGGCACATCAAACCTAACACCTCATAATCCAATTCCTTTCCCATTATTCCCATGGGCTCTTGCTTCCTATCAACACCAGAGCCACGAGGTAACTAACATAGACGTTTCAAGGCTTCCGGCAAGAAAGATGAGCTTTGTTCTGCAAAGGAGGAAGTCAGACTGAAACTCAGCATCCATTTCCTGGGAGAAAACACAAGGAGGGGGAGTTTGTTCCCAGAACTGGGGGCACCTAAAGCTACCCACTAACTATATGGAACTTCTATAGAAAAGAAAACTGCACAGAGGAACTGTATATTAAGATGTAACTCAGAAGAGATTAGCGGTATCGATAAAATACTAAGGAAAAGAGAAACGAACTAAGATCTTTTTAAGCAGTACCGCTGTGCTGAATTCTGGGACAATATATTTTCACTTCTCTAGTAAACGACTTTTCATTTTCATTTCCTGACAACTTAGCCTAATTGTCTGTATGTTTAAGTATATGGATACGTAAAAGTGTGAGGGTTTTCTCTCTTTGCCTTTTGTGGGTGGGCTTTGCCATACGATTTTGTAAAATGTTGATAAAATCGTTTTATTTTATAAAAGAAAACGCTGAATAATTGGGGGAAATCCCAAAATGTGCATCTTCCCTTCCCCACCCCCTTAGTACTGGGGTTATTTTGAAAACGACAAAGGAGTCTCTGAGACAGCTATCAAAAGCACGACTGTCAGAAGGAAAGGCTGCCTGCCCCTTTAACTTCAGGCAGGTAGCCGTGTTTGTCTGATGCAGTCGAAATATATTAAAAAATAAAAAAATTGTCCAGTAGCACCTTAGAGACCAACTAAGTTTGTTCTTGGTATAAGCTTTCGTGGCTGGCAGGAGCCAAGCTTGGGTGCTGGAATGGTAAGCTATTGCTTTGGGGGCAACTGGTGGTGCCAGTGTGGTGTAGTGGTTAAGAGCGATAGACTCGTAATCTGGTGAACCGGGTTCGCTTCCCCACTTCTCCACATGCAGCTGCTGGGTGACCTTGGGCTAGTCACACTTCTCTGAAGTCTCTCAGCCCCACAGAGTGTTTGTCGTGGGAAAGGAAGGGAAAGGAGAATGTTAGCCACTTTGAGACTCCTTCGGGTAGTGATAAAGCGGGATATCAAATCCAAACTCTTCTTCTTTTTCTTCTTCTTTTAAGACAGTAGGAAAATAGGAATCTCCCTTGCACAGAGTCTTACCATGAGGTCCATCGGGTTCACAGTATTGTCTACACTGGTGGGCAACATTAGCGCCAGATTTAGGGCAGTGTAGGCAGTTCCCCCGCAGTTTAGGAACTCCTGGCTTTATTCCCCCCCTTATAGGCATTCATATGATTATCTCAGTTGGTGCACTGACTGTGGGATCCACACAGCCTTTGTATTTGCAGGACTGTAGCTTCAGATGCTGCTAGAATGCCCAGTGAGTCCCAGTTAAATAAATCCCTCCCTAGAATAAAGAGCATGATGCTAAACGGATCTAAAAAGAGAGCAATGCATGTACACTGAGGTCCAGCACCAAGGGCCTTCTGGCGGTTCCCTCACTGCGAGAAGCCAAGTTACAGGGAGCCAGGCAGAGGGCCTTCTCAGTAGTGGCACCCGCCCTGTGGAACGCCCTCCCGCCAGATGTCAAAGAGAACAACAACTACCAGACTTTTAGAAGACATCTGAAGGCAGCCCTGTTTAGGGAAGCTTTTAATGTTTGATGCATTACTGTATTTTAATATTGTGTTGGAATATGCCCAGAGTGGCTGGCGAAGCCCAGCCAGATGGGCGGGGAGGCAACTTTTCATAGCTTTAAAGCAGACATCGCTTTTAAAAGGATTACTTCCAACAGAGGACAGTCCTCTGCAAAGTGGGACACATGGCCACCTAATCATGGTGCCTCACTAAGCCTATGTGCCTAGAAATTGCTACAGCAGAAAAAAACAGAAAACTGCAAGCCGACACATTCCTTACTTAGGAAGTTTCCATATAAAGACAGTATAAAGTAAGTAAGTTTGCATGAATAGGGTGCTACAAAATCTTGTTGTTTTAAAAATAATAATAGTACTATTATTTCACCAATCTTTCTCAAGAATCCCCCTGGAAAATTAGTCACTTGACATATTGCATTTGCTTTGGGCCCAGGGCATAGTCAAAAAGTCTCCTCATGCAATCATTAATTTATTTATATTTGGATAACCATTATTTCACAGGGAGGAGGGAGGGGGGAGAGAATCATGAGAGCAAAGCAAATTTGCAAGTTGAGTCACACGTGGCCTTTCTGAATCATCTGAGAACCAAATCTTTGGCGTGACTCATCTCTGCTAACTGAAATCAGGCTGCAAAGTTTCTGCTCAAAAAAGAATTAAGAAGAAAAAAGAACCTCCGCCAACTAAAAACACTCATTTGTTCGCCGCCTTTTCTTCTTTTGCCGAAGCGCCACCTAAAAATTCCAAAAACGGAGCAGCGCAAAACTGGTTTGCGTTGTGCAAAAAAAGAAAGGGAGGGATTTGCAACTGCGAAGCTAAAGGGCCGATTAATCAGCGAAACGGCTGCCTTTTCCACTGATTTGAAACCAGCTCCTCCACAAAAAGCCAGAATCACCGCAGGGCTAACATCTGATCCAGGAGACGGAACAGACTGCTGGACATCATGCCTGAGGCACTGGAACCTAAGAAAGCTGGAACCTAGGGTTGAGCAATAACCTCCCAGACGATTGGGAAACACCCCATGAGGCATGCCTGTGGGAGTAGACTCACACGTATGACACATTACTTGAGCAAACTCAGCCTGCACCATGAGGCGGGCGGGGGGGTGTTGCGGAATTTGAACCCAAACGTTGTTATGTTGACAGTGGCATGGCAGCAAGGGAAAGCAGCATGGGAAAGCAACCAAGGTTTTGCATTGTGCGCAAGATCTGGTCCGCGGTAGCTGCAGCTAAAGCGTTGAGCTTGCAATTAAATGCACGTGCCGATTTCCTTCGCCTATGCAGAGTTTGTTACACTCAGGGAGTTATCTTAACAAGGCGAAGCCAAGCTGGGCCTGGCTATGCACTCTATGCACGCTGGGACTACTGCAATGCACTCTATGTGGGGCTACCTTTGAAGGTGACCCGGAAACTACAACTAATCCAGAATGCGGCAGCTAGACTGGTGTCTGGGAGCGGCCGCCAAGATCACATAACACCAGTCTTGAAAGACCTACATTGGCTTCCAGTACATTTCCAAGAACAATTCAAAGTGTTGGTGCTGACCTTTAAAGCCCTGGCCTTGGTCATAACTGAAGGAGAGTCTCCACCCTTATCATCCAGCCCGGACACTGAGGTCCAGCGCCGAGGGCCTTCTGGTGGTTCCCTCACTGTGAGAAGCCAAGTTACAGGGAAGCCAAGTTGCAGAGGGCCTTCTCGATAGTGGCATCCGCCCTGTGGAATGCCCTCCCATCAGATGTCAAAGAGAACAACAACTACCAGACTTTTAGAAGACGTCTGAAGGCAGCCCTGTTTAGGGGAGCTTTTAATGTTTAATAGAATATTGTATTTTAATATTCTGTTGGAAGCTGCCCAGAGTGGCTGGGGAAGCCCAGCCAGATGGGCGGGGTATAAATAAATTATTATTATTATTATTATTATTATTATTATTATTATTATTATGTGAAGCCAGGGGGATCCCAGGTCTCTTGCTGAAATTCCCCAGCTGATTTTTACCCCACGAAAGAAAATATACAATACCCAGAAAAAATGCCAAGGAGAATTGCAGCATCTAAAGTGTAACCAAATTTATTAGGGCATATGTTTTTGCAGACTAGAGGACCATGCGAATGTTAGAAACTCACATATGTAAGTTAGGCGCCAAATGGCTCCTTAAACCAGGGTTATGGTTGCCAGGACAGAACGTCTAGTTGCCATTTTGGGGCAAGATGGCTCGAAAGTTGTCTTTTCCAATGCAACTTTTTCCCCCCCCGATGCAACTTTTTAGTTCCTAAAATTAGTTCCTAAAATTTTTAGTTCCTAAAATTAGGTGCAGGTACTGATGGTGCAGGTAAAATATCACAGTTCGAATTCTACAGGGTGTGTTGCTAGTGTGCAAAAACAGGCAAGATCCAGTGATCCACAGGCACGCACCTCCAGATAGTGAAGTCAGGTACTATCCTGGCGCCCAGGACATCTTCACTTGGTCACAAGTGGCCAATAAAAGGTAAAGGTAAAGGTAAAGGGACCCCTGACCATTAAGTCCGGTCACAGACGACTCTGGGGTTGCGGCACTCATCTCGCTTTACTGGCCAAGGGAGCCGACGTTTGTCCGCAGGCAGTTTTTCCGGGTCATGTGGCCAGCATGACTAAGCCACTTCTGGCGAACCAGAGCAGCGCACAGAAACGCTGTTTACCTTCCTGCCGGAGCAGTACCTATTTATCTACCTGCCCTTTGATGTGCTTTCAAACTGCTAGGTAGGCAGGAGCAGGGACCGAGAAACGGGAGTTCACCCTGTCACGGGGATTCGAACCGCCGACCTTCCGATTGGCAAGGCCTAAGATCCACCATGCACATGGAGCCAAGAGTGATTAAAATGGTGGCCCTGGTGAAGTCCGGCACTCTGTAGCAGGGTGGATTTGATTTAAATCAAATGGATTTAAATCACGATTTAAATCACTAGTCAGTGAGGCTTGAGTTAAATCACTAGTCAGTAAGACTTGATTTAAATCTTTTTTACAGAAAGACTCATTCTTGCTGGTATAATCTTAATATTTACAACCAGATGAAGGTTTCATTTTTGGAATAATAAATTTTCAGAGTGGTTTTTTACAATTGTATCAAAAATTACTGATTTGGTTATACTATTAGAAATGCATAGACAGATCATTATGAAATTATTATTTATATTTGGACAACTTTTCTGCTGTGCTTTATTGGAAGGAGAAAAACAATAATTTCCTTAATAACAATTTAAACAATTTATTTAACTGAAAGAATAACATTATGTATCCATGCATATGTATCCATAGCATATGTATCCATGTTTGTTAACTGATGTGGTTTAAACGATTTTAAAAAACAAACAAGACAGTTTTAGCACACATGAAAAACTTAAGATCTGTATTTCCTGACGAATAGCCTTTGGACTATAATGTAGCTTAAATAGAAAACTATCTCTAGAAAGATTTTTTCCTCCAAAAATATTTTATTTTAAAAATCCGATTTAAATACAAAAAAAAATCCAATTAAAATTTTTAAAAATCCATTCTTTTTAAATCATTGATTTCCCCCCCCCCACCCTGCTCCATGGCACACATTTGCACTCGATGCTGTTGCTAAGCCCAGTCCAAGCCACCTGGATGAGCCACAGCAGCAACAACAGTGACTGTAAAAGCCGTGAGGCCTCGGCATCTGACAAGGGATACCATGCGCTGTTGCCCGGTCTGTCGTCTGGGAACCTTGTACATCAGGTTTCATGAACACAGGACCTGGGAGCACAATAGTATGCATGAGGTGTTCGCCTGGTGCCCACAGAAGGCTCTGAGTCCCCGCTCGCATTGCCCACTTGGTCACAAGATGGCAAGAGTGGTACTTCCCCCCCACAACCGAAAACCACATAAAGATGAATAAGAGTGACGCCCTTTCTCAAGGTCTCTTTCAGCATCCACGGCAGAAACTCAGATATATGAGCTAATCACCAAATGACACCTTAAAACCTAGGCTGCAGTCGCCACAGCGGAGCATCTAGGTGGGATTTATTTTTGCTGTCATTTATGTCGCTTTCATTTCTATACCACTTTATATTTTAAAGAGAGAGAAAAATCTCAGCGCGGTTTTACAACACATCAAAGCATCAAACAAAACAATCCAGTATAAAACAAATTCAAGTGTCAAGGAAAACTTTCCAGATCCTTCTCTCAGTGACATTTTGCTGTCCCCATATTTGTTCACCTGCTTAATTTATAGCGCAGAAGGCCTCTAGGAAGGCAGGGTGGCATAGTGGTTAGAGCAGGCTTCCTCAACCTCGGCCCTCCAGAAGTTTTGAGACTACAATTCCCATCATTCCTGACCACTGGTCCTGATAGCTAGGGATCATGGGAGTCGTAGGCCAAAAACATCTGGAGGGCCGAGGTTGAGGAAGCCTGGGTTAGTGTGTTGGACGAGGACCCGGGAGATCAGGGTTCAATTATGAAGGCTCACGGGGTGACCTTGGAGTCAGTCCCAGTCACTTAACCTACCTCATAGGGTTGTTGTAGGGATTAACTGAGGAGATGGATGGAGAAAAGATGAGATATGAATGCAATAAATAAACTCTTCGGCTTATCTGCTTAAGACAGCTGGAGAGGCCAGCCTAATAGAGATGTCAGTCACCAACCAACACTCACGAGATTTCTGTGCGGTTACAAATTGAACCCACGCCAGTCGCAAAACGTGCCCGGCGCCTGGGGAGTCTCTAACGCTGTTTCAGCTCCATGCGCTTTTCAATCTAGTCACTCTGACTTTGCCCAGATTCCTTGGGGAAATTATGCCTGTTTTACATGCACACTTTCCCTTTTTCTGTGTCTCTCAGAGCAGGGGGCACTGACTCGTGGGAGAGAAGAGGCCAGCGTGGTGCTGCCTGTGGGACGGAAAAGGTTGGGAACCACCGTGCCACCGTACGACGACGCACCCGGTGCGGTGTCCCCTGCCCCCTGCCTGGGTATGCTGCTGTGCATATGAGTGAGTCTCACATAAAGTTCTGCACCACATGTAGACCAGGGGTAGGCAACCTAAGGCCCAGGGACCGGATGCGGCCCAATCGCCTTCTCAATCTGGCCCACGGATGGTCTGGGAATCAGCATGTTTTTACATGAGTAGAATGTGCACTTTTATTTAAAATGTATCTCTGGGTTATTCGTGGGGTCTGCCTGGTGTTTTCACATGAGTAGAATGTGTGCTTTTGTTTAAAATGCATCTCTGGGTTATTTGTGGGGCATAATAAAAAATAATAAATAATACATTTTATTTATACCCTGCCCTCCCTGGCCAGAGCCGGGCTCAGGGTGGCTGACACCAATAAAATCACAGTAAAAACATAATGGGGGGGACCAATTTAAAATACAGGTTAAAATGCAATTTAAAATGCAACCTCGTTTTAAAAGTAGCCGATAGATCAAATAAGGGGAGGGCAACATAAGGGTCAGACTGAGTCCAAACCAAAGGCCAGGCGGAACAGCTCTGTCTTGCAGGCCCTGCGTAAAGAGGTCAAGTCCCGCACGGCCCTAGTCTCTTGTGACAAAGCATTCCATCAAGTCGGGGCCAGTACTGAAAAGGCCCTGGCCCTAGCTGAGACCAATCTAACCACCTTGCAACCTGGGACCTCCAAAATGTTGTCATTTGTGGACCTTAAGGTCCTCCATGGGGCATACCAGGAAAGGCGGTCCCGTAGGTACGTGGGTCCTAGGAATTCGTTCATTTTCACCCCTTCAAAATATAGACCGGCCCACCACATGGTCTGAGGGGTGGTGGACCAGCCCACGGCTGAAAAAGATTGCTGATTTAGAGTGTAAGCTACTCAGGGGGCGAGCAGAGAATTCAAAGCACGAGGTCAAAAGATGCACTTAATGTCCCATCTCGTCGGACCCAAAAGAAGCAGAAAAACATGAGATTCGTCTTACTAGGAAGACCTCTTCCCTTAAAAGGAGCTTGAAAGCTAAATTCCGATAGTGGAAAGACGAAGGGGACCTAGGGAAAAAGACTATCAAATGCAAATGCGTAACTTTAGGCTTTGCTGCTGTTGAAGAGGAGAATGAAGAGAGAGAACCAAAGGCCTCACAGGAAATATGGGCTTCCAGGAAGGGCGGAAGCAGTCAGTGAGGGAGGCCCATAGGTAACAAGAGAGTCGGGGTGAAGTTGTTTTAAGATAGTGAGAGACTCCTGGATGGCAAGCAGTGCCATATTTACGTATAAGATAAACAAGCTATAGCTTAGGACCCCACTCTCTTTGGGCCCCCCAAAAAATTTAAAGGGGAAAAAACATCTGGATGTACATTTCCAAAATATAAGATGAAAAACCAATAAAATAAAACATATAGCAACAGTGCTTTATGTTGTGTAAGCTCCTGTGGTGTAAGTAATGGGCCGGCCTGCTAGCCTGCTCCCTAAAATATCACTGGTTTGCTCATTTCTAGATCAACTCCTTTGATAAAATACATATTTTGTTATGTGCAAATGGCTTTAGATACCTATTAGGTCCATAAATTACCATACAGCATAAATTCAACAGAAAAAAAACGGTGACAATGTTGTTGTTGACAAAGGACAGCTGGACATATAAAGGGCCCCATTACCTTCAGTAGGGACGCGGGTGGCGCTGTGGGTAAAACCTCAGTGCCTAGGACTTGCCGATCGTATGGTTGGCGGTTCGAATCCCTGCAGCGGGGTGAGCTCCCGTCGTTCGGTCCCAGCTCCTGCCCACCTAGCAGTTCGAAAGCACCCTTAAGTGCAAGTAGATAAATAGGGACCGCTTTATAGCGGGAAGGTAAACGGCGTTTCCGTGTGTGGCACTGGTGCTGGCTCGCCAGAGCAGCTTCGTCACGCTGGCCACGTGACCCAGAAGTGTCTTCGGACGGCGCCGGCTCACGGCCTCTAGAGCGAGATGAGCACGCAACCCCAGAGTCGGACACGACTGGCCCATACGGGCAGGGGTACCTTTAACTTTACCTTTTACCTTCAGTAGCTTAGGGCCTCATCAGACCTAAATCCGGCCCTGATGGCAAGGGAACTGAACTGGCTTACCGGCAATTTGCCACCCTCAAGAGAAAACGGTAAGGTGAATAGTTTCTCTGTGATGTGTAAAAGAAAGAGAACGAAGCAGCCTGTAAATTCATTTCATCCATTATATTCTCCAGTAATCACCCTACTTCTGTGCTGCAAAGATGCATTCATAGTTTAATTTCTGCAGAAGAGCTGTAGCCATTATCCCGCCCTGGGCATTTTATTTTACATTTAAAACAAATGCTGTCAACACCAGTACCGTATTAATACTAATAACCGTCACTTATCAGCTCTGCTTTGTTTCAACAGCACATGACAAGAATCAGAATTCTGTCTCTACCAAGCTGCCAGACTAGTTTATCTAGCAGCAGTTATACTCATGAAAAGTCTGGAAATTTATTAAGGAACTGACTGGATCATCTTTAAATGCCCACGGTGTGAATTGCTGCAATTATGCAGAAGTGAAAGAGAAGCAGGGATTGTGTGTATATAGAACCTGGCACCAGAGACAGAATTCAGCTGCCTGGAAAGTCTCAGATCTCTTTCTCTCCAAAGCAAATTTCTAGCCCTCATGTAAAATGTATGTGCACAAAATCTCAGAGAAGTTGATAAAGATTTCCAGAGATTAGGGAAAGGGGATTTAATAGCACCTGCTATTATGCAAAATACTAAAAAAAATTAAAAAATCAAATCGTGCACATTTACCCAATTTGCGTAATGTAAACAAGTTGCAGCTTTTCTTGATGATGAAAGCACTTAGTATTTCAAAATTTTCTAGGCACTGTGTGCAGTTTAAAAAGCAAATGCCAAAACAAGAGTAAGAACGCAACCTAAAAAGAATAAAACAGGAATATAAAAGAAATAAAACTGGAAGGGGGGTGGGTGTCAGAGAGTTCAAACACCTAAAATCTCCAAACAGGCTCCAATCTTACTGGCCAAGCAAAAAAATCAAAAAACCACGGTTATAGCTTGAAATGCACACAGTCCAAATCATTTTGATGATTTCTGAATCACTGTTCGCCTGTTTTCAGGTTCACTGATGGCTCGAACACTTAAGTGCACACCCACAATGACTAGACTGGCCATCACTCAATGACTACCAGCTGAACATGAAACCTGATTCACCTAAACTGAGATTCGGCAGCAGAAGGACTCCCCTGCTCGAGCTGTAACCCAATGCCTGGAAGGCAATTGGTTCCCCGTCCTGTTTTATGATAATGTTACATGACTAACCTGCGGCCTTCTTGATGCTGCTGAACCACAACTCCCATCTTCCCTTTCTGTTGGCCATGTTGACTTGGGGTGATGGAAGTTGTAGTCCTTTAACACTGTAGTCCGCCAACATCTGGAGGACCAAAGACTTGTCTGTTCTGTGCCGTTAAGCATTCAGTGGCAGGTTTAGTAACAGATGTGGTAGCTTCAGCTTTTGGAAACCGGAGCTCACTTTGCCTCAGATACGTGACATAATTTGGAATGTTTCCTAGAGATATGTCCATGGACATGGTGGAGAAGCGTGTGTAGGAAAGAAACTAATATATTATCAAGCTTTCTACACCGTCTCATGCAGCTGATGGAATCGGACTCTGGCCCTCACTTGCTTTTTTCCTGGCCACAATAAAACGTGTTAAGTGCTGTGATGCTGCTATGTTTTTAGCTATTCTTACTTTTGTCTGTAAGCTGCCTTGAGTCCCCGTCAGGGGAAAAGGTGGAGTATAAATAAACATACAACAAAAACGACTCCCCTGCTCTTAGCTCACATGAAGTGTTAGAAGCTCGAATATATAAGCCAGGCACCAAATGGATCCTTAAAAAACCAAGGTCTTGGTAGCCAAAACGGAACATTGGCCACCCTACCCACTGGGTCCATCCCCAATCTGTTGCTCTCCCACAGTCTGTTGGACTACAACTCCCCTCTGCCCTAAAGACAGCCTGACAGCCAGCACTGGAGGCAGGATGCTGGGGTAGGTGGTCTCTTTCTCCCGCCTTGCAAGGCGATCTGTATGCACCTATGGGAACTGCAGGCAAGAACACAACATGAAGCCCAGCTGCATCAGGCTGAAGACACATCTAACCAAGCATTCTATTCTCACAGCAGCCAATCAGACGCAATTGGGAAATCTGCAAACAGCACCTGAGTTCAAGAGCACTCTCTGCAGAATTTCGCTTTTACACGGCAACATCAGCTCCTTGAAATGCAATTCAAGAAGAAGATTAAAAGTCCCTACCGGAAAAGAATGGGGGATCAAGTTGATGGGATTATGCCAAAATGGCTAAAATGACTAGAAGAACCGGAAATCAGGAAGACCAAAATTTTAATAAGGAATGGGGGGAAATTTATAACTTATCTTAAAGACCAGTGTAAAGAGTTAAAATCATTAGAAGGATTGGAATATCACTTGTAGTTTAATGGTGAATTTTGGATACAATGGAGAGATAAAAGATTTGGATTATTATAAAAGATGTAGGAGGAAATGATTAACAATAGGACCCACAAAGGAGAGGAGGGAAGTCCAAGAGAATCTGTTTTTATGTCGTATGTTGGACGCGTGACTGTAAAATTATAATCTGAAAAACCAAATAAATATTATTATTTGGTACTGTCAGGTTTTTAATGCCCATATTGTACTCCTACTGCCAGCAGACTACAGACTGCGTGTGATCGAGATCGCAAGTCACTGTGTGTATTATCCCATAATCTTTGCTTTAACCTCTTTAGGGCGCCTTCATAACCCAGGTAATAAAGTTGGGGGGGGGGGGGTGACAGACCAATAGAGGTGGCTTTTCTAGCCATGGTTTTCTGCCATTTGCTGACAAACTCCTCATTGGTCAGGTGTTGGTACAAACCCTTCCCTAGATCAAACGAAATCCTGAGCCAATGTTTTAGGGCAGCCCACCATGCTTTAGTTGAAATTGGGCATTCACCAGCTTCTAACAAAAGTATGGAGTTGGGGAACACAGCTGGGTACCTGCAGCAGAGATCGTAGAAATTTTGCCTGAAAGCCATCTAGCTTAGGCGGGGGGGGGGGGATGCAATTCTCTCTCTTTTTTAATTATTTTTTTACCCAGCAAAAGCCACCAAAGTCAACTGCTACCCTTGTTCTTCCTCCTCCTCCTCCTCCTCCCTCTCCCCTAGGTTATCTATTCTTTCATCCACCTGCTGAGATTTTGGTTCTCCCGGCGGTTTTTCTACACCAGCTGCAGCCTCATCGCCATATGTTTAAGGGCAAACTGGCAGGGTGACTCACGTTGTCCTTTCTTGATAAGGCCAAGTGTAACCATCGAAATTTATGGGAAACTACAATGGGATCTGCACACACGTTCCCTCTGAAATTACGTCCATTGAAACACACGCCCACAGCTGAAACCCGCTTCGGAAAGCAAACTCAAGGCGATATACGTGGGCAACCTTCAATAGAGTGGAGTTTGGCGATGCTTCACGAAACCTAGCAGGAGGCTCGTCATTTTGACAGTCGGGATGTGTGAAGACAGAAAGTTTTGATATCGTAAAACTGAGCCTTGGAGGGTACAGTCAACGAAGAGAAACACATTGCACACCTACAGATGAGCCACCGCTTGCCCAGCTTCTATAAAGGACAGCTGGCTTGTGGAAGTAGAATTGTATAAAAGCATTACGATACTGACAGCTTTGTTTTCCATGCCATGGCCATTAATCTCTACCATCGAATTCAGCTTATTCCCACCTGCCACAGGCTGGAACAATGTTGTCACAATCTATGCAACTTTTAGAAGACATCTGAAGGCAGCCCTGTATTGGGGGGGAAATTAATGTTTGGTGCTATACAGTGGTACCTCGGGTTAAGTACTTACCGTATTTTTCGCCCTATAAGACGCACCGTCCCATAAGGCGCACCTAGTTTTTTGGGGGGGAAATAAAGGGGGGGGAATCATTTTTTTCCCCAGGCGCGGGGCTGGGGCGGGGGAAGCCCGAGCTTCCCCCGACCCCAGCCCCCAGAACAGGCAACTCTCTGCAAGCCGTGGGAGCCTGGCGCAGGCTCCCATGGCTTGCGGAGATCTGTACGAAGCCTGAAGAGCGAGAGGGGTCGGTGCGCACCGACCCCTCTCGCTCTCCAGGCTTCAGCGAAAGCCTGCATTCGCCCCATAGGACACACACACATTTCCCCTTCATTTTTGGAGGGGGGAAAGTGCGTCCTATGGGGCGAAAAATACGGTAATTCATTCCGGAGGTCCGTTCTTAACCTGAAACTGTTCTTAACCTGAAGCACCACTTTAGCTAATGGGGCCTCCTGCTGCCGCCACACCGCCGGAGAACAATTTTTGTTCTCATCCTGAAGCAAAGTTCTTAACCCGAGGTACTATTTCTGGGTTAGCGGAGTCTGTAACCTAAAGCGTATGTAACCCGAAGTACCACTGTATTATGTTTTTATATGTTTTCGTAGCAGCCCAGAGTGGCTAGGGCAACCCAGTCAGATGGGCAGGGTACAAATAAAATAAAATAGTTGTTGTTGTCCACCAAATCAGTCTCTGTTTTGTATATATGTGAAGCTTAAAGAATTTGCATTATTTTACATTGAACTACACTGAACCATATATGCCACTTTATTGCTGTTTGTCTAGTTTAGAGAAAGAGTCTTTGCAATTCCTTACTTATTTTATTTATTTTTAACCACCTCGAATAATTAGCTAAAAAAGCAGATCTAGCTACTGGCCTCAGGCACTTGATCACACCAGCGTATATATAAATAATTTTGGTGCCCTTTCATCGATAAAACTCTCTAAGGCGCTTACAAAACAAAAGCAAACATCTTACTGTTTTTAAAAATGCAACAATCCAAACAACAACTTTCATTAGAACACATAACATTAACATACAACTTCCCCCAGTGGAGACAGAATAAAACCAAGAGTGGCTCAGGTGAAAGTCACTCTAAAAGAGAAGATAAAGTTTACTTAAGACCTCGTTAAAACAACAAAAGCCCAAGGTTTGTACTGGACCGCATTTTTTAAATCTGGATGAATTAAAGGTGCTTTGCTTCAAACTTTAAAAAGCCCATAAAGAAGGCAGTAGGTGAGTCTCTCTGGGGGGGACTATTCCATAGCAAAGGTGCCACCACTGAGAAGGCTCTTCCCTTAATAAGATGGACAGGAAAATTGGCTTCCAGGTGGAAAAATCAAAATTAGAGACAGAACTGTTAGAACCCGATACTAAAAATTTGTCAAAAATGTATAACTTGCTGCTGGAATGGAACACACAGGATGAAATAGTTAAATCAGCTATGATCAAGGGGGCACAAGATATTGGTCATAACATCATGTTTGAGGACTGGGAACGGTTGTGGACCACCGGTATGAAATTTACGGCATGTAATGCCTTAAAAGAAAATATTATGAAAATGATTTATAGGTGGTACATGACCCCAGTCAAGCTTGCAAAAAATTATCACTTGCCTGATAATAAGTGTTGGAAATGTAAAGAGATTGAAGGTACATTCTTTCACCTTTGGTGGACTTGCCCAAGGATTAAGGCTTTCTGGGAAATGATTTATAATAAAATGAAAAAGGTATTTAGATATACCTTTCTGAAGAAACCAGAGGCCTTTCTCCTGGGTATGGTCGGCCAATTGGTGCCAAAGAAGGATAGAACACTTTTTATGTATGCTACAACAGCAGCAAGAATACTCATTGCAAAGTATTGGAAGACAGAAAAGCTACCCACCGTGGAAGAATGGCAGATGAAAGTTATAGATTATATGGAACTGGCAGAGATGACCGGCAGAATCCGAGACCAGGGAAAAGAGACGGCGGAAGAAGATTGGAAGAAATTTAAGGACTATCTTAAGAAATATTGTAAAATTGCTGAATGTTAAAACGATGTTGAATCAGAAATTAAGTGGTTGTTAGCTGTAATGAATATGCAAACAAGAAAAGAAAGGTCAAAATTTAACTAGAAAAGAAAGGTCAAAATTTAACTAGAAATTAGGGGAAGGATTTGCTGAAGAGAATTGATTAGAGATTGGAATGCAGAAAGGGGAGGTATGAGGAGGTCGGGAAAGTAAGTTTTATGAATATAAGGGAATGGAGTTATACTTGTGATTGTATGTTTTTTGCATGTATTTTTTGTCTTTTTTGTTTTTTTGTTGTTTTCTTTTATGTCATAAATTTGTTGAAAATTTTAATAAATATCTTTTAAAAAAAAGAAAAGAGAAGGCTCTTCCCTTAATAGCCACCCATCTGCCAGTAAGCACATGACTGTCTCAAAGATTAAGTCATGTGTACAGTAGTAGCACATGTCCTTCTTAGAGGATCTTAAGGCTCAGGTACGTAAATGTGGAAAGAGGCAATCTTTCAAGTAAGCTGGACGAATGAATGCAAATGAAGAGAGCAGCCTTGAAAGGAGTGAATTTTATGTTCTAACCCGGCGTTATAATTATGATAGAAACCGAGGAACCGGAGCAGCAAAGCTAATAACTCTATTATTTACATAAGATCTCAGCAACCTGATGCGAAAGTTATTGCTGGATTCTTGTGCGGGCGGGGGGTGAATTGTGTAAGTCTGAAGATAATAGGAGGGGAACTGCTTCCCAATTAAATATAATTGAATAATTGCTTTAAATTTACTAGAGGAAGAAAGAAAAGAAGTTCAAAAAACTTCCTTGCATCTCTCAAGGGGAATATTTGGCTTATTTGAGTCTTAGAGCTGGAAGAGGCCCAGAAGAAAATTCAGGTCCAACTCTGGGCTGCAAAAGAGTTGAGCCATGGAAGATGGAGCATACTGTAGAACTAGAGAAGGAGCTAACTACAGTATCTCTACAAAGTTCCTAGAAGCAAAGACATTTGATGTCTGCCTAGGAAATCCACCCAGAATCCCTGAGTCAGAGGAACGATCCAATGGTCCTCAACAAATCAAATACCGTATTTTTCGCTCCATAAGACGCACTGTTTTCCTCCTAAAAAGTAAGGGGAAGTGTCTGTGTGTCTTATGAAGCGAACGTGTGGTCGATCGCTGGCTCCCTTTCTGGCCCCGCCCCCTTGCCCAGGACTCCATTTCTGAATGTTCTGCAGATGGAGGCTGTTTGTTTCCCCAGCGACATGTGACTGGCTGATTAGATTATCTGTCTGGAAACTGTAGAAACGGCTCCCTTTTCTTTCCTAAAGAAGCTGCAGAACTGTGAGTTGAACCTCATAAAAACAGGATTTTTCCCCTTTGCAAAGTAAGCTCAACAACGTTGAGCTGATCCTCAAAAAAGGGGGGCTTTTCCCCTTTCCTCCTCTAAAAACTAGGTGCGTCTTGTGGTCAGGTGCGTCTTATGGAGCGAAAAATACGGTATCTAACAGCAAGGCAGGGTTATCCACAGATCAACTCCCATTGCCCTGAACGTATCTGTTTGGATAGAGCAGGGATGGGGAACCTGTGACGTTCAAGATGTTGGTGAGACTTCAACTCCCATCAACCACAACCAGCATGGCCAATGGCCAGGGATGATGGGACTTCTAGTCTAACCTCATCAAGAGGACCACAGATTCCCTGTTTCTGGGGCAGAGCATTCGGATGGCTGGCGGTGTAATTATATCTGCATTTTTATGGGATGTCTCGACTGAGACACATTTTCTTCAGTTATCTTAATTACATTGCAAACATTTTCAACAATTATCTGATGAGATCCAGCAAGGGTTGCAACAAGAGGAACAGCCACCAGGAAGATATGCATGTTATTATGCCAAAACACTCATAAAGGAAAGATCTTCCGATAAGAGCCTTCTCACAAAGTCCTCCTTTTAAGAGTGTCTTGGCAAACTAACCTACACATGTTCCTCCTTGTTGTTGAATCTTGCTGCTACAAACTCCAACCAGGCCTACCGTACGGAAGCAGCTCGGCTCACGATTTTAACATATGCCTGTCGCTAATAACCCAAAGACAGTAACAAGCATATTAAAATTGTACAAGCTAATGACTATTTATTTAAGACATTTATAGACCACTTAATTGCTCAAATTTCTAAGTGGCGCGTATAAAAAACAACCCGCAGAAAACAGGACAATAAAACAATAGCAATTCATCATAAAACACAACCTTAAAATGACTGCCGGAACAAGAAAACTTTACATCACGGGCCTGAAGTTCAGCAACGATCTCAATTGTAGGGGAGAATTTGACAGGAATGGACCCACTGTACTGAATACATGGCTTCTAATTAGTCGTGAGCCATAGGAGGCCACCAAGAGAGACTTCCCCAAAGATCCCAGTGATTGGGTCAAGATGTAAGGGATCAAGCAGACCTTAAGATATCATGGACCATAGCCAGGATTCCTGCATTGGCCAAACTTGGCCCTCCAACTGTTGTTGGACTACAACTCCCATCACCCCTAGCTAACAGGACCAGTGGTCAGGGATGATGGGAATTGTAGTTCCAAAACATCTGGAGGGCCGAGTTTGGCCATGCCTGCACTAGATGATCCTTGGGGTCCCTTCCAATTCTACAAGTCTATGATTCTATAAGGACTTATAACCAGACTGGTAGGGCAAGGAGGATTATGGAAGAATGAAACCACCATTTTGAGCACCCCACCGAAAAGTACTATATTTTAGATTTGGTTGGGTTCAAATCTGAGGTCAGGCAGGATTTTCAATATACAGTCAAACCTTGGTTGTCAAACGTAATCCCTTCTGGAAGACCGATCGACTTCTGAAACGTTCAACAACTGAAAACTGAAATCAAAAGCTTCAATACAATTTGCTGTTGTTTAGTCGTGTCCGACTCTTCGTGACCCCATGGACCAGAGCACGCCAGGCATTCCTGTCTTCCACTGCCTCCCGCAGTTTGGTCAAACTCATGTTAGTAGCTTCAAGAACACTGTCATCCCCTTCTCCTTCTGCCCTCAATCTTTCCCAACATCAGGGTCTTTTCCAAGGAGTCTTCTCTTCACATGAGGTGGCCAAAGTATTGGAGCCTCAGCTTCAGGACCTGTCCTTCCAGTGAGCACTCAGGGCTGATTTCCTTAAGAATGGATAGGTTTGATCTTCTTGCAGTCCATGGGACTCTCAAGAGTCTCCTCCAGCACCATAATTCAAAAGTTTCAATTCTTTGGCGACCAGCCTTCTTTATGGTCCAGCTCTCACTTCCATGCATCACTACTGGGAAAACCATAGCTTTAGCTATACGGACCTTTGTCGGCAAGGTGATGTCGCTGCAATAGGGAAACTCAAAACGGAAGCCACGTAGCACATTCGGCTTCTGAAAATCTTTCGAAAACCACAGGAGTTACTTCTGGGTTTTGGGCGTTCGGGAACCGAAACATACGACAACGGAGGCATTCGGGAACCGAGGTTTGACTGTACAGGGGTATGCGGTATGCAGTTCCCCCCAAAATAATCCCAGGTAAAAGCACACACATAAACATATATTTATTTATTAAACACACATCTCCTGACTTCTTCCCTTCTCTCTCCAAACATCCCCCACTCTATACAGTTACACCTCCCTGACAACTCATACAGTGGTTGCCACAAGCTGCAATTAAGTAAGGTTACTCAGCTTTATTATATCTAATTATGAAGGCAAAAATATCTGTGCAAACAGCTAGGCCCATACTAGCTGGCTGAAGGGTAAGAGAACATGAAGGTAGAACTGGTTGAATTTTTTTAGGTGAGAGGTTTTTTAGGAAAATTAAAAAGATAAATGAAGACACATCTCATCATCTACAAGTCTGTCTCCTTTTTTCATCCCACAAAAAAAAAATGACTCATCCGATTATGATCTTGGCACCTCTGGTTTCTGCAATAAAAACCTACCTGGTATTCCAAGATCGTTTCCTTACTTCGTTCTTTCCCTTCTCCTCAACAGCCTTATCTGAAATAGCCTTTCCCCATCTTTTCTTATTGCAAATTTAGCCTACACATGGCACATAGAGACATGGGAAAAGCTTTGCAGTTTTTCAACTTGCTGGGTAAGCAAAACCCTTGTGTGGACGCTGTGGGTTTCCAGAATTCCAATCTGGTGCCCTCATCCAGCATGAGGAATCCAATGCTCGTTTCTGAACCTCTTCCAACTCTGCAATATCCCTTTTGAGATGAAGTGACCAGAACTTTTGCATTTGAAGGTCCAACTTTTGTTGGCTGGTTTATTATACATGGCTGTTCTCACACACGGTGAAACCCTGCGTCTTCTAGGGCTAATACCAGCTTAGATCATCTCTAGTAGGCATGTCCTTTATAAAGCATCTCTGCAGCATGTAGGAAATGTTAGCTGCTTTGAATTTTGTATCTGCATCCTCCCTAAAAACAAACCATGCTTCTTCCCATTCAGAAACATTGTTTCGTTCATATATGAATGAATGCACTAGCTAATTAATCAATTAACAGTCAATATGAACTGAGGGGGGGGGGGAATCTTGAATTGGGTGGCCTAGGCCGTTGACACGTGAGAGCGTTTTGAGAGCATCAGAGAACACTTAAGACGCTAGAACAATGGTACCCAGCCGTTTTTTGGCCATGCCCCACATAGGTAAAGGTAAAGGGACCCCTGACCATTAGGTCCAGTCATGACCGACTCTGGGGTTGCGGCGCTCATCTCGCTTTATTGGCCGAGGGAGCCAGCGTACAGCTTCCAGGTCATGTGGCCAGCATGACTAAGCCACTTCTGGCGAACCAGAGCAGCGCACGGAAATGCCGTTTACCTTCCCACCGGAGTGGTACCTATTTATCTCCTTGCACTTTGACGTGCTTTCAAACTGCTAGGTTGGCAGGAGCTGGGACCAAGCAACAGGAGCTCACCCTGTCATGGGGATTTGAACCGCCAACCTTCTGATCGGCAAGACCTAGGCTCTGTGGTTTAACCCACAGCGCCATCCGCGTCCCACATAAGCATCTCTAAAATCCTGATCCCCCCCCCCCATGACATATATTTCTTATTATTAAAAAAGTGAACTCCTATTTAGGTGGAGGAAGCCTAAAAGGCCATTCACTGTTAATAACTCATTCTCGAATTGCCCCACTTAAAAATCAAATTTCAAGGGAAGTGTCCTTCCCTTGAAAGGTATTTTTTTTAAAATTATTTTATTGCAAGTGCATTTTGCGTTCTCATTTTGTATCTTTATATTTTGAACCACCCTGTCATTTTTCGGATGAAGGGTGGTATACACATTATCATCAATCAATCAATACTTTTACAAACCTCAGAGTTATTGTGTGGGGGTGACATTGCATTGGCAGCCGAGACCGCTATTAGTATATATATATATATATATATATATATATATATATATATATATATATATATATGACAGAACGCCAGTAGTTTCTAATCAAAGCCAGATCCCATGTTGTTGAGATTGTTCTCGAAAACCACAGCAGCTAGGAAGTCACTTTAAAAACAAAAAGACTTGTTTTTTAAGAATTCCATGGGAACAACTGAAATATAGGTTAAGGTCGTAAGGAAGCTGTCCATCAGTTCAGCATCGTCCAGCTCATTCAGACTACCTTTTGTGATGCATTTCTAAGCACAAGGGCATGCTCTAAAACTCTGTATCTGAGCATTTTTCTTTTCTTTTTGTCCCGGTGCTTTCCCCGCAAAAAAAGGGCCCTTTACCTCTGAAAACAATTCTGCAGCAAACCCAAACTGAAGTTTGTTCTGATTCAAGGTTGATGAGCTGCTTTTCCTGGGGAAAGCAGCAGCGCCAAAAATAAATAAAAATAAATGCTCAGACACCGACCGGGAAAGTGCCATCGGAAGTACCATCCCTCCCCAAAACCAAATAGACATTTCCGGTGTCTATCGCCAGTCCTTTTCCTTCATCTCAAACACGCAGCAAAGTCCTCACTCTTAATCACCCTATTTCCCGATGTTTGATCTATTCTGCTGGACTCTTGCTGTAAAAAAATCGCCAGGCAGGCCCCACCAAGCATTTCAACGCAACTCTTTTCCCCACCACCACCCAGGAATCCTGATCTGATTTCACCTCCCAGATGCCAAGGCCACTGCAGCAAGACAGAAGCTTATTATGCATCCCTGCTGAGCAGGGTGCTCTGAAAGTCGTGTTCCACCACCTACTGGACTCCACTGAAAACTGCAAGGAGACCCAAGCGTTTTCCCAATCCCATTGCTTCTGCGCGAAAGAATAAGCAAGTGCTGCAAATCTGCATATTCAGTGTGCCCAGACCAATAGGTATACAGTGGTACCTCGGGTTAAGTACTTAATTCGTTCCGGAGGTCCGTACTTAACCTGAAACTGTTCTTAACCTGAAGCACCACTTTAGCTAATGGGGCCTCCTGCTGCTGCTGCGCCGCCGGAGCACGATTTCTGTTCTCATCCTGAAGCAAAGTTCCTAACCTGAAGCACTATTTCTGGGTTAGCGGAGTGTGTAACCTGAAGCGTATGTAACCTGAAGCGTCTGTAACCCGAGGTACCACTGTACAGTCATACCTCGGGTTACAGACGCTTCAGGTTGCGTTTTTTCGGGTTACGGACACGCCGAAATCCGGAAGTACCAGAACGGGTTACTTCTGGGTTTCGGTGGTCGCGCATGCGCAGAAGCGCTAAATCACGCTTTACGCATGCGCAGAAGCGCAGAATTGCAACCCACACGTGTGCAGACGCGGCGCTACAGGTTGCGAACGTGCCTCCCGCTCAGATCACTTTCGCAACCCGCAGCGTTCACTGTACAGATTTTGTTTGTGGGGGGAGAAGTTAGTCTAGGCAACTCTATGAACGACAATGGCTCTCTTCCCAGACTCTTGGCTAAGGCACTCCTCTTTCCAAGCTAGTTGCCCCACTCCAGTTGCCTTGCCCCAATGCATTATTTCTAAGTGTCGCCCGGCCTGAAAGAGAACTTGCAGCAATCCGAAGCTACCTCTGCCAGGTGAGAAATGGGCGAGTGGCACCTTGGGCACCTCCTTCCGGCAATACCTGCAGCCAAGCTGGTGCCAAACGTTTTGCTCTGTTTTCCTTTGGACCACATCGAGACAAGAAGGGGGGGTCTTGTCATCTGGGCATCCCAGGACCTCTAGACACACTGCCCAGGCTTGCACCCTGGGGAGGTCACTTCATAATAATAATAATAATAATAATAATAATAATAATAATAATAATAATAATTTATTATTTATACCCCGCCCATCTGGGCGGCTTCCAACAGAATACTAAAATACAATCATCTATTAAACATTAAAAGCTTCCCTAAACAGGGCTGCCTTCAGATGTTGTCTAAAAAGTCTGGTAGTTGTTCTTATCTTAGACATCTCGTGCAAGAGTGTTCCACAGAGTGGGTGCCAATACCGAGGAGGCCCTCTGCCTGGTTCCCTGTAACTTGGCTTCTCGCAGTGAGGGAACCGCCAGAAGGCCCTCAGCGCTGGACCTCAGTGTCCGGGCAGAATTATGGGGGTGGAGATGCTCCTTCAGATATACTGGACCGAGGCCATTTAAGGCTTTAAAGGTCACCACCAGCAGTTCTGACTTCACCCCCCGGAGGCGCACTCCATTGCCTCTCAAGACAGACAGATGGCAACAGCAACTCCCCTCACCTCAGGCAGCAGGGCGATGGTCAGGGATGAAGGGCCTTGTAGTTAAACATATGTGGGTATGGGGAGGCAGATTCTTCTTCCCCGAGTTAACAGCAATCTCTTTTTCCCCATTGTGCGGCAATGTATTTACAGGATTCCTAACATGGTGTCCTTCAGATGCTGCAATTCCTATCAGTGCCAGCATGTGGGCAATGGACAGGGATGGTGCAAGCTGTAGTCCAGCAGTATCAGAATGTTGTTGTTGTTGTTGTTGTTGTTGTTGTTGTTGTTGTTGTTGTTGTTGTTCCCCGCCCATCTGGTTGGGTCGCCCCATAATAAAACATCAAACATTTACAACTTCTAAAAGTACCACTATCCCAGCATTTATATCCCAGCTCAGACACAACCTTTTAGACCTGTTTCATAATCGGAGGATAAAAGATATTGGGAGCATCTCAGAGAAGCAAAGTCTGCCTTACTCAAACAGCAACCTGATGCTTGAGACCACAAACCAAGGAGCTGTCAAGGTTGCTGACTTTCCTCTTGCTATTTTCCACTACAGTGGTACCCTCTACTTATGCGCACCTCTGATTACGTACCCTTCGGGTTACGCACACGGCAAACCCAGAAGTATTTTTCCGGGTTTCATAACGCGCACATGCGCAGAAGCGCTCTACTGCACCGCACGCATGCGCAGAACAGGCACCTCCAGTTGCGAAAACCTTGGGATCCGACCGGAGCTCCGGAACGGATCACATCCGCAACCAGAGGTACCACTGCACTGTATTGCAGAGCTGATCTCTCTCTCTCTCTCGTGCCTTTTCCACCTGCTTTAAAGGTACCCCTGCCCGTACGGGCCAGTCGTGTCCGACTCTAGGGTTGTGCGCCCATCTCACTTAAGAGGCCGGGGGCCAGCGCTGTCCGGAGACACTTCCGGGTCACGTGGCCAGTGTGACGAAGCTGCTCTGGCGAGCCGGCACCAGCGCAGCACACGGAAACGCTGTTTACCTTCCCACTATAAAGCGGTACCTATTTATCTACTTGCACTTAGGAGTGCTTTCGAACTGCTAGGTGGGCAGGAGCTGGGACCGAAAGACGGGAGCTCACCCCGCCGCGGGGATTCGAACCGCCGACCATGCGATCGGCAAGCCCTAGGCGCTGAGGTTTTACCCACAGCGCCACCTGCGTCCTTCCACCTGCTTTAGTTAGCACCAATACTCTCTTCTTCAATTCTCTCAAAACTCTGAAATCATATTATTGTAGAGACACATATAATTGTAGAATTGGAAGGGAGCCCGAGGATCATCTGAGTCCAACCCCCCTGCGACGCAGGAATATGCAGCTGCCCCATATGGGAATCGAACCTGCAACCTTGGCATTATCAGCACCACGCTCTAAATAACCAACTGAGCTATGGCAAAACAAATGTTGGAAGGAAACCATTGGGCTTAACCAGGGCATGCATCAAATTTGTGTGGGATGTTGTCTGGGTTTGATGGACTTCGCCATCACGTTATGTGTGCCTATAAACCCATCCAACTCTTGGCGGTGGATGGGCACTTAATTGGCAGAGTTGAGCAAGCTGTTCTTCAAAGAAGCTTGTCCACTATCCTCCCGCTACAAAAGTTTTTACAAGCTTCCAAGAAATCAAGGGTTCCCCAGAACGGTTCAGCATTAGGAATGTCCTATTGCAGCAGAATTTATTGCATGCTCCTTCCAGAGAAACTGAGGTTTCAAAGACTTTAGCAAGACAACGAAAGCATGACACAGATAGGGACAATGAAAAGCAAAGCAAAGAATTGGGACTCTCTCTCTCAAGTGTGTAAAAGTCAGCTCAGGTTAAGGGAGTAACTGCTAAATTAATCATTGGCGGATGCTATGGAAGGTACCTTCGTATCTCAGTCCTAGACATGCCAATGCAATAGCAGATTTCACAGGGTTCAATAGGATTTGCTTCCTGGTAAGCATTTAATAATACTAATTTTATTATTCTTGTTGGGTTGCCCCAGAAACTCTGGGTGGCTTCCAACACATATAAAAACGTAATGAAACATTGCACATTAAAAACTTCCCTATACAGGGCTGCTTTCATATGTCTTCTAACACTGAAACCTGATATCATGTCTTGCATCAAATGTCAGGGTCCTGTCAGCGTGAAAATTTTCGCTTGTGCAAAGGGATTTTCCCTGTGTACACTCCGCGCCCTACCCAAATCTCTTCTGGAGGGTTGGATAAACCCCCAGAAAAGATTTCATGGGGGTGCATTGGCGGATGGGAGAGGGGAGAAGTCCAATTCCACAAGCATAAGTCCTTGCGCTGACAAAATGCTTACATAGTGCTATGTTAGATATACCATATTTTTTGCTCCATAAGACTCACTTTTTCCCTCCTAAAAAGTAAGGGGAAATGTGTGTGCGTCTTATGGAACGAATGCAGGCTGCGCAGCTATTACAGAAGCCAGAACAGAAAGAGGGATTGCTGCTTTCACTGTGCAGCGATCCCTCTTGCTGTTCTGGCTAATAATAATAATAATAATAATAATAATAATAATAATAATAATTTATTATTTGTACCCCGCCCATCTGGCTGGGTTTCCCCAGCCACTCTGGGCGGCTTCCATAAAAACCAAAGATACAGTGAAATATCACAGATTAAAAACTTCCCTGAACAGGGCTGCCTTAAGATGTCTTCTGAATGTCAGGTAGTTATTTATCGCTTTGACATCTGATGGGAGGGCGTTCCATAGGGCGAGTGCCACGACCGAGAAGGCCCTCTGCCTGGTTCCCTGTAGCTTTGCTTCTCGCAGTGAGGGAACCACCGGAAGGTCCTCGGCGCTGGACCTCAGTGTCCGGGCAGAACGATGGGGGTGGAGACGCTCCTTCAGGTATACTGGGCCGAGGCCGTTTAGGGCTTTAAAGGTCAACACCAGCACTTTGAATTGTGCTGGGAAACGTACTGGGAGCCAATGTAGGTGTTTCAAGACCGGTGTTATGTGGTCTCGGTGGCCGCCCCCAGTCACCAGTCTAGCTGCCGCATTCTGGATTAGTTGTAGTTTCCGAGTCACCTTCAAAGGTAGCCCCACGTAGAGCGCATTGCAGTAGTCCAAACGGGAGATAACTAGAGCATGCACCACTCTGGCGAGACAGTCCGCGGGCAGGTAGGGTCTCAGCCTGCGTACCAGGTGGAGCTGGTAAACAGCTGCCCTGGATACAGAATTGACCTGCGCCTCCATGGACAGCTGTGAGTCCAAAATGACTCCCAGGCTGTGCACCTGGTCCTTCAGGGGCACAGTTACCCCATTCAGGACCAGGGAATCTCCCACACCTGCCCGCCCCCTGTCCGCCAAAAACAGTACTTCTGTCTTGTCAGGATTCAACTTCAATCCATTAGCCGCCATCCATCCTCCAACCGCCTCCAGACACTCACACAGGACCTTCACCGCCCTCACTGGTTCTGATTTAAAAGAGAGGTAGAGCTGGGTGTCATCTGCATATTGATGGACACCCAGTCCAAACCCCCTGATGATCTCTCCCAGCGGCTTCATATAGATGTTAAAAAGCATGGGGGAGAGGACAGAACCCTGAGGCACCCCACAAGTGAGAGCCCAGGGGTCTGAACACTCATCCCCCACCACCACTTTCTGGACACGGCCCAGGAGGAAGGAGCGGAACCACTGTATGACAGTGCCCCCAGCTCCCAGCCCCTCTAGACGGTCCAGAAGGATGTTATGGTCGATTGTATCAAAGGCCGCTGAGAGATCCAGCAGAACCAGGAAACAACTCTCACCTTTGTCCCTAGCCCGCCGGAGATCATCAACCAGTGCGACCAAGGCAGTTTCAGTCCCATGGTGAGGCCTGAATCCCGATTGGAAGGGATCCAAATGGTCCGTTTCCTCCAGGCGTGCTTGGAGTTGTTCAGCAAACACCCGCTCAATCACCTTGCCCAAGAATGGAAGATTTGAGACTGGGCGATAGTTGGCCATACTGGCCGGGTCTAAAGATGTTTTTTTAAGAAGCGGTTTAATGACCGCCTCTTTCAGCGGATCTGGGAATGTTCCCTCACAGAGGGAAGCATTCACCACCCCGCAGAGCCCATCGCCCAGCCCTTCCCGGCTTGCTTTTATTAGCCAGGATGGGCAAGGATCAAGGAGACAGGTGGTTGGTTTCACGCGTCCAAGCAGCCTGTTCACATCCTCGGAGGTAACAGATTGGAATTGATCCCATGTAACAGGACCAGACAGAACTCTAGCACTCTCCCACCCTGGCCCTGCTCCCACGGTGGAGTCTACCTCCTTCTGAATCTGAGCGACTTTATCTGCAAAAAACTTTGCAAAAGCATTGCAGGAGATCTTGGGGTCCCTACCAGGCCCCGGTGGTGCAGGTGGTTCCGATAGATTGCGAACTACCTGAAAAAGTCTCCTGCTGCTGTTTTCTGCAGATGCAATGGAGGCGGTGAAGAAGGCCCTCTTCGCCGTCGCCATTGCCACTTGGTAGGCTCGACGTTGAGCTCTAGCCCGTGTCCGGTCTGATTCAGAATGAGTTTTCCGCCACCGGCGCTCTAGCCGTCTCAACGATTGTTTCATCACCCTCAGCTCCGGGGAAAACCACGGGGCTGTCCGGGCTCCATGCAATCGGAGAGGGCGCTTCGGAGGAAGGCAAATATGTGGATCAGTGAGGAGATATATGGCAAAGCCTGGTAGGGTAGTGAGCTGTATAGACTGCTTGCAGCTAAAGGATTGTAGACTGGTAGTAACAAAAGCTGCAAACTGTAGAACTGACGTCTAAATGTTCTCTCCGCAAGTGGCAGGAGCGTCTACCTGCCGGTTTTGCACAGGCCGACCCGACCAAGCCCATGGGCAGAAGTTGACACATGAGCATGTATGAGAACATGTATGCCGCAGAACATCTCACTTCAGGTTTCTTAAATAAGGCTGCCAAACTCAAAGGAGATACCGTATTTTTCGCCCCATAGGACGCACCGGCCCATAGGACGCATCAAGTTTTTTGGGGGGGAAATAAAGAAAAAAAATTATCCCCCCCAGGCGCTTGTGGGGCCGGCAGCGGGGAGAAGCGCTCTTCTCCCCGCAGCCCGCCTTCAGACCAGGTCCGGGGACAGCGGGAAGACGCGCTGCGTCTCCCAGCTGTCCCCGGAGCTTGCGGTGCAGGCAGCGGGGAGAAGCGCTCTTCTCCCCGCCGCCCGCCTTCAGATCAGGTCCGGGGACAACGGGAAGACGCGCTGTGCCTCCCCACTGTCCCCGGAGCTTGTGGGGCTGGCGCTGGGGCTCTCCTGAAGCCTGGAGAGCGAGAGGGGTCGGTGCGCACCGACCCCTCGCGCTCTCCAGGCTTCAGCGAAAGCCTGCATTCGCCCCATAGGACGCACACACATTTCCCCTTCATTTTTGGAGGGGAAAAAGTGCGTCCTATAGGGCGAAAAATACGGTACTCCTTCCTTTGCCCTGTGTGTAGAGATCAGTTGCATCCTTCTGCTGTGGCTTTCCACATGCACTAATGCTGAGCTAGTAGAAAACTTCTCCCCTGAGAGTGGCGTCTACCTTTTCTTCCTGAAGCAACCCTGCCCACATTGTAAAAGATTCCAGTGGCTCCATCAGTTCACGTGGAATGATGGACAGGCCTGTTGGCCGTTATCATTGCCCCATATGAGCCACGGGTACACCTCAGAATACACACAGTCCTCTTCTCTTGCAATACTGGGGAAGATTGGTAGTTGCAGGAGAGCTCAAGGCCATTCCCACCTCTGATGGCTCTCTTGCCGGAATTCTTGCTGGTGGACCCCCTTCTAGGCTGCTGGGCCCATTTTGGTGGCAGCGGAAGTGGGCAACAGCAGTGGCACTCCCACAATCCCCGGGCAGCTGAGTCTAGGAGCTGCCGTAGTTTCCCATGACCCTAGGCTTGGGGGCATTGTGGGAAATTAAAAATGGCAGCTCTGGGTTTCCTAGCGGGTGCTGCTATTTTAGTTTCATACACCTCCCCTGGGACGCGGGTGGTGCTGTGGGTTAAACCACAGAGCCTAGGACTTGCTGATCAGAAGGTCGGCGGTTCGAATCCCTGCAACGGGGTGAGCTCCTGTTGCTCGGTCCCTGCTCCTGCCAACCTAGCAGTTTGAAAGCACCTCAAAGTGCAAGTAGATAAATAGGTACCACTCCAGCAGGAAGGTAAACAGCGTTTCTGTGCGCTGCTCTGGTTCTCCAGAAGCAGCTTAGTCATGCTGGCCACATGACCCGGAAGCTGTATGCCGGCTCCCTTGGCCAATAAAGCGAGATGAGCGCCGCAACCCCAGAGTCGGCCACGACTGGACCTAATGGTCAGGGGTCCCTCTTTACCTTTACACCTCCCCAGAACAATGTTCAAGGCCACTGTGGGTAATTAAGATGGCGGCTAGTTTCCCCAATGCAGCTGTCCAACACAGATTGTGAGGTATCAGGAAAATAAATCGTTAAAATAAGGTCTGGTACCCTGTTAGGCCGCAAAAGTTGCCCAAGTGTGCTTTGTGCAGGCCTGGGGAAGTTCTCCTTTCAGGGAGAATAATGGCTGCCATTATTGATTTCTCCCACAAGGAATGTCGGGGCTCATTGGAACATTTTGAAAGCAACTGTTTTGGAGGAAGCCTGGCCTAGGGTGACACCACATACCTTTGGAAAGCGATGAAGTGCCAGTATTGATACCTGTGGAGAGTGGAGACATGCGTTTCCATGTGATTTCGGCAGCCCATTGTCTGGGCCTACTGAGTTTTATTTTTATTTTTTCCTTCTCAAACATGTTTTCTGTAAACTCTCGGTTCATTGTTTGGTCGCATGACTAATGCGTGTTAGTGGATTTGTGTTAAGTTCTGAGTCACCGCTTTGTTGTATTATGACTTACATCCCTATGGAAATGAAATATGGCAGAGGACTTTAACCTTTTGTTCCAGGGATGTGTTTTGACATAGCCCTTCTGTGTCAACATAGCCTCTTGTTATGGGACAAACATTTTGGCTGGTGAAAGCCTTCTCTTTTTTCTTCTTCTTCTCCTTTTTAAATAAAAGGGCATATTACTCCTGACTGCTTTTAGTTTAGAAAATAAAGCTGAGACAAGCCATATGGAATACCCACCCTGGTATGTGTAGTTGTTTCTGCATTAGTACTCGCCCTGGAATCCAGCCTGCTTCTGACACCATTTAAATTTGTAGGACAGTATCCAAAGAACCACATGGTTAATTCCATATGTCCTCTGAAGCTGTGTATTTGTATCCGAGCACAATTCAAAGTGTTGGTGCTGACCTTTAAAGCCCTAAACGGCCTCGGTCCAGTATACCTGAAGGAGCGTCTCCACCCCCATCGTTCAGCCCGGACACTGAGATCCAGCGCCGAGGGCCTTCTGGCGGTTCCCTCATTGCGAGAAGTAAGGTTACAGGGAACCAGGCAGAGGGCCTTCTCGGTAGTGGCTCCTGCCCTGTGGAACGCCCTCCCAGCAGATGTCAAAGCAATAAACAACTATTTTACTTTTAAAAGTCATCTGAAGGCGGCCCTCTTTAGGGAAGTTTTTAATGTTTGATGCTGTACTGTTTTTAATATTCAGTTGGAAGCCGCCCAGAGTGGCTGGGGAAACCCAGCCAGATGGGCGGGGTATAAATAATAAATTATTATTATTATTATTATTATTCCTGTACATGGCTTCCCTTTATGGTTCCATTCCTCCTTCCCAGTCTGCAGACACCAGTTCACGCTCAGCTTTCACGGAGTCCCAGAGCCAGCAGCTCAGGGAAGTGAAATATCAGCATCGTCGTGCACCTGGCATCATGACCCTGGGGTCAGATTCCTGTTCTTCGAGGGATGAGATTGAGGACTTTCTGAGTCGGACGTGTGACGGCATGTAGGGTTAGCCCCAAGGGCATGTCCATAAGATGAGCCCACTGCAGCAGTGCCCCTCCAGCCCGAAGAGGTTGCACTGCCACCCTCTAAGTTTGAGGACTCGGTTACAGAAGTCCCAGTCAAACCAGAGTCTCCCACACTCTGCCGGGGTAAAAAACTGCTGGAGCAAGCTAGGGCCCTTTTAACTGAAGGTGCAGAACTGCTGCTCCTATATGAGGCTCAGTCTATGCTTGACTGTGTTGCTTTCTGGTAGCATTCAGGCTTGCCATGTTTGATGACCTCGATGCCTGCATCTCAACGTTTGCCAAGTTCCACACCCTGGCAAATGGAATACAGCCATACCTTGGTTTTTGAACAGCTTAGTTCTTTAACGTTTTGATGCCCAAACGCCACAAACCCAGAAGTGACTGTTCTGGTTTGCGAACTATTTTTGGAAGCCAAACTTCTGAAGGGGTGCTTTGGTTTCAGAACATCTTGGAAGTCGAACAGGCTTCTGGAACAGATTCCATTTGACTTCCAAGGTACGACTGTATATGGTCCAACGCCTGTTCCTGAAACCTTGCAAAACTCCTCCTGTTCGCTGCTCGCATGCCCACTCTGAGCAAGTGAACCGTGCGAAGATCAAAGAGGAGGTGCAACGACTTCCATGTGCCTTGTCTTCCCCTGCTGGTAAGTAACTGAGGATTGGCCCCACAACAAGAAGAAAGAGAACGGGTGGTAGCAACAATGGTCGAAGGAGAGAGGCTGCACACAAGGAGGAGATACACTCAAAATGTCTTCTTGAAGGGCCCCACCAAAACATGGAACCAGTCTTGCATGTTCTCCACAGCTTCATCCTCCTCTCCCTTCCCAGTTAGCCATCTTGGGAAGAGAGTTTCAAAGCAACCAAAATGGCTATGTGCTTGCCCAGCACCTACATAGGACATTGTTTTGCAGCCTTCTGGCACCTTCCTACTCTTGGGCAGCTGCTAGAGAAGGTTCTGGGTGTCCTTGTGTATGTAGCAACTGTTGTCCTCTTAGTCATTTTCGTACTCTTTCAGAGTGGCCAAAGCTCTTAACCCTGAAAGCCACGAGCTAAAATAACTCTACATGACAAGCAGAGCGAGAGACCACAACTGAGCTTCCCCCTACGCACAGCAGCTCAGAGGCACATCACAGAGCACCTCACACTTACTGTATGAAAGATCCCAGGAAGCCATTAGGAAGGCTGCCAAGCTGGAAAAAAACACAAGCAATTCTGCACTCGGACAATCCAAATTCTGCATCAAGAAAAAGATGGATTATGCAACCTGTATACATTAGAGGTAGGTAGAAAAAAAGGTTAGAAAGATCACTAGGAGACTACCGCCGTAGATCTGCAAGGATTTCCAACTCCCACTTTCTGCTGAACAGCAACAGCTCCCCCTGCTTCACTAAATTAGACAGCTAGGATCCCTGGTCTGTAGAAACTCAGGTACAAATTGCACATTACCTTTGGAACATTCCAGTGTGTGCATCACACAGCATAGCAGGAAATTGGCCCTGCACCTTGGGCCACCATATCGCACCCGACTATAATTAGTGGACCTTGGAGATCTAATAAAATGGGGAGGGGACCCCAAATATTGCTGGACTCCAACTCTCGTCAGACCCAGCCAACATAGGCAATGACCGAGATGATGGAAACTGTAGTCCAACAACATCTGGAAGGCCACAGCATGCCCACATCTGTAATTTTAGAAACTATAGATTCTGTAAGGCTGAAGTCTGTGATGTAAATTATGCAAAATGGGGGAATAATGATTTCTTGGTTTTGCATAATTAATTCTGTTTTCCCTATTAATTTTCTTTTGCAGTTTGGGATGTGTAAGAAGCATTTGAGGGTCCTCAATTCTCTTGCCGCCACCGCTAGATGTCTTATTCAGCCTGACTTCTGTGATTTCAGTGAGGATGGCCCATTCATTCTGAAGGCATATGGGCTCAATGAACTAAGTTGCCATCTGTCATTCGCTTCAAAGGGGCGTGTTCAGGAAAGTTCCCCAGCAAATTGCACCATTTCTAGTTACCGTACGTTTTAGAAATGTTGAACCGGCGTTGGAAAAAATAAAAATGCAGGTTATCAGCCTGCAGGACACTTTTTCGCTATCTGCTTAAAGGAGAAAAGAAAGAACACTTGGGATGTTAATAGATTATAAAAATGCAGGAAATGATTTTTACCCATTTCAGAGTTTTAGCACTTCAAAAATGCAGACCAACTGGATTTGGAAAATGAAACTTATCAGAGCTTTAGCTCACAACAGGACTCGATTTATTCAGAGAGAAGCTTATTGCCCCAGACTTGGAAGGATTAGCAAAATGCCACAAATACTATAACTGGAAGATTAAAAAACGTTGTGTTTCCTACGGTTCCTGTGGAGGGAGGGGGGCGAGTTGCAACAAAAAGGAGTCCAACTGTGCCCCTCTCTCACTTTCCAGAATTACGATGCAAAGTGAATTTAGCTACGTTTTCCAGCCTTTGAAACATCAACAAGAAATTGGGGTGGGGGGTGGAGAGAAATGAAGGGTGCTCATCAATGGTTCCTCTTCATCCTGGAGAAGAGTGACTAGTGGGGTGCCACAGGGTTCTGTCTTGGGCCCGGTCTTATTCAACATCTTTATCAACGACTTGGATGATGGACTCAAGGGCATCCTGATCAAATTTGCAGATGACACCAAACTGGGAGGGGTGGCTAACACCCCAGAGGACAGGATCACACTTCAAAACGACCTTGACAGATTAGAGAACTGGGCCAAAACAAACAAGATGAACTTTAACAAGGAGAAATGTAAAGTATTGCACTTGGGCAAAAAAAATGAGAGGCACAAATACAAGATGGGTGACACCTGGCTTGAGAGCAGTACATGTGAAAAGGATCTAGGAGTCTTGGTTGACCACAAACTTGACATGAGCCAACAGTGTGACGCGGCAGCTAAAAAAGCCAATGCAATTCTGGGCTGCATCAATAGGAGTATAGCATCTAGATCAAGGGAAGTAATAGTGCCACTGTATTCTGCTCTGGTCAGACCTCACCTGGAGTACTGTGTCCAGTTCTGGGCACCACAGTTCAAGAAGGACACTGACAAACTGGAACTTGTCCAGAGGAGGGCAACCAAAATGGTCAAAGGCCTGGAAACGATGCCTTATGAGGAACAGCTAAGGGAGCTGGGCATGTTTAGCCTGGAGAAGAGGAGGTTAAGGGGTGATATGATAGCCATGTTCAAATATATAAAAGGATGTCATATAGAGGAGGGAGAAAGGTTGTTTTCTGCTGCTCCAGAGAAGCGGACACGGAGCAATGGATCCAAACTACAAGAAAGAAGATTCCACCTAAACATTAGGAAGAACTTCCTGACAGTAAGAGCTGTTCGACAGTGGAATTTGCTGCCAAGGAGTGTGGTGGAGTCTCCTTCTTTGGAGGTCTTTAAGCAGAGGCTTGACAACCATATGTCAGGAGTGCTCTGATGGTGTTTCCTGCTTGGCAGGGGGTTGGACTCGATGGCCCTTGTGGTCTATTACAACTCTATGATTCTATGATTCTATGAAATAATTGTCACATTAAAAGAGTAACCCCCGTGGCATACAGAAAGTGGGTCCAGAAAAGGTTTTCTCCCTCTCTCATAACACTAGGACTTGGGGATACCCAATAAAGCTGAACGCCAGAGGATTCAGCACAGGATTCAGTCTAAACCACAGAGCCTTTTGGGCTTGCCGATCGGAAGGTCGGCAGTTCGAATCCCCACGACGGAGTGAGCTCCCGTTGCTCTGTCCCAGCTTATGCCAACCCAGCAGTTCGAAAGCACCCCAGTACAAGTAGATAAATACTGCATTTACTCGAGTCTAATGCGCCATTGAATCTAATGTGTTTCAGAACCTTGAAACACCAAAAAGAGCATGCGCTGGCAAATGTAAATGTGCCATCGAACCTAATGTGCACCTTAATTTTCGCAACATAATTTGGCCAAAAAAGGTGAGCGTTAGATTTGAGTAAACACGGGAGGTACCATTGCAGTGGGAAGGTAAACGGAGTTTCTGTGCGCTCTGGCACTCGTCACGGTCCTCCGTGCGCCAGCAGCAATTTACTCATGCTGGCCACATGACCTGGAAAAGCTGTATGTGGACAAATGCCAGCTCCCTCGGCCTGAAAAGCGAGATGAGCGTCGCAACCCCATAGTCACCTTTTACTGGACTTAACTGTCCAGGGGTCCTTTATTTTTAACCATGGAGTACATAGCTAAACTATGGCATTTGCCTCCACCGAAAGCAGCAATGGCCACCCACTTGGAAGGCTTTTAATAATAATAATGGAGAAAAAATATTTATATCCCGCCCTCCCCAGCCGAAGCCAGGCTCAGAGCGGCTAACAACAGTAAAAGTAATACAGTTTACATAAAATCACAATCTATTAATTGAAATACATTCTAAAATCAATTCAATCTAAAATCAATTCAGAATCAAATTAATGGCAACCATTAGGCTAAAGTTCTGTGAAGATTGCCAAAGGAGGGAGTCAGGCTGTGCCCTGACCAAAGGCCTGGTGGAACAGCTCTGTCTTGCAGGCCTTGTGGAAAGATGTCAAGTCCCGCAGGGCCCTAGTCTCTTGTGACAGAGCGTTCCACCAGATCAGGGCCACAGCCGAAAAAGCCCTGGCTCTGGTTGAGGCCAGCCTAACCTCCCTGTGGCCCAGGACCTCCAAGATGTTTTTGTTTGAAGACCGTAAGGTCCTCCATGGGAGAGGCGGTCCTGTAGGTACCAGAATCCTAGGCTGTATAGGGCTTTAAAGGTTAAAACCAGCACCTTAAACCTGATCCTGTAGTTCACCAGGAGCGGGTTAGAAAAAATCACGGAGAAGGAGGCTGCTAGCCAAGATGGCTGTGTGCTGCCTCCACAGCTAGAGGCAATGCTCCTGAATACCAAGTGAGCAACCTCACTGTGAGGGATGCGGGTGGCGCTGTGGGCTAAACCACCGCGCCTAGGACTTGCCGATCGGATGGTTGGCGGTTCGAATCCCCGCGACGGGGTGAGCTCCCGTTGTTCGGTCCCAGCTCCTGCCCACCTAGCAGTTCGAAAGCACCTCAAAAGTGCAAGTAGATAAATAGGGACCGCTCTCCGGCGGGAAGGTAAACGGCGTTTCCGTGTGCTGCTCTGCTTCGACAGTAGCGGCTTAGTCACACTGGCCACATGACCCGGAAGCTGTCTGCGGACAAGCACCGGCTCCCAGCCTCTTGAGCGAGATGAGCACGCAACCCCAGAGTCGGTCACGACTGGAGCGTATGGTCAGGGGTCCTTTACCTTTTTTAACCTCATTGTGACCGCATGCTGTTGACAGGTGAGCAGCCTCGAACGGCTAGAGCCTGACTAAAAAGAGGACCGCTCAGCTCAGCCTACAACATCCTTTTATCCAGCCATGTTGCATGGCTGCTTTTCACTCCTATAAGAAAAACGTAAGCCCTGCAAGTGGGAGAACACAGCGGCGGCAGCGAATGCAAAACCCACCTCCCACTTCCAACACACGGCTCCCCCCGACAGTGATCTCATAGGAATGGGCAGAACAGCCGTGATGTGGGTTTTCCATAAAATTTCCCTACCCACATTAAGGTCGTTTGCATTGGGGAATATTCCATTTGCAAGGGCAAATTTTCTGATGCTTTAGAGAGCGATCTAATTTAGTGCCTTTATTTGCTTTCAGGAAACAAAGGTAAAACAGATAATAACACAATGAAACCAAACCTGCCTAATAATGTATTTGCAACTGACGTATATCTGTGGTTACTAACAACTTATGAAAACAGAAACTTCTTTGTTGAAAATTAAGGCACTGGGAAAATTCCTGCCCCACATCACTGGAGAAGAGCGCAAAAGATACCTTGTCTGCACAGTGGTATCGACAATACGAAAGTCTTCCCTCCCGCAACACAAGCAAACCATAATGGAAGGCACTTTCTCAATAGAAATGAATGGATAAGAAGGAGGATCTAGGACAATCAGAGAGGAGCTGGTCTACCCCATTTTCTTTCAGAATACACCATTTAATTTCCTCTCCCCACTGCTTTTCCAGAGGAAGAAGACACCCGGTTAGCAATCCGGTTAGCATTTTGTGGCAACTGAATATATTCCGTCCTCATTGGAATGTACTGTACCCCCCCCCCCCAAATTTTTTTTTTGTACTAATGTAATGGCGCTGTGAGTTAAACCACAGAGCCTAGGACTTGCCGATCAGAAGGTCGGTGGTTCAAATCCCCGCGACAGAATGAGCTCCCGTTGCTCGGTCCCAGCTCCTGCCCACCTAGAAGTTCGAAAGCATGTCAAAGTGCAAGTAGATAAATAGGTACCGCTCCGGTGGGAAGGTAAACGGTGTTTCTGTGCGCTGCTCTGGTTCGCCAGAAGCGGCTTAGTCATGCTGGCCATATGACCCGGAAGCTGTATGCCGGCTCCCTCGGCCAATAAAGCAAGATGAGCGCCACAACCCCAAAGTCGGCCACGACTGGACCTAATGGTCAGGGGTCCATCTACCCCTTTACCTAATGGCTTGGTTGCCCAGACCATGACTTAGCACCTTCTGTGTACCAAGTATGTGGTCCTTCATAGAGTCACAGTTAGTCTTCATCTCTAGTTTGGAGAAATCACCAGACAGGCCAGTTTAGCAAACCAAGAATGGCTTCTAAGACAATGGTTTGAATGACGGATGGGGTGATGCGGAGAAGCTTAGGAAAGGAAGTAAAGGGAAGAACTGGAACCCCACTTTCCCCACCCTCCATCCAATTGATGGACCTCTAAGTCAAGGGTGGGGAACCACTGCCCCTTCAGATGTAGCTGAACTACAACTCCCATCATCCCTGGCCATGATGTGGTTGATGGGAATTGTAGTTCAGCTACATCTGGAGGACCAGAAGTCCCTCACCCCGTTTCAAGAAGTCATTATGTAATCTGATTTGGAGAAAGAACTACTATAAATAAGGTGGGGGGATTGGTTATTTTCTCTCCCTTTCAGGCTACTGACGTGGCACAGGTGATTCACTCAGGTATATGCAGACAAGCAGGTTATAAAACATTGTTGTGGGTGATAACACCTTTTATGGGCTAATTTGCAAAGCTATGGCAACACAAAGATTATTGGGAGGGGAAATCAAATCAGTAGGGCTATGGATTGGGATTACTGGTGAATTTCAGTTACCCCACTAACATATTCCCCACTTGTGGCTCTGTAAAAGTTGCTATGCCAAATTACCATCCTGCTGTAGCCATTCCTACAAACAACCGACCAGGAAGTGTGCGTTTAGCTATTTTTCAAGGCTTAGGGTAATGATGTTTTTACCGACGCTGCGTGAAAGTGCCACTTAGCAACTGTGTTACTGGAAGTTTTATGGGTTATATTCTTCCAGGACATTACGTTCTGTCCTCGTACCCATGAAACTTAGTTTCCTCATATTGTGCAACTAATCGATCTTGAACCTGAATATTCTTCTTGGGCAACTCTTCGTCTTGATCCTGAATATTCAGAGAGATTCCCATCAGGATGAATTTCGCAAATCTTCCTGCTTCAAACAGTTATATAATAAATGCTGCAGAGAAGGAAGACATTCCACCTCTAGCACTTCCCACCAGAAGTTAATCGTTGCCTGGAAGTCCCTCCCTCCTCCAATCAGCAATCAGCCTCTTGCATCAGTCAAATTCATTCTACAACCCCAAAAACTGCAAGGCGCTGGGGTATATTAAGTGGCTGGCACACATTGGTTACTGTTACTGATCTTATTATTTTTTGCATCTTTATTTTAGATCTTATTATGATTCATGTGGAAATGGTTTAGTTTGGTTGTGTACTTTCTGATGCTTTATCTATTGTTTATGACTGCTTTTGTTATGTTTGAAATTACATGATTTGTTTCATATTGTAAGGTAAAAGGTAAAAAGGTAAAGGACCCCTGGACAGTTAAGTCCAGTCAAAGGCGACTATGGGGTTGCAGCGCTCATCTCGCTTTACAGGCCGAGGGAGCCGGAGTTTGTCCACAGACAGCTTTCCGGGTCATGTGGCCAGCATGACTGAACCGCTTCTGGCGCAACGCAACACCGAGACAGAAACCAGAGCGCACGGAAACGCCGTTTACCTTCTCGCCGCAGCGGTACCTATTTATCTACTTGCACTGGCGTGCTTTCGAACTGCTAGGTTGGCAGGAGATGGCAGAGCAACAGGGGCTCACCTGGTTGTGAGGATTCGAACCGCCAACTTTCTGATCAGCAAGGCTCTTATTATGTTTTTAAGATAACTGAGATCCATCCAATTTGTTGTTAGCTAATCCTAGTTAAAGCTATGGTTTTCCCAATAGTAATGTATAGAAGTAAGACCTGGACCATAAAGAAAGCTGATCGCCGAAGAATTGATGCTTTTGAATTATGGTGTTGGAGGAGACTCTTGAGAGTCCCATGGACTGCAAGAAGACCAAACCTATTCATTCTGAAGGAAATCAGCCCTGAGTGCTCACTGGAAGGACAGATCCTAAAGCCGAGGCTCCAATACTCTGGCCACCTCATGAGAAGAGAAGACTCCCTGGAAAAGACCCTGGTGTTGGGAAAGATTGAGGGCACAAGGAGAAGGGGACAACAGAGGACAAGATGGTTGGACGGTGTTCTCAAAGCTACCAGCATGAGTTTGACCAAACTGCAGGAGGCAGTGGAAGACAGGAGTGCCTGGTGTGCTCTGGTCCATGGGGTCACGAAGAGTTGGACACGACTAAACAACTAAACAACAACAATCCTGGCATGTAAAGAGCTGCATAGAATATATATTTGTGCATTTTGGTCACACCTTTATCGTGCCCTTAGTGCAGCCCTATGATCAAGGAAAGTGGATCTAAGGAAATAAGTTGTGTTTGGTCTTTACCATTGGACAGACCAATTACACACACACACACACACACAACAACAACAACAACAACAACAACCCCTCTCTACTTGCCCGTTATGGCTTGCTTCACTTCGGTAATGCTGTATATAAAAGAGGATCTGGTCTTTTGCTTTCTTCCTAAAAGCTAAGCCAAATAATGGCATCATTGTTTATGTTCTTGGTCTTTAAAAGGGTGTTGGTTAACTTGGAAGTGGAAGAGAGAGAGAGAGAGAGAGAGAGAGAGAGAGAGAGAGAGAGAGAGAAATACAGTAGTTCAAAAGTACTGGAAAGGAGAAGTAGCACAAGGTAAGTCATTTCACAGGTGAGATAAATGTCTCACAGAAGGGAGTTTCCACTCCTGATCAAACAAAGGGTTTCCCACAGTCCGTTGCTGGAAACATCACAGCAATCCAATGGCTCATTTCTTACTCAGCGGGTTGCTGAATCAATCAAAAGAGGATGTTGGTACAGTTCACCTGCTGTTTCGCTCCAACAGCAGCTTAAGTCAACAGCAACTCGGCTTTCAAAGCCACGCAACTGTATGAATTACTGACAATCCTTCATTTTCATCAGACATGTTTATTGTTTTATAAGTAGCACGGGGTAAAGGGTTATTTGAGGCAGGAGAGAGAGAGAAAGAAAAAAAGAGTTGAACTCCAGGAACTAGCAGATATCTCACAGTGACTTGCATATTGTTCACAAGTCAGCTGAACATGTCTACTAAAATCCACCAAAAAATTGCTTCACCTCACAACCAGCAGCGTAGCGTGGGTTGTCCGCACCCGGGGCAAGGCAAGTAATTTGTGCCCCCTAACCCGGGGCAAGGCAAGTAATTTGCGCCCCCTAACCCGGGCAAGGCAAGTAATTTGCACCCCCTAACCCCTAACCTGCCGCCGCTGCCAGCTTCTTCTTGCTGCTGCCTGGGCTGGGGTATTTACGGTAAGGTAGCCACGGCGGCGGCGGCGGGTCCGTGTCAGGTGATCTGAGGCGAGTTGCCGCTGGCGCTGCCGCCCAAACGACGCCGCTTGCCCGGAGGAGGAGGGCAGAGAGGCGAGGAAAATGCAACATGGCCCAGCAGCTGCAGCAGCGGCGGCGGCGGCGGGGGGGCTGTGAGGAGGGGCTGCCTGGCGCGCCCTCCGCGGCCCTGACGCGCGGGGACCGCGGCAAGCGCTGAGAGCCGCTGCCAGCTTGTTGGTTCCGCGAGACATGGGGCTCTGCTACAGCCTGCGCCCGAGGCTCTTCGGCGACTCCGGAGGCGGCGAGCGCGCCCCCCCCCCAGATGTTGCGCCCGGTGCGGCCAGCCCCCCCTGCACCCCCCACGCTACGCCACTGCTCACAACCTTCAAACCCCAGCATTTCCAGGGACCCCAGCATTTCCTGTCTGAAACCCCAGAGAGTCACTGCAGGTCAGTGAAGGAAATTCTGAACTAGATGAACCATTAAGGCAGCTTTCTATGCTCTTCTGTACTGCCAAACTTCAGTTTTATCCAGTTTGTCAGAATACCTTTCAAATCAGTGTGCCTCTGTAGGGGTCATACAACTTGTTCCACATGTAACGCGACGGTTGTCGCTTACCTGATTCACAGTGTCTTCAACAGCTTCCATATAGTGGTTCATTTCTCTGCTCATTGCAGCATATTCCAGCATCACCCTTTCCATTTCATCAACCTCTTTCATGTCGTCTGCAAAATAAACGATTTATTTTGTGTGTGTTTTAAAAAAAATATAAAGGCATTTGTTCTTCCAGACCTAGTGAGCTCATGGCTCTAAAGGAGTCAGACAAACAGCAGAGACAGGATGAGAGGAAGAAGAAAAAACACTTGAGAGGTGGAAGAAAAAGCTGAAAACAATAAATTGATTTCAACACTAAGGCGGCAGTTCTCCAAGTGCTGTGTTGCAGTCTAAAGCTCTAACCCAGGGGTCAGCAAACTTTTTCAGCTGGGGGCCGGTCCACTGTCCCTCAGACCTTGTGGGGGGCCAGACAATATTTTTTTTGGGGGGGGGGATGAACAAATTCCTATGCCCCACAAATAACCCAGAGATGCATTTTAAATAAAAGCACACATTCTACTCATGTAAAAACACGGATTCCCAGACCGTCCTCAGGCCAGATTGAGAAGGCGATTGGGCCGGCCCCCCGGGCCTCAGTTTGCCTATCCATGCTCTACCCATACATTTAAAACAAAGGATGTACAGGCCTCATGAGTGGGAAAAGAAGAAGAACTTCTTATTCTTTGTTTCCAAAGCTAGCAGATATTTTGCACTTCAGGGTGGTAACACCAGAGTATTATCACTGTCAAATCAACATGGATACAGATAACCATTCACCAGCTGTTCACCTGACACACTGCATGTCCATCACTTGCTACTCTAGTTGAATAACTTTGCTGGGATAGTAGGGATATTTTTCCTCGCTTCGTGGGGAGGCACAAAATAAATTTACCAAGTGGTTACAGTTGGATGAAAGGTTCTCCACAATTGGCCCTCTCTCTTTTAAAAAACCTCCTTCCCGTTTCATCCTCTCAACAACCCTGCCAGGTAGGCTGAGCTGAGAGGGACCAGCCCGGTAAACTTCATTGCCAACTGGGTTTGAACTCATGTCTCCTCAGATCTCTAACTGCCACAGCTCATTGGCTTCCCACAACGGTTTTATTCTAAATACCGTATTTTTTGCTGTATAAGACTCACTTTTTCCCTCCTAAAAAGTAAGGGGAAATGTGTGTGCCTCTTATGGAGCGAATGCAGGCTGTGCAGCTATCCCAGAAGCCAGAACAGCAAGAGGGACTTCTGCTTTCACTGCGCAGCGATCCCTCTTGCTGTTCTGGCTTCTGAGATTGAGAATATTTTTTTTCTTGTTTTCCTCCTAGGTGCGTCTTTTGGTCTGGTGCGTCTTATAGGGCGAAAAATACGGCAGCTGCTTTTATTTATTTTCACAGCACAGAAGATAAATTTTGAGGAAACAATTGCTACAGCAGTCAACGACTTATAAAATGACAGACTTCTGTCATGCCATGTGTTTCGTTTGATTGCTCTAAGAGATTGCACCACATTTTCCCATGAGTGCTGGGTGGATTCCTGCCACAGCCTGAACCATTTAGGTATTCCATAAACATTTGCCGTCTGTTATAAAAGGAATATGGATTTGTGTTTGCCATAATGGTTTTATTCCAAAATATTTGTTGTTTTCCTGCCCACCAAACCGAGAGTATTTTATTCATCCCCTTCAAACACTTCCCCACTTCAACTTTGTCAACGTACATTTTGTCATACAACATGACAGGTGTTTTCCAGGTTCTTCAAACGTTAAGTTATGTTTTTACAGCTTTTGCAATCAAAAGTCACTCTGCAGTTCTTGGGCAACCTCAACGAATGCATTACTCAGAGAGACACTTCCCAGATTTTTTTATGCAAGAAAGATGGTGAGAGAGGGAGAAAGAGTGTGTGTCTGTGTGTAATTTCAGTTACCAACACCTAGTCATTAGGCAATCAGGGTATTTTGTGCAGAAGTTATATTTAGTGACTCATCACACCGCCTGAGAAATATTTAGTAGAAACACAAATGCCCTCTCTTGCCGAACTACGCTTTAGACTATAATTAGTCCCCATTCTTATAAATGCCAGCGTTCTAACATCAAAACCTGAGTCAGCATTTTCTAACCCACAGGAAATAATGGGAGGTGTGCTTGGTGCTGGAAGTGTCCCAACAAGAAGCTGTGCCTTGCCCGCAGAAATTAGAAACCCAAAAGATTTGTGTTTTTCTCCCCCACAAAGGCAGTATATTCTATCTTTTAAAGGTAAAGGTAAAGGGACCCCTGACCGTTAGGTCCAGTCGTGGCCGACTCTGGGGTTGCGGCGCTCAACTCGCTTTATTGGCCGAGGGAGCCGGCATACAGCTTCTGGGTCATGTGGCCAGCATGACTAAGCCACTTCTGGCAAACCAGAGCAGCGCACGGAAACGCCGTTTACCTTCCCGCTGGAGTGGTACCTATTTATCTACTTGCACTTTGACGTGCTTTCGAACTGCTAGGTGGGCAGGAGCTGGGACCGAGCAATGGAAGCTCACCCTGTCGTGGGGATTCAAACCACCGATTCTATCTTTTAAGATCCATCTAATAATGATAATAATAATAATTTATTATTTATACCCTGCCCATCTGGCTGGGTTTCCCCAGCCCAACTTCCAATCTTGACTTTTTACCTTTCTCCCCAATTGCCCTTTCCTTCATCGCAACGTGAAATCTACTGCATCGCTTTTCGCGGAAAGGCATGTGCACATGGTGCAAAAGTCCAGAGTTAACGTCTCTGCCAGTTGTGCAATCTCCTTCCTCAGCAAAACACACAAGTTGTGTGACAAGCCCTCTTCTGGCCATGATGTTAGATCTCTGCCAGTTCCTTCCTAACAAGTCTTATGGGGCAACCCAGCCAGATGGGTGGGATATGATGATGATGATGGAGAACATGATGTGAACAGCCCATGCCGAATGCAGAAATACACTACCTCATGCGCTTGAGCAACCCACATTTAGTTTCTGCTGCAATCCCACTTGCATAATGTTGACCTTGGAAGGTTACACTCAGCTGCCAGATTTGACTACCGCAATGCATTCTAGATGGGGTTGCATGATGGAAACAGCAATGGGCCTAAAGTGTAGGTCCAGGAGGCTGGTTCATGCCAGACAATTAGAGCAGTGTTCCCCAACCTTGGGCCTCCAGCTTTTTTTGGACTACAACTCCCATCATCCCTCGCTAGCAAGACCAGTGGTCAAGAATGATGGGAATTGTAGTCCAAAAACAGCTGGAGGCCCAAGGTTGGGGAACACTGAATTAGAGGATATTACGGGGGAGGGTTGCAGCTCGGTGGCGGAGCAACAGCTCTGCGTGCAGAAGGCCTAGGGATCAAGCCTCGGCGTTTCCACATTCACACAAAGTTCAGGCAAGAACTGACTTAGGTGTGTTTGAATGATGCACGATTGCACAGGCATGCACAGCGCTGAACCCAGAAGTAGCTGCCAGGGGCAGAACAGGGCAGAACGGGCTTACGCACTTGGGGGTCCGAACCATAACCTCCACTCAAAACGAGGACTGCCTGCAGTAAACCATGGTGTGTTTCACAAATGTATGGTTTGTTTGAATGTCTGAATCCGGCCAACCAGACTAACTTGTAGCTTCATGCCACTCACAGAACCATGAGCAAAATGCAGAAAGAGATCCCCCTTCAAATAAATAATAATAATTAATAATAATAATAATAATAATAATGTTGATACTTATTCAAAGATACAGAGTTCGTGTGTGTGTGTGTGTGTGTGAGAGAGAGAGAGAGAGAGAGAGAGAGAGAGAGATCCCTTTTCAACTCTCATTCTTATAATACTGGGATTTGAAGTTGCCCCCAAACTGGCCACCAGCAGTGTCAGGACAGGTAAAAGATAGCACCTTTTCCCCACCCAGCAGCCCTTGTGTGTCTCTCCTAACCCCACCCTGCCGCTACCCAATGCACTTTTAGCATTTAGCTAATTTCTCCTTACCCCTTCATGGATCACTGCCTTGCCGTGGCGAAGGGGCTTGAAGAACTCAGAGAAGCTATGAACTACGCCGAGTAGGGCACACAAGATGAACAGGTCATAGTGGAGAGTTTTGACCAAACGTGATCCACCTGGAGGAGGAACCGGCAAGCCACTCCAGTATCCTTGCCAAGAAAACTCCATGGACAAAGACAACAGGCATATAAAAGTTATGACGCTGGAAGATGAGCCCCTCAGGTCGGAAGGCCTCCAACATGCTACTGGGGAAGAGCGGAGGGCAAGTACAAGTAGATCCAGAGCTGATGAAGCGGCTGGGCCAAAGCCGAAAGGACGCTCAGTTGTGGATATGCCTGGAAGCGAAAGGAAAGTCCAATGCTGTAAAGAAAAATATTGCATAGGAACCTGGAATGTAAGAACCATGAACCTGGGTAAGTTGGAGGTGGTGAAAAATGAGATGGCAAGAATAAATATTGACATCCTGGGCATCAGTGAACTAAAATGGATGGGAATGGGCAAATTCAGCTCGGGTGACCATCACATCTACTACTGTGGGCAAGAAACCCGTAAAAGAAATGGAGTGGCCCTCATAGTCAAACAAAAGAGTGGTGAAAGCTGTACTGGGATGCAATCTCAAAAATGATAGAATGATCTCGATATGAATCCAAGGCAGACCTTTTAACATCACAGTAATCCAAGTTTATGCACCAACTACTGGTGCTGAAGAAACTGAAATTGACCAAATCTATGAAGACTTACAACACCTTATAGAAGTGACACCAAAGAAGGCTGTTCTTCTCATTATAGGGGATTGGAATGCTAAAGTAGGGAGTCAAGAGATAAACGGAACAACTGGCAAGTTTGGCCTTGGAGATCAAAACGAAGCAGGGCAAAGGCTAATAGAGTTCTGTCAAGAGAACAAGCTGGTCATCACAAACACGCTTTTCCAACAACACAAGAGACGACTCTACACATGGACATCACCAGATGGGCAGCATCGAAATCAGATTGATTATATTCTCTGCAGCCAAAGATGGAGAAGCTCTATACAGTCAGCAAAAACAAGACCTGGAGCTGACTGTGGCTCAGATCATCAGCTTCTTACAGCAAAATTCAAGCTTAAACTGAAGAAAGTAGGAAAAACCACTGGGCCGGTAAGATACAATCTAAGTCAAATCCCTTATGAATACACAGTGGAAGTGAGGAACAGGTTTAAAGATTTAGATTTGGTGGACAGTGCCTGAAGAACTATGGATGGAGGCTCGTAACATTGTACAGGAGGCAGCAACGAAAACCATCCCAATGAAAAGGAAATGCAAGAAAGCAAAGTGGCTGTCCAACGAGGCCTTACAAATAGCGGGGAAGAGAAGGCAAGCAAAATGCGAGGGAGATAGTGAAAGATACAGGAAATTGAATGCAGATTTCCAAAGAATAGCAAGGAGAGACAAGAAGGCCTTCTTAAACGAGCAATGCAAACAAATAGAGGAAAACAACAGAATGGGAAGAACCAGAGATCTGTTCAAGAAAATTGGAGATATGAAAGGAACATTTCGTACAAAGATTACCATAATAAAGGACAAAAGTGGTAAGGACCTAACAGAAGCAGAAAACATCAAGAAGAGGTGGCAAGAATACACAGAGGAATTATACCAGAAAGATATGGATGTCTCGTACACCCCAGGTAGTGTGGTTGCTGACCTTGAGCCAGACATCCTGGAAAGTGAAGTCAAATGGGCCTTAGAAAGCACTGCAAATAACAAGGCCAGTGGAAGTGATGGTATTCCAGCTGAACTATTTAAAATTTTAAAAGATGATACTGTTAAGGTGCTACACTCAATATGCCAGCAAGTTTGGAAAACTCAGCAGTGGCCAGAAGATTGGAGAAGATCAGTCTACATCCCAATCCCAAAGAAGGGCAGTGCCAAAGAATGCTCCAACTACCGCACAATTGCACTCATTTCACACGCTAGCAAGGTTATGCTTAAAATTCTACAAGGAAGGCTCAAGCAGTATGTGGATCGAGAACTCCCAGAAGTGCAAGCTGGATTTCGAAGGGGCAGAGGAACCAGAGACCAAATTGCAAACATGCGCTGGATTATGGAGAAAGCTAGAGAGTTCCAGAAAAACATCTACTTCTGCTTCATTGACTATGCAAAAGCCTTTGACTGTGTCGACCACAGCAAACTATGGCAAGTTCTTAAAGAAATGGGAGTGCCTGATCACCTCATCTGTCTCCTGAGAAATCTCTATGTGGGACAAGAAGCTACAGTTAGAACTGGATATGGAACAACTGATTGGTTCAAAATTGGGAAAGGAGTACGACAAGGCTGTATTTTGTCTCCCTGCTTATTTAATTTATATGCAGAATACATCATGCGAAAGGCTGGGCTGGATGAATCCCAAGCTGGAATTAAGATTGCTGGAAGAAATATCAACAACCTCAGATATGCAGATGACACAACCTTGATGGCAGAAAGTGAGGAGGAATTAAAGGACCTTTTAATGAGGGTGAAAGAGGAGAGCGCGAAATATGGTCTGAAGCTCAACATCAAAAAAACGAAGATCATGGCCACTGGTCCCATCACCTCCTGGCAAATAGAAGGGGAAGAAATGGAGGCAGTGAGAGATTTTACTTTCTTGGGCTCCATGATCACTGCAGATGGTGACAGCAGCCACGAAATTAAAAGACGCCTGCTTCTTGGGATAAGGGCAACGACAGGCCTAGACAGCATCTTGAGAAGTAGAGACGTCAGCTTACCAACAAAGGTCCGTATAGTTAAATCCATGGTTTTCCCAGTAGTGATGTATGGAAGTGAGAGCTGGACCATAAAGAAGGCTGATCGCCGAAGAATTGATGCTTTTGAATTATGGTGCTGGAGGAGACTCTTGAGAGTCCCATGGACTGCAAGAAGATCAAACGCATCCATTCTTAATGAAATCAGCCCTGAGTGCTCACTGGAAGGACAGATCGTGAAGCTGAGGCTCCAGTACTTTGGCCACCTCATGAGAAGAGAAGACTCCCTGGAGAAGACACTGATGCTGGGAAAGATGGAGGGCACAAGGAGAAGGGGGCGACAGAGGACAAGATGGTTGGATAGTGTTTTCGAGGTTACCAGCATGAGTTTGACCAAACTGCGGGAGGCAGTGGAGGACAGAGGTGCCTGGCGTGCTCTGGTCCATGGGGTCACGAAGAGTCGGACACGACTAAACGACTAAACAACAACAACAATTTCTCCTTAAGGAAGCAACTCTCCTCCCTCGTCAGGTGAAGGCGCCTCCTACAAGGCTGACATGCATTGCACTTCATGAATCACAAGGAAGATTTGTGTAGCAAGCAACCGGCACCCTCCTCCCCGCGGCCCAAATGATTCACAGCTGCAGCGTACACAAAACTTCGCCCGTCCTGAAATAGATGAAGGAGTCGCCACTCAACAGTGACCTGCGATTCTCACAAGAGAGGGGGGGGTCTTGCCTGAAACCCCTTCAGCATATCAAACAATGGCTTAATTGTTGTGGATCCTCAAGAGCTGCTTATATATACATATATATAGGAGCAAACAAACAGGCAGAACCCAGCTGAGACAAGAAGGATATTAAATACCGTATTTTTTGGTCTATAAGACTCACTTTTTCCTTTCTAAAAATTAAGGGTAAATGTGTGTGCGTCTTATGGAGCAAATGCAGGCTGCGCAGCTATCACAGAAGCCAGAACAGCAAGAGGGATCACTGTGCAGCAATCCCTCTTGCTGTTCTGGCTTCTGAGATTCAGATTATTATTTTTTCTTTTTTTAAAAAAAATATATTTTTTATTACATTTTCAAATGCACAAATAAAAATATATAGTTCACATAATAAGCATAAGATAAACAAATAAAGAAAAAAGAAAAATCCACTTTCAGAAATATTTTTACATAACCAATCGGACTTCCTCACATCTCCCATACCATGCATTCTTTACCATAAAAATGTCAGCAAATTATTACCTTTTTTCACATCTTAATTTATACCTTTCAAATGTTTTAAATTTAAAATACTCTTTGTCAGTTACTTGTACCTTTAATCACCTTTAGTAATACTTTAAATCTCTAAAATCTGCTAAAAATTTGAATTTATTTAAAGACAATTATGAAAAATGTTGGTCGGAAATCAAAAAAGATTTGGAAATTTGGTCAAGATTGAAACTTTCCTTGTTGGGTCGAATTGCAGCTATAAAAATGAATGTATTGCCGAAAATGTTATTTCTGTTTCAAGCCGTACAGATTGTGGACAGAGTGGAATGTTTTGGAAAGTGGCAGAAGGATATATCCAAGTTTGTTTGGCAGGGCAAAAAGCCCCGGATAAAGTTTAAAATACTAACTGATTCGAAAGAAAGAGGGGGGTTTGCCCTGCCGGACCTGAGATTATATTATGAAGCTGCGGCCTTCTGCTGGATGAAGAATTGGTTACTCCTTGAGAACACTGATGTCCTAGATCTGGAAGGTTTTGACAATGCTTTTGGTTGGCATGCATATCTGTGGTACGACAAGGCAAAGGTTCATAAAATGTTCAAAAACCATATTGTCAGAAAAGCAATATTTATGGTCTGGATAAAATACAAAGACTTATTAGAAGGTAAGACCCCGAGGTGGCTTTCACCAGCAGAGGCCAAGGCCTGGAAAAAACCCAATATGGAGGTTGGTTGGCCGAAATATGGGGAAATCATAGAAAAAGTTGGAGAAAATTGGAGGCTGCAGAGTTATGAAAAATTAAAGAACAAGGTGCAAAATTGGTTCCATTATGCTCAAATACAATAGGTTTTTAAGTTGGATAAAAAAACAGGCTTCCAGGTGGAAAAATCGAAACTAGAGACAGAATTGTTAGAACCAAAGACTAAAGTACTTTCGAGAATGTCTAACTTGCTGCTTAAATGGAACACTCAGGATGAGACAGTCAAATCAGCAATGATAAAATGGGCTCAGGACATTGGGTACAACATTATGTTTGAAGACTGGGAAAGGTTATGGACCACTGGTATGAAATTCACGGCATGTAATGCCTTGAAAGAGAATATTATGAAAATGATATACAGGTGGTACATGACCCCAGTCAAACTTGCTAAGATATATCATTTGTCTGATAATAAATGTTGGAAATGTAAGGGGGCTGAAGGGACATTCTTTCACCTCTGGTGGACTTGCCCAAATGTGAAGGTCATCTGGGAAATGATTCACAATGAGTTAAAAAAGGTGTTTAAATACACCTTTCCTAAGAAACCAGAGGCCTTTCTCCTGGGCATTGTCGGCCAGAAGGTGCTAAAGAAGGACAGAACTTTTTATATGTATGCAACAACAGCAGCAAGAATACTAATTGCAAAATATTGGAAGACACAAGATTTGCCCACACTGGAAGAGTGGCAGACGCAGTTGATGGACTACATGGAATTGGCCAAAATGACTGGCAGAATCCGAGATTTGGGAGAAGAAACAATTGAAGAGGATTGGAAAAAATTTCAAGACTATCTACAAAAATATTATAAGTTATATGAATGTTAAGAGTTTGCATGATTTAGAAAATTTAGCTTCAGCAACAAGATTCGGTGATATGGAAACTAAGTTATAATTATGAAAGGACTAATGTTTAAAGTAACATCATATTTATTTTAAGATAAAGTAATCTGATAAGTATCTTAAACATAAAGTATAACTATTTGAAAGTACAAAGGAATGCAGGAAACAAGGTAATAATTTGCTGATATCTTTATTGTAAAGAATGCAGGGTGAGGGAGATGTGGGGAAGTCCAGTTGGTTATGAGAAAACATTCTGGAAAGATGGTTCTCTTTTGTTTTTCTTTCTTTTTCTTTTTTCTTTTTCTATTACTGTTATTTTTCTATGCTGACTGTATACTCTATCTGGAAAAAAGCAATAAAAATATTTTTTTTAAAAAAAAAAGTAATACTTTAAATCTCATCCTTTTCTTACTTTTGACTTAATTTTGTGTTTCAAAAATCTAATCGCTGAAGCTAAAACTTCCAAATCGTGCAGTTTTTAACATTCATACAACTTACAGTATTTTTGTAAATAGTCCTTAAATTTTTTCCAGTCCTCCTCCATCGCCTCTTCTCCCAAGTCTCGGATTCTGCCAGTCATTTCAGCCAGTTCCATGTAGTCCATCAGTTGCATCTGCCACTCTTCCAGTGTAGGTAGATCTTGTGTCTTCCAGTGTTTTGCAATAAGTATTCTTGCTGCCGTGGTTGCATACATAAAAAATGTTCTATCCTTCTTTAACACCTTCTGGCCGACAATGCCCAGTAGGAAGGCCTCTGGTTTCTTGGGAAAGGTATACCTAAATACCTTTTTTAACTCATTGTATATCATTTCCCAGAAGGCCTTCACTTTTGGACAGGTCCACCAGAGGTGAAAGAATGTCCCTTCAGCCTCCTTACATTTCCAACATTTGTTATCAGACAGATGATATATCTTAGCAAGTTTGACTGGGGTCATGTACCACCTATATATCATTTTCATAATGTTTTCTTTCAGGGCACTGCATGCCGTGAATTTTATTCCAGTGGTCCCAGATTATTATTTTTTCTTGTTTTCCTCCTCCAAAAACTAGGTGCGTCTTGTGATCTGGTGCGTCTTATAGAGCGAAAAATACGGAAATTGCCTCTTGCACTGCTTTCTTCCGGTGTCAACATTCCAGCCACAAGAGCTCCACTGCTAATTTCAAAATGATGCTCACCAGAAGCATTGCTGGTTTTCTAATCTCTAGGTGTGTGGCCTATCAAAAGATTAATCTTTATTTGAACTTACTGTACAGAACTTAATGTACTAGCAGTACTTTTAGAAAGGACAAACTTTACACAATATGGATCCTAAATTTACCGGGGTTCTCATGCATAAGAGGAGGTGGGAGGAAGGGAAACGATCCATGTGGCTTGTTTTGCTTTTGAAACACTGTCAATTATTATTTGTAATAGGCACCGGCAGTTTTGCATAAACAAAACTGCATGGATGTAACTATTCCATTGCAGCAGTGTGCAATCGAACATGGAATTTGGTCTGGCAGTTAAGCAGACAGAGAAGCTGTGCTCTTTTTAAAAAATAAAAATAAAAATCAATGCAAAAATTTGAGCAATGTACTAAGTTTTTCCCGGTTGTGTGTGAGCAACACCTGCTGAACTCTAAGAAGGGAGAGAAAATTCCACAAGAACTTTCTACACTCCTAGAAAAAGAAGCACGCAAGATGGTTAAAGGCAGCATAGAGTTGGCCAAGTTTTGCCAACTTCACTACAGATTTAAAAAGAGGATTTAAAGCATCCGCTAAACCTGGCTCTTACGCCCCCTGATTTCTGTCATGAGCTAATCTGGATTATATTGGTAAATCTGTAGCAGGAACTGGAGCAAGAAGGATCGTATCTTTGGGGCAGAATTAAAGCAGCTTTATGGGCACTGCTACACATTATAGCGAAACTTTATAGCTGCAGTTTCCTACTTCCATTTTAGCTGCCCAAAAAAAATATCCTGGGAATTTTGGTTCAGCGAGGGTGCTCAGAGTCCCTTGTAAATGATTTCTAGAGAGCCTCTGCCAGTCAGAGCACATGATGCTAGGCAAGATGAACAAATGGCCTGCTATAGTACAAAGCAGCTTATTGTTTCCCCAAGTTCCTATTCCAAAATTCACATTCCACATTCACACAAAGTTCAGGCAACAACTGACTTAGGTGTGTTTGAATGATGCACGATTGCACAGGCATGCACAGCGCTGAACCCGGAAGTAGCTCCCAGGGGCAGAACAGGGCAGAACGGGCTTACGCATTTGGGGGTCTGAACCATAACCTCCACTCAAAACGAGGACTGCCTGCAGTAAACCATGGTGTGTTTCACAAATGTATGGTTTGTTTGAATGTCTGAATCCGGCCAACCAGACTAACTTGTAGCTTCATGCCACTCACAGAACCATGAGCAAAATGCAGAAAGAGATCCCCCTTCAAATAAATAATAATAATTAATAATAATAATAATAATGTTGATACTTATTCAAAGATACAGTGGTACCTCTGGTTGTGAACAGGATCTGTTCCGGAGGCCCGTTCGCAACATGAAAAGAACAGAACCCGCAGCGGCGCATCTGCACACGCGTGGGTTGCGATTTGCCGCTTCTGCGCATGCGCATGTCATTTTGCGCTTCTGCGCATGCGGCAAAACCCAGAAGTAACCCTTTCCGGTACTTCCAGGTTGCCGCGGAATGTAACCTAAGAGAACGTAACATGAAGCGGACGTAACATGAGGTATGACTGTATACAGAAATACATACCCATTTATAATAGACTGAGGAAAGTCGGAAGGAAGGAGAAAGCTAAAGAAGGAGAAAGCAAGAGAGAAAGAAAAGAAAGAAAGAAAGTAAAGAACTAAAGACAAGAGTAGAATAAAAGGACTTCTCTCTGCAGCTACATATGGTATTCATTCTTCAGAATCCAACTATTCTATCTTTTATAAGCCAGTATTTTTTCAATCTTCAAATCCAGAGTTCGTGTGTGTGAGAGAGAGATAGAGAGAGATCTCTCATTCTTTTCGACTCTCATTCTTATAATACTGGAATTCACAGTTGCCCCCAAACTGGCTAGCAGCAGTGTCAGTACAGGTAAAAGATGGCACCTTTTCCCCAGCAGCCCTTCTGTGTCTCTCCTAACCCCACCCTGCCGCTACCCAATGCACTTTTAGCATTTAGCTAATTACTCCTTTACTGCGCAGCAATCCCTCTTGCTGTTCTGGCTTCTGAGATTCAGATTATTATTTTTTCTTGTTTTCCTCCTCCAAAAACTAGGTGTGTAGTGGTTAAGAGCGGTAGTCACGTAATCTGGTGAGCCTGGTTTGCTTCCTCGCTCCTCCACATGCAGCTGCTGGGTGACCTTGGGCTAGTCACACTTCTCTGAAGTCTCTCAGCCCCACTCACCTCACAGAGTGTTTGTTGTGGGGGAGGAAGGGAAAGGAGAATGTTAGCCGCTTTGAGACTCCTTAAAGGGAGTGAAAGGCGGGATATCAAATCCAAACTCTTCTTCTTCATCATCTGGTGCGTCTTATAGAGCAAAAAATACGGAAATTGCCTCTTGCACTGCATTCTTCCGGTGCCAACATTCCAGCCATAAGAGCTCCACTGCTAATTTCAAAATGATGCTCACCAGAAGCATTGCTGGTTTTCTAATCTCTAGGTGTGTGGCCTATCAAAAGATTAATCTTTATTTGAACTTACTGTACAGAACTTAATGTACTAGCAGTACTTTTAGAAAGGACAAACTTTACACAATATGGATCCTAAATTTACCGGGGTTCTTATGCATAAGAGGAGGTGGGAGGAAGGGAAACGATCCATGTGGCTTGTTTTGCTTTTGAAACACTGTCAATTATTATTTGTAATAGGCACCGGCAGTTTTGCATAAACAAAACTGCATGGATGTAACTATTCCATTGCAGCAGTGTGCAATCGAACATGGAATTTGGTCTGGCAGTTAAGCAGACAGAGAAGCTGTGCTCTTTTTAAAAAATAAAAATAAAAATCAATGCACAAATTTGAGCAATATACTAAGTTTTTCCCGGTCGTGTGTGAGCAACACCTGCTGAACTCTAAGAAGGAAGAGAAAATTCCACAAGAACTTTCTACACTCCTAGAAAAAGAAGCACGCAAGATGGTTAAAGGCAGCATAGAGTTGGCCAAGTTTTGCCAATTTCACTACAGATTTAAAAAGAGGATTTAAAGCATCTGCTAAACCTGGCTCTTACGCCCCCTGATTTCTGTCATGAGCTAATCCGGAGTATATTGGTAAATCTGTAGCAGGAACTGGAGCAAGAAGGATCGTATCTTTGGGGCAGAATTAAAGCAGTTTTATGGGCACTGCTACACATTAAAAGAGACGCGGGTGGCGCTGTGGGTAAAAGCCTCAGCGCCTAGGGCTTGCCGATCGAAAGGTCGGCAGTTCGAATCCCCGCGGCGGGGTATGCTCCCGTTGCTCGGTCCCAGCGCCTGCCAACCTAGCAGTTCGAAAGCACCCCCGGGTGCAAGTAGATAAATAGGGATCGCTTACTAGCGGGAAGGTAAACAGCGTTTCCGTGTGCGGCTCTGGCTCGCCAGAGCAGCAATGTCACGCTGGCCACGTGACCCGGAAGTGTCTCCGGACAGTGCTGGCCCCCAGCCTCTTGAGTGAGATGGGCGCACAACCCCAGAGTCTGTCAAGACTAGCCCGTACGGGCAGGGGTACCTTTACCTTTACCTTACACATTATAGGGAAACTTTATAGCTGCAGTTTCCTACTTCCATTTTAGCTGCCCAAAAAAAATATCCTGGGAATTTTGGTTCAGCGAGGGTGCTCAGAGTCCCTTGTAAATGATTTCTAGAGAGCCACTGCCAGTCAGAGCACGTGATGCTAGACAAGATGAACAAATGGCCTGCTATAGTACAAAGCAGCTTATTGTTTCCCCAAGTTCCTATTCCAAAACTAAAGTTTCTAAGTTTCTCTGGGGGGACAGGCTGGTTGGCATAAACAAACCTCTGAGTGTTGCAGCAGCCGCGGCTACCGCCTGCTTTCGAACTCTCCCATATTTGTAGATTCATAGGCGGTTTTTTCCAATGTTACCCAGATAATAAAAAATTATAATAACAATTTATTATTTATACCCTGCCCATCTGCCTGGGCTCCCCCAGATGTTTGCACATATCTGGCAGGCACTCTTGATTGCGGCTACCGATTTCAGCTGGCTATTATCAGACCGAAAACAGATTCCAGGACATGATTACAAACTGATAGCTAGTTCTACATACGGTAAACGGACATACACTTACAGTGGATCACAGTGTTTAATCCACTACTGTCCATTCTGACTGGCAGTAGCTCCCTGAGACAGGGGTCCTCCCCAGGCCCTCTTGCAGACCTATTTTAACTGGTGATGTGGGGAATTGAAGATGTTTCTGAGCACAATTCAAAGTGTTGGTGCTGACCTTTAAAGCACTAAACGGCCTCAGCCCAGTATACCTGAAGGAGCGTCTCCACCTCCATCATCCAGCCCGGACACTGAGGTCCAGCGCCGAGGGCCTTCTGGTGGTTCCCTCACTGCGAGAAGCAAAGCTACAGGGAACCAGGCAGAGGGCCTTCTCGGTCGTGGCACTCGCCCTATGGAACGCCCTCCCAGCAGATGTCAAAGAAATAAACAACTACCTGACATTTAGAAGATATCTCAAGGCAGCCCTGTTCAGGGAAGTTTTTAATGTGACTTTTTAAAGGTAAAGGTACCCCTGCCCGTACGGGCCAGTCTTGACAGACTCTAGGGTTGTGCACCCATCTCACTCAAGAGGCCGGGGGCCAGCGCTGTCCGGAGACACTTCCGGGTCACGTGGCCAGCGTGACATCGCTGCTCTGGCGAGCCAGAGCCACACACGGAAACGCCGTTTACCTTCCCGCTAGTAAGCGGTCCCTATTTATCTACTTGCACCCAGGAGTGCTTTCGAACTGCTAGTTTGGCAGGCGCTGGGACCGAACAACGGGAGCACACCCCGCCACAGGGATTCGAACCGCCGACCTTTCGATCGGCAAGCACTGAGGCTTTTACCCACAGCGCCACCCGCATCCCTTAATGTGACTTTTTAATGTATTTTTAATCTTTGTTGGAAGCCGCCCAGAGCATAGCTGTCAACTTTTCCCTTTTCTTGCGAGGAATCCTATTCGGAATAAGGGAATTTCACTTTAAAAAAGGGAAACGTTGACAGCTATGGCCCAGAATAGCTGGGGAAACCCAGCCAGATGGGTGAGGTACAAATAAATTATTATTATTATTACTACTACTATTACTATTACTATTACTATTATGTGCCCCTGAACCATGCGAAGCCATTGCTATTCCACTGAGCTGAAATATCCTGCCTTTTGTATCACCAACACACAGGTCACACAGAGTAGGCTCTGTGGGTCGAAGGTGCCCTCTAGGTCAGAGGAAAGCATCAGCTGAGCTTAGAAGTCAATGGAGACACACCAGGCCTTAAGCCAACTTTTCCGTCCAAGCCAATTCCTCCAGATGACTCTCTGGCCTCGCCTGCTTGAGTCTGACTCTGACCCTCATTTACATTGCACCAGGGTCAAAGTCCCCCACTTAAACCTCTTGCAAAGCCAGGCTTTCCTCCAAAACAGTTTGGTTTAAGGAGAGCTTAACCAATAAGTGAGAATGTTATCCAAGTCTGCCTGCTGCATCAGATCCCTGGCTGAGGCCCGGTTTCGCTTGCTCCCTTCAGACACCTGAAGCGAGCTCCCATCCTCTGCGAACATCATTTTCCTTAAGGGTTATTGCCCACTCATCGAACTGTTTGTGTTATTTATCTTGCTGGGCTGCGTAATAACCGATTTAAAACCTGCTTTAGTCTCTCGCAACACAATTAAATAAGACTTATAGAGGTTAATTATAAACCATTTCATAATAACACCACCCTTCGGTCATTAGGAGATGTTTAGTATTGCTTTCATCTGAGTTTTAACAGCATAAGTTCGCTTTACCCCCCACCAGATTTATTGTGTTCTCTGCTTTATGCTGTTTTCTAAATAGGGGCCTAAGCTCGCAAACCCATGGGGCACACGTGCACAATTAAAACATAGGCCCTTCATATTTTATTTTTAAAGCCCCTAGCGTTTCTTGGCCACTCTTCTGTGCGAGAGGGAGAGAAGAGGGAACAATGCGAAGAAGCATTTCCCAAGCCAACATCCATTCTCATCTCCTATTCCTTCAACCAGCAGTGCTTTTGTTGTTGTTTAGTCATTTAGTTGCGTCCAACTCTTTTTGATCCCATGGACCAGAGCACACCAGGCACTCCTGACTTCCACTGCCTCCCGCAGTTTGGTCAAACTCATGCTGGTAGCTTCGAGAACACTGTCCAACCATCTCGTCCTCTGTCGTCCCCTTCTCCTTGTGCCCTCCATCTTTCCCAACATCAGGGTCTTTTCCAGGGAGTCTTCTCTTCTCAGGAGGTGGCCAAAGTATTGGAGCCTCAGCTTCAGTATCTGTCCTTCCAGTGAGCACTCAGGGCTGATATCCTTCAGAATGGATAGGTTTGATCTTCTTGCAGTCCATGGGACTCTCAAGAGTCTCCTCCAGCACCATAATTCAAAAGCATCAATTCTTCGGCGATCAGCCTTCTTTATGGTCTGCTCTCACTTCCGTACATCACTACTGGGAAAACATAGCTTTAACTATATGGACCTTTGTTGACAAGGTGATGTCTCTGCTTTTTAAGATGCTGTCTAGGTTTGTCATTGCTTTTCTCCCAAGAAGCAAGTGTCTTTTAATTTAGTGACTGCTGTCACCATCTGCAGTGATCATGGAGCCCAAGAAAGTAAAATCTCTCACTGCCTCCATTTCTTCCCCTTCTATTTGCCAGGAGGTGATGGGACCAGTGGCCATGATCTTCTGTTTTTTTGATGTTGAGCTTCAGACCATATTTTGCACTCTCCTCTTTCACCCTCATTAAAAGGTTCTTTAATTCCTCCTCACTTTCTGCCATCAATGTTGTGTCATCTGCATATAGGAGGTTGTTGATATTTCTTCTGGCAATCTTAATTCCGGCTTGGGATTCATCCAGCCCAGCCTTTCGCATGATGAATTCTGTATATAAGTTAAATAAACATGGAGACAATATACAGCCTTGTCGTACTCCTTTCCCAGTTTTGAACCAATCAGTTGTTCCATATCCAGTTCTAACTGTAGCTTATTGTCCCACATAGAGATTTCTCAGGAGACATCTCTACTGCAAGAAAAATCAGGGGGTATAGCCATGGGACAGGATAACCCAGCATGGCTTGGCTTTCTCAGCACGGAATAGCTTCTGTTATCCAAGACCAGGGCTAGCCAGATATCGCTGAACTACAAATCCTATCATCTCCAACTAGTGACAGTGCTGGCTGTGGCCAATGGGAGTTGTAGTCCAACAACATCTGGAGGTCAGCCCGCTGGCCATCCCAACAGGATTCCACTTGGTTGTATAATGGTCTGGCAATCACCTGGCTTCTCAGTCTGAGGAACCAGTCATGGACTGGTTGGATGCAGATGAATGGTGGGTCGAACCAGCTGGGGAACCACCAAGGGAAGAAGGTTCAGAGCCCCGCAGGTAGTGGTGGGACAATGATCACAGGGAGAAGACTTGGAATAGGAGGTGTCGGAAGTTGAAGGGGGTAACAGGGCTCCATGAGTTGGGAGAGTCTGTGACAGAAAGAAGAATCAGAGGCAGAAGAATGAAGGAAGAGAAAGGGATGAGGGAGGCCAAGAGGCAGAGATGAGTCCGGCTGGTGAAGAGCCGCAAGTGTCTCCCCCTCCTGCCACGACAAGCTCCCTTCACCACTTGTCTCCCAGAACCAGAAGAGGCATGAAAAGCGCACAGGAGAAGTTAGCTTCATACAGGCCCAGTCTCCTATTGCTTGAAAGAAGCCATGGAAAGGAGAAGAGAGATGGCTGTGGGGTGGCAGGGACTTTTAGCCTCAGCAACCTTTTTCATTTTGTAGGACCTACAGGGCATGAGCCGCTATGCTCATTAGTCGTGAAACCCAGCCAAGTCTGTGAAGATTGTGTTTTTTCCCTAATAAAAGAGTTAGCTCCTGTTTGAACTGTGTGATTTACTGTCCCTCAGGCAAGGACAAAGCTTCTCTCTGACTCCCCATTGATTGCCTTGATGTTCCACCAGTTTCCCAAGAAGCTGCCCTTATACCAGGTCAAACCCTGGCTGTACTCCCAGCCCAGAACTGTCTACTGTGTCTGGCACTCTTCAGCGTCTCAGAAACACAATCTTTCCAGTCATCTGCTACCTGGACTTTTCTTTAACTGGAGATGCCAAGGACTGAACCTGAGATCTTCTGCATGCATGCCATGTGTTCTACCGCTAAGCTATGATCTAGGGATGGGCAATATCAGGTTTTAAACATTGTGATGAAGCAGAGTTTGGATTTGGTATCCCGCTTTATCACTACCCGAAGGAGTCTCAAAGCAGCTAACATTCTCCTTTCCCTTCCTCCCCCACAACAAACACTCTCTGAGGTGAGTGGGGCTGAGAGACTTCAGAGAAGTGTGACTATCCCAAAGTTACCCAGCAGCTGCATGTGGAGGAGCGGGGAAGCGAACCCGGTTCACCAGATTACGAGTCTACCGCTCTTAACCACTACACCACACTGGATCTATCACCAACTAAACATTGTGTTTACCTTGGGTTACATGTGCTTCAGGTTACAGACTCCGCTAACCCAGAAATAGTACCTCGGGTTAAGAACTTTGCTTCAGGATGAGAACAGAAATCGTGTGGCGGCAGTGGGAGGCCCCGTTAGCTAAAGTGGTGCTTCAGGTTAAGAACAATTTCAGGTTAAGAACAGACCTCCGGAACGAATTAAGTACTTAATCCAAGGTACCACTGTATACCAATTTATCATGGGAGGCATCGGCCGACTTCGTGGTTTTCCCCACATTGCGATTTTTGCGTAGCACAAAGACACACACACCAGGATCCGCGATATATTGCCAGGTCTGATGAAATTATGAAACCATTATCACAACATTGACTTCAAATCGGTTTGGGACGATATATCAATATTATCGCCCAGTCCTACAAGGCTCCTTTTCCAGACTGATTACAGTCAGGGCAACAGTAGCTAGGGTCCAAACCATACACTCAAGACATCCAGTCCATGCATGAATGAGATCGAGAAAAAGAAGTTATCTATGTTTGTGTCTTCCTAGCAGAGGCCAACCAACACCCTCCAGGCCAAGGAGGCTGGGGAAATCTCCCTGTCAGGCATCTATCTCCTCCATTATGCATTATTGCTCCCAAGTAGCCTTGAAACTAGGGATGCGGGTGGCACTGTGGGTAAAACCGCAGCGCCTAGGACTTGCTGATCACATGGTCGGCGGTTCGAATCCCCGCGGCGGGGTGCGCTCCCGTTGCTCGGTCCCAGCGCCTGCCAACCTAGCAGTTCGAAAGCACCCCCGGGTGCAAGTAGATAAATAGGGACCGCTTACCAGCGGGAAGGTAAACGGCGTTCCGTGTGCTGCACTGGCTCGCCAGATGCAGCTTGTCACGCTGGCCACGTGACCCGGAAGTGTCTGCGGACAGCGCTGGCTCCCGGCCTATAGAGTGAGATGAGCGCACAACCCTAGAGTCTGGCAAGACTGGCCCGTACGGGCAGGGGTACCTTTACCTTTTTAGCCTTGAAACTAATAAGACTGGATGAAGAATTACTCCCACATACTGTCACAGAAAGCCTGATTCAGATTTAACAAGGTCAAGTTTTTACCCGTGAGATGCCTTGAAAAACTAATGAGTTTGGTGAAGTAGGTCCTTTATATTATCTCAGGGCACACCCGCACCTCGTTGCAGAAGGGAATGGAGTTATAATTAAAACAAGGGCAGAGGTGTGTTTTTTTAGCAACAGGGGAACGTACTCCTGAATGCAAAGCTAAGCACCTCGGCGCATTACAGACTTTATCTGTTTCCTTATTCATCTCCTCTAATCCGGCATAAACCCGCATGCAGCAGAATGGTATCTGGCACAGCATCACTGCAGTCCGAAGAACGGGAAAGCCGTGGTAATATCTCTGCCGCCTCCCCCATCCCCCAGGATAAAAGGCAGGGCCAGGAAAGTAAATTATGGGATGGCAGGAGGACAGCTGATGTAGTACTCGTTCTCGGAAAGCTTGCATGCACTTTCATTTTGCACATTCTTGCTGTGGCATTGGTGTAATAAAGGGACAGCCAAGGAAATGCCTGGGAGATGTTGCTGGACTCCGATTCCCATCAGACCCAACCTGCATGGCTAATAGTCAGGGATGATGGGAGTTGTAGTCCAGCAAACACTAGTAGAGGGGAACACTACATTGGCTATCCCCCACCCACTAAATACACTCATTTTGTAAGTTCAGGGGGTGGGGCAGTACCGCAGCAGCAAGCTTCATCCTACTGTGGGAACATTTGTTGACATGCGTGCATGAATGGATAGGCAAAAGTTACAGACGTACCAGCACATAGTGGGCTGCTGAAATGCCACCCTCAAATGCACTGCGGGAATATGTACTAGAGTGGTACCTCGGGTTAAGAACTTAATTCTTTCCGGAGGTCCGTTCGTGACCTGAAACTATTCTTAACCTGAGGTACCACTTTAGCTAATGGGGCCTCCCGCTGCTGCTGCGCCACTGCTGCACGATTTCTGTTCTCATCCTGAAGCAAAGTTCTTAACCTGAAGTACTATTTCTGGGTTAGCAGAGTCTGTAACCTGAAGCATCTGTAACCCGAGGTACCACTGTACTGCCCAAGGTGAAACACAAGCCTTAAGAGATAGAAATGCGGGGGGGGGGGGGGGGACATGTTATTGTACAGTAAACAGGCAGGTGCAGAAATGTGTCCCAAGGGAAGCATCACAAGAAATAACTTTTAATACCCATTTTTGTGCTGCATGCAGTTATTGCTTACTGTTCTCCCATGCTATCCACACATGTTTACATACTCAAAATTTAAATTTAATTTTTTTTACCAGTAGGGAGCAAAATAGATGGGTAGCATTCTAAATGTTTAAAATCTTTGCATTTACGGGACTCTCAGAACTTCCACTTCTGACCATTCATCCCATCTGACGTAAGAATCTGGAGGCAGCATTCATATGGACCACAATGTCTAATTGACCAGCTGACCTTTTCTTAGTACAGGGCAGGGAAAGCAGGGGAATGCTTCACGAATATGATGAATTTATCTTTTACAGCAGCAACAGGTACTAATCACGACTGTTTTTGACAAAAGCTGAAACAGGAAAATGGAAAGTGCGCCATCGTGTGGCAGAAAAGTGAGACGACAACCCAAAAGCAACCTCATATTGAACATTTACTGAACACAGAAGCCAGGCTAGGACAGAGAAAATACTCTCCTTCGCCAGACCCTTTTCTGTCAGCTACAAAGAGGGAAGAAAGCGGAGCTAAACCAACAGGAAAAAATGTGCCTCCTGCCATTTCTTGCACATAAATCTAGCCCTTCCTGGCAACTCTATAAACAAAAACCTTTCCCATTGCTTTATTTTTCTGCAGAAAGTTTTGTATTTGTAAGTTCATTCCTAGCAGCAATCAAGGATTTCAGACAGAGGGTTTTCACAGCCCCTGCCTAAAAAGTATGAGAATCATTACTGGGACTTTCTGCATGCAAGGAGGATGTACTGCCACTGCTAAGGTAAAGGTAAATGAACCCTGGACGGTTAAGTCCAGTCTAAGGCGACTCTGGGGTTGCGGTGCTCATCTTGCTTTTCAGGCCGAGGGAGCCGGCGTTTGTCCACAGACAGCTTTCTGGGTCATGTGGCCAGCATGACTAAACCACTTCTGGAGCAATAGGACGGAAGTCAGAGCGCACGGAAATGCCGTTTACCTTCCCGCCAGAGCGGTACCTATTTATCTACTTGCACTGGTATTGCTTTCGAACTGCTAGGTTCGCAGGAGCTGGGACAGAGCAACGGGAGCTCACCCTGTCGCGGGGATTCAAACAGCTGACCTTTCGATCGGCAAGGCCAAGAGGTTCAGTCGTTTAGACCACAGCGCCACCCACGTCCCTTGTGCCACTGAGCTACGGCTACGGCTGTTTCCCATGACAACACAAAATGGGGAGACTTGTTTTAATGCATGAGGCAGGTTGTCTGAACTCCTCTAATAAGCTTCTGTGCGGATTTCACATAAAGGCTATTTGCGTTAATATACCGTGAGCATTCTTAGAAGGACCCATCGCACTACCTTTTGAGGTTGCAAAATCGTTCCTCAGCCCCTCAGCACACCTGAGATGTCCTTCGTGCCAGGTGATGTCAACTATATTATCGGACCAACTGCTCGCAGGGACAGCAAGAATCAGGAGAATAATTGTTCTTGTTTTTTAAGAGGCATTTTATAAGTAATAAAGATTATTATTCATAATAAGGGACGGTTGAAAATTTAGAAGTTGGTTCTCTCTGTGTTAACTGAATAGTGCTTACTAACAGGAGCACTTCAAGCAAACAATGTAGGAATTTTATCAGGCGCTAAAATCTGGCAGGAAGAAACCTTGAATTGAATTGAATACAGGAACCAGCAGAATTCTAGCAAGCGTTGATGAAACCACAGGTAATGGGAGGGTTCTGATTTTTCAGATGGGAAACAAGAGGCATGGAGAATATTAAGCGACTTCCCTTGAGGGTACGAAAATGAGTCACTGGCAGAACCAGAATGAGGACAAAGTCAAAAGGGACGTCAACCTGATCTGCGAGACGAGCAACAATTCAACTGTCACATTTATTCATGCAAGGATACGTGAGAATGAGAATGCTTCTAAACAAGATTAAGACTAAGAGTAAGAGTAAGCCTTCTATAACTTAGCCACACAGGGCAGTACAATCATACCTTGGAAGCCGAATGGAATCTGTTTCGGAAGTCCGTTCAACTTCCAAAACGTTCAGAAACCAAAGTGTGGCTTCCGATTGGCTGCAGAAAGCTAACTTTGTTGTTAGCCGCCCTGAGCCCAGTTTTTGAACCAGGAAGGGCGGGGTATAAATAAAATTTATTATTATTATTATTATTATTAATTATTATTATTATTATTTAGTTGCCCCACCAGTAGAAGCCAGTGCAAGGAGTTCTGATAGTTGCGTACAACCATGGGAGCATAGAAAGGAAGGCAGCGAACAAATTTAATAAATGACAATAATAATTTTGCAACAGGGCTTCCGCAATTCCTCTTCCCCCATGCGCCACCCACAAATCCACTCTGGGGGGTCGGGATACCCCCGAGAACAGCCCACCGGGGACGGGGGACAGGCAGCAATCTTTCCATCAAGCAGAAACACTTGTGCAGACGGAACAATTTTCAAAGCACAACATTGTTTTCCTCCCTTTGGGTCTGTTCGGTAGGCATCAACATTTGCACAGACTGATGCGGTTAAAAATACCGGATCATGGCTGAGGTGGGGTGGGGAGAGGGGGAGAGACCCTGGTATGCCCCCCCCCCTTCTGGAAGGATTTACACAAAGGGCAGTGACTAACACGGGGAGGGCTAGAGATGCGTAATATTTACATAAAGGAATCTCCAGACCGAACACACACGTCAGCTGTGTTTTCAGTTAATTTGTTCCAGCTGGTTCAGCTTCTTAAATCTTGCTGACTGTCTTCCACTTGGAAACTGGGGTGGTGGCAGGGTGGGTCGTTGCTATTAATTAGTCATTTTCACACAAAGCTGAATATATTATTTGTGTGTGTGTGTGTGTGTGTGTGTGTGTGTGTGTGTAAGTAATATATATACAAACACAACACACAGATACAGAGACACACACAAAGAGCGTAGTTGACTCAAAGCAAGGAGTCCAACAACAGTTTTTGACATTCTCCCTCACGCTATTATTAACAGAAGCATTTTCTTTTATTTCAATAGGCTTTTCACATGTTATTCTGTGGCTTGTTGGTTTGGTTTTTTTTTAAAATGTGATTGGCTGCTGGTTCGGATAGTATTGTTTTTTAATCGCTGCGGCTTAATCGATTTATTTTTGTAATTTACTGTATTGTGTATCTTACGGACGTGGACTGCTTCAAATTCTCAAAGATCAGAAGGGTGCAAACTATCTTAAATAGTAATCCACAACAGCAACACCCCCCCCCAAAAAAAAAGATCAACAAAAGGGGTTTATTTAAGGCAAGGGGGGGGGAAGTTGTGCAACGTATTTGCCACGGAAATGAACAAATGTTTTTCATGGCACACAACTTTAATCCTTGCTAAGTATCTAAACCACTGAGCCTAGGGCTTGCTGATCAGAAGGCCAGCGGTTCGAATCTCCACGACGGGGTGAGCTCCCGTTGCTCGGTCCCTGCCAACCTAGCAGTTCGAAAGCACGTCAAAGTGCAAGTAGATAAATAGGTACCACTCCGGCAGGAAGGTAAACGGTGTTTCCGTGTGCTGCTCTGGTTCACCAGAAGTGACTTAGTCATGCTGGCCACATGACCTGGAAAAACTGTCTGTGGACAAACGTCGGCTCCCTTGGCCAGTAAAGTGAGATGAGCGCTGCAACCCCAGAATCGTCTGCGACTGGACCTAACGGTCAGGGGTCCCTTTACCTTTACCTTTAAGGCCTCTATGTAAATGTTGTCCGATCCTGACTGAGACAGCAAACTCTCTTTCCAAATTGACTGAATCAGCACCTCTGCAGCTTTAAGTGTGAATCATTACCACTCCAAACAAACAAACATTTAAATCCGTTTTCAAATGGGTTGTTAATAATACAACTGCCATAGTGGACCTCCTCTGCAGGAACAACTCTGGCTCAGGCTGGGATCCTAAATACTCTACCACTTTACTGGGGAGTAAGCCATTGGGTACAGTGGGACTTACTGCCAATTGTCCACAATATTTTATGAATCCTGAGCCGCTCTCCCAGCTGAGACTCAATTGTACTTGCTTTTAACTGTTTTTTGCCAAGACCTTTAACGTTTTGCTTCGTGCTGTTTTGTAAACTGCTTAAAGGCTTTCTTGCAATCTAACGGTAGATGGTTTTTTAAAAAACAAAACTTAATAATGTTTCTTATGGGAAAAAGGAAAACAAAGCAGACTGCAGTATTAATATATTTAGGGCGACGCTCTAGTCACGTTCCTGGAAATAAATCATTTAAATAAATGTTAAACTCAGTAGAACTTCCTTCCGAGTCTAGGATTGTGAATGCTGCGAGGCTTGCGGCCCTAAACAACCAAAACTTTTTATTTTATTTGGGGTGGGGGAAGTTTAAAATGGGGCTACAGTGGTGCCTCGCAAGACGAAAAGAATCCGTTCCGCGAGTCTCTTCGTCTTCCGGTTTTTTCGTCTTGTGAAGCAAGCCCATTAGCGGCTTAGCACTATTAGCGGCTTAGCGGGCTTAGCGGATCAGCTGATAAGCGGCTTAGCGGATCAGCTGTTAAGCGGCTTAGTGGATCAGCTGATAAGCGGCTTAGCGATCAGCTGTTAAGCGGCTTAGCGGATCAGCTGTTAAGCGGCTTAGCGGATCAGCTGATAAGCGGCTTAGCGGCTTGGGAAAAAGGGGGGGAGGAGGGGGAAAAACCTGCAGGAACTCGCAAGACATTTTCGTCTTGCGAAGCAAGCCCATAGGAAATTTGTTTTGCGAAGCACCTCCAAAACGGAAAACCCTTTCGTTTAGCGGGTTTTCCGTCTTGCGAGGCATTCGTCTTGCGGGGCACCACTGTATTAGGTTCGTTTTCATTCTCTGGCGTCTAATTGTAACAGGGTCTGAAACAGAAAATATGAAAAAGGAAGCCTCTGTTTCTGACAGCAAATAGTGGAGTTGCTTGCTTAAAAATAAAATTTGCTTGCACTTCGTATACCTAAACGAAAAACATAAGGCTTTGACAATATGGAAATGCATTTGAATTTAAACTGGTTGATTAATCAATTAAGAAGCAGGCGGCACGTCAGTTCAACTACTAACTTGGGCACACAGTTCTAAAATAAAATGTTTAAATCCAGTGCTTTGCCCCCCCCCCCGTTAGAAAAATAGGTGCCCATAACTGTCTTGAGTACCCCCTGAAAAAAAGCACTGCTTAATTTTTTAAATTTCAAAGTGACTTGGATTCTTCCACATCCATGGAGATTAACTTTGGCAAGGGCTCCCTCTAGTGCTCTACCATAATATATCACTTCCACTTTCTTTGTTGTTGTTGTTTAGTCGTTTAGTCGTGTCCGACTCTTCGTGACCCCATGGACCAGAGCACGCCAGGCACTCCTGCCTCCCGCAGTTTGGTCAAACTCAAGTTGGTAGCTTCAAGAACACTGTCCAACCATCTCGTCCTCTGTCGTCCCCTTCTCCTTGTGCCCTCCATCTTTCCCAACATCAGGGTCTTTTCCAGGGAGTCTTCTCTTCTCATGAGGTGGCCAAAGTATTGGAGCCTCAGCTTCAGGTTCTGTCCTTCTAGTGAGCACTCAGGGCTCACTCCTTCAATATGGATAGGTTTGATCTTCTTGCAGTCCATGGACTCTCAAGAGTCTCCTCCAACACCATATTTCAAAAGCATCAATTCTTCGGCGATCAGCCTTCTTTATGGTCCAGCTCTCACTTCCATACATCACTACTGGGAAAACCATAGCTTTAACTAGACGGACCTTTGTTGGCAAGGTGATGTCTCTGCTTTTTAAGATGCTGTCTAGGTTTGTCATTGCTTTTCTCCCAGGAAGCAGGTGTCTTTTAATTTTGTGACTGCTGTCACCATCTGCAGTGATCATGGAGCCCAAGAAAGTAAAATTTCTCACTGCCTCCATTTCTTCCCCTTCTATTTTCCAGGAGGTGATGGGCCCAGTGGCCATGATCTTCGTTTTTTTGATGTTGAGCTTCAGACCATATCTTGCGCTCTCTTCTTTCACCCTCATTCTTTAATTCCTCCTCACTTTCTGCCATCAATGTTATGTCATCTGCATATAGGAGGTTGTTGATATTTCTTCCGGCAATCTTAATTCCCTTTCTTTACCTCCTCTCAAAACGCACAGATACACTTACAGTAATTTTAAAGAAAAAAGAATATCTGCCCACAGCTTCTTTACCTTGCCTCAAAATGTACAGAAACTTTTATTAGACTCTTATTAATTTGGTTGACCAAATTAATGGAGTACGCGGAGATAGACAAGTTGACTGGGCAAATAAGAGATCAAACAAAACAAAAATTTAAGATTGGAACACATTCAAACAATATTTGAAAGACTATCACAGGGAAATTGAAATTTTGACTGGTTTAGAATAACTTCTGTCAGAAAAAATACTAAAATATCATGGAAAAACAGGAAAACAAACTCATAGACGTGCTAAAAGAGGCATTTAAATAAGTAAAACATAGGACCCAAGTAAGAAGGGGAAGGAAGTTAAGTATAAAAGGAATGCGAATGCATCAAGCGATTAAGCACAAATTTTTGTTTATGTTTTCTTTATTATTATTTAGAAATACATGTTTAGCCACAGGAGAACTGAGATGTTATAATGTGATTCTATGAATGTAAATTAAAAGAAACCAATACGTAAAGATGATTTGCAAAAAAAGAAAGGAACTTTTATTATCCATTCATATTTATCGATTTGCAGCAGTTCTTTCCTGCCCTTTACTCAAAAAGGCTCTGAAAAGTTATTTCCGTTCTAAGATGGTCCCCTCTTCTCAGACTCACATTATTAGTGGAGTAGATGAATGGAAAAGAATGCCAAAATATGTCACATCGGGCAAAAACCACCCCTTTGGTTTCAGATAGTACATGGAAAGGAGAGTCTAAAAGGCCCGGGAGACCAGGGTGGATAAAAATCAATTATTTTTTTAGTTAATTTATTTTAAATCTGTTTTGTTTTTTTTTTAATTTAAATCAGATTTTTAAAATAAAATGCTTTTGGAGGAAAAAAATCTTTCTAAAGGTACTTTTCTATTTAAGTTACTTTATAGTCGAAAGGCTATTCCATCAGGAAATAAGGATTTGTTTTAAGTTTTTCATGTCTAAGTTTTGTTTTTGTTTTTTTTAAAAAATGTTTAACCACATCAGTTAACAAACATGGAAACATATGCTATAATGTTATTGTTTTAGTTAAATAAATTGTTTAAATTGTTATTAAGGAAATGATCCTTCCAATAAAAAGTACAACAGAAAAGTTGTCCAAATATAACAGTTAACTTATTAAGCCTCACAATAATTTCATAATTATCTGTCTGTGTATTTCTAATGGCATAACCAAATCAGTAATTTTTGATATAACTGTAAAAAGTACTCTGAAAATCTATTATTCCAAAAATGGAGCCTTCATCTGGTTGTAAATATTAAGATTATACCAGCAAGAATGAGTCTTTCTGTTTTTTTTTAAAAAAAGGATTTAAATCAAGTCTTACCAACTAGTGATATAAATCATTATTTAAACCGTGATTTAAATCGATTTGATTTAAATCAAATCCACTCTGCGGGAGACTAATTTTCACTGACCCACGATGGCTCATTTAGCAGAAGTAACTCTAGAAGTGTACCTTGGAAGTCAAACAGAATCTGTTCCGGAAGTCCATTCGACTTCCAAAGCACAACTTCCGATTAGCTGCAGAAAGCTCCTTCAGCCAACTGGAAACCGCAGAAGCGTTGTCAGATGTTCGGCTTCCGAAAGAACGTTTGAAAACCAGAACACTCACTTCCAGTTTTCGATCGTTCGGGAGCCAGAATGTTCGACTCCCAAGGCGTTCAGGAGCCGAGGTACGTCTGTCCTTGATTCTGACCAACCCGTGACTTTTCAGCAGTCGGACTCACCTCTGCCTCTTGGCCTCCCTCCTCCCGCTCTCCTGCTTCAGCTTCTGCCTCTGATTCCAGACTTCTCTCTGCCACACACTCTCCCCGCTCACGAAGCCCTGGGACCTCTTCAGCTTCCGACGCCTCCTCCTCCCCATCTTCTTCCTCTGACCGATCGTCGCCATCCCACCACCAATGCTAAGGCTCTGAGCCGTCTTCCCTTGGGGTCTCCCCAGCTGGTTCCTCCCACCATTTCTCCGTGTCCAACCAGACCATAGCGTAAGCCAAGCACAAGTCTTTATCAGAGTTAAAGGGCACGTTCCAGCCAGGCAAAAATGCTCAAGGAAGATGTGAATCAAAGTCCATGGCTTGGGGAAAGGCTTGGAGGGCTGCGTTCAGGCCCAACTTAAGGTTGGGCTATCCTACAAGTTTCCCACAGGCATAATATCCCTCTCCTGCTGTTGTTTACCAGGAACTCTAACCCTGGGGTTAACATCCAGCCACCCCGACCAACTCCCATCGATAGCCAAACTGTCCCAGTACGATGCACATTAGGGAAACTGTGTACAGTGGTACCTTGGTTCTCAAACGCCTCTGTATTCGAACAACTTGGAACCCAAACACTGCAAACCCAGAAGTAAGTGTTCCATTCTGCCAACTTTTTTTGGAAGCTGAATGCTTCCGATTTGAGTGCCACGCTTCCGTTTTGAGTGTTACGCTGAGGTCTGTCTGTTTTTGCTATTTATTTTGAGTTTTTATTTTTGCGGCTCTTTTAGTTTTGTTTTTGTGACTGTGTGGAACCCAGTTCAGCTACTGATGGATTGATTGTGTGACTGCAGTACATTGTTTATTGCTTTCATTTTATGGATCATTGGTCTCGTTAGTAAAATTCATGTTAAATTGCTGTTTTAAGGGTTATTTTTAAAAGTCTGAAACCGATTCATCCATTTTGCATTACTTTCTATGGGAAAGTGCACCTTGGTTTTGGAACAGACTTCCAGAACAGAGTACGTTTGAGAACCACGGTACCACTGTAGGATGTTTTCATGCCCTGGCAAACCCTCCCTGGGGAGGTCCCCAAAACCTCCATAGAGAGTCTCCCCTCTCCATCTGGGGGTCCACCAACAGCTAGTCAAAAGCACACAAGCCTAATCTGAACACACAGTGACAGTCAGTTTTGTGCACCCAACATTCTGACTTTTCAATGCAAGTGGGCATCTTTCTACACAATGACTAACCCTTAGAAGCTTAAATGCCAATGCCCAGTGAAAAACAGTAATTTTGAACATAGAAACACCAGGGAGAGCTACATCAGAACGAAGGCTGGGCGATATATTCATATATCACCCAAAACCAGTTTGAAGTCCATATGGCGATATCGGTTTCAAAAAAATTTCACCTGGCAATATATCATGAATCATGGTGTGTGTTTGGGCTGGGCGATATATTGTCAAAAACCGATCTGAAGTCCATATCACGATATTGGTTTCATAATTTTTGACTTGGCAATATATCACAAATTATGATGCGTGTGTGCTATGCAAAAACCGCAATGTGGGGGAAACTGTGACGCCAACCAATGCCTCTACAAACCTGCATCCTTTTTTCAGCCATCACGATATATTGCTATGTTTAGCTGGTGGTGTATAAGCGCAATGTTGAAAACCCGGTATCGCCCAGCCTTAATCAGAACTGAGCTTGCATTTTGCAGCACAAAAGAAGCCACATTCCTGATCACATTTATGTCTGGTTCTGATTCAAAATGCAATTCACAATGGAGGGGGGAGAATTTACGTGTCAGGATGGAACACTACGACTTCTTTGAAGTGCACTTTAACACAGCTAAACAGCTACTGCTGTTTGGAAGCACTGAACGTTTATCCAGGGCCCCATTTGCATTCTAACACTCAACTAAAGCTTTATAATCATAGAATCTTCGAGTTGGAAGGGACCCAAGGGTCATCTAGTCCAACCCACCGCAATGCAGGAACCTCAACTACAGCATCCATGACAAATGGCCATCCAACCTCTGCTTAAAAACCTCCAAGGAAGGAGATTCCACAACCTCCCAAGGAGGTCTGTTCCACTGCTGAACAGCTCTTACTGTCAAAGTTTTTTCGAACGTTTAGTCTGAATCTCCTTTCCTGCAACTTGAAGCCACTGGTCCGAGTCCTAGCTTCCAGCGCAGAAGCAAACAAGCATGCTCCCTCCTCCATGTGACAGCCCTTCAGATATTTGAAGATGGCTTTCTTATCTCCTCTCAGTCTCCTCTTTTCCAGGCTAAACATACCCAGCTCCTTCAACCGTTCCTCATAAGGCTTAGTTTCCAGACCCTTGATCATCTTGGCTGCCCTCCTCTGCACACATTCCAGCTTGTCAACATCCTTCTTAAATTGTGGTGCCCAGAATTGGACATAGTATTCCAGATTTGGTCTGATCAAGGTGGAATATAATAATAATACTAATAATTTTATTATTTATACCCCGCCCACCTGGCTGGGTTTCTTCTTTAAAGAAAATAAAGCGACAGCACAAATAACAGCCACTCCAAAAACACAAAACAAACCCACAACTCACTTTTACTTTCCACAAGGTCCAGAGCAACAGTTGTAGCGATGTCCATTCCGGTACTTATGTTGGACTGGCAGGTTTTCAGAGACGAAAGGCAGGCATCCACAGCGCTGAAGGAGACCACAGAGCGCCCAGACATTGTGGACGTGTTTCCTGAAAAAATATAACGTATGTTTTTACAGTTCTGACACTTTGCAATGCACATTCATGCACACATTTTCCCATCTCTCTAGGCAGGGCCGCCTAGTCGATCTCATTTATAGTCGGTCTAATTTGAGCCAAACAAACTCTCATCTCTTCCGCAACACAAAGACACCTCTCCCTTTCTCCGTCTTTCCTATATGTCAGTCGAAAATCCCTGATCACAACAATAGGTAGTGCAGAACTGTGTAGAATAGCCCACAACCTTGAATACCTATCCGTATTCCGCAATTTAAAAAAAAACAAATTCATACTATACTATCCTCAACATTTGAAGTTTAGGGGCCAAATGGCTTCTTAAACCAAGGTTGCAGTCGCCAAAACACAATGTCTAGTTGCCATTTTGAGGCAAGAGGGCTCTCAAATCGTATTTTTCATGGACTGAAAAATAAAAATGTGGTTGATCTGGCTAGTTCAGACGACAACCTTGAGCTAGGTTAAAATCTGAGAACCTAAAGAAGCAAACTTGATCCAGGGACAGTCCACATAAATATTGGCCTGTTCTGACCTCTTTTTCTTAACGAGGCCAATTTCGACCTCTTTTTCTTAACTGTGCTCAGGCTGCACTGTTCTAAAAAGCATTTTGGTATACCGTAAATATATGTATATATACATATACTTACATATATATATACATATATAAATGTATATATATATATATATATATATATATATATATATATATATATATATATATATATGTTATGCATAAATTTCTATAGTGCTGATTAGACGCAGTTAGAAGTATTGTAAAAAGAAGGCCAGTTTCCCCAATAAACACATAAAAGGAGAATGTAAAGCAAAAAACAGCAACAAAACCACCCTAGATTCAATCCTGCCTTCAGGGCCTAAACTCAGAACTGTGATTCCAAGGGTCTAGAATCGAAGCAGCAAAGCAGCAACAAACATGAGCACATGGAAACTTGTGGAAAAGTCGTGGTTTATAAAGCAAGCCGACAAAACAACAAATAAATAAATTCCTCCCCGCCCTCCCGCCCCTTCAAACTACCACCCACAACTTGTTGCCACGCATTTAGGATCTATAGGGGGGAAAGGGTCAAGAGGACTCCTGAAGGCCAGCCTGCGCTCCCACGGCTTCTCCACCTCCTGGGCAGAACTGCCGGACAGCAAGCTCCTCGGGGCAGGGAACTTAAAAATAATAATAATAAAGTTTATTATTTATACCCCGCCCACCTGGCTGGGTTTCCCCAGCCACTTGCGGCATATCTAAGAACAATAAAGTATCATAGAATAGCATCATCACAATAAAAATAAAATCTGCGCAAAATCTGTCCTCTTGGAAGGCAAGTTCCCACCCCTCTCTCTTTATACTTTAAAAACAAATAAATGTCTTTATACCTTATTTAATAAGTTTTAAAAGAGAGAGATTACAAATGACTGGAGATACACACCCACTCCGCTCCCTTGACTCTCTCCTCCCCCTTAGTTCCTGAGAAAGAGGAGGCGGGCAGGATGCATCCTCCTCCCACTTTTATTTTCCTTTTCCTTTTTTGCAGTTGCCTTGCGAAGATCACTTATTTTTTCTTATTTTATTCTTATTTTTGAATCCCTCGACCCACCTCCCCCTTGCCTGGCGCAGGGATCCCCGGGGTTGTGGGTGTGGGGAGAGGAGGGGCAGCGGCGGGAAACGCGCGTCTCATCATCAGCCCGCGCCTGTTCACATGACCCGGGAAACCCTCATGTGATGCGAGGCGGGGAGGAAGGCTCAGCCCAGCGCTTTGCAGCACCGACGGCGTTGGGCAGCTACTGCAAGCTCCTTTGCTTGCCCCCTCGCGTTTCCGGGATCCTGATCCTCTCCCCCTTTTTTCGCCCCAAGGGCTAGTCGACCCGGGTCGTTGCTGCTGCTTGCGAAAGACCTGCTGGCCTCTGCAAAATAACGGGGCTGCAGAAGAAGAAGAAGAGCCGCCGCCGCCGCCGCCTCCCTTTGCAAAGATCCCAGCTGGAAGCCGAGTAAGTGCAGGGGCCCCTGGAGGTAAACAATGGTTGTTTGCGTGGGGGGGTTAACGAGGCTCTAATTATAGTGGTGCTGCCCCCGCGACGACTCTCACTTTCTGCTGCAAAAGATCCCGTGTTTGGAACAGGAAACCCGGGGGGCAGTTGCTCCCAAAAGCATTGCCGCCCCGTGCAAATGCAGGCTTTGCAAAATTCTCCCATTCCAAAAAACACAAACACACAAAATAGGCTATAGATTCATGGAATAGGTGGTATGGCTGTTTTGCCTTCTTATAAAATGCATGCAGTGTTAGGAGAGGCCTGGTTGAAGAGGAACTTTTTTGCCCGGGGCCTAAATATTATTATTACAGTGGTCCTCTGGTTACGTACTTAATTCATTCCGGAGGTCCATTCTTAACTTGAAACTGTTCTTAACCTGAAGCACCACTTTAGCTAATGGGACCTCCCACTACCGCCACACGATTTCTGTTCTCATCCTGAAGCAAAGTTCTTAACCCGAGGTACTATTTCTGGGTTAGCAGAGTCTGTAACCTGAAGCATATGTAACCCGAGGTAAAGGTAAAGCGACCCCTGACCATTAGGTCCAGTCGTGGCCGACTCTGGGGTTGCAGCACTCATCTCGCTTTACTGGCTGAGGGAGCCGACGTTTGTCCGCAGACAGTTTTTCCGGGTCATGGGGTCAGCATGACTAAGCCGCTTCTGGCGAACCAGACCAGCGCACGAAACTGCCGTTTACCTTCCCGCCGGAGTGGTACCTATTTATCTACTTGCACTTTGACGTGCTTTCGAATTGCTAGGTTGGCAGGAGCTGGGACTGAGCAACGGGAGCTCACCCTGTTGCGGGGATTCGAACCACCGACCTTCTGATCAGCAAGCCCTAGGCTCTGTGGTTTAACCCACAGCGCCACCCGCGTCCGTCCAAAAACAAACCAACACACAAAATAGGCTATAGAATTGTGGAATAGGTGGTATGGCTGTTCTGCCTTTTTATAAAATGCATGCAGCGTTAGGAGAGGCCTAGTTGAAGAGGAGCGTTTTTGCCCGCCGCCTAAATATTATTATTATTATTCAGTGGTTTTTTTCTGGGGGTACGCAGGGGTGTGCGTACCCCTAAACATGTGGTGAATCTAAGTTTGGCCTCATTGAGGGGCAGTATTTCAATATGAGTCGGAAAATGAGAGTACCCCTAAACATTTTTTTTAAGGGGGGGAAGCACTGTTATTATTTATTGAATGTATATAATGCCCTATAACCCAGTGGTCTCAGGGCGGCTCACAGAACAAAATCAAAATACAAAGCACAAAATATAGGATCAAAATAAAAACAGCAACCCAATAAACCTCCCTCCCTCACAATACCCACATTTTAAAAAGGCATAGGGTGTCAATCAAATCAACCAAAGCCCTAGTTCAAAAGGAATATTTTTGCCTGGCTCCTAAAGGTGTGTAATAATAATAATTTATTATTTGTACCCACCCATCTGGCTGGGCTTCCCCAGCCACTCTGGGCGGCTTCCAACACAATATTAAAATACAGTAATGCATCAAACATTAAAAGTTTCCCTAAAGAGGGCTGCTTCATATGTCTTCCAAAAGTCTGGTAGTAGTTGTTCTCTTTGACATCTGGTGGGAGGGCATTCCACAGGGCGGGTGCCACTACCAAGAAGGCCCTCTGCCTGGTTCCCCGTAACTTGGCTTCTCGCAGCGAGGGAACCACCAGAAGGCTCTCAGCGCTGGATCTCAGTGTCCAGGCTGAACGATGGGGGTGGAGACGCTCCTTCAGGTCTACTGGGCCAAGGCCGTTTAGGGCTTTCAAGGTCAGCACCAACACTTTGAATTGTGCTTGGAAACATACTGGGAGCCAATGTAGGTCTCTCAATAAAGACTTCCCTGAGGAGAGCATTCCACAGATGGGGAGCCACTGCAGAGAAGGCCTGTTCTCGTGTTGCCACCCTCCGGACCTCTCTTATTAAAATTATGAAAAATAATAATTTTATTATTTGTATGCCGCCCATCTGACTGGGTTGAGCCAGCCGCTCTGAGCGGCTCCCAGCGGAATAGTAAAAACACGGCAAAACGTCAGACCTTAAACATATCCTAAACAGGGCTGTCTTCAGATGAAGGCAGCAGGCAAACCTCCCTGAGGAGAGCATCCCACAAGTGGGGAGCCACTGCAGAAAAGGCCCGTTCTCATGTTGCTGCTCTCTGGACCTCTTGTGGAAGGGGCACGTGAAGAAAGGCCTCAGAGGATGGTTGCAGGGTCCAGGTCAGTTTATACGAGGAGAGGCAGACCTTGAGGTATTGTGGTCCTGAGCCGTTTAAGGCTTTATGGGTCAAAAGCAGCACTTTCCAATTTCAAATATTTTTTACTGTCAGAAACTTCTTCCTGATATTAAATCAGAATCTTCTTTCTTGTAATTTGTAGCCATGGGTTCGAGTCCTGTCCTCTAGAGCAGGAGAAATTATGTGCGTGCATGCAATGTGTGGTGTATACAGTCATACCTCGGGTTACAGATGCTTCAGGTTGCATTTTTTCGGGTTGTGGTCCGCCGAAACCTGGAAGTACCGAAACGGGTTACTTCCGGGTTTTGGTGGTTGCGCATGCGCCGAATCGCAGCCCGCACGTGCGCAGGCGCGGGTTACAAATGTGCATCCCGCACGGATCACATTCGCAACCCAAGCGTCCATTGTATATGTATATATATATAATATCTATACGTGTGTGTGTACACACACACACACACACACACACACACACGTATATATTATTGTTGTTCCGAGTGTTTCTTGCAACTTGAAAACACTTTTTTCTTTCATTTTCCTTGTGAGTGTAACTGTGAGTCCATGTTTTACCCTCCTGAAATAAAGCTTGGAAGTGCTGTTGTGAAAAGCAAAGTAAGAGGAAGAGCTTCAAAATGGCGCTAAGAAATAAATCTTTTATCAAATACAGTTCTTGTAAAAGGCTAAGAACGCCAACGTATTTTTAGTTTGGGCCATTTCTTCTCCCTCTTTTCCTTCCTAAGCCCTGCTGGATAAAATTTACTATAGAACATATTTATAACCCACTTCTAAAGAGATATTCTTAACACAGCAATTTTTTAAAGAACAAAAAATGTCGGGGCGCTAATAACAACTCGTGGGCTGCCTGGTGTTTACCTGTTTTATCCAATGGGCCGCATTTCATTTTAAACAGGTGTCCTCAACTTATTTTTCAGAGAAGAGTGTGCTGTTGTTGCTCGTCTGACTTAAGAAAAAGGTGTTTTGTTCATGCTGTGAAACCCTATTCCAGGGTGTTGAGAAAAACATATTTTAAGAACAGGCTTGTAATTAAAAAAAATGTGTTGGGTAGCGGAATGGGAACACATCATAAACTGAGAAATGATGAATATGCAATGTCAAATATGTTCAGTGGTTGCTGTTTTTCAGGTACAGTAATGGAGCTCTCAGCAATGCATCTTCCTTCAGATAACTTAAAAGAGTGAAAGTACAAACTTGGGTTGAAAAGATACTTTTGGAAGAATCCTACTATTCTTCGCCATGGTGGACTTCCTAGCGGAAAATAATCACTGCGGGCAGGCCATTCTCAGAATTGTCTCTTGTGGAAATGCTATCATTGCTGAACTGTTGAGACTCTCCGAGTTCGTTCCAGGTGTTTTCCGACTCAGAAACAAGGCTGATCAGCAGAAATATGGCGAGATTATATTTGATTTCAGCTATTTCAAGGTAAGAAATACCTTTCCCACCCCGACCTGGCCACAGTGATCCATGTGACGGTCACCTCCAGGCTTGATTATTGTAACTTGCTCTACACAGGGCTGCCCTTGAAGCTGACCCAGAAACTCCAGCGGGTGCAGAATGCCGCGGCGAGACTCCTTATGGGGTTCTTGCCGCGGGATCACATTCATCCAGTCCTTTACCAACTGCACTGTACAGTGTCAGGTTTAAGGTGCTGGTTTTGACCTTTAAAGCCCTATGTGGCCTAGGACCCACGTACCTACGGGACCGCCTCTCCTGGTATGCTCCGCTGAGGACCTTAAGGTCCACAAATGACAACACTTTGGAGGTCCCAAGCCACAAGGTGGTTAGATTGGTCTCAACTAGGGCCAGGGCCTTTTCAGCCCTGGCCCCTGTCTGGTGGAACGCTCTGTCACAAGAGACTAGGGCCCTGCGGGACTTGGCATCTTTCCGCAGGGCCTGCAAGACAGAGCTGTTCCGCCTGGCCTTTGGTTTGGACTCAGCCTGACCCTTATGTTTCCCTCCCCTTATGGTTTTGATCTATGAGCTACTTTTAAAATAAGCCTGCATTTGAAATTGTATTTTAATTTGTATTTTAAATTAGGTTTTTTTTCTTTTCCCTATTATATTTTTATTGTAATTTTACTGGTGTTAGCTGCCCTGAGCCCGGCTCTGGCCGGGGAGGGTGGGGTATAAATAAAAAATATTATTAAGAAATTTTGCTTCGCTGGAGCCTTATTTAAACTCTCTGTTCTTTAAAGTGGTTAAAACTGATTGAATTATGTAGGCCCCAAAGATCTGAACGACTGCCTCCTTTTCTACAGACTCTCCCAGGAGAGGACATTCTCTGTTGACAACCCTAACTTGTTGGATTCCCTCCCTATAGAGCTGTATCTGGTATCTTCAGTTATGCATCTTTCCTCATATGCCAATGATGCAACTTTTTAACCTGGCTTTCGACACGGAAGTATTTTTTAGCACCCACCCTAGTTGTGATTCTAATTTGTTTTGAATGTTGTGTTTTTATTGCCGTAACTTTTTTGTGACTTTCTGGTGAAGCATGCATAATAAAACTTATCGTTACGGTAATCCACAGCAAGTGCACATTGATATTTGGCAAATAATAAGATGGTCCTTTCTTTATGCCATATTTCGTCGAAATGATTGTTTCTTCATCGCAGGGACCTGAGCTATGGGAAGGGAAGTTGGAAGCCAAACCTGACCTCCAGGATCTAGACGACGAATTTCGCGAGAACAACATAGAAATCTTGACGAGATTCTATCTGGCTTTCCAAAGCGTTCATAAATATATCGTTGACTTAAACAGGTGCGTAATTGCTGGCTCCAAAACCTGTGATCTCTTCCCACTTTCCCCCTGAAATTTTGATTCTGTTTTTTTCTTACTTTTTAAGCTTGTGTGGCCCCAGCAACTGGCAATATAAAATTGCAAGAAAATTAAATTATAGAATCGTAGAATTATAGAGTTGGAAGCGACGCTGAGAATCATTTGTAGCAGTTAATTCAAAACAGACATTGAACAATGGCACAGGTTTTTTAAAAGGGAAGAGGCATCAGCATTACATTAACAGCTAAGAGGGATGTAGATGGGGGAGTTGGGGCCCACAACTGAAAAGACCCTGCTGCTTGGTGCAGCCAACTTTATTTCAGAAGTTGATGGTATTTTGGGCATAGCCTCTAAAGACAATGTCAGTGGACCGTAAGCCCTGTGCAAGCTACTGAAAAGGTGGATTTAGCCACCGCTAAATGTTAATAAGAGAAATGGCTGTGAACCTTAGCTTATTTGCATATACTGGCGGCATCAGCAAGGCTTCGCCAAAAAATGTGCTTGCATTCTGTGGTGGGCTTTGCTCAAAATGGTGCCCATTGATTTCTACAGGGCAAAGCAAATGGGCTGGTGTCTGGAATGCTGTGTTTGTGCATGCAGACATGCAAAACATGCCCTGAACTTGGGATCGTTGCCAGACTTGACATAACGATAGCCCTGGTTGCATTCCTTTTATAATGTCTCCTGGGATTTTACGTTTAAAGTTTTAGAATATATGAGTTGTGGAGACACTTTTATACAAGGTGTCAAAGCAATATATATACTGACCAGTGAGATGAGTTGATACACTGGTACCTCGGGTTACATACGCTTCAGGTTACAAATGCTTCAGGTTACAGACTCCGCTAACCCAGAAATAGTGCTTCAGGTTAAGAACTTTGCTTCAGGATGAGAACAGAAATCATACTCCTGCGGTACAGCAGCAGCAGGAGGCTCCATTAGCTAAAGTGGTGCTTCAGGTTAAGAACAGTTTCAGGTTAAGTACAGACCTCTGGAATGAATTAAGTACTTAACCCAAGGTACCACTGTACTAAATAATGTCCTGACTGAGAACTGTAAAAAAACTGAAGGAACAAGACGAGGCTGTCCGTTGTCACCTTTGTTGTTTATAATAGTTTTTAGAAGTATTGGCTCAATGTAAAATGTATTCAAGATATTAAAGAGTGGGACAGGGACAATATGAATTTAAAGCATTTGCAGACAACGTGATGATATCTGTGGAAGAACCAACAGAGCCAATCCCGAAAGTATTACAAGAGAAAAAAAATTTTGGTGAGGTAGGAGGTGTTAAGACCCTGCTCCCTATTCTTGAGACTGAGTAGTCCCATCTCCAGTAAGAAAGCCGACTGGTCCTTAAAGGAGCTGCTTGTACAAATATATCATGAAAGCCGAAGGAATGTCAGGTTGAGTTCACCTCACCATGGCAGGTCGTGCATGTATCCCTCAGCTTCAAGCTTGCTATCGATCTTTTGATACGCTGCTTGACCCAGCTATAAAAACCATTCTGTACTAGCTGCCGTGAGACATCTCCCATCAAGACTCTTAGGGCTAGACAACCTTAGCTAAGAATGGCCCTGGTGGGTCAGGCCAAAGGCTATTCTGTTCTCCCAGTGGCCAACCAGTAAACACAGCCTGAGCGCAGCAGCACGCTCCCTTTTTGTGATTCCCAACAACTGGTGTTCACAAGGAGATCCGTTGCAGCTGGTAAGCCATTAACGACTGAACCTTATTCCTGATTTTTCTGCTGTTCCTAGATATCTGGATGACCTCAATGAAGGAATTTACATCCAGCAAACCATAGAAACGGTGCTGCTGAATGAGGATGGCAAACAGCTGCTGGTAAGCACTCCGGCTTCTGTGCAATAATAGACTCGCCTGTTCCGCAGTTCTGTGCAGACTTGCCTGGGCAAAAAACAAGAGATTGGATTATCGTGTTAATTCAGGTGAAGTGATTTAGTGGATCGGCCTGGTTGTGGAATCACCTAAAGTAATTTACTAATAATGAATGAATTGGATCTACTAGGCAGCACTGTTTTGGGCCTTTGAAACTATTGATGTCAATGAGCACAATATTGTTATTTTTTTCCCCCTGCACTGTAGTGTGAAGCCCTTTATCTGTATGGCGTCATGTTGCTCGTCATCGATCAGAAAATTGAAGGGGAGGTGCGAGAGAGAATGCTGGTTTCCTACTATAGATACAGGTATTCTGAGCCTTGTTGACCATTCTTGATTCTGGCTAGCATTTCCCAGAAAGATAGCAAGGTGAACTTCTGCTGGGAATCACATGACTAAGTGGAATAGTTTCTGCTTTGTGTTTAGAAGGTCCCAGTTTCAATGGGAACATCAGCAGCTGCCTTATATGGAGTTAGGGTTGTCGGGCACACGAACTGCAGAGCGTGATGACATCCTACATTTCTTTCTATATAAGAAGATATTGTGCCAACGCCTTAATGAGATTATGCGTAAATCAGCTGTCATAATTAGGAGGTTATCAAAACTAACAAGTTTAAAATTAAGGATTTTAGGAAGCTAGGAAAAATAAGAAGCAGTTGGGGAACAGAAAACTCAATCTTTATTTTTAAAAAGCCTGGTAGAGAAGGACGCCCTTGAAACAGAATGGGAGGAATCCAGGCACACCTACCTGAAAAGGAAATTCCAGAGACTGGGTGTCACTGATGAGAAGGCCCTGTCCCATATGCCTGCCAACCCTTATTTATGTATTTATTTGTTTTTCGAACAATTTTTATCCTGAGGTAACAAATCAATCACAGCCCATTTTTATCCTCGCAACAGCCCTGTGAGGTAGGTTAGGCTGAGAGATAGTGACTGGTCCAAAATCCCCCAGTGAGCTTCATGGCTAAGTGAAGATATGAACCTGGTTCTTGCAGATCCTAGTCCAGCACTTATACCCATCACACACACACATGGGTTCTGCTTGGGTGTGGAGCAGACCCCTCAAAATATCTCTACAAGTATCCTAGGAAGCCCAAAGTGAAGGAAGATTTGAACTTAAGATTCATTAGCTCACATTTTAATCTATATCATTATGATTATTTAGCAATATTTATCCGTCACTCCTCGTCCAAGAGAACTCAAAGCGATTGACAACCGACACAAAACAAAATGTATCGGCCACCAATAAAAATGTATACAATATAAAAAGATTTAAGAGAGCCGGTATAGTTGTGTAGTTAGAGTGTTAAACTAGGACGCAGGGGCAGCCCACCGCTTTTCGCCACCTGAGGCAATCCGGGAATTGCCATGCTCCACTAGGACCTAGGAGACGAGTTCGAATCCCCACCCAGCCATGAAGCTCACTGGTTGACCTTGGGTCAATAGCTCTCGCTCTCTCTCAGCCTAACTTACTCCACAAGGTTATTGTGAAGATAAAACAAGGATGGCATCATCAGCCACGTATGCCACTTTGGAAACGCATAAAATGTAAACAATAAGACCAGCTAGAGCGCACCTGACGTACTGCTTCTAAGGATTCGACCTCTCGAAGCTGAATTCATTTGAGATCGCGTCAGTGTGCCTTGCTTGCAAGAGTCGTCCTCTGTCCCTTTTTTCGTGTTTCTTCCTCTGTTCTTGCTCCCGAAACTCCTTTTTCTCTCTTTGCCAACCAGCGCTGCCCGTTCTGCTGATTCCAACATGGACGACATATGTAAGCTGCTCCGGAGCACGGGGTATTCGAGTCAGCCTGGAGCGAAGAGGCCTGCAAATTACCCAGAGAGCTACTTCAGCAGGGTACCCATAAACGAAACCTTCATCAGCATGGTCATTGGCCGGCTGAGGTCGGATGATATATACAACCAGGTGAGTCGCAGCGTGCCAGGAAAGACCTGTTTATTGACTTATTGCATTTGCATCCCGCCTTTTCCTCTGAGGTGTTCATTTAACCCCAACAATCCTGTGAGGTTGGTTATGCTGAGAGCCAGTGACTGATCCAAGATTGCCCTGTGAGCGTCATGTGACTGAGTGGGGATTCGAACCCGGACCTCCCAGGTCCTAGTCTGACACTCTAGGCACCGCATCTCACTGGTTCTCAGTGCGCCTCTAGGCCTAACTTAACACTCGTAATAACAATTTTATTATTTATACCCCAGCCGCTCTGCGCAGCTTCTAACACATATAAAAATATGATAAAAAAAGCACAGCAGAGAGAGCACAGCAGAGGTTATATTTTCTGAGAATCCTCCGGAAAAACAATCTCTCAAAGGACCTGTTGATGGCATTTTACCATTGTACCGTGGAGAGTGTATTAACTTATGGTCTCTGTGTGTGGTTTGGGAGCTGCACGGCCAAGGAAAAAACAATGCTGTCCAGGATTGTAAAGACTGAAGAGAGAATAATTGGGTGCACTCTTCCCACCTTGGATCAAATCTATGCTTCCTGGTGCCATAAGAAAGCTGCAGAGATAGCACAGGATAGTGTGCACCCCGGAAATGATCTCTTTCAGCTTCTGCCTTCTGGAAGAAGGTACAGGGTTATAAAAACTAGGACTAGTCGCCTGAGAAACAGTTTCTACCCAAATGCAATTCCGGTTCTAAACGCAGTATAAGGAGTCTCTATAGTATAAGGGTAAAGGTACCCCTGCCCATACGGGCCAGTCGTGACAGACTCTGGGGTTGCGCGCCCATCTCGCTTAAGAGGCCGGGGGCCAGCGCTGTCCGGAGACACTTCCGGGTCACGTGGCCAGCGTGACAAAGCTGCTCTGGCGAGCCGGCACCAGCGCAGCACACGGAAACGGCATTTACCTTCCCGCTATAAAGCGGTACCTATTTATCTACTTGCACTTAAGAGTGCTTTCGAAGTGCTAGGTGGGCAGGAGCTGGGACCGAATGACGGGAGCTCACCCTGCCGCAGGGATTCAAACCGCCGACCATGCGATCGGCAAGTCCTAGGCGCTGAGGTTTTACCCACAGCGCCCCCCGCGTCCCTCCTCTATAGTATATTGTATTTTAAAATGGGGTTTCAGAGTTTTTAGGGGGTTTTGAAAGTTTTATGTAGATTTTCAATTTCATTGTTCTGTATGAGACAATGACATTAAATATATCGTATTGTATCGTTTCATACTGTTCTATGTCTACATGGCGTCCATTGACTTGTTGTCTCCCTCTTCCTATTGCTCTCCTTCCATTTTAGGTTTCCGCGTACCCGTTACCAGAGCACCGCAGCGTCGCCCTCGCTCCTCAGGCGTCCATGTTGTACGTGGCGCTTTATTTTGATGCCTCCATTCTGCACACGCAGCAAGCGAAGATGAGGGAGATCGTGGACAAATATTTTCCAGACAACTGGGTAAATACGGTTCGGAGCTGAAGCAACGAAACAGCCAAATAGATTTGGAAGCAGATATTCTCCTTGTTCGTTTCTTATTTACTGCATCTTATGTGCTTCCTTTCTGCCGTGGCAGCAGAGCGCAAAGGCTTACAACGTTTAAAAATGCTAAAACTTGGAGTGGCAGACAAAAATGGTTGAATATGTAGAATTAGCAAAACTAACCCACAGGATCCATAACCAAGAGGACACAAAGTTCAAAAAGGAGTGGAGTAAATTTGTTGAATGTATAAGCAGCAATTGTAGAAGTTTAAAGGCTCTAGTAGGATTAAAATAAATTTGTGATGTGTATAGAATGTAATTAAGAATCTGCGAAAAAAAGAAAATAATATGAAAACCTGTTGAAGGGAGGGAGGGAAGTCCGTGCAGGATAGAGCGTTTAGAAAATAAGTAGACATATGATTGTGGAATGTTAGGGTATTTATTTTATTTGTTTGTGTTAAAGAAAATTCAATAAAAAGCATTTGAAAAAAATTAAAATTCTTTTAAAAAAAGGATATTAAGCGTAGAGCACAGAGGTTAGGAACCTGAGGCTTGGGGAATGGTGTGGCCCTCAGGCCACTCCTGTCAGGCCCTCAGGACTTTCTCCAGACTGCACGTCTCCCTAGCCAGGCCCCCTAACCAATCCTCGTGTACAAAAGTAGCATTTGCCCCTCCCACTTTTGCCTCTGGCCCCGCCCACCACTGGCATGTGACCCCCGGAAGATGGAAAGGGAGGCTGCGCCAGCAGTTCCCTCAGGACATCGATGGATCTGTCGGGAGCCAATGGCAATGTGCTTTCTGCCTGGGCTCCCTCCCCTGTCAGCCCCGCCCCCTGTCGAACCATTTAGACCCGTGTTTCCCAAACTTAGGCCTCCAGCTGTTTGGGGACTACAACTCCCATCATCCCTAGCTAGCAGGACCGTTGGTCAAGGATGATGGGGGTTGTAGTCTGAAAACAGCTGGAGGCCCAAGTTTGGGAAACCTTCGTTTAGACTTCGCTGGGATCCGACTTCCCAAACATAGCTAGAAGACTGGCCAGCATCGCTTCTGACGTTGGCCATTGCTCATAGGTTTTGTTGGCGGAAAAACTGCAGAAGCATAAATATGAGTATCTGAGATGACTTGGCTTGATAGGAGCTTGGCTGGGGAAGTGCTGTAGCTCAGTGGTACAGCATTTGCCTGGCACGCAGAAGCATAGCTGTCAACTTACAGATTTGAAAATAAGGGACCAGCATCCTTGAAAATAAGGGATTTTCGGAGCACAGGGAGGTTCAACTTCTGAGCCCCTCCGAGCCAAAGGCAGAAAGCCCAGCCAGCAGCCAAACGAAGCCTCAAGCAGTGGTTCCCACAGCGCAGCAACCCGGCAAAGGGGATGCAGCAAGGAAAACCACCATCACCTCTCTGCTGGGAAGCGCTGAGCAAAGGCAAGTCCCCAGGCAACGCGGCCGATTTAATCGGCACAAGGCATGAAAGCTCCACCCCCCAGTCGTTCTTAGACTCATTATTGGGTGAGCAACGCAGCCAAGCAACACACTTGGAGCCTCCCTCCTGCCTGGCCGGCAGGGAGGGAGGGAGGGAGAGGAGCTGCTTCCTTTGAAACCCAGGAAATTTAAGGGACAGCAGCGGGACACGGCACTGGGATAAGGGACTTTCCCGCCAAATAAGGGACAGTTGACAGCTATGTGCAGAAGGTGCCATTTCGAATCCCGGGCGCTGCCAGGGAGGGCCGGGACATAATCCTGTCTGAAATCCTGGAGAGCCAGATGGTCCCGCAGGCTGCCTCTTACGTTCTGTTTCTCTCCGCAGGTTATTAGCATTTATATGGGGATGTGTGTGAACCTGGCAGAAGCCTGGGAGCCTTACAAAGCTGCGAAAATGGCTCTGAACTACACGCTGGATCTTTCCAACGTCAAGGAACAGGTTGGCGAAATGCGGTTTTCTTCGCGAAGTGGAATTTCCTCTCCTTAAACGTGATGCTTCTAGCTCAGCTTTTACTGTCCTGGTGCCTTCCAGGCGGACTACAGTTCCCATGGAGGCTGGGCTAGCTGGGCCTGATGGGAGTTGTAGTCCAAAGCAGCTGGAGATGCGCGAAGGCAGAGGAACGGCTTTTTGAGAGCCTCGTACGGCATCCCTCTGACCTAGAGCCCTACGGAGTTCCGCCTGTTTTGCAGTAACGCTCCTTTGATTTCTGTCTTTCGAAGGCTGGCAGATGCGCCGCAGTCAGGGAGCGAGTCCACACCCAGGTGCAGCAGTTTCTTAAGGAAGGCTGCTTGAGGGAGGAGATGGTGCTGGACAATATCCCCAAACTACTGAACTGCTTAAGGGACTGCAACGTGGCGATCCGCTGGATGATGCTGCATACTGCAGACTCGGGTAATGTTTTCCACCAGGGTGGATTTGATTTAAATCACAAGTCATTAAGACTTGATTTAAATCATGTTTTTTTACAGAAAGACTCATTCTTGCTGGTTTAATCTTAATGTTTACAACCAGATGAAGGTTTCGTTTTTGGAATAATAAATTTGCAGAGTACTTTTTACAGTTCTATCAAAAATTACTGATTTGGTTATGTTATAATAATAATAATAAAATTTTATTTATATCCCGCCCTCCACAGCCGAAGCCGGGCTCAGGGCGGCTAACAACAATAAAATAATACAACATTCTAAAATCATTTCATTATAAAATTAATTCAAATCAAATTGATGGCAACCATTGGGCTAGAGTTCTGTGAAGATTATGTACTGAATTGAATAGGATTCAGAATGCAGCAGTCTGATTGGCCCTAAAACAATAGGATTCAGAATGCAGCAGTCTGATTGGTCCACAGGAGCCACCCAATCCAGCTCCAGATGGAAGTGAATCCGCAACCTGATTGGCCTACAGGTGAATCCCGGAATTAGCCAATCATGTGGGGCCCATTGTGTAAATAATGTATATAAAGCAGACATTCTGGGGCAACTTCCATTCCTCCTCACCACTATGAGCTGAATAAAGAGCATGAAATCTACTCTAGACTCCGAGTATATTTCAGGTTATGCTATTAGAAATACATAGACTGATAATTGTGAAATTATTATGAGGTTCAATAAGTTAACTGTTTATATTCGGACAACTTTTCTGCTGTACTTTATTGGAAGGAGAAAAACGATCGTTTCCGTAATAAAAATTTAAACAATTTATTTAGCTGAAACAATAACATTATAGCATATGTTTCCATGTTTGTTAACTGATGTGGTTAAACAATTTAAAAAAAAAACTTAGACTGAGTTTTAGCACGCGTGAAAAACTTAAAAACAAATCCTTATTTCCTGATGAATGGCCTTCGGACTATAATGTAAGTTAAATAGAAAACTATATTTAGTACGCCGGCTCCCTCGGCCACTAAAGAGAGATGAGCGCCACAACCCCAGAGTCGGCCACGACTGAACCTAATGGTTAGGGGTCCCTTTACCTATATTTAGAAAGATTTTCCCTCCAAAAGCATTTTATTTTATATTTATTTAAATCAAAATAATCCAATTTAATTTTTTAAAAAATCATTTTTAATTATTATTATTTTTTAAATCATTGATTTTTATCCTCCCTGTTTTACGTTCATGCGACCAGGTAAAAGGTAAAGGTACCCCTGCCCGTACGGGCCAGTCTTGACAGACTCTAGGGTTGTGCGCCCATCTCACTTAAGAGGCCGGGGGCCAGCGCTGTCCGGAGACACTTCCGGGTCATGTGGCCAGCGTGACATCGCTGCTCTGGCGAGCCAGCGCAGCACACGGAAACGCCGTTTACCTTCCCGCCAGTAAGCGGTCCCTATTTATCTACTTGCACCTGGGGGTGCTTTCGAACTGCTAGGTTGGCAGGCGCTGGGACCGAGCAACGGGAGCGCACCCCGCCGCGGGGATTTGAACCGCTGACCTTTCGATCGGCAAGCCCTAGGCGCTGAGGCTTTTACCCACAGCGCCACCCACTGATTTTTATCCTCCCTGTTTTACGTTCATGCGACCAAGAGCACATTAAATCTTCTCCGTTGAGATCATTGAGGGGGAAGGTGGGTGTTGCCTCACAGCAGCAATCGAGGAAGCCTTCACTTTCTGCTCTTTTTCCTTAGCTTACGATCCAAACAACAAGCGCCTCCGCCAAATAAAGGACCAGGTTCAAACAGATTCCAAGTACAACCCCAAGATCCTTTTCCAGCTTCTCCTGGATATAGCACAGTTCGAATTCATATTGAAAGAGGTAACGGAAACATCCTGCATACCTATGCCTAGAATGCGCTTGCGAGAGAACCGTACACAAGTCAGAGGCTTCCTTTGACATTTCCACTGCAATCATCTGCGCTGCTGAAGAAGCAAGCAGCTTTTTATTTGTTAAAGTGGCTTGCCTCTTCAGCCCGTAGGGGAAAAAATGCACAGAAACCTCCAGCTTCCCAGCATTATTTTTCTATTTTCAGCATAAATGTTCACCCAAAAGCCTACAGTGGATCCCTAGTATAGATCAGTCCATGCCAAATGGTATTGTTGCTGTCGCTGTAATTTTCCCGTCGCGGCAGGGTGTTCTGTTTTAGACTGAGGTCTTGCTTTTTCGTCAGATGTTCAAGCAGATGCTGTCTGAAAAGCAAACAAAATGGGAAAGCTACAAAACGGAAGGATCCGAAAGGATGACAGAGCTGGCTGATGTCTTTTCAGGCGTTAAGCCTCTAACAAGAGTGGAGAAAAATGGTAAGGGCCGTTAAAAAAAAAAGAATTTTATGTTTCAGTTTTGGAAATTAACTTCCCAGTGAACTTAAATGTTTTGACTTTCCTCTACCCCTTTTGCGGTTTCTTATCATTTTAATTTTTAATACTGCATTTGATTCCATTTATCAGTTAACTCCCTGGTTTTTCTTTAACATTACCTTTAACCGCTTGTTTTATGTTAAACCTGCCAATAAACACAAATGTATACAGAAGCTTTTCAAATATTCCTCAGATTTCCCCCATTCCTTGATGAATTTTCTTTCCTCTTGGTTTCTTATTGTTCCAAGAGAAAAATGGTAAGTTGGGGAGCGGGAAGCAATAAGCAATATTTTTCTATTTCCTTTGAGGTAAGGCTTTTGCGAGCTCATTTATATTATGTCTGGTTATGGGGTTCCGTATAGTTAAAGCCATGGTTTTCCCAGTAATGATGTATGGAAGTGAGAGCTGGACCATAAAGAAGGCTGATCGTCGAAGAATTGATGCTTTTGAATTATGGTGCTGGAGGAGACTCTTGAGAGTCCCATAGACTGCAAGAAGATCAAACCTCTCCATTATTAAGGAAATCAGCCCTGAGTGCTCACTGGAAGGACAGATCCTGAAGCTGAGGCTCCAATACTTTGGCCACCTCATGAGAAGAGAAGACTCCCTGGAAAAGACCCTGATGTTAGGAAAGATGGAGGGCACAAGGAGAAGGGGACGACAGAGGACAAGATGGTTGGACAGTGTTCTCGAAGCTACCAACATGAGTTTGACCAAACTGGGGAAGGCAGTGGAAGACAGGAGTGCCTGGCGTGCTCTGGTCCATGGGGTCACGAAGAGTCGGACATGACTAAACGACTAAACTAAACTAATGGGGTTCCAGCTAGACTATAATTCCAACTGGCAACTGGTGCTGAGCAGAAGACTTTCCAAGGCTTGCGACAAAGATTAACCCGTGCTCCTTTAGTGAGAGATGCATGGGGTCTTCTTCATGTCGCCCAGCTTTGAAGGCTCTGCAAAGATTTGCGTTGATCAGTTTGAATCAGTAGCAGCCCAACTCACACCATTGAAAGGATGAACATCTGTGCGCCTTGGTCTTGTGCGCTTGGTTCTCCAGATCTGCAATGGGGAGAAGAGTGGAAGTGTCAACTTCCATTTTCAACTAACCACGGTTTAGTGTTGCGTCTGAACCCTGGATGAAAACGAGCCACTTTCTGGAACACTTCTGGAACACAGTATATGACAAGCTTAAAAAAAAGTGTTTTAAGTATAACTTTATGAAAAATACAGAAGCTTTTCTACTAGGGATAACGGACACAGGTATAGCAAGAGAAGATCAGAAAATATTCCCCTGCTATAGGAGCGGCGAGGATCCTCGTTGCTAAAAACTGGAAAAAAGAAACTCTGCCAACAAAAAGGGAATGGCAAGACAAACTGTTAGAGTATATTGAACTGGCTAGATTAACAGAGGCAACTAGAGATCACACCAAACAAGAGTTTCAACAAGCATGGGGAAAATGCAGAGAATACTTCACAAAACAGTGCCCTAAAATACATACCTGGACTTGTTTCGATTAATGTCTGCAGGAGACTTTGTGGATATTTAAGTTATAATTAGAAAAATCTTAATAATTATTCATAAAGGAAACTGTTTATAAGAAGTAAATAAGGAGGCCGGATGCAGGATAAAGGAAGTCTTTTATTTGGTTGTTTGTATTGTTGTATGTTATGCTCACTGTATGTTATGTTCACGTTTAATGAGGGTGGATTTGTGTATTGGGGCTGGTCTATGTTACGTTGTAAATAAAATTCCAATAAAAAGGAAAAAAAGAAAACGAGCCACTTTCGTAAACCATGGTTTGAAGTAGACTTGTTTCCATTAACCCTAAAGGCAAACCACAGTTCTTCTGGGTTCAGACACAAGAGCCGTGGTCTTAAAAGGGAAATGAAAGTTTCCTCCTCATGGCCACATGGGAGGGGGAACACACAAGCCCAAACTTTGTTGTGGCTCTTCTCATAATGCTAAATTGGGGTGGGGAACTGGTTAGTCTTCCAGATTCTGCTGTGCTCCAACTCCCATCTCCCCCAGCCATCATGTCTCAGTGATCAAGGATGGTGGGATCTTCAGAGATTAGCCACTTCTGTGCAAAATTATGGTTTCACGTGCAAGCACAGCATTCGTGTAGATGTGTATAGCGCAAACTTTAGGGAAACCACCACCCTCCCAACCGTGATGCATTTTTGTTTCTTTCAAAATAATTCCTTGATATTTGGATGTTTACAGTTTGTGAACTGGGGGCTGGTAGCGCTCTCTCTTTTGGTTTCAGTTGCACTCATTTAATAATTTGTCCCTTCTCCCGTTTTCCCACTAAAAACAGAAAATCTGCAAGCCTGGTTCAGGGAAATCGCCAAACAAATAATGTCTCTGAATTACGATGACTCCACTGCAGCTGGCAGGAAAACTGTGCAATTAATACAAGCTTTAGAAGAGGTAAGGCAGAGGAGGTGGTGGTCATGCCATTTTCTGGGTATAATTTCTTATGTGGACTCAAGCAACATTGTCATAAGACCAGTTGCTATAGAACTCCATACCAATTGGGATTTATTTGAGAAGTTGTTGTTTAGTCGTTTAGTCGTGTCCGACTCTTCGTGACCCCCTGGACCAGAGCACGCCAGGCACTCCTGTCTTCCACTGCCTCCCGCAGTTTGGTCAACCTCATGCTGGTAGCTTCGAGAACACTGTCCAGCCATCTCATCCTCTGCCGTCCCCTTCTCCTTGTGCCCTCCATCTTTCCCAACATCAGGGTCTTTTCCAGGGACTCTTCTCATGAGAAGTAGCTAAATTTAAAATCTCTTCTGTTTGTTTTTAGGCGTTTTAATAAAAAAAACTACATTTCTAATTCTTAATATGCAGGTTCAAGAATTTCACCAACTGGAGTCCAACCTGCAAATATGTCAGTTCCTTGCTGACACTCGCAAGTTTCTCCATCAGATGATCAGAACCATCAACATTAAGGAAGAGGTTTTGATCACCATGCAGATAGTTGGAGATCTTTCATACGCCTGGCAGCTGATTGACAGGTAGGATCCCAGAAGCGTTTACATGTGCTTGCTGCCTCTTCTATGGAGTGTGAGGCTCCTATTCTAGTTGGTACCACTGCCTGCTGGCTCCATCCTCAATTTTATTTCAGTGTTGCCTTTGTTCAGCTCGGCAGAAAGCAGAAGGAGAACAAAACTAGGATTAGTTGGCTCCTCCTCTCCTTGGCTTTGGCGCCATCTACTGTTGAGCTCCTTGCTTTCTGCCCTACCAGACCCAAAGGGCGCATGCTGCCAGTCATACCTCATGTTACGTTCTTTCAGGTTACGTCCTGCGGCGACCTGGAAGTACCAGAAAGGGTTACTTCCGGGTTTCGCCCCTCGCACATGTGCAGATGAGCAAAATGGCGTCACGCACATGCGCAGCAGCGGCGAATTGCAACTCGCGTGTGCGCAGACGCGCCGCTGCGGGTTGCGCTTTTTTCATGTTGCGAACAAGCCTCCGGAATGGATCTCGTTCGCAACCAGAGGTACCACTGTACATTGTTTCTCTCTTGGATTCACTGCACTCCTGACTCGGTGTCTGAGTCAGACTGAAGCAAAGCTGAAACAGATTCTACCGGAGAAAGCAAGGTTGGAGGATTATGAACTAGGCATGCATGTCAAAGGGAAATGCAACATGGCGGGAGGTAAATATTTGGGGTGGCCAAGAAGAAAGATGGCGGTTCTTTCTATTGCATTCCTGTCTGGCTTATGGACTTTGCCTAGGCATCTGGTCGGCCGCTGGGAGAACATAATGCTTGATTAGACATTGGTTTAAAATACAACTCCCAGGGATTTAAGATTATTGGTAAGACTCATTGCTCAAAATTGACACATGTGCTTGTTCTGTTTTGTATCATTTATTGTCCTATTTGTATCAGCTTCGCTGTGGTCTAAACCACAGAGCCTAGGGCTTGCCGATCAGAAGGTCGGCGGTTCGAATCCCCGCGACGGGGTGAGCTCCCGTTGCTCGGTCCCTGCTCCTGCCAACCTAGCAGTTCGAAAGCATGTCAAAGTGCAAGTAGATAAATAGGTACCACTCCGGAGGGAAGGTAAATGGTGTTTCCGTGCGCTGCTCTGGTTCACCAGAGGTGGCTTAGTCATGCTGGCCACATGACCCGGAAGCTGTACGCCGGCTCCCTCGGCCAGTAAAGCGAGATGAGCGCCGCAACCCCAGAGTCATCCGCGACTGGACTTAACGGTCAGGGGTCCCTTTACCTTTGTTCCCTTTTTATATAGGCTTCCTGAGTACATCTTCGTAGGTCTTTCTGTTGTTTGTCTTATGAGGAACAAACCAGGATCCTAGAGCTCAGCAACAAGAAACATTGTTCAGTTAAGCAGACAAGAACTTAAGAGCTGCTTCCTGGTATTACATACCTAGCTTGGCCAATCTTAATGCTGAGTTTTTAAGAGAGATGATTATAGATATCCCCATTCCTTACTGAAGAGAAGCCTGTCCACATGTCCCAGGCTATGCCCCCGTTTAGAAATGTAGAAAACATAGGAAGTTGCCTAGAAGGTCAAGCTATTTGTCCACCTAGCTCTGTCTGGTTTTCTCCACGATCTCGGAAGATGCAGGCCTTTCTTATCACGTGCTACCTGAACCGCAAACAGGCGGACCTTGAAACCTTCTGTTGTGGAGCTATGATTGCTCCCTAAGCTTTTACGGTCTGTGGACCTACTGTATTTTTCGATGCACTTTTTCCCTCCTAAAAAGCAAGGGGAAATGTGTGTACGTCTTATGGAGTGGATGCAGGTGGGAGTCTCTGCTCAGCGCTCCCTTTAAAGAGCCGCGCGGAGCATGTGTGCGGCTCTTGCTGGCTTTTCCCCTAGGAGGGAGCTTTTCTGGGAGGTGGGGGCAGGGACTGACAGGCTGCCCTCTGTCCCTTCCCCCACCCCCTGGAAAATCCAGCAAGAGCTGCCACATGCTCTTTAAAGAGTCATGTGGAGCGTGTGTGCGGTTCTTGGGGGCCTTTCCGCAAGGAGGGAGAAGGCACTGATGGGCTGCCCTTCTCCCTCGTCGGGGAAAACCCAGCAAGAGCCACACACATGCTCCGCGCGGCTCTTTAAAGGGAGCGCTGCGCAGAGCCTCACGCCTGCATTCACATCTGGGATGCATACAGGCTCTTATCAGCACTCCCTTTAAAGAGCCGCGTGGAGTGTGTGTGCGGCTCTTGGGGGCTTTCCCGCGAGGTGGGAAAAGGGACTGACGGGCTGCACTCTGTCCCTTCCCACACCTCCCAGAAAAGCCAGCAAGAGCCGCTGCCAGGCTCTGCTCAGCGCTCCCTTGTAAGGGCTCCCTTTTGTCCCTCCTCCCAGTAGAAGAGGCGCTGCGCAGCTATCGCTCTTGCTCTGCTTCTCGCTCAGTGAAGCGGGAGGAGGGACGGAAGGGTTTAAAGCAAGAAAAGCGAGAGCCGCTTACATGCTCTGCGCAGAATTTTTCTTGCTTTCCCCCTCTAAAAACTATGTGCATCTTATGGAGCGAAAAATACAGCAATTGTCAGGGAAAGGGAGAACATTTTGCAATGGGGCACCTGCCAGTCAGGCTCCACTTTCAAATGTGAGGCAAGCAGGGTTTTAGGCAGGGGTCTCTACTTGGAGATATCACAGCCTGAATGTGGGGCTACCTTTGAAGGTGACTCGGAAACTGCAATTAATCCAGAATGCGGCAGCTAGACTGGTGACTGGGGGCGGCCGCCGAGACCACATAACACCGGTCTTGAAAGACCTACATTGGCTCCCAGTACGTTCCCAAGCACAATTCAAAGTGTTGGTGCTGACCTTTAAAGCCCTAAACGGCCTCGGTCCAGTATACCTGAAGGAGCGTCTCCACCCCCATCGTTCTGCCCAGACGCTGAGGTCCAGTGCTGTGGGCCTTCTGGCGGTTCCTTCACTTTAAGAAGTGAGGTTACAGGGAACCAGGCAGAGGGCCTTCTTGGTAGTGGTGCCCACCCTGTGGAATGCCCTCCCATCAGATGTCAAAGAGATAAACAACTACCTGACATTTAGAAGACATCTTAAGGCAGCCCTGTTCAGGGAAGTTTTTAATGTGTGATATTTTAGTGTATTTTTGGTTTCTATGGAAGCCGCCCAGAGTGGCTGGGGAAACCCAGCCAGATGGGCGGGGTACAAATAATAAATTATTATTATTATTTCTGCACACAACATGCACGCTGTACCACTGAGCTATAGCCCTGAACTACAGTGTCAAAGTGGCATGGCCGCATGTAGCACTACCCTGAGAACAGGATCGTGGAGGAATGACTTCAGGTGCTCGTTCTGATCTTAATTTCCCCTCCTCCCTTTTCCCCCCCCAGTTTCACATCTATCATGCAGGAAAGCATCAGGGCAAGCCCATCTATGGTAACGAAACTCAGGGCCACGTTTTTAAAGGTAAGTAGGAAAGGGGGCTTTAAGAAAAACTGGCAGGAGCCGGGCGTTATTAATTTACTTTTTCAGAAACCAAAAGGTGTTTTCTGCCTATAATGCCTCTGCGCCAGCTCGGAGCCAAACAGATCTTGGTAATCTTTCAACTCTCAAAGTGGTGCTTCCTTAAGTGATTCTGCACACTTCAGAAATTGCAGAGGGGTTTCGAACATGGGATTCTTGAACCCCCCCCCCCACAGCCCATCAGTGCCTTTTTGGAATAATAAATTTCCAGAGTAGATTTTAAAGTTATATAAAAAATTACTGATTTGGTTATACTATTACAAATACATAAACAGTTAACTTACTAAACCTCACAATAATTTCATAATTAACGTGTTTATATGTGGACAACTTTTCTGCTGTACAGTACTTTGTTGGAAGGAGAAAAGCAATCATTTCCTTAATAACAATTTAAACAATTTATTTAACTAAAACAATAACATTATAGCATCTGTATCCATGTTTGTTAACTAATGTGGTTCAACATTTAAAAAACAACAACCTTAGACTGAGTTTTAGCACACGTGAAAAACTTAAAACAAATCCTTATTTACTGATGAATAGCCTTTGGACTATAATGTAACTCAAATAGAGAACTATCTTTAGAAAGATTTTTTCCTCCCAAAGCATTTTATTTTTTAAAAATCCAATTTAAATCAAAGAAATCTGATTTAAAATTTTTTAAAATCTAATTTTGGGGGTTTGTTTGTTTGTTTTTAATCATTTATTTATATCCACCCTGAATAGCAACCTAAACCCTTATTCCTTCCTCCTCTAGTTGGCTTCAGCTCTCGATATGCCTCTGCTTCGCATCAATCAAGCCAACAGCCCCGACCTTCTGAGCGTATCTCAGTATTATTCTGGTGAATTGGTTTCCTACGTGAGAAAGGTAGCAACTTCCTCCTAATCCTGGTTTTTTGTTTTAAAAAAGGGAGGGTGGATATTCAGTTTTGTTTTACGCCTAAAGAGAGCCATAACTAAACCTGTGCCCGTTCTTTCTGGGATTTGCCTGGGGGGGAAAGGTGTTGCAGATCATCCCCGAGAGCATGTTCACATCCCTCCTGAAGATTATAAAGCTACAGACTCACGACATCATCGAAGTGCCTACCCGCCTGGACAAAGACAAGCTGCGGGATTATGCCCAGCTTGTGCCGCGATACGAGGTGCGTCGTAGCTTTAAGAGGTCAGGGACGCTGGGGGAACCGGGTTGATAGGAACGAGAGGCACAACAAATTGTTGCAGCGTGGAGTTATCCCCTTCAGGGCTCCGTTCCGTTCTGCTCCTACTCAGTTTTCCTTTCTCCTCCCGCATAAATCCACTGGTGCCGTGGCTGCTGAAATAAAGATGAAATAAAGGAGATTTTTCAGCAGAGCTGATACAAGCTCCCCAGGCAGGAACCCCTCAAACCCAGCCCACTGATACTTTTTGATTATGTCTCGTGAAACCACCCTGGGACCTTTGAACTAAGAAAAGCATTCCGTAAATGGAATAAATTAATTTCATATAATTTATTATACCCCGCCCATCTGCCTGGGTTTCCCCAGCCACTCTGAGGGGCTCCCAACCGAATATTGAAAACACAATAAAGCATTAAACGTTAAAAACTTCCCTAAACAGGGCTGCCTTCAGATGTCTTCTGAAAGTCAGACCGTTGTTTATTTCCTTGACATCTGATGGGTAAAGAACAGCTTCTATCCTTGGGCTGTTAGGCTGCTGAATGAAAAGATAACAACAGGGCAACTGACTTTCGGGTTTGGTGGATGTGCGAGGGGAATTAAGACTAAGAGAACTGAGTGTCGGGTGCTTGTGTAATCTCACTATATACAAGTTGTACAAGTGACAATAAAGTATTTCAATTTCAATATATTCCACACGGCGGGCACCACTACCGAGAAGCAGTGGCGTAGCGTGGGGGGTGCAGGGGGGGCTGGCCGCACCGGGCGCAACATCTGGGGTTAGGGCAAATGCATGGGTTAGGGGGCGCAAATTCACGGGTTAGGGGGCGCAAATTACTTGCCTTGCCCTGGGTGCTGACAACCCACGCTACGCCACTGCCGAGAAGGCCCTCTGCTGTGTTGTGTTTTGTTTTGTTTTTATTTAACGTGTTGGGAAGGAGGGAAAGCGACCATTATTTGCCCTACTATAGTCCTTGCTTTTTTAACTGCTAGCTTCTCCTCCTGTCCCCAAAGGTCGCTAAGCTTACGCACGCCATCTCAATCTTCACAGAAGGCATTCTGATGATGAAAACAACACTGGTTGGAATCATCAAGGTAATCGTTTTGCATTGCATCAGGCTGGAGAAAACTAGAAAGCTGTGGGTCCCCTAAGGCAGGTGCAGAGTGCGGCAAGGCCTTTTCGGTGGTGGCTTCCATGGGATGCTCTCCCCAAGGAAGCATGCCTGGTGCCATCACTGTCAGCTTTTAGGTGCCAGGCTAAAGCTTTTCTGCTTGCTGAATTGCTAGGGCCCACTTTTTCCATAGTTGGATGAGCACTTTTAGGAATGATATTTCTGAGCATTTGGTCATAAACCACTGCCAAGTTGTATACAGTGGTACCTCGGATTACAGATACTTCAGGTTACAGACTCCGCTAACCCAGAAATAGTACCTCGGGTTAAGAACAGGATGAGAACAGAAATTGTGCTCCGGCAGCAGCAGGAGGCCCCATTAGCTAAAGTGGTGCTTCAGGTTAAGAACAGTTTCAGGTTAAGAACAGACCTCCAGAATGAATTAAGTTCTTAACCCGAAGTACCACTGTATTGTGGATTTACAAGTCGCCTTGAGACATTTTCTCGTGGAAAGCCGACAAGCGCTTATAACAAACAATGGAAGCATTTCTGAGAAGCAGCTGTGCTCAGACTGGGAGGAAGAGGGATCTGGAGGCTGATGGGGTAACAGGGCTTAGTGAGTGGGGGGAGTCTCTGGCAGAATCGGAGGCAGAAGCTGAAGTAGCTGAGGCAGAAGTTGAAGTAGGAGAGAAAGGAGGCGGAAAGACGGAGTTGAGTCCAGCTGGTGAGGCATGGGTGTCTCCCTCTTCTGCTGCAACTACCGTATTTTTCGCTCTATAGGATGCACACGACCATAGGATGCACCTAGTTTTAGAGGGGGAGTGCAGCGCCCCTTCAGCGAAGCGGCAAGAGAAATGGAGCCCCTTCCATTTCTCCTCCTGCTTCGCTGAAGGGGCGCTGTGCAGAGAGGGAAAGCTGCGGAGCGCCTCTCCAGCAAAGCGAAGCCAGGAGAGCAAGAGGGATCGGTGTGCACCGACCCCTCTCGCTCTCCAGGCTTCAGCGAAAGCAACATGAAGTCTCCGGAGCGCAGCGGGAGCGCTCCCGCTGCGCTTCGGAGGCTTCGCGTTGCTTTCGCTGAAGTCATGGAGCCTGCATTCGCTCCATAAGACGCACACACATTTCCCCTTAATTTTTGGAGGGGAAAAAGTGAGTCTTATAGAGCAAAAAATACGGTAATTCCTCTGGCCTCCCAGAACCAGGAGAGGCATGAAAAGGGCAGAGGAGAAGTTAGCTTCACGCAGGCACAGTCTCAGATCGCTTGGGGGAAACCCTGGAGAGGAGGGGACTTGGATGGCTGTGAGGAGGCAGGGACCTTGAGTGTCAGCAACTGCTTCATGGGGGCCAGACCCACCAGAGATGAGTTGCTGTGCTCATTAGGCCTGAGTCTCCTGTTTTTGTTAATAAAGAATTAGCTCGAAATTGCTGTGTGTGATTACTGCTGGCTTGCTCCTGGCACACGGCTCCAAGGTTTTGCATTGACATTCATAGGAAGTATGTGGGTTTTTGTACATAATGTCTTCTGTCTTTGTTTTCTCACCTTAGGTGGATCCCAAACAGCTGCTCGAAGATGGTATAAGGAAAGAGTTGGTGAAACGAGTGGCCCTAGCACTGCACAGAGGGCTTATCTTCAACCCCAGAGCCAAGGTGCCAAACACATCCCTCATTTTCCCCCATTTTTCTTTCCTTCCCTACATCCACTTGCTGTGACCAGTTGCTATTACAGTTCTATGCAGGCTTCCTTCCTTCCTTTACTTGCTTATATTTTCTTTTCAGATTTGGGCTCTGCTCTCAAGTTTGGTTTGCACGCCATGCAGACAACTTGGTTTGCATGTCATGGCAAAATGTGGTCAAGAGAAACCACGGTTTACTGTGAACAAGCTGAGTGCTCGTGCATGCAGCTCAGATTGCCCTCGTTTTACTCCTTGGAGGGAACCAGAGCTCTGACTTAGTGTTGTGTGCAAACCACAGTTTGGAGAGTTTCTCTCCAAATTACCTAAGAGACAAATCCAAGAAAAAACCTAGCTTCCTCCTGTGGTTTGTTTGGAAAGAGGAAAACCATGGGTGTCAAGAGTTTGTGTAGGCTATAGTTCCCTGTGACAGGCGCTACAGAAACTCTCGCTTAAATTGCATTTGTTACTTTGGTGTCTAAATCTTTTCTCTGTCCCCTGTCCCAACCTTGCTGATTACCCAAAAAAATGATGAACTGTAAGAGAAATAAATGCTGGGTGTCATTTTCATTTTCTTCCCTCTTTCCACAGCCCAGTGAACTCATGCCCAAACTGAAAGACATGGCAGCCACAATGGATGGGTTCCACCGCTCTTTTGAGTATATCCAGGATTATGTCAACATCTACGGCTTGAAGATTTGGCAGGAAGAGGTGTCCCGGATTATCAATTACAATGTGGAACAGGAGTGCAATAACTTCTTGAGGACCAAGGTACAAGTTCTTCTTGGCGATGAGCTTCATAACTGCTCATAATCTGAGCAGTTCGAAAATATTGACTCCACACAAACCCTTTTTTTAATGTGTTTGATCCTACAGTCAGCGTCACTTGCAGATTTAGTGATAAGGGGTGGAGTGCCCGGAAAGATATAGAGTTGGAATCCAAGTATTGGTTGCACTGTGACCACAATGCAGGCCAGCCCAGGACAGTTTGCTTGTGCATCAGTGAAAGATTTAGAATCGGGCTCTTAGCTTAAGAACCTAAGGAAGCTTCCTTTACTCTGCTGGCCCATCCAGCTAAGTGTTGTCTACACCAGGGATGGGGAAACGGTGGCCCTGCAGATGTTGCTGGACTCCAGCTCCCATCAGCATCAGCCAGCGTTGCCAGTAATCGGGGACGATGGGATTTGTAGTCCCAACAGCATCCAGAGAGTCGCAGGCTCCCGGTCCCTGGTGGTCTCCACTGACTAGGAAGCAGGCACCTTCCCAGAGGCAGGGATCTTTCCCAGCTCTGTTTGGGACATGCAAAAGCAGATTCTCTAGAGCCCTTCCCCAGTTAGTCTGCGTTTTTCCAGTTGCTGTTTCCAGATACCTGCAGCAAACCATTGTGCAAGACTTATTGGGCAGAGGAGGGAAGGGTGATAGGCGAAGCTGAAGATGACTTGCTGTTTTGTTGTTGATGCTGCATCCTGAATGGATTTCAGGCACCAGTAGAGGGCAGCAATCTGATTTAGGACTGGTGCTCCACCTCATCCGAAATGAAGAAGGTCTACTAAGCATATCTTGCTGAGGGGCACCCAAAATACAGTGGTACCTTGGGTTATAGACTCTTCAGGTTACAGACGCTTCAGGTTAAAGACTCCGCTAAACCAGAAATAGTACCTCAGGTTAAGAACTTTGCTTCAGGATGAGAACAGAAATCGTGCGGCGGCAGCAGGAGGCCCCATTAGCTAAAGTAGTGCTTCAGGTTAAGAACAGTTTCAGGTTAAGAACAGACCTCCAGAACGAATTCAGTTCTTAACCCGAGGTACCACTGTGCAGAACGATCGCTGCACAAAGGCAGATGTAATAGCAACATGGGGTGGTATCCAGCTAATATGTTCCTTCAGTGCAATGATTTCCAAAATGGAACCTACCCCCTTTCTCCTCTCCTCTCCCCCAAATCTGCTCTGTGGGGTTGAGGGAAGCCCCAGAACAAATCGAAGCGTGTGGCGAAGGGCGGGGGAAGACTTTTGCACAAGCAAAAATCCTTCTACTGATGGAACGCATTGGATACAAGCCATGGTGTTTTGAACCTCAAAGCAAAACCATTTTGTAAAATACCGTACCACTAATAATGCCGTAGTTGTTGTCATCGTTTTAATGAAAGACAGGCCTTAAGAGTTACTTCCGACCTGCGTATCTTTCAGATCCAGGACTGGCAAAGCATGTATCAGTCCACACATATCCCAATACCAACATTTGCACCTGTGGATGAATCCGCTACCTTCATTGGCCGGCTCTGCCGAGAGATCCTGAGGATCACAGACCCAAAGTGAGCACCGTGTGCAGCTTGCATATTGTTGTCCAGGTTTCTGAAAGCTTGGCATTTGCATAAACGTATTATGAAAAGTTTGGGATGAACATTTACCCACCAGAATTGTGGGGGAGGGGGGAGGACACATGGGAAAGATAAGGACTTAGGCACAGAAGTTTCATGGAAGCCTCTCCATCCTCTTTGCCTCTTGCAGAAGCGCCTGCTACATTGACCCCCTGAACACCTGGTACGATCTGCGAACGCACCAGGAAGTGTCCAACAGCCGCCTCTTTTCCGAAATCCAGGACACACTGGGCACCTTTGGCCTGAATGGTCTCGACAGGCTTCTCTGCTTCATGATTGTGAAAGAGCTGCAGGTAACCCAAGCGTGGGGTGCTCCAGGAGTTGAGCAAAAGCAGACCACTGCCTGGGGAGGTGCAATTCCAGCATCGGGGAGAGAACTGCCCTCTGTCCTTTTGGATTTGCCCAATTTTCCCATGCCATGCTTAGTTACGCTACCTTCAGCGAAAACAAGAAAATGGCCTTCAGTCACCCTTTGATTGCTTACTATGATGTTGTTAGGTTGTTCATCACCTAGCATGGCAAGAATGCCTTGACAATTCTTACTTGATGTCGGGAATCAAGCCTTTATCAGGAGAAACTGGCAACTCTCCCAGGCACCCGGCTTGATCTCCTGTTGACCTCCCTGTCTGCATTCCCCAGCAGGATCCAGGCTAGGTCGCAATAGGCGATCCTTCTCAGTGTGAGAAGAACACACCCCTCTTTCCTGCCCCCTGGCAGGGGAAAGAGATAGACAGAAACGTATTTACATGCCTTTATTTCTGTCTTTGCAGCGTTACAAAAAACATGACTGCTCTCTTCAAATTCCGGCAGTCGAGAGAGAAAACCTTCCTGTACTTCCTGTACAGGAACAGAAGGAAGAGCTCATATTACACTCTGAGCTAATTCCGGTGCTTCGCACTGTGAATAGACTGTCCCTCTGTTTCCCACAGACAGTCCCAACATTCCCATTATGTTTTGCTTTCAAGCTACCAGCAGCTCGCGGGTGCATTGCTTCTATATCGTAACAACTTAATACTACCATTTAGCAATCCATCGCTTTAAAAGCCATAGGCCCATGTCGGCTAATATTGTCTCCCAGCACGTCATATATCTTGGGACAGGGATATTTCCCAGCGCTTTCTCAACCTGATTCTTCTAATTCAGTGCTTATAACAAAGTACACTATGTACCGTATTTTTCACTCTATAGGACGCACTTTTTCCCCTCCAAAAATTAAGGGGAAATGTGTGTGCGTCCTATAGAGCGAATGCAGGCTGCGCGGCTAAGCCCAAAGCCAGAACAGGGAGACGGAGTGCTGCGGAGCGCTCCGTCTCGCTGTTCTAGCTTGGGAATGGCTGCGCAAAGCCTCCGCAGGGCGGCAGGTTCCCCTAAACCCTGCTGCCCTGTGGAGGCTACAAAGGCTGTCCCTGAAGCCTCAAGCCTTTGGAGTGCAGCAGGACCTCGCGCTGTGCTCCAAGGGCTTTGGGTCAGCAAAAGGAACCCGAAGCCTTTGGAGCACAGCGCGACGTCCCGCTGCGCTCCAAAGGCTTCAGGGATCTTTGAGGCTGGCGGTGGGGGAAAGCAGCGCTTCCCCCTACCGCCAGCCCCACAAGCTCGGGGGGCAGCGGCAAGGCCATCGTCTCCTGCCGCACCGCACCCTTTGAGAACCACTACTCTAATTGGGCATGTTTGGGTTGGAATTGTGGGCCTTTTTCGCACATGGCTTCTGCTCTGCCTCTGAGCTATGGCCTCTCACAATAATCTCTGTGCCAGTGCAAAGCTGCACATTCAAGGGGGGTGAGATCAGCATAGGGCATGGACAGGGGACCTGTAACCTTCCATATGCTTTTGGACTCCCAACTCCCTTCAGCCGCAGTCAGCATTTCCAATGGTATGGAGGGATAAGAATTGCAGGCAAGGTAAAGGGCCCCTGGGCAGTTAAGTCCAGTCAAAGGTGACTGTGGGTTTGCAGCGCTCATCTTGCTTCAGGCCGAGGGAGCCGTCCACAGACAGCTTTCTGGGTCATGTGGCCAGCATGACTAAACCAATTCTGGCGCATGGAGGACCGTAACGGAAGTCAGAGCACACAGAAACACCGTTTACCTTCCCGCCACAGCGGTACCTGTTTATCTACTTGCACTGGTGTGCTTTCGAACTGCTAGGTTGGCAGGAGCTGGGACAGCAGCAGGAGCTCACCCTGTTGCGGTGATTCAAACCAACAACCTTCCGATCGCCAAGCTCAAGAGGCTCAGTGGTTTAGACTGCAGCGCCACCCACATCCTATGAGAGTTGCAGTCAACATCTGAAGGTCCACAGGTTCCATTCCTGCCATAAGACAGTATATAGCTATTGGCAAAACCTATTGGTGTTTCGCAACTTTCTGACTAGTTGCAAGACCTTAGCTAGACCTAGCAAAGTAAACGCAGAATCCACAGAAACAGTTGGCGACTTGACTGCAGACAGGATAGATGAAGCAGGAACCAGGAACTTGTAGTTAGGTGTTTATTATATACAGTGGACTATTTACAGGAACAGAACACGGATCTTTTGCTAGCTTTCTCTTACACGACTCACAACTCCTACACTCAAACTTGTACTAGCTCACATTCCAGTTAGTAGGCCATTAATTATCACTCCCTTGGGAGAGCTTGACCAATCAAGGAGCTATCTCTATGCCTTCTGTATCACCAGGCAGACTTACTCCTTCACATGACCTTTTGGCTGTCTGCCAAATCTTCATTGCCTCTGTGTGAGTAGCTGCACGTATTCAGATTCCCAACAATAGCCTCTTCTCTTGGGCATACATTGCTCCAGATGTGCAGCAGGTGTGTGCATTACCTGGGATTGGAGCTCCTTCCATGTGTATCACAGAAGGACTGAGTGATTCTGCTTTCATGGGCTGCTCTCCTCTCTCTTTCCAAAGCCTGCGTAGCCAGAGTTGTTGGATCTGTCAATTTGAGGGAGGAGGCACGGAAATTGAATCTCCTTCCAGCCGCTCCAGCAGCATATCTCTATTCCCCCACACCCAGAAATGCAAGAAGGGCTTTTAATCTTGCTAGTAGTTCAGCCTTGCCCTCACCGGTTCTGGAAGGCTCCTATAGAAGGGTCCCGTATGAACAGAGACTTTGCACCTGACCATTAGGGGAAATAGGAAGCCCCAAACATATATATTTTTAGATGTCCCTTTTATGTTGAGATCCGTAAAGACACCATTGATCCTTTGCTGAAGAGGCTCGCCGATCTTTCAGACAAGTCTAAACTTAATTCTCTCCTCTTAGGCAAAGATCATAAGACGACCTGGCTGGTAGCCAGATTCTGCGCCCAGATTTCTAGGCACAGATCATCCTTTCAAATAAAATAGCTTAATAGGGAAATGCTGAAGTTGCCCTTTGGGGCGCCTCAGGGTCAATTTTTTATGGTAGCCCAAATCTCAGTTGTACAGGTGTATGTATATATCTCAATTTTAACTCATGAGCTATTGCGGCAATCTGCTCTGATTGTATATTTTATCGTTTATCTAATGCTGTTTTTAATTGTGTTATGGTATGTTATGTGAGCTGGTCTTTGACCGTAATAAATTATCTGTCTGAATCCCCTTCCAGCTAAGGACCAGGTGCCCAAAGTTGCAATGGTGGGAGAGGACGGATCATGCCCTCAAGCTATAGGCGCTTTCTGGAACATTGGTTTCATTTGCCCATGAAGTAGACCTAGGAGCAGGGACGGCCTTTGGTAATCTTTCGTAAAATGGCGCCCAAAATTTGGCACCCTCAAAGGGATCTTTTTTCAGTTATGGATCTTCTCAATTTTGCGCCCTCTCAGCTCAGCGCCCTGTGTGAGAGAACCGCCTGCAGCGCCCTAAATCCAGCACCACTAGGAGAATAAGTCACTATTATCCCCATTTTGCAGAGTGGAGGACCGAGGTTTAGGTTTTCTAGGGCCTCTGCTCTGAGAAACGGAAGGCAGAACTTGTTTGCGTCTTTGCAGCTTCTTATTACTATTTAAATTTGCGACTGGTACTAATATAAATTGCTTTCTCATGCACACGCTTCAGTGGCGGACTTGCTCCAAAGGTGATCGCCAGCCGTGGCCTTAATTGTTCCTTTTGTTTTGCTTTAGAATTTCCTCAGCATGTTTCAGAAGACGGTGCTACGCGACAAAGGCGTACACGATGCCTTGAAATCTCTCACAAACGCTGTCAACCCTTTGAAGGGAATTGTGGGTAAGAATCCTTTCCACCAGAGTTCCAGGCTAGAAAACAGATTCTCAAACGATGAATCGCTTGAGTTTTCAGGAGGTTTGCGGGTGGGCTGCCATTCTACTGCAAGGGGGTGATGAAAATTATCAGGCTCTGACCTTCAGGCCTCTTTGCCCCACAGACCACTGGGAAACTGCTGAGGCTTCTGCTGGTCTGCTAAATGTTTTTTCTTCCTGTTGCAGCCATTGGAATGAGCTGCGCTAGTTGCCGCACGATTTTCAACGGTAGCTTTATTTCTTCTTTCGTTTCTTATATATTACATTTTATTGCATACATTTTATTGAATGCTGCTCAAACTGCAATAGAATAAAATGAAATACATGCAAAAGGAAAGGAAAAAAGCAACAAAAGTACTGCTAAAAGCCAGTGTGGATATTTAATGCAAACTCCACAGACCACCTAAATGAAGCTTGTAGGCCACAGGAACCACTGCATTCAGGAGTTGGAAGATAAAACTGCAGGGGATGGTATCCTATCTATATACAGTGGTACCTCGGTTTATGAAATTAATCCGTTTCGGAAGTCCGTTCTTAAACCAGAAGTCTGTTCTTAAACCAAAGCGTTCTTAAACCAAGGCGAGCTTTCCCATAGAAAATAGTGAAAAATGGATTAATCCATTCCAGACAATGTAAAACAACCCCTAAAACAGCAATTTAACATGGATCTTACTATCTAACAAGACCATTGATCCAGAAAATGAAAACACTAAACAATGTTCTGTACTATAAGATAAATAAGACAGTATTGTAGATGATGAAAATTAAAAATATTTTTTTCTTACCTGGCTGATAGTCATTAAACTAAAAACAAGCCATTCACAAAAATGAAAACAAGTCACACAAACAAAAATTCAAAAAAATAGCAAACACCAAATATCACCTCAGAACACTGTTGAAACGGAAGGCTTTAATTAACGATATGGGGGGACTCAAACGAGCGGGGCAAGGGCAGAAGCGGGAGGGAAAAGGCTTAAAACAGGCATAGGCAAACTCGGCCCTCCAGATGTTTTGAAACTACAGTTCCCATCATCCCTGACCACTGGTCCCATTAGCTAGGCATGATGGGAGTTGTAGTCCCAAAAACATCTGGAGGGCGAGTTTGCCTATGCCTGGCTTAATATAAAATGGGGAGGGGATGCAAACGAGGCTTAATTACTATGCGGGGGACTCAAATTTGCTGCACAACAGTGAAAACGGGAGCACGTTCGGCTTCTGGGGCGAAGTTCGAAAACCGGAACCCCTTCTTCCGGGTTTGCAGTGTTCGGGTTCCAAGGTGTTCGTGAACTGGGCTGTTCGTAAACCAAGGTACCACTGTATGTATTTATCTTACTGTTTATCACCTTTTGACATGATGGGAGATGCACAAGGGGGCAGGGGCATAAGCGTCACAGTTTTCCAGGCTACAGATACCGTGGTCCGTGTGATTCCATGTAGGAAGGGAGGAAGCACAATTTGCAATGCCAACCCTTAAGGTGGATTCTGAGTAGCATGGAACCTGTAAAAAGGTAAAGAGACCCCTGATCTTTAGGTCCAGGCGTGGCCGACTCTGGGGTTGCGGCGCTCATCTTGCTTTATTGGCTGAGGGAGCCGGCGTACAGCTTCCGGGTCATGTGGCCAGCATGACTAAGCCGCTTCTGGTGAACCAGAGCAGCGCACGGAACGCTGTTTACCTTCCCGCTGGAGCGGTACCTATTTATCTACTTGCACTTTGATGTGCTTTCGAACTGCTAGGTTGGCAGGAGCTGGGATCGAGCAACGGGAGCTCACCCCGTCACGGGGATTCAAACTGCCGACCTTCTGATCGGCAAGTCTTAGGCTCTGTGGTTTAACCCACAGCGCCACCCGCGTCCCTATGGAACCTGTACGCAGCCTAATAAAAACATGGAGTTTTTTATTGATAGGACTTTGTGTTTTTCCCCCTCCCTGTTTTCTTTATTGCAGCCAATTGTGTCAAGGTGTATTCCACAGCAGTCACCAAAACGCAGAGGATATGGCCTGCCTACCTCGATGCGATTATGAAGGTACTTTTGTAATAATGTTCATTACAGGTGGGGTAAGGCCCGATGTTCTCCCTGTCTTGACCACTCTACATATTCTCCCAGCATTTTGCCAGCCGTCGCCCAAGCTCTTCAAAGTCTTCCCCACCCCCACCTTCTCCTAATCTATAGGATTATTTCTAATTGCATGGGTTTGTTTGCTTGTTGCAAAAACTAAAGCAGCCATGAACATGTCTAGCTACAGGGCCCTCGGTTGTTGTGCTTGGGACTGTCTGCACCTGGTTGGCCTCTGTGCAAGCAGGATGGTATGTTAGATGAGCCTTTGGTTCTTGTTTGGCTGCGATGCTGCAGCAGAAGACCAAAATGGGGCTTGCTGGAAAGGCTGCAGGGAGAGAGGCTCATATAACACTGGTCCTGAGAGACCTGCATTGGCTCCCAGTACTTTTCCGAGTACAATTCAAAGTGTTGGTCCTTTAAACCCCTAAATAGCCTCGGTCCTGGATACCTGAAGGAGCATCTCCAGTCAGCTTCGCCTTTGAGCCAGTGCCACCGACTGGGCTCAACCACTTCAGCCCCAACTGGGCCAGGCGAGCTGGGGTAGCACTTCCAGAGACCTTCTTCTACAGCAGTGTTTCCCAACCTTTTTTGGGCAAAGGCACACGGAGGTAGGCTGGTGTGCCGTGGGAGGGAGGCGGGCGACCCGGGCGGCGAGAGGCGGGGCGGCGGCGGCGAGCACGCGCGGGGCGGCGAGCGAGCCCCCCCCCCCCCACATCCCATCGCCGCTCACTCCAGTAGGCCGGCCGAAGCGAGCGGCGATGGGATGCGGGAGGGAGCCCGCCCGCCGCCCCGCGCGCGCCCGCCGCCGCCGCCCCGCCCCCCGCCGCCCGAGTCGCCCGCCTCCCTCCCACGGAACACAAGGCAACGTTCCGCGGCACACTAATGTGCCGCGGAACACCGGTTGGGAAACACTGTTCTACAGGAACAGGTCTAAGTGCTGTGGACTCACAACTCAGAGCTGTGAGCACCAAACTCACTTCCAGAAGACAGTCGTGCACAGCAGAGCACAGCAGAGCATAAATCACTCGGATGACAGCACTGAAGAATATCTTCTTTTATTCACTGCAGCTACTGTACTATACAAACTATATACAAATGGAGACGCTGGACTGCACTGAGTGTTACAGCTGCTTTCTGCAGTGACCTTATCTACACAGAGATAACACTCAGTCTCCCTCTTTGAAGTGAGGCTGGAGCGGAATAAGTAGCAAGCACAATCCGCCCCCTCCTCTCTGGAAAATCAGCAGATTCTTGCAATGGGAGGGGTGAAATCTCCTCATCTCCACCCCCATCATGTAGTGATCAGGTGGGATGGCTATGAGTAATTATAACAGAGTAAGCCATCTGTGTCAGCAATGAAAGCATTGCGTTGACTGGGTTTAAACTATTGTGATAGGATGTTTGATCAATCCACACCTCTGCATCCCTGTTCCACTTCTCTTGCTTGACAAGTCACGTAGACAGCCAGGTGCCAGGTGCTGCATCATGCATCCTGTGCTGTGAAAGATAATGGGCAGCTTCTTTGAAGTAGCCTTTCCATAGGTTAATCTCAGGATGTTGATCTTAGGGCCTGGAAATAGTTTCACAGGAAGGTGATAAAGATGCCTATCTCCTTGCCATCCTTCTTATGTATATTGCTTGTTTATGATCTCCGGAGTTGCTGGATACACTCCTTTGTAGTTCTGTTTTGTTTACCCCAGAAATATGCGTGCTTAATTAGTTTTGGTAGTTTAACTTTGTCCCCATGTGGGGTTTGTTTGTTGTTCTTACTTTGAGAACGCCTCACCATCATTCAACCCAGACACTGAGGTCCAGCTCCGAGGGCCTTCTGGTGGTTCCCTCACTGTGAGAAGTGAGGTTACAGGGAACCAGGCAGAGGGCCTTCTCGGTAGTGGCGCCCGCCCTGTGGAACTCCTTCCCATCAGATGTCAAGGCAAGAAGCAACTATCTTACTTTTAAAAGACATCTGAAGGCAGCCCTGTTTAGGGAAGCTTTTAATGTTTAATGCTGTACTGTGTTTTTAATATTCGGTTGGGAGCAGCCCAGAGTGGCTGGGGAAACCCAGCCAGATGGGCGGGGTATAAATAAATTATTATAATAATATTATTATCTTCATGCATGGTGGAGTTGCACGTAGCTATGCTCCTTTTGGGAAAAGGTGTTCCACATTACTTCCAAAATTATGCAACTGTCTCTTCCACCCAATTCACCTCTTGTTATCAAATCTAAACAATAACCTTAAATGCAGAGACTTTCGTTTTTTCTGTTAATCAGCAGCCTGATTAGCAATACTGGAAACAATCTGTAGAAATCCCCACTGGAATCTGGCTAGGTAATGTTTGGAATGTGGCTGTCGGAATTCCTTACTCACCATAGAAGGGTAATTAAAGGCACTTCAAAGGCTTGGCTTCAAATCTTTACAAATGAGACACAAGATATTTTTATTCCATCCACGGCGCAATAATCTGTGGAGAAGGTATTTGAATTGACGGTGCATAAATAAATGTATTGCTTCTGTACTGTGTACTGCATAAGAAACTTAATAAGAATGGTACTGCTGGACAAGTTGTATGAGGCGTTCTCAAAGTAAAGGAAGGATTGAACTGTGATTAATAAGAATACACCCAGAGGCTTGAACCAGCAAGACTCTGGGAAGAGTGCGTATAATAATCTGTCTCTCCACCCCCTGGCCTAGGTCGTTTTATTCACAAAAGAACTTTTTACCGAGTGTTTGTAAGAACCAATCAAATTTCTTCTGAGCATTTCAACAAACCCCATGTGGAGACAAAGTTAAACTACCAGAACTAATTAAGCACACATATTTCTGGGGTAAACAAAGAACAGAACTACAAAGGAGTGCGTCTGGCAACCCCGGAGGTGATAAACAGGCAATATACATGATAAGGAGGATGGCCAGGAAGGCAGCGATCATTATCACCTTCAGGTGAGATCTGTTTCCTGGCCCTAAGATTAACATATCAGAAAAGCTACATCAAAGAAGCTTGCCCACTATCTTTGATGGCCCAGGATGCCTGCCTGGCGAAGCAAACTGGCAACTGGGCTGTGTATGTGACTTGTCAAGCAAGAGAAATGGACAGTAGAGGAAATGGCCAGAGATGCAGAGGGTTGTGGGATTTGATCAGAAATGATTGCCAATGTATCAAACCCAGTCAACACAATGCATTCATCGTGGACACAATGGCTTGATGCATATTTTATAATTCCTCATAGTAATCCCACCTGACTCCACACTCTGGATATTTGCACTCCTACACTTGAATTTACATGAAAACTGCTTTATTCATGGGGCATAGGAATTCGTCCATTCCCCCCCCCCAAAAAAAATATAGTCCGGCCCCCCCACAAAGTCTGAGGGACCCCTGCTGAAAAAGTTTGCTGACCCCTGATAACCTCACCCCTTTTAACTGGTGCTTGGTAAACCCTACTTTGGAAAGACAAGGTGTTTGCTGCAATGAAGTTTGTTTTTCACTTCTTCCTTGTGATGAGCTTGCTTTCTTTCTTCCTTCCTTCCTTCCTTCCTTCCTTCCTTCCTTCCTTTCTTTCTTTCTTTCTTTCTTTCTTTCTTTCTTTCTTTCTTTCTTTCTTTCTTTCTTTCCCTCCTTCCCCAGGTTGGCCAGATGCAAATTCTGAGACGGCAGATCGCCAACGAACTTAACTATTCCTGCAGATTCGACTCCAAGCATTTAGCAGCTGCATTGGAGAACCTTAATGAGTAAGAATCAAAGCTCCTTGAGGATCACTGGCTGGTGTTGCCAGGATGATAATGGCCAGTTCCATTTTACAGGCAAAAATGGTTGCATTCAGAATGCACTGCATTTTGGGATGGAACAAGGGCTGGGGGGGGGGGGGACACCAGGTCACAGTTTCATAGACCCAAAACCCATTGGAGATTTCTTTGCATCCCACGTCCTGTGAATCGGGGAAAGGGTGTCAGCCCAAGATATTCTGGGTGAGATGCAATCTCCACCCAATTTTTGTAGCCAGAACCTTTTGCAAGGTCTATATTCAGTATCATTGAAAAGACTCTTACTTGTTTTGAAGATCCAACGGCATCTCAAGACAGGTTACAGTGAGGGGAGGATGGAATAAGGCTAATATTAAAAACTAGAGTTTTTTAAGTGCTGGTCCTAGCTGGGTAGTGTGGGGGAAAGGCTAATTTGAGGCAGCAAAATATCTTGGGCTGCTCTCTCTTTCCCCATATAAAATTTGGTTAAAATCCATTGAAGAATAAAAAAATACTCTAAACCATAAGGCTGTGGATTGTGGGAAAGGCGTCCCTATTGAAAGAGAACATTCTGATTCAGAGGTTCCCATTTTTAATTGCAAACCAAAAAAAGACTTTTTTCTGGTTAAAAATATAACCTTAAATGATCAAAAAAGAAGACCTCACCTGTTTATGGAAAGTAATTTGATGTTTCACGTATTTGGCATAACTGCTTCTCTGCCTGTTCTTGGGTGGGTGGGTGTTCAAAATAGCATTTGTGTTGTCAATGAAACCCTTTCCTTGGCTGACTCTTGTTTCCCTGTTGCCTTGCCTCCGCCCCACCCAAGCTGGTGAGACTTTAGGAAGGCTTCGTTTGCACATTTTCAAACACTGAGGACTAGAATCTTGAGTTTTTAGGATGATGGGTACTACGCTTGTGTGTGCTGCGATCTCGCCTCCACAGCTCGCCTTTGTGAGTGATGGTTATTGAGAGCGGCTCTCTCTTCCTGTTGCCCTTCTAGAGCAATCCTGGCTGACATAGAGGCCCATTACCAGGATCCCTCATTGCCTTACCCTAAAGAAGATAACACTCTTCTGTATGAGATCACAGCCTACCTGGAGGCAGCCGGAATTCACACCCCGCTGAATAAGGTGATGTGGTTTTCCTTTCATGAGAGAATCATTCCCTCTCACTTCCAGCATTCAGAGTGTGGGTCTCATTGTTTATGTAGTCTAAATGGAACTTTTTTTTAACAAATAAATAATAATTTTTATTAATTTAAATTACACACATATACAAAGAATTTTCAATCTCATACTACAAAAAGAAAAATAAAGAAAAAACAATTAAGAAAAAAGAAAATACTTCAAAAAGAAAGAAGATAAAACAGATTTATGTGCATAAAAAAATACTTAACCTTCCTAATTAATACTTAAATAAACACTTAAATAAAAAAGACCACAAACGAGTCTTCCAATCATTGTACTGTATATACTGTCGTTGCTTTTCCCCGCACAGTTTTATATTCTTTAATATTGTCCCCATCTACTCCACAAACGGTATTTGTTGTGTTTACAAGTATCACTCAAGTTCTGCTAATATGGTGTGGTTGGTACAATATGATCTTATATAATCCTTAAATATTCTCCATTCTCCAAATATTTTCTGGTTCAATACTCCTCTAACTCTTCCCATCAGTTTTGCTAGTTGTAAATATTCTAACGTGAGTATGGGACTTAACATGAAATGGAACTTAACATGTGAATGTGAGTGTTGTTAACTGTTAGTTGTAGTGCATTAAAAATAATAATCATATTTTTGAACTTTGTGAGTTTATGGCCACATACACACCATGCAGTTAGAGCACTATGATACCACTTCAAAGAGTCGTGGCTTCTTTAAACTGTAGGGTCGGTAATACAAAAATCCTAATAAAATAAATAATATTAATGTCTTCCCCTTCCTCCCATCTTTTTTTAATTTCCTTTCTAGATCTACATAACTACAAAACGATTGCCGTATTTTCCCATCGTGAACTTTCTCTTTCTGATTTCCCAGTTGCCGAAACTTCAGTACAGTAAAAACCTAGGTATAGTATAACTCTTTTTTCCCTCTGCTCATCCCCTTGTTTTTTCATGAGCTAAGACTGTAAGCGTGGACAACTCACAAAGAGCTTTCATTTTAACTTCGGCAAGCTTGCAAGTATAACCGAATTCCCTTTGTTGTTCATTATGTCCACCTGTAAATGAACCTGCTTGCTTTGAGCTGCGTAATTTTCTTCTTAGGGCACCATTGGAAAGGTTGCGAGGACCTCCGAATAATTGCTTCGCAGCTTTAATTGATCCACATTTTCAGAAGATACACTTACTGATTTACTTTAGGGCACCCTTATTTTAAAAAGGAAGGGGGGGGAGCCAGGAAGCTGCCTCTTATCGAGTCAGGCCATTGGAGCATCTAGATCTGTTTTGCTTACACTTTTTGACAGAGGCTTACAGGAAGAAATCTTTCACCCACCCACCGACCCACTCAAAGATAATAATAATGATTTGCTTCTTGTATCCCACACATCTGACTGGGTTCCTCAAGCCACTCTGGGTTGCTCCCAACAGAATACAGTGGTACCTCAAGTTACATACACTTCAGGTTACAGACTCCGCTAACCCAGAAATAGTGCTTCAGATTAAGAACTTTGCTTCAGGATGAGAACAGAAATTGTGCTCCAGCGGCACGGCGGTAGCAGGAGGCTCCATTAGCTAAAGTGGTGCTTCAGGTTAAGAACAGTTTCAGGTTAAGAACGGACCTCCAGAACGAATTAAGTACTTAACCCGAGGTACCACTGTATATAAAAATGCAATGGAACATTGCATATTGAAAACATCCCTATACAGTCATACCTCAGGTTGAAGTTGCTTCAGGTTGAGCATTTTCGGGTTGCGCTCTGCGGTGACCCGAAAGTAACTGAACGCGTTACTTCTGGGTTTCGCTGCTTGCGCATGCACAGATGGTCAAAATGACGTCATGCGCAGAAGTGGTGAATCGCAACCCGCGCATGCACAGACGTGGGTTGTGTTCGCTTCAGGATGCGAACGGGGCTCCTGAACTGATCCTGTTCGTATCCAGAGGTACCACTGTACAGGGTTGCCTTCAGATGTCTTATAAAAGTCAGGCAGTTGTTTATTTCATTGACATCTGGTAGGAGGGCGTTCCACAGGGCAGGGCACCCCGTCGCGGTGATTCAAACTGCCAACCTTCTGATTGGCAAGCTCTAGGCTCTGTGGTTTAACCCACAGCACCACCCACGTCCCAATGGCACCTGCCAGTAGCTTACCGCTATCTGCCCTGCTGGATGGTTTTCCTTTTCAAGATGACCAGAGGATGACCAGAGGATGCAAATGGTTCCACGTAGGTGCCATCTTTATATCGCTTCACACGACGGCCGTCTTCAAGTAACAAGCCATTTGTTTTGGCCCAGCTGATAGTGGGATTTCCCCCATGTTGGTTTTGACAGCAAGGAAACGAATACCTGCTTCCCCCTGACCCACAAGGGGTGAGCCCCCACAGAGAGAAGAATTCGGAGCGGCCTCCACAAGGTGGCTGGTTTTTTTGGGTGCACCATCCCTAAGAAATGTCTCCTCTTTCTCTGTTTTCCTTCAGGGATGGTGTGCAGGAAGCCGGCAGATCCCATTGACTGGCCGCCTCTGGTGCTGGGCTTGCTCACTCTGCTGAAGCAGTTTCACTCGCGGTACACCGAGCAGTTTCTGGCCCTGATTGGCCAGTTCGTTCGGTCAATGATGGAGCAGTGCACAAGGTACTCCTGCTGCTTAGCTAGGGCCAACCAGTGTGGTTCTCTCCCAGCATTTGGACTACAACTCCCATCATCCCTGACCCTTAGCCATGCTTGGCTGGGGTAGATGGGAATTGTAGACAAAGACAGCTGGAAGGCACAAACCACGATGGCTGTCCTGTAGCATTTCCATAAGTTGCCTTATTTCATTAGCCCTGACTGTTGTGTAGGATAAAGGCTGAGGAGGATAGGCTTTAAAGTGTTTAAGCAGAATAGCGCAGAGGAGGGCAACCAAGATGATCTAGGGTCTGGAAACCAAACCTGATGAGGAACAGTTGAAGGAACTGGAAAAGAGGAGACTGTGAGGAGATGCTGTTGTTGTTTAGTCATATCCGACTCTTCGTGACCCCATGTCACAGTCCGCTTCACGGGCGATCGAAGTCCTGGCAGGGGATGTCAGGACTGGGGGCAAGATGGCAGGGTGGGAGCAGGAATGGGGGTCCAGAAGCCAGGAGTCTGAGGGTCAGAGCCTGGAGTCAAGAAGCTAAGGGTCCGAGGGTCAGGGAGCAAGGAGTCAGGAAGTCAAGGGTCTGAAGATCAGGAAGCAAGGAGTCACGAGTCAAGGGTTCGAGGCGCAAGGAGTCAAGGAACCAAACGCAGCAAGGCAGGGAACGTGTTGCTGTGGCAAAGAGCTGAAGGGAAATGCTGACCTTATATCCCTTCCCAGCTCTTGCCACCAGGTGCTGTGAGTTACCAATCAACCTCACCTGTGAGGCCGCGCCTTGCCTCTCCAGAACAAACTTAGGAAGGCCCCAGTCCTGGTCACAGGGCCTGGCTTCTGCACGCACACCAGATACCCCATGGACCAGAACACGCCAGGCACTCCTGTCTTCCACTGCCTCCTGCAGTTTGGTCAAACTCATGCTGGTAGCTTCGAGAACACCGTCCAACCTTCTCGTCCTCTGTCGTCCCCTTCTCCTTGTGCCCTCAATCTTTCCCAACATCAGGGTCTTTTCCAGGGAGTCTTCCCTTCTCATGAGGTAGCCAAAGTATGATATGAGATATGATAGCCATCTTCAAATATCTCAAGGGTTGTCACATGGAACACGGAGCGTGCCGGACTACGTGGGCCACTGACCTGATTCAGCAGGGCTGTTCTTACGCTTGTGGGCTTCGTGTTGACCACCATAGGGAAACAGCATGTTGGACCAGATAGGCATTTGAGCTACGCAGCAAGCCTACACTTCAGTTTGTTTTAGGTTTTGTAAAACAACAGGACTTTTCCCACCTGACCTGGGAGGAATTGACTCCAGCTACAAAAGCTGAGGCTGCTGAACAGACTCATGGACTGGGGTACTCTTTGAGGAAATTTTTTTTGGGGGGGGTGGAGGTTATTGCTGTTATTGCTATTAATTTTTAAAAATTATTTATTTATTTTTAGATCCATCTTAACGATTTATGGGGAAACGGCTCGATATGTTTGCGTACCTTTTGGTGTGTTTCGTTTTATTTTTCACGACTACTTTTGTTCTGTTTGGGGTTGTGTAAATCTCTCGCTGTTGTGAGCTGCCTCAAGAGTGATTTGAACTATGGAAAGGCAGCATACAAATAAAATGAGGATAACTATGCCTTGTCCACAACAGTGTGACCACCTAATGATACTCTCTGTTGCTCCTGAACGATCCATCAAGGTTTTGGTTTTGTGTCCTGTCCACAGCCAGAAGGTCCCAGAAATGCCGGCCGATGTTGTAGGTGCCCTGCTCTTTTTGGAAGATTATGTTCGTTATGCAAAGTTGCCGCGAAGGGTGAGTAAATAAAAGGTTTTGCTTTTCAGCTTGGAGATTGAAAGCACACAGAAAGCCCTGGAATAATTCTTTGCTGCGCATCCAGACTTTTGGGTTGCGTTTGTGCTTTGCATCAGACCTTGGTGCAAGTTGGACTTTCAAGACATGGGTCACAGAGAATGTGTTTTGCATGAGTACATTGTACTTCATTGCTATGGCTCGTGGTTGATGCAAATAAAGATCCTTCTGATCTGATCTGTTTTGTATGTAGACATTCCCAGAAGCTTGATGGCATCTCCAGCTGCGGGTGGGAAAAATCGGGTAGAAGGGCAGGAGATCAGGGATTGAGAATCTTTGGACCTCCATCATCCCTGACCACTAGGGCAGAGGGGAGTTCAGAACCCCAACAGCACACATCCAGTAACTTGAATTCTGTGTGGAATTGTCCATTGAGAATTGAGTAGGCCTTAACCAGTTGAGAAGTAACCTCTTGACGACGGGGTAGTCCCTTATCAGCCAGGTAGAACGTATGAACTGGGTGACCCCAAGACATTTTGCCGCCTGAGGTAAAGGGCGAGATGGCATCCTCCCCCTCCATTCCTGTGCAACAACTGACTGGAAGGGCAGCTGAATCAAAGTTCACAGAACACCTAAAGGCCGCAGGCCAGTTTAGAAGATACAAAGGCATCAGGAAGGTCTTCTTTCACATTCAGTAAAAGGAAAAGCAAATTGGACATCCGTGTGTATAATAACAACAACAACAACAACAATTTATTATTTATACCCCGCCCATCTGGCTGGGTTTCCCCACCTACTTTGGGCGGCTTCCAACAAAGATTAAAAATACATTAAAAATGAACCTTCTTGCATCCAAATGGTGTCGTTACCTGCATTCTTGAAGAATGATTTGGAACACATAATATGCATTGCCTTGCTGTCTTTGAAATTATTCTAATTTTCTAATGCATCCCTAGCCCTTGTCCTATTTGTTTTGCGGAAGTTGTTTCCTGGAGAGTTTTTTAAACCAGTCTTGGGTTCTTCTCTTCCTCCAGGTAGTTGAAGCCCATGTGCCTAGTTTCATTTTTGATGAGTTTCGAACAGTTATGTGAGCGCCAGAGGAAAACCAACAGGCCTGCTCAGGGATTCACTAAACAAGAACGCAAGAGGAGATGGGAGGAAGAGGAGGAAAATAGCGCATCGCTTCAGAAGCAGCTTTTGCAGAAGCATACTTATGCCTACGTTGATCTAACATAATAAACTGATACTAAACCAACTTTCCCCAGTCTGGTGCCCTCCTGCTGTTCTGGACTGCCGGCTCCCAGTGGCTGATGGGAGTTGTAGTCTGAAGCAGCTGGTAGACAGCAAGCTACACTAAACCTTTTAAGCAACCCCATTTAAAAATCATGACGTCCTGCTCAGCTGATGATTGCATATGTGTATTTTGTACTTTTAACCTGCAATGTTGTACACTATTCCTTTATGTACAAAAATCATTCGGTTTATGTTCTTAGCAATTTGTGGACATAGAATGACTTTTTTGTATAGCGATTAAAAGAATGATGTTGAAATAAGGAGCTCTGGAATATTTGCATAATCCAAAATGGTTTCCTTAACTTGGGGTTATCCTTTGGGCAGATTAAACATATGCAGAAAACCAATTGTGAGGCACACAACTGCTTTGATCATCCTTGAACCTTCCTGCCACACCAGTGTGACGCAGCACACCTTTTGAGAACCACAGGGTTCTTGTGGCCGGCACTAGAACCTTTTGACAGCTGAGACCCCTGCTAAACCAAGGTTAGATGCATTTCAGTTTACCATATCTTTTGTTCCATAAGACGAACCTAGTTTTTAGAGGAGGAAAACAAGAAAAAAAATATTCTGAACGAAACAGTGGATGTGTGATTTTTGTGGTTCATGCTGTGGCCACAGACATGATATGTGATTTGACGGTGAGTTTGGGCTAGCCCAATGCAAAAATCCTGAGGATCCATGTGGATCCGTGCTTTGTAACCACATTTTTGCACCATTAAGGCCCCACAAAACAGTGGATGCATGATTTTTTTTTTTTTGTGCAGGCTATAGCCATGGACATGCTATGTGATCTGATGGTGAATTTGGGGTGATCCAATGCAAAAATCCTGAGGATCCATGTACTTTTACCTTCCCCACTCCCAGGCAGCCTCCTTTATCGCTAGTGTCCCTTATCTCCCTCCTGGTCACTTGCTGATCAGCTGCTCAGCGGCTTCGTTTCAACACCCCCACCCCTCTTTCAAAAAAAAAAAAAAAGCATGATAGCATGATTGGCTTTTCACCCCTGGGCAATTCAGCTCCAGGGACCACAGCGAAAAATACGGTAGTTAAGTGGTGAGTACTTACACAACTTCAATGCTTTTGTGTGCAAAGCTTTGCAAGTGGGGAGGACAGGAAGAAAACCAGAACAACTTGGTCCCACACCTGTGACCTTATTGATCCCACCTACATGACCTCCTTGGCCTCTGACCGCCCACCAGGTCCAGGGTCTACCAGCCACCACTGGTGTTCGGATCTGGCTGGCCTTGAAAATTCCAATGTTCTTCTGGGTTCCTTGCTAGGCACAAAACTTGGAGGAAGTCTTTTCTGGCGAGAGCTGCTTTTGAGAACTGATGTTGCCTTTTTCAAAGAGGAAATAAAGCTTGTGTGTGGTTTCTGACTTCTTTTGGCTGGTCTTCTCTTTACAGCTTTCCTTGTTTAGAAAGATTGTTCTGGCTTTTATTTTAGGTCAGGCATAGGCAAACTTGGCCTTCCAAATGTTTTGAGACCACAGTTCACATCATCCCTGACCACTGGTCCTGTTAGCTAAGGATCATGAGAGTTGTAGTCACAAAACATCTGGTGGGCCGAGGTTGCCTATGCCTGTTTAGGTCTTATTTTACTGGTTGGTTATGTTAGGCAATCTAAATCAAAAGCAGCTTTTCAAAAGAGTTAAAGGAGTAACTCCCACTTCGTCCAGCAAGAGTTGCGTCCAGGTGAACAAATATAGGATTGGATTGTAGGATAAACTACACAGCAGCACAACTAATGTCTTATCTGAATAGTATCTTGGTTCTCTCCATTTTAATAAGATGAAACTGAGGAGATTTCACCCCTCCCATACCCAAGAATCTCCTGATGATCTCCTGATGGTCTCTGCTGACTCTCCAGAGAGGAGGAGGCGTGTCCTTCTATCTACTTATTCTGCCCAGCACCACATCAATGTGTGTGTGAGAGAGAGTCAGTCAGTCAGTGTATCGGAGAGAGAGAGAGAGTGTCTAGAGATAAGGTTGCTGCTAAGAGCAGCTGCAGACTCTCAGTGTAGCATTGATTTATGCTTAGAATATTCAGCTCTGTATATAGTTTTGTATCATAGTTGTAGTTACAGAATAAAAGGAAGATATTCTACAGAGCTGCTCTCCGAGTGGTTTATACTCTGCAAGACTCTGCAAAACTCTGCTGCGCAACGACTGTATTATTGAGACAGTGAATCCGGTGCTCTCAGCTCTAAGCTGTGAGTCCACAGCACTGTGACCTGTTCCTGTGAGAAAGGAGGTCTCTGGCAGTGCTACCCAGCTCGCCTAGCCCAGTCGGGGTTGAGGTGCATGAGTCCAGTTGGTGCACTGGCTCAAGGGCGATGCTGACAGAAACACAGGGAATTAAGTGATGCAAGAGAAGCTTACACATGTTCTATAATGGCTCACCAGACAGCTTATTATGGTTATTAATTAAATTTGTATACTGCTCTTCATCCGTAGAGCTCAGGGCAGTTCACAACATAAAAATGCAATATAAAAACGCAAATTGCATAACAAAAACAACACAAAACAACAGCTCCCTCCCCTTTAGCAATGCCACCCCAATTACAGTTCAAGGGATGAAATGGACTTGGAATAATATAAACTCCCTATTTGGGCATTTTGAAACATCTGTTAAATGGAATCACAGGCAGGATTAAATTTTGAGCAGTGGGTGGAAAATAAAATACAGTCACAATGAAAGAACTCTGGAATAGAACAGTGTGCCCTCGCCACTCTGGGCAGCTTCCAAAATATATAAAACCGTAATAAAACATTAACTTTCCGATACAGAGCTGCCGTCAGATGTCTTGTGTAGTTCTTTACCTCCCTGACATCTGATGGGAGGGTGTTCCACAGGGCAGGTGCCACCACCGAGAAGGCCCTCTGCCTGGTTCCCTGCAGCTTCACTTCTCAGAGTGAGGGAACTGCCAGAAGGCCCTTGGAGCTGGACCTCAGTGTCCAGGCAATGGGGGTGGAGACGCTCCTTGAGGTATACTGGGCTGAGGCTGTTTAGGGCTTTAAAGGTCAGCACCAACACTTTGAATTGTGCTTGGAGTGGCCCCCGTGCCTGTAGGACACCCTCACAAATCAATTAAGCTCCAATGACACTATTTTATTTACGGCTCCAGGCAAGCACTGGGTTGGGCACAGCTTTCCCAATTAGCGCAGGTCCCAACTGCAACAGCAACCATTAAGTACATGTTGTAGGACTCTACATAGAAAGGTTGCTTTTGTCTGTTTTGTAATGTCTTGATGGAGAGGATTAGGTAGCTGCCCTACAGGTTTCAGATATTGAGGCATTAGATGAAAAGAGCAGGTAAGATCGGATAAGAACAGATAGTACACTTGATCCTAGCCAAAAGGCCAAGAAATTTTAATTGCTGCAAATTGGAAATCTGACAAACTTCCATCTATGCAAGATTGGATCCAAAAATTGACTGAATATGCAGAATTAGATAGCTTGTCTGAAAAAAATAAAGAATAAGCCAAAACAGTTTTTTGTTTCAAAATGGGAAGTCTTTAAAATATATTTGAAAAACATTTACAGAAGTTTAAACTCTTGCAGCATTTGACTAATTTCAGTAGTAGTATCAAGAATGATGTGAGATCAAAGAAAACTAAGAATCAGTTAAACCATGATAATAGTTTTTACCGGCAATAAGTTATATGTAATTGAATTAAGTAGTAGACAGGAGGTCAGGTCTGTAGTCAGAAGACCTCTTTTATTTTTGTTATAATGCTTTGTGTTTTTTGTTGTTGTTTTACTTCGCTTATTATTTCTGCGTTTTGATGTATGGTTTTTCCGATTGTGCATTAATAATTACCGTATTTTTTGCTCTATAAGACTCACTTTTTCCCTCCTAAAAAGGGGAAATGTGTGTGCGTCTTATGGAGCGAATGCAGACTGCGCAGCTATCCCAGAAACCAGAACAGCAAGAGGGATTGCTGCTTTCACTGCGTAGCTATCCCTCTTGCTGTTCTGGCTTCTGGGAGTCAGAATATTTTTTTTCTTGTTTTCCTCCTCCAAAAACTAGGTGCGTCTTTTGGTCTGGTGCATCTAATAGAGCGAAAAATACAGCAATTAATTGATTGATTGATTGATTGATTGATTGATTAAATTAAATAAATAAATAAAAAAGAAAGGAGCCGAAGTTGCTGCCAACCTAGTGGGAGTGTGTTGTCAGACTAGTTGGACAATGCAACTTACCGTAAATGTCATAAGCTTAGATGTCATTTGCAAGCCTCCACCCACGTAAGAGTAGCAGAAGCAATCTTCTTCCCCAGTGAAAGTGGGTGAAAGGATAAAAACAGAGCATCAGAAGGTCTAATGACACTAAATACACCTTACGAACATCTAAATAGTGCCATGTCTTTTCCAGAGGATGGGAAGAATTTGGGTAGAAAGTCAGAAGCGTAAGTTCCTGTTTAGTATGAAAGGGAGACAAGACTTTTGGCATACAGGAAGGATCGTCCTGTGCACCAAAAGGTGAATAAATATTTGGCAGCGGGTAACACGGCAAACTTGACACTTGACAGGCATTTTTGGCAGGGAACTGCAGGCAAGCGGTAAAACTGCTCTGTGTTTGTTTGTTTTTTCCTGGCGAGCCTTCTGATAGCAGCAGCAGGGAAGGGAGAACAGGAAAAAGAAGAGAGGTGTTGTAATTTCATTAAAGTTTTTCTTCTGTGTGTGGAAAAAATAGCTGCAGAAGCTACTCCGGAGAGAGAAGTGAGGGAGCTGAGGCAGATAAAAGCAATAAGGCAGATAAGCCTAAAGCCATTTCTGGTATGAGGAAGAGGATTAAAGTTTAATTAGAACAGGTGTAGACAACCTAAGGCCCGGGGGCCAGATGCGGCCCAATTGCCTTCTGAATCCGGCTCACGGACAGTCCGGGATTCAGTGTGTTTTTACATGAGTAGAATATGTCCTTTTATTTAAAATGCATCTCTGGGTTATTTGTGGGGCCTGCCTGGTGTTTTTACATGAGTAGAATGTGTGCTTTTATTTAAAATGCATCTCTGGGTTATTTGTGGGGCATAGGAATTCGTTCATTTTTTCCCCCTTCAAAATATATTCTGGCCCCCCACATGGTCTGAGGGACAGTGGACCAGCCCACGGCTGAAAAAGTTTGCTGACCCCTGGGTTAGAGCATCACTTCCTCCTTCCCTTCTGTGTACCTTTCGGGGGAGAAGGGTAGCCACACTCGCCATCTCGTGACCAAGGGGGCATTGACTGGGGGTGGGTCTCAGGAGCTTTATGGGCCCCATTGCATCCCACGCCTGAAAAAGGTTGCTGACCGCTGATTAGAACAAAAGTAAGATCAGGAAGACCTTGCCAACAAAGGTCTGTATGGTTAAAGCCATGGTTTTCCCAGTAGTGATGTATGGAAGTGAGAGCTGGACCATAAAGAAGGCTGATCGCCGAAGAATTGATGCTTTTGAATTATGGTGCTGGAGGAGACTCTTGTGAGTCCCATGGACTGCAAGAAGATCAAACCTCTCCATTCTGAAGGAAATCAGCCCTGAGTGCTCACTGGAAGGACAGATCCTGAAACTGAGGCTCCAATACTTTGGCCACCTCATGAGAAGAGAAGACTCCCTGGAAAAGACCCTGATGTTGGGAAAGATGGAGGGCACAAGGAGAAGGGGATGACAGAGGACGAGATGGTTGGACAGTGTTCTCGAAGCTACCAACATGAGTTTGACCAAACTGAAATTGCCAGTGGAAGGCAGGAGTGCCTGGCGTGCTCTGGTCCATGGGGTCACGAAGAGTCAGACACGACTAAACAACAAGATCAGGAAGTAAGAGGAAAGGCTGAAGTAATGTGGAACAAACCGCTCTTGACAAAGCCAGAGAGAAAACTGGAGGTGGGAAGTCCCACAGAAATCTGTGTTCCTGCCTTATCATGTGGCAAGGGATGTTACCCAACCCAGTGCCTCCACGATACCAGAAATAAATAAGAGTTTGTCCAATGTTGCAACCGTTGAGTCTGCATCGAACATACAAAACATGAGCATTGTAGCAAGCACACATGCACGATTTCTTGCGTCATTATTGTCTAGGAATACGCATGAACATAGTATCCCAGGCAGGTATTCTTCTACTCGGCTACAGAATGTTTATTCACACAGCCTTCCTTAGCTCAGGCTCAGTTGCAGTTTTATGGAAGACCCAGCACTCTGCGGTTAGCTGTGTACATGAGGCGCAAACATCGGAATTGTGGCACCTCCGAGTTCTGTCACCCTGGTATCAGGAATATGTGTTGTGTAAGCGGAGCATGCGAGGATGTGAGTAAAGATGCATGCTGTGTTGTGCTGAAGATGTGGGCCCTGACATTCAGCCCTAGGACCCATCCAGCTGGGTCTCAATTCATTAGTAAAATCCAAGGCAGCACGATGACCAAGTACAACAATGCAATGTCAATATAAACTCTTTATATAATCTATACAGAACATTGAACAGTATGAAATATATGAAATGCACTCTCTGCAAATCAACTAAACAGAAACCTTATAAACCTCTGAAAGTCACAAAATATGCACTCCTGATGGATTCTCTGAAAGAGACTTATAAAACTTTCATTTGGTTCTATGTTTTCAAGAGAATCCATCAATCCATATATTGGATCCATATATTGTTTGCAACACAGGGGTTTAATTGTCTGGTTACTTATGGGTCCCAATTCATGGCATCCAGCGCTCAGAACCATCAAAAGTACACTGTTCCCTCCAGCACCAAATGATTTGGACAATGTCCATCAGCTGGTAGCCCAGAACAGCTGGAGGGCATCAAGCTGGGAGAAACTGGTATAAGAGCTAAAAGTTCAAAAAAGGATTATTTATGTACGCCAGTACTGCGGCCTGTGTTTTGTTAGCCCAAAAATGGAAAACGAGCAAAGTCCCAGCTAAAGAAGAATGGCAACTTAAACTGATGGAATATGTGCAGCTTACGGATCTAGCATATAGAATAAGAGAACAAGAAGAACATACGTTTAAAGAAGATTGGAAAATGTTTATTGAATATATGGGGTTGGGGGATTGTGCACACTCGAAAACGTTGGCAGAGTTAAGATAAATTCAACAGTGTAAATAAGTTTTGATGGATGTAATAATGGGATACTAAATGGTTTAGTTTGTATAAAATACGCAGGGATTTGTGTTATGCAAAATGAACCATGGAAAGAGAAGAAGGGAAGTCATTGATATTTTAAGGTTGTTTAAATGAATATTCTAAAATGTAAAACAGAAAATTTAATAAAAATTAGAGAAAAGAGGCAGCTAAAAGTTCAAGATTCACCTTGATTTTAATGACTTACTTCAATGACCTTTGGTAAACCATCATTGTCCCAACACCAGAACCCAAACACACATACCCTGCACATGGGAATAACTGTTCTGGGTTTCTGGGAGGGGTAGCTAATGCTGCAGAATACAGAAGCAGAATTCAACAAATTGGAGAACAGGGTGCAAGCTAACAAAATGAATTTCAGTAGGGACAACTGTCAGGTTCTGCACTTAGGCAGGAAGAACCAGGTGCACAAATATAAGGTGGAGAACACCTGGCTTACTAGCAGTACCTTTATAAAAGATCCAGGGATCTTGGTGGGTCACAAGCTGAACATGATGCAGTAGTTGATGCAGCAGCAAAAAAGAGAGAAAAGCTAATGCTATTCTAGGCTGCATCAACAGAAGCATAGTGTCCAGATCAAGGGAAGTCATAGTAAAACTCTTGTTATGCCTTGGTCAGACAACGATGCTGTGTTCATTAGGCCTGACACTCAATTTCAACATATCCTCAGTAGTTTTATAACCAAGTTTTATAACCAAGTAACCAACAGATCACAAGGTACTGGCCTTTACATGTCATGTTGTTAATTTTGCTGTTATTGTTCAAATGCACACTTGCCATTTGCTTCTTACTGCTGAGAAAGCATAATTTTACTTTCGGTCGGTAGATTGCTCTGAAATGTGTTTTGTAATGACTCTGGTTGTTCCGAACTGTATTCTTTTTATTGCATGACACATTTCTCAATGAAATCTGCTTATAAAAATTGCACTATAATTACTGCGAATGACACATATGGGGTTTAAAAACATTGCAAAACAAATACTTTAGTCACTGGAAAGCAAGACACAAAAGTCTATAAATGAACAAGTTAAGCACACTCACCTTGGACTTCCCAAGAATCTCCATCATAGCATCATCTTTTTGTATGAGCATTTTATCATAATATTACCATAGTAAAACTACTGCTCAGGCAATCACCTTGGGCAGGGAGAGAGTCACATGAGTGAATGATCTTCCAAATAAAAGCTGTCTGTATCTACAAAACTAAATGTCAGCAAGGAGGTTGACAAACCCTGCCATGCTAGATTTCTCGATGCAGGGGACGTTCGTCTTACAGTATGGGGAAACCAGCAAATATGCATAAGATCTCAAGTGGTACAGTCTAGCAAGTTTCCCAATGCAATTTCTTTTGAGTCGGAATGGCTAGTCCACACACGTGCTCATGTTTACACGGGGAAACGTTTGGGTGAACTGCACAAACTACAAATAAAGCTACAGTGATTGCTAAGCTCACATAAGTCGAAAAATGTTTTGCTGTGATTTGGGCCAGGAGACAGGATCACATCTGCTTTTATGTGGAGAACTTGGTATGAACTGTCCCTTGCTTGTCATTCTACAGTGCCAGACTAACACAGGAAAACAAAATCCCTTAAAATTTACTTCACTGTATACTTTTAAAGAGTAGAACCAGACAGGCTCTCATGATGTTTCACGGGCACAGAATCTTTGAGGATCAAAAAACAAGCTCTTCTGGGATCCCCTACTGTTGCACTGAGGAGCAAACCAACGTTGCCAGGATTCTCTGAGGGAAGCTGCATGCTTTAAATGTAGGGTACGGATGTGACCAAAGTTGTATCTCACAGCAACTGAGGAAGCAGGTTTACAGCTACATAAAGGGTTGTGGCAAGGATTCACAGCTCTGTGTTGCGATGCTGCTTCAAATCTCCTATGCTGCCACAGGCCTCCTCAGCTATGAAAAGAACCAGAGCCATATCTCCCTCTTCCCCACTAGAAAGTTATTTAAATGAAACTTAAGAAAAGGATCCTGGTACTTATAAAGGTAAAGGTACCCCTGCCCGTACGGGCCAGTCTTGACAGACTCTAGGGTTGTGCGCCCATCTCACTCTAGAGGCCGGGGGCCAGCGCTGTCCGCAGACACTTCCGGGTCACGTGGCCAGCGTGACAAGCTGCATCTGGGGAGCCAGCGCAGCACACGGAAACGCCGTTTACCTTCCTGCCAGTAAGCGGTCCCTATTTATCTACTTGCACCTGGGGGTGCTTTCGAACTGCTAGGTTGGCAGGCACTGGGACCGAGCAGCGGGAGCGCACCCCGCCACGGGGATTGGAACCGCCGACTTTTCGATTGGCAAGCCCTAGGCGCTGAGGCTTTTACCCACAGTGCCACCCGCGTCCCCCCCCCCCTGTACTTATACCACAGGACAAAAAAAGTAGACACAGGGACATTTAGCTGAATAAAACACATTAGGATTTTATCTCATCATAGAGGGACATTTCACATAAAAGATAGAAAATGTCAAAGGTACAGATAACATTAGCAGCAAAAAGAGTTAACTGTTTGAACTACCCCTTGCTTCATTAGCTTTTAATTAACATTAATGGGGCATGCTCAACAATCCATCAACTATCTTCTGCTGGAATCAGCATTTTAGCTTCTGTCCTGAACATTTTTATAGTGGTCCCTGGAAACATCGATCTCTTTTAGAATCTTCATCCGTATAAGGAAATCAAACTTACATATTTTTTTGTATGTGAGTTTGTTATTTTTACATACATACACGCACATATTCATTCATTGTCTGTGTGACTAATAACTAAATTATTCAGATTTGTATACTTCTGGCACGAGAAACCCTCAGGAACTAGCAGTAGTACCAGTGAGGCTGCCTGAGCTAGAACTACACATTATTCATTGCAGGAATCAAACGCCAAGAATGAACCAGCTCCCAAGGAAGCAAACCTGGGCCTGGGCTGCAGGTGAGGCTTCAACGCGATTCATTCTTCCTTCATATTGTTTTAAAAAGAAATGCATCCATGAATCCAGCCTAGCTCTCACCCTGATGTGCTAGTTTTTTTATGTGCAGGGCAATTTATTTGCTTATTTTCGAGGAAGGGTTGTATGGAAGAGCATTCGGTCATTCCATTTTTGATCTCAAGTGATGCAGCCAAGGCACAGGTTTGCCTCCTCAGTGAGAACAACGATTTCCGGCTATCTTGTCTCCTGTATTGGTAGGATCGCATGTGCTACAGAGTTTTGTGTAGCATTTAGCCATGGCCCCAGCAGCCAGAGGGATGGGAAGCTCAACAGGCAGATGGTTATTTGCACTCCCTTGGCTCTGAAGAGCTACGCCCAGAAACAGCAGTAGGAATTACCTCTCTCTCCCCATAGATTTGGCTGATCTTTACTGAAATGTTACCTTCTTGGTTCATGGGATTATACACACTTGGGATCCCCCTTATAGGAAGATCTCACATCCAGAGGCTGGCTCTCTCTATACAAAAAAACACAAAACAAAGCTTGGTCTTTTTCTTGAGAAAGAGAGAAAGTCTGTTTTTTTGGGACAGAACTATCCCACATTCACAAGAATGGAGGGTGAGAGGAGAGGAGAGAGTCTACTGTGTTCCTTTTCCTGCAGATTTGTCTTTCCGAATTTAATAGGTGAGGTACTTTATTTCAGAGTATATGAGTGGAAATAAGACGGAGCAAGCCCGGTACAGCACAGCAACGCTGCTGAAAATCGCTCGCGGCTTGGTGATCCAGGACTCGGACTTGAAGCAGAAATACACGGCGTAGAGGGCAACAGCAAAGAAGTGGCCAATCAGGACGACAGGCTTGGGTGATAAGCTGCAGGGAAGGATTAAGGAAATGATGAAAAAGGCGATTCACCTTATGAGCAACGTACTAGATTTTACAAAATAGTAATCTGTTGAAATGGTTGGGCAACAAAGCCTCTCGAAAGGCCACTTTATGCATTGCAGGTTGGATTAGATAATCCTCAGGGTCCCTTCCAAGTCGATGATTCTATGATTTCTCCCCCTCCCACAACCTTACCTATGAAAAGGTTAGTGTTAACACAGATTGAATGTTTTGCTACTGGGTTAGTTCCATCTGCTTTTCCGTTCCAGCTGCACACAAACACACACAATCCCCCTCTGACCCAACCTGCCCTGTGCCCACTCAGGGACCAGCCACTCCACCCCAGTCCCAGCCCTGGATCCATTTGGGGATGGGGCTATTGTTCAATCAGAGTTCTTAAGACCCCAATTAAACATACTGCGGGGAGAGGAGGAAGGAGGAGACACTGCCTCTCCTCCCCGCTAACAGAAAGCAAGAGGATTCAATCCTGCACAGTGCTGCTGGGGTCTTTTTGGCTGATGAGCAGGGCAAAAATGATTTACCATATTTTTCGCTCCATAAGATGCACTTTCCCCCTCCTAAAAAGTAAGGGGAAATGTGTGTGCATCTTATGGAGCAAGTGCAGGGGGGAGGCTCTGCTTAGAGCTCCCTTTAAAGAGCCGCGCGGAGCGTGTGTGCGACTCTTGCTGGCTTTTCCCCAGGAGGGAGAAGGGACTGGTGGGCTGCCTGTCAGTCCCTTCTGCCTCCTGGGGAAAAGCCAGCAACAGCCACACACAGGCTCTGCTCAATGCTCCCTTTAAAAAGCACCTGTCCCAGTGTTTCCTCCTCCTCTTTTACAGCGAGGCAGGAGGAGGGATGGGCAAGCAAAGTGAGAGCTGCGCAAAGCGGGAGGGAAGCCATGTGCTCTGCACAGAATATTTTTTTTTCTGCTTCCCCCCTCTAAAAATTGGTGCGTCTTATGGTCAGGTGCGTCTTATGGAGCGAAAAATACGGTAGCTGAATAAGCAAGTAAGAAAGAATCAGGTAACAGGTGATGCAAAAGACCCCTCTCTGCCTAAGGGTGCTGGAGAACCACTGAGAATACTATTAAGCTAGATGGACAAATACCCGGGCCTGGGATGAGGCAGCTTCCCATGTTCCTGAATAAAAATAAATATTTGGAGTGGGGAGAGAGAACATGACACCTGGCTTAGCTTGTTTGTATTAAGTTATCTGATCATAAAACTGCGGACCTGGAAACTACAACTAATCCAGAATGTGGCAGCTAGACTGGTGACTGGGAGTGGTAGCCAAGACCGTATAACACCAGTCCTGAAAGACCTACATTGGCTCCCAGTACATTTCCAAGCACAATTCAAAGTGTCGGTGCTGACCTTGAAAGCCCTAAACGGCTTCGGCCCAGTATATCCGAAGGAGCGTCTCCACCCCCAGCGTTCTACCCTCACACTGAGGTCCAGCTCCGAGGGCCTCCTGGCGGTTCCCTCATTACAGGGAACCAGGCAGACGGCCTTCTCAGTGGTGGTGCCCGCCCTGTGGAATGCCCTCCCATCAGATGTCAAGGAAATAAACAACTCTCTGACTTTTAGGAGACATCTGAAGGAAGCCCTGTTTAGGGAAGTTTTTAATGTTTGATATTTTATCGTATTTTTAATATTCTGTTGGGAGCCACCCAGAGTGGCTGGGGGCGGGGTATGTATGTATGTATGTTTTTTAGTAGTAGCAGTAGTATTATTTGATCCCCAGCCCCTCTACGCCTCACTGGTTAAGTGGACTCATGAAAGGTCTCTTTCTCATGGTTTCCACAGAGAGTCCTGCTCTGAACAACAACCTGAGAAGGATTTTATAAACATTTCTCCAACTTACACAGACAGTAATCCAACTGGGCCGGATACGCACTCGCCACCAAGCTTGAAATAAAGGAAACAGGCTTGCCTTAACTGGCGCAGAGAAACTGCAAAAATAAATTAAAAAGAACACTGCTTTACAAGAAGGCACAGAAAATAGGAGTGGAATGAACTACATAAACGAAGAATAATCTTATAACATACATGGCAACACACACGCGTTTCTAACATCCTCCTGCCCCTCATTTCTTCAGTCTGATATTATGCATTTTTAAATAATCGCCACCACAACAAACTGATGCAGCAACAGTGCCTTATTGTTATTATTTATGCATTTATATACAGCTTAATGCCAAAATACTAATCAGTTTACAAATCCAAAGACCAATTACACAAATTAACACCAATTAACATATAAACATCCATTCTTAAATCACACAATAAAACAATCCTATTAAAACATTCATTAAATTATGCAACGAAACAATCCCATTCCAACAAAACATCAATTAAATGATGAGACTCAGGTGGTGAGATCAACGCAATGCCTGTGTGAACAGGAGTGCTTTCAAAAGCTGCCCGGAAGCCCATACAGGTGGGGCCTCTCATATTTCACCAGGGGTCACTCCAGGAACACTGGTGCTACCAGTGAAAAAACCTGCTTCCGTGTCACCACAAGCTAATGATCATTACCATGGAAATGGTAATCTAAGTTTGTGCTCTGATGAATGGATCGAGGCTGCACCAGCAATCTACAAAGCATTCAATGAGACTTAACAACTCTGTCAATTAATTTATTAATTTATTAATATAATTTATTTGCTTTCCAGGCTAGCATAACCTTCCAACGAAATGCTGACAGTAGCCTTTTTTTTTTTTTTTAACATCCCATAGTCCACTTAGGTACTGATAGAGAAAGTCAGATGGACAGAGCACATGTTAAGATTGACATAAGGATGCTGCTGACATCCCTGTTCTAAATACACCTTTAGGCACCAGGTGAAAATGTTCCTCTTTGATGAAGGTGATGGACTACATGGAATTGGCGGAAATGACTGGCAGAATCTGAGACCAGGGAGAAGAGTCGGTGGAAGAAGATTGGAAGAAATTTAAAGACTATTTACAGAAACACTGCAAAATTAAGGAATGTTAGAATGATGTTGGATTGAAGTTAAGCGGTTTTTAGTAGCAATGTTATAAAGGAATATATAAAATCGTTTGTTAACAGGTGATGATATAAAGCTATAATATATTAAGATAAAAGATTAAGATAAAATCAAAAAGGGAAAGGATTTGCTGAACTAACTAATTGAACTGGAATACAAAAAAGGGAGATGTGAGGAGGTCAGGGAAACAAGCAAATGAAAGATAAGATTTAGAAAAACTGATTTGTTTTTAACTGTTTTTACTTTGTATTTTTTTTCTTATTTTTGTAAAATGTTGAAACTTTAATAAATATCTTTAAAAAAGAAAGAAAGAAAGAAAATGTTCCTCTTTAACTAGACCAGGCATAGTCAAACTCGGCCCTCCAGATGTTTTGGGGCTACAGTTCCCATCATCCCTGGCCACTGGTCCTGTTAGCTAGGGATCATGGGAGTTGTAGTCCCAAAACAGCTGGAGGGCTGAGTTTGCCTATGCCAGAACTAGACATTTGCCTGACAGACATCTGGTGCCTTTTTAAACGGTTTATTGGAAGGGGGATTATTGGTTTGTTTCTGTTCTTATTTTTATTATGCCTTTTGTGTATTTTATATTGCAATTTTATGTTGTGAACCGCCCAGAGATCCATGGGTATAGGGCGGTACACAAATTTAATAAGTAATAATAATAAATGTCACATGTTCAGGGAAGAAATGGCAGTGCAGAAAAGCTTGTTTTCAATGGCAACCCCATAGCTATCAAACAGTGTGCTTCTGCCTTAGGGTGGATGGATGAATGGATGAATGATCAAGGTATAAGTTTGCCACAGTGCAGCTAAAGTAATATGGAGGTGTTCCATCATGTCAACAGGTCTTGCATCACTTAAACTGGAGCAAAATAGATTTATGAAGTGTAATTAACTTTGTGTGTACCTTTTTAAAATGCACTTACCATCTGTTCCAGCAAATAATTCATAAAGTGCCTGAGCAAGGACGTTCACGACAAAGGAATGGGACTTTCTTCTTGTCCAGTAAAATGACTTCTTTGCCTGCAAAAGGTAAGATAAGGTTGCTTGCTGGCATCAGGATGCAACATAACATTGCATACGCAGTGGGGTTTACTAGTTCCAAGATGGTTTAAGATGGGGGCACTGGCAACTTACTCCACCAAATAACAGAGGAATTGTCTCACGATGAGAAGGGATTTCAAGAGCTTGTCAGCAAATTGTTATCAGTACACCTATGGATCTGCTTTATACAGTGGTACCTTGCAAGACGAATGCCTCGCAAGACGGAAAACTCGCAAGCAGAAAGAGTTTTCCGTTTTTTGAGGTGCTTCGCCAGACGAATTTCCCTATGGGCTTGCTTCGCAAGAAGAAAGCCCATAGGGAAATCTCCGGGGACCTCTTTTAAAATGCTGGCGGTCGGGAGCAAAGACTTTCGCCCACCGCCGGCCTTCAGAAGAGGTCCTGGACCTCTTCTGAAGGCCGGCGGGGGGCAAAAGTCTTTGCTCCCGACCGCCTGCCTTCCCAGGATAGCGGAGAAGTGCAGCGCATTTCTCCGCTATCCCGACGGCTTTTGAAGGCAGGCGGGGGGCAGCAAAGACTTTCGCCCCCCGCCGGCCTTCAGAAGAGGTCCTGGACCTCTTCTGAAGGCCGGCGGGGGGCAAAAGTCTTTGCTCCCCCCCGCCTGCCTTCCTGGGACAGCGGAGACTTCTCCGCTGTCCCGGGGAGATCTTAAAATGCTGGCGGGCGGCAGCGAAGCCTTCGCTGCCGACCCCCAGCATTTTAAAATCGCCCCGGGACAGCAGAGGCTTCGCTGCCGCCCGCCAGCATTTTAAAATCGCCCCGGGACAGCGGAGAAGTCTCCGCTGTCCCGGGGGCTTTTAAAATGCTGGCGGTCGGCAGCAAAGCCCTCCTGTCCCCGGAGCTTGCGGGGCGGGAGGTGAGGAGAAGGGCTTTTCTTCCCACCGCCAGCCTTCAAAACAGCCTTCTGAAGGCTGGCGGTGGGAAGAAAAGCCCTTGTCCATCCCCCCCCCCCCCCAGCCTTCAGAAGAGGTCAGGGGACAGACTGTCCCCGGACCTGGTCTGAAGGCGGTTTCCATAGGAACGCATTGATTGATTTTCAATGCATTCCTATGGGAAACCGTGCTTCGCAAGACAAAAAACTCGCAAGAAGAAAAAACTCGTGGAACGAATTAATTTCGTCTTGCGAGGTACCACTGTATTGAGTCAGATCATTCGGCTTATTTCTAGTCTGCTCTTACTGAAGGAAGCTCTCCAGGGCAGAATTCTGTCCCATCAGTTGCTACCTAACAATCTGAGATGACAGAAATAGAACATGAGACCTTTTCTGTGCAAAGGCTAGTTAGTGCTCTACCATGGAAGCATGGCCTGCTCCCTTTTTGCATTTCCCCACAGAGAATGCATAATGCATTTCACATTCTTAAAATGGTGCACATGATTTATGGGTACCTCAGTTGGTTAGAGGGTGGTGCTGATAACACCAAGGTTGCAGGCTCGGTCCCTGTGTGGGACGGCTGCATATTCCTGCATTGCAGGGGGTTGGACTAGATCAGTGTTTCCCAAACTTGGGTCCCCAGCTGTTTTTGGACTACAACTCCCATCACCCCTAGCTAGCAAGGCCAGTGGTCAGGGATGATGGGACCTGTTGTCTGAAAAATAGCTGGAGACCTAACCCTGGACTGGTCCTCAGGGTCCCTTCCAACTCTACAATTCTATGATTCTATGACACATATTTCATCACCCATCACAAACAAGCCCACCATGGTGTCAAAATGTCCAGGAATGTCACATCTCTAAACAGAAATTATAGGAATAGCAGGACCAGGCTTGTCCCAGCAGAATACTTTGTCAGAAACAAAATAGTTTTCTGGCATCTTAAGTATTTATTGCAAGATAAGTTTCCATGTAGTACAGCATGGATCACAAGTTACACGTGACAAGCAGCAGTGAGCTGAGCAAGAATCTTATCAGACTTGTTTGGCAATGTCCTCTAATCAATTCTCTTAAGTCCATCATCATACTGTCATGAGTTTGGGGAAGGAGGATGTAGGCTGTATGGAAGATCCTTCTAATTCCTGGATCCAACAAGTGTTAAAATATAAGCCAGGCTAGCTTTCCTAAAGAATCCTGGGGAACTGCAGTTTACCCTTCAGAGAGCTACAGTTCCAAGAAGCCTTGACAAACTATAGTTCCAAGGACTCTTTGGGGAAAGCTATGTGAGTTAAATTCATGGTGGGGTTGTGACCACAGTCCTCCCTTGAACCTCAAAGTTTGGTGTGCAGGTGATTGGAACTCAAGATTCTCTCTAACCTAGAAGAGGCAGCAGCTTAAAGTTGAAAAAAAAAAACCCTTACCTGAACTAAAGCCCCCATCCCAAAAGGAAAAGCCAGAATCATACCCATGCTTTTAAGTTGCTTTGGGTTGCCCTGTGCAAAATAAAGTGACTAACGAATGTAATAAAAGAAAAAGAATAAAATACCTCCAGAATAGCAGAATCCTCATACAGGTCTGGAATGGCCTGCAGCAGGTGTCTCCATATCTTGATGTCATTCAGAACAACTGTCATTCCTCCACCTGTTAGAGGGTGCCTCATGTTGTAAGCGTCACCCAGAAGGAGGACTCCTATGTAAAAAAAGAAGGAAACAGCCCCTAAAATCAACCACTGTTGTATAGATGCAGGATCCTGGCATTCATTCTAAACTTTTGCACACTTTGGGGTTGGCAGGTGCCGCTATCTTTCCTAGAAATCTCTAGATTGCTTCATGTCTCTACTGAGTGAAGTGGCATCATCGTAATGCTAAACAGAGTGACAGCAATTATTCCAACCCTGCCCTCTAAGCCCTGGGGCCAAGGAAGGTGCCAGAGAATGGTGCCTGCTGGGTTTCCGGGCACTGGAGGTATAGAAAATAAAAGCATGATTGCACTAAGCACATAGAGGGGCAGGTGCAGGGGCATTCAGCACCTGAGCTTGAGGTTTACCACCTCTGTCTTAAAGTCTGAGGAACAACCCCTTTGTTTTCAAAGGCTGAAATCCAAAGAACTATGCAAGTAGTTCCCCACACCTGAGAGGTTTAGGCTTGTGTTTTGCACCCTAATTGAAAGGGAAAAGTCTTTCCAAAGAAGTTTGGTGATACGCCATTGGTGGGTGGGATTCTGTGCTGTTCAAAGCGAGGAGGAACAAAACCCCACTGGGCACGCCCCCACCCTTGGATGGGCAGACCCTTAAGCCTTCCAGCTTTCAGTTCACTCTTCTGCTCACAGACCTGATTTGTTTACAGGGGATGGAGGCAGAAAGCTTGCTGGCATGGTCCTCATGCGATCATTCTGCAGAGCTATTAGGAAAGGCTCCTGTAAGTGCACTGCAAAAACAAAAAATGCAAAAGTTCAGTCATTTACAGAACATTCAATCTTTTCATCAAGATTCAGAAGAGAGACATCATTAATACCTAGCTCCAACCTGTCCCCCCAAAAGTCATTAGAAAACTGAGACAAGTTGTTAGCTCTCCTACAGAACTCCGGGGACCTAAAGATAAATCCACTCTGGGGGCGGGGGGGGGGGATCACTTAGAAGTAAATCCGTTGAGATTTCTTTCAAAATTATTGGCACCAACATGAGAAAACATTATGGAAAGTGTAAGGTGTCCTAATGCCAAATACAAGTGAAGTATTGTACATCTCAAAATGCTTGTTAAAACTAGGCTGTTTTGGATAAATAAGGATGTGGATGGAGCAGGAATCAGAGAGCAACAAGCAATAGATGTGAAAAGGATCTAGGGGTCTTAGTAGACCATAAGCTTAACATGAGTCAACACTATGATACAGCAGCAAAGAAAACTAATGCTATTCTAGGCTGCAATGATAGAAGTACAGTCATACCTTGCGACTCGAACGTTTTGGCTCCCGAACGCCGCAAACCCAGAAGTGAGTGTTCCGGTTTGTGAACGTTCTTTGGAACCTGAACATCTGACGTGGCTTCTGTGGCTTCTAATTCAGTGCAGGATGCTCCTGCAGCCAATCAGAAGCCGCGCCTTGGTTGTCAAACGTTTTCGGAAGTCAAACGGACTTCTGGAATGAATTCCGTTCAACAACCAAGGTACAACTGTATAGTGTCCAGATCAATTATGGGATGATGGGAGTTGCTGTTCAGCAACATCTGAATGGCCAAATATTCCCCACATCTGATTTATTATTATTATTATCAGTAGTAATATTAGTAGTAGTAGTAGTGTATCAGGAATATCTTCTGCACACATCTGACTGAAATGATGGGGTGTTGTTCAAAAGCACATCTGTGAAACCCAGATATTCACTGGCAACTTGGAACAAACAGCCTCAATACTGAAGTACAGGAATCTATTCCCAGTACAAAACAGTCAGGTCAGGTAAAGAGACCCACAGCTAAAAAGTTGCAGTTTGCCATTGACAAAGCAAAGACATTTTTAACAGGTGAAGGTGAAACTCCATCACTCTTGCCCAAGAAAAAAATCCTTCCTGGTTCTGAAGAGCCCCTTGCTATAAAAATCAAAACCAGCCTTTCAAGTTTTCTTCACAAACATACACTTTTTCAAATTACCATTTCCGGCTAGTCCCACAGCCTGCTCAATTCCCATCTCATTCCCTCAAGGGCTCACTGCTCCAGGTACCCAAAGGTGCTCTAAGGAACTTCCAAACTGAGATGGCACAACTTGAGGCCACCCACCAGCAACACCTACACTAGGAAAATGCCACATTTCCAGTATATCACCTGGGGGAAACTGTTGTGCAAGATTTCCCTGAAGTCATTATAAGGAGGAAGACAGCGATTCCCTCATGACCGTAACAATGAACTGGTCAAATGTGGCTTTACATCAGCTATTTATCCTTGTGAATGTGTGACCACTGAGGGTAAGTGACGAAGAAACTTGAGACTATGCCCCTGTGCCTCTATGAAATCAGGCATACTTCAGGCATGCCCAATTCCCCAATGCCCATCATTGACCATGGACTATCATTGACAAAAGGCTACCAACATAGGCACTTACACTGTAAAGGGCTATTTTCCACCATCCTCTCCCAGTCACAGCTACCTTTCAACCAAGTCTAGAAACATGAATATTTGCAAAAGATAATGCTCCTTGAAGCTTCAACTCTGAGTGCATGTTAATCACAGTTTAGACATTTAAAGTTTATTTCTTCAATGACGGGGCAATTCTGCATCAAATGAGAGTTGATGCAAACACTTAAGTAGATGGTTTCTTTCACAGTATTGACAACCTGTGCACATAATGCTTACCAGGTAGTTGTGGATAAATCCGTTCAACCATGTATTCTTTAAGGTTCTTTGGCATTTCACCTCGAATGTCAACAAGGACTCTTGTTTCATTGGAAGAAATCTGGTAGAAAAGTACTGGACTAGGATTACCCAGAACAATTTCAGAATGGTTGGCTTTAAACTGAGGTGAATCCTTTACAGTGAAAGAAAGAGAAAAAGTTATTAAAAGTGCCTTCCGACTTACATTTATCAATACATCCCTGGTTGGCCATGAATTCACTGGCCAGTTTTCAACAAACTACTAGTACAGATGCTCATTTCCCAATCTGTAAAATGTTAGCAACAGTGACCACATTTGGGCAACCATTCCTCAGCTTGTATGATCCTGGTGCCCTCATACATTTAACTAATTTCTCCCTTTGCACAAGTCAGAAAACGAACAAGGAAGTCTTCAGTTGGCTACCATTTCTTGTTTCATACAAAGTGGGAAACCATAGTTAACAGAATCTTCTTCTTGGTGATCACTCGTGGCACACAAACACAGTTTTAGCGGTGTATCCGTAGATGGCTGTGGAGGCCATGGTCTGATTTTGGCTTTATATCCTGGCTTGTACCAAAAGCATTAATCTAGAGTTTCTTGTTTCTGACAGAGAAGGAAACAAGAGTTAAATGTATCCTTCCCAGCTTGTTCACTTGCTTGTGTGAAGGGTCAAGTGAAGTGGCTGAGTGCTATTTATACACTGGCTTACTAAACTACGATTCTCCGGTCATGGTCAATAACTAACATCAGAAGCTGTTGTGAAGATGGATGAAATATGGATTGATAATGGCAGGATTTAATAACAACAGAGGTATGACAACATTAGCAATTTAAATGGGACAACTTTGAAACATGCACCTTGATCACTGTAACATTTCCTCTTTAAGCATCCATGTCCAGCCCCAAATACAGCAGCCAATTATGTTCACAGCAAGGTCAAGCGCCAAAAGAGCAGACAATATGCAAAGGAATTGGGTGGAAGATCCGGAGAAGAACTGGGTGCTGGGGTTGAGACAGGCTGCTTTAGATTTCCCAGCAGCGCACCCAAGGGAAGCCTACGTGTTCCGTTGGGCCTGCCCTCTGGGAAAGGCCTGCCTCCCAGCCCACCTGCTACTGGTCGATTCTGCAGGCAAGCTTGAATCTGAAGCCCTGGCCAGCAAGGCAAGCAGGTATGCCTCCCCACTGGCCGTGTTATCTGAAGCCCCACACCCAGGATTCAACCCTGGTTTACAATGATGGCCCACAATGCCCCCACACCATAGATGGTAAGCAGACTAACTGTAAGCTTAGTTGTTGTTGTTTTTAAAAAGTAACACTTACTTTCAAAATTAACCCCACAAAATGAGATGGAACTCTAACTTTGTTGGAGATAAGTTGTTTTCTAAACTTGGAAAAGACACCATCAGCAATAACAGTAAGGGGTGCACGGACCTCCTGCAATGGGGAAGGATGAAAGAAAAAGCGATAAACATGGTAAATAGTGTCATATAGTACAGTAACCCCTTAAGCCAGTCTATATTCACAGAAGTTTCATTTAATTTGAAAGTCTGTCAGAGTTCTCAAAAGGAAATTGCACCATATCTCTGAGCAGCAGCTTGTGATGCTCTTCCTTAACATCAACAACACACACACACACACACAGTTAAAACAATTGCATATATAAAAACAATTTTAAAAAGTTATAAATATAAAAAAATAGAACAGCAGCACATATATAAAATCAATTTCAATTCAGGACAGATGCCAACTGGGATAAAGATTTTAGAAGGCTTTGAAAGAGGAATACCATTAGCAGGCACCGAAAACGACACCTGTCTGATCTGCAACGGGAGGGAGTTCCAAAGGATAGTGTTGCCTTACCAAAGGCCTGATTCTGAAATAATATGCAACAGACCACCAGACTGGGTAGTATTTGCAGAAGACCCTCTGCTGCAGAATGCAATGATTGATTTGATGTATAGAAGATGATATGAACTTTTAGGTATCCTTAGCATACTGTATATCTAAAGGTAAAAAGGTAAAGGACCCCTGAACGGTTAAGTCCAGTCAAAGGCGACTATGGGGTTGCAGCGCTCATCTCGATTTCAGGCCAAGGGAGCCAGCGTTTGTCCACAGACAGCTTTCCGGATCATGTGGCGAGCATGACTAAACCACTTCTGGCGCAACGGAACACCGTGATGGAAACCAGAGCGCACGGAAACAGCGTTTACCTTCCCGCCACAGTGGTACCTATTTATCTACTTGCACTGGCATGCTTTCAAACTGCTAGGTTGGAAGGAGCTGGGAGCTCACTCCGTCACAGGGATTCGAACCGCCGACCTTCTGATCGGCAAGCCCAAGAGGCTCAGTGGTTTTGACCACAGCGCCACCCACGTAGCATATATCTATTGAGGCAGCAGTCAGACTTTTTTTTTTCCTTTCTGCTTTGGCCCTTAAGAAATAACCTTATGACTTTGAAAGGCAATGCTACAAAACATAATTTTCCTGTAAATATACTTTGTAGTCTGTAGACTAGATATGTATTTATGCCATGGGAGGAGAGGACTGAAAACAGAAAACAGATAAATAGTAATAATACTGTCATATAATTTGGCCCTGTGTTTTTAACCACGCTCATTGTGCTAATTTACCTGTTGGGTTACCTTAATTGTTTCCTGCTTTAATTTGACAGAGGATTACTGTGCACCAAAACAACCTAGAATATTTTCCTGTAAAAATATATATGTCTATTGAGCCTCACCTTTGTAGCACCAGTTTCTTTATCTTTGTACAAAATTCCAACAACACGTTCATCTTCTTCAAGCAGCTGAGTCACTGTTCCTTCAATGAATTTTGTACTGGAAGAAAGCAGTTTGTTTATTTGTTTTAATGCACACAATATCCATGGTTCATATTCCATAATACAGTAAGTTAAGCACATTTCCATCTAAAATATACACTACTAACTTTAATAGGTAGAACCATTCCCCTGAACAGAACCAACTGCACAGGTTGTCTTCCTACTCCTGGGGAGAAAATAGACCCGTATTTAAACAATGGCCTTAAACCAGGGGCAGGCAACCTAAAGCCCGGGGGCCGGATGTGGCCCAATCGCCTTCTCAATCCGGCCCGCAGATGGTCCAGGAATCAGCGTGTTTTTACATGAGTAGAATGTGTCCTTTTATTTAAAATGCATCTCTGGATTATTTGTGGGACATAGGAATTCATTCATTCCCCCCCCCCCCAAAAAAGTATAGTCTGGCCCACCACATGGTCTGAGGGACGGTGGACCGGCCCACGGCTGAAAAAGGTTGCTGACCCCTACCTTAAACCATGGTACAATTGTGAACAAGCTTCTCCCATACCTCACAGATCTCTTGCAGCTTCTTCTCACCTGCATGGAACCTGCATGGCTCAAACAAGCCATACTATTATTTGCCATGTTGTCTAAACCAGGACTGTGGCTTGCATGAGCAGTTGGCAAGAAATTAAAAAACTTTTCTTATAAACCAATTGGATATCACCCCATGAGAGAGCTGTGGGACGCAGTTAATGATACACCCTAGTTTGCCTTAAACCGTTCTTTAATTTTCTTCAAAAAAAAAAAAAAAAGCTAGAACTGACTAAGATAGAAAATAAAATCACATTATAACACTAAAAACAAAAAACAAATTTAATAGCAGAATAAGCAACCATATCATTAAAACTAAAGCAACAGCAGATCAAACTAAGGGGTATTCAAGTCTCAATACATGAGGAGGAGAGAAGAAAAAACATTATAGCAGCCCACATCAGGTCAAAATTTGTTCAGTGCTGGAGTTAGTCAGGCCTGCCCAGGAAAGGCATTCCACAGGACAGGTATCACAACTGAGAAAGCCCTGCCCTATTCAGCTGGCAAGAGGTATCTGGAGAGAGCTTCAGAAGTGGGACAAACATGATGTCAGTCCTCTCTAGGCAAGCCATTTAGAACTTTAAAAGGCAAGAATCAGCAACCAATTGATCATGGAAATAAATACATAGCCAGTGCAGACTGAATATAACTGGCATGGCTATGTTCTAGCTACCTTCCTCTAGACAAGAATCTGGCGGCAGCAGTTTAGACTAAATGAAGTCTCCGAACACTACTCAACAGTAGTCCCACACAGAATGCATTGCAATTAATACAGCATGGAAGTTATTAAAACACGAATGGCTGTGGCTATCTAGCGTAGTGGCTATTAGAAATGCATTATTCCATACTATGGATTTGTTATGCAGCACACGTGCCAATAAGCTTGGCCACCACTAAGCCACAGGATCTGATATATTCTCTCCTGATCCTTTCTGCAATACTGACTCAGGAAATCTTGCCAATAGCCAACCCAGAGGATTGGACAGTTCATGATTCAATATATGTGCTGTGGATATGAAGGTAGGTGGGGTATATAAAACTGAATACTCATCACAATGATGATCCCTTCTCATAAATATATTTTAAGGGTGAAAGATTACTTTAAAATGAGTTTTTTATCTGATATTTTTAGGGCTGCATGTGCTGTATTTCTAATTTCTCTCTCTCTTCACTAAAAAGCAGATGCAGAGAGGATTGAGACTGGGGCTGAAATATGGAAATAAGAGGATTAACTCTTTTAACTCTGCACCATTGGTCCTGATCAAAATTCCATCCCATCCACCCAAAGCTATGAGCCATGAAAGGGAAACAGAAGCATAACATGAGAAAGCCTGTATACATTCTCATACAGAGCTAATGGGAGCCCCATGAGTCATCTGCATCAGGGCGTCAATGCAGAGGAAAGAGTTGAACCCTTTTCCTCTTGCCATAGCCCTGACCTAAATCACTTCCTGCAGCTCCTGTTAGCAATTAGAACAAAGAATACATCATGTATAGTTTGACCCTGGTACAGTAAAATCAAACCAGGACATTTTCCAAATTAGTGGAAATGCAACTTTCAAGCAGCATACCATACTTCTAATTGGATATATATATCCAACTTTTACACGGGAAGACACCCGAGGACACCAAAACCTGCATATATATATATATATATATTTCATTTTGCTTCAAGGAGGGAAAACACCTCAGTTTCCAGTTTCCTGGTGTCGCTGTTGCACAACCAGAGAAGGTATCTAGTTGCACCTCTACTTGCATAAATATACTGATGCCCAGTTACTCAACAGACTCTGGGCTGGTTACGATCAATTCAAAAACTAGAAACACTATTAAATACAGTAGTTTTCTAAGCAATTCAGACTTCAAAGGAAGCTTAACCATGGTTTAGAATAGGAGCAGCCAACTCTGGCCCTGCTTGTTATTCTCTTATAACCTCTAAATACTGGTCATGCTGACTGGGGCTGATAGGAATTGTAGTCCAGCAATACCTGGAAGACCATAGGTTCCCCATTCCTGATTTAGAATATTGACTGAATTGATAAACCATAGTTTGCAATTGGCTGGAAAGTGAGATCTGGAAAATATGGCTTTAAATTTCAATCAAAATGCTTGCTGTGATATTATTTTTTTTAATTATTCGGTAGGTGCTGGAAGTTGAGTAGGGAGGGTGCCTATCTGACCTCAAGTGGAAGTTCCAGTTTATTTTCTTTCAAGTGCCCAAAATGACTAAAGGTAAGCATGCCTGTTTGGGTGGTGCAATAAAACATGTCTGTGGCTGAGTTGATTTGAGGAATTACTCGCACGACTGTATAAGCACCAATGCACTGCTGATGGCTGGGATGCTACTTCCAGTTGATATCAGACCACAAAGGTGTTATTCAAGTGATATAAAAGGAAAAACAAAATAAACAAAAAATAAATTCAACAAGATGGAAGGATGCACTTAGTACATCAGTCAGGCCTAGAGCTGCTCATTCAGTAGACGCCTTATTATTTTCAGTTGCCGTTCTTACTTGGGTTCTGCCATGGCCGTCCTTCGGAGGCCCATGATGAAACGCCCATGATGAAACGCAATCCCACTCTGTATCTGGCCATCGCTTATGGCAGGGAAAGGAATTTCAACTTCTGATTTACTTTCTAGGTCATGAAGTATATAGCCGTTTATTGCGTGAGCATCAATCCCTTCCACAACCTCTGCAAAATAAATGTCGATAAATTAGGGAAAGTGCAGAGTTGAGGGTAGTATACGAGAAGGATACATATCAAGTTGCCTCAAGAACATACATTTAGATCAAGTATTTATTATGTTATACGCACTAGGAATATGCAATGGAAATTCTCCCCAACCATGAAAAGACATTTTGAACATTCTTCAGAATCTTAGAATCTAAGAATTTAAGCTGAATTCAGCCAATAAACCATGTATTATGTCCTTCTAGATGTTCAACAACTACCCTGTTTTCTACAGTCCCTGATAAGCAGCAAAAACAAGGGGTTTACCGAGTCCCTGGTAGGTCATATATGAATCATATAAGGCTTCATTCAGTTTCATAGGTCTCATGTACATTACTGACAGAATTAAACAATAGTGACAGAGGAATTTTGTAATGTGGAAAGAAATGGAAACTCGTGCACCCCCACTCCTGTCAGAAGTCACCCCAAATCAAGGAGAGGCTAGATTCCAACTTCAGCCTATAGGCCAACATATATAGAGAGGGTTTTTTTGTTATTATGATATTATAAAAGGCATAGATGGAAGGAAAGGATCAGGCTACCCAGCAAATTAAATAAACAAAGTGGGGCAACAAGCACATCAGAACAATGAGACAGGATTTGTGATTTGCTAACATACCTCCCAGGCCCAGGTCTTTCAGAGCATTATATCCCCCTGGTTGCAGCAGTTCTCCAACTATCCTGTCAGGTTCCTTCAGATCCCTCTCAATTACTGTCACTTTTCTTCCATCCCTTGCCAGTACTGCTGCCAAAGCAGAGCCAAGCACACCGGATCCCACAATGATAACTTCTGGATCACACGGAGGGGTGAGATTTGAACCCATAGTTGTCTCAGTTGTGCTCTCAGGTGAGGTACCAACTTCCCTTCTATCCTGTGTAAAGATGAAGCCATAAGCAAAGCAAAACAAATGCATTTTAGGCTATTGTGATTACCATTTACTTCAAGGACTTGGGCTGACAAATGTCACAAAAGCACAGCATATTGAGGGAGAGAATTCTGTACATGATATATACACAGAGGAACTTGAGCTTCATATAATGCTCTTGGATGAAACTAATTATCTTCACTCATTCCAGTACAAGTTCAGGTTCTGTGACAGAATCAGCCTTGGGTGCCCCGGTGGATTATCTTCTTTAGGAAAGGAATGGAGGAATGAGAACTTGCTGATTCCCCTGGATCTCTCAGCGACTTTTGATACGGATGGCCACAGTATCATCCTCGACCACTCCTGGATGACCTCAATGAGTTGGCTACAATCATTAACATACCAAGTCCCATTGAACACAGTAGGAATTACCATAGTGCCAAGAAACCATGCACATAATTGCACTTGTAGTTCATTTACATTATGTGCTCCTCAAAATGGCAAGGAAGGATGTTGTTTCTTACCTACATATGCTAGATATAGGACAGATACCCTCTCCCTAGAAAGCTACGAGGGGAAGGGGAATCTGAAATCCTAGGAATGTATTACGAAGGAGCTAATGTTTGAGAATTTCAAATATTTCCTATTGTTTTAAAACATAGGAAAGAGATCTCAGTCCTGGGTTGTCATGCTAAGAGCCAACATACCTCTTTGGATTTCGGTTTCAACACCTTTGGAGAGCCTGCGTGGAATTTAGTCCAGAAAAAACCAAGGAGAGGCACAGCGGCAAGAAAATTAGAGAGCATTCCACAATGCGGTTGCCTGTGCTTCTGTTGCTTTAGTCCCCATGTCCGGTACCGATAGGACAGCAGCAAACCAATAGAGAACACCAGCATGGAAATCAGGACCTCCTTGTTGGCATAATTCAGCAAATCTCCACATTTCTTATAGACATAGATGAAAGAGGCAATGCCCAGAAAAGTCCACATTGTGGAAGAAGGGTGTGCTCTCTCACAATCACTGCTGGATTCCCCCCTTTTCGAGCTTGATTCTGAATAAAGTTCCTTGAACAGGGCTACACACACCCACACCCCATACAAATTGCGTTACGAAATTACAAAGATCCTCATTTCAAACCAAAGGAGGAGAATTAAAAAACTGTACTACAAATCCAAAAAGGTAAAAAAGAAAAATGCCAAGAAATTTAATACAAAACCTCTGTGGTCACAAAAAGCAGTTCCTCAGCTTAGGCACCAGGCAGGAAAACATAGTGGATTTGCAGCTCCACCTATCGCCACCCGCTATTTCTAGGGTGAACATGTCACTAGAAATGGCATTGTTCATTTAAATTTCTTCAGCCATCTGCTGGTTTCTGCCAGGACACGTATTTTAAGCCTCTTGACCCTTCAGTCAGCAGGAATAACTAAACAAACAAACAAACAAACACCCAGGAAGGTATTGCGTGTGTTTTAAAAATGCAAAATGTCACAATCCAACAAGGGAATCGGAATCGGATCTCCAGGTCCTGTGCTCCTTTCCCTCCTGCTCCTTCGTAAGCGATTCTCGCTTCACCTGTGAACAAAAACCAAAAAGTTACTAGAACTAGAGAGAGAGAGAGAGAGCGTGCCAGCCACCGCCATCCCTGCCAAAGTGGCTGGTGGGCTTTGCAGGTGGCACACCTGGTTGGCAGGAGAGCATGCCATCCTTGATAAAGGTGTGGAAATTTAATTCACAAGAATGAAGAACTGAAACGCATACATACATGAAAACCGGAGGGGTTTTCTTTTTAAAAAAGAAAAGAAATCAATGTGAGGGCTGCTCCTCTTTCCCTCAGCGACCCTGACAGGATTTTTCTGACAGGAAAAGGGCTCGTTCCTTTAGTCTAGTCCTGTGGATGGCGGAGCTGTGCCGCCCTCAGCCCCAAGCTCCTCCGGGAAAGAGACCTGGGCTGTTGGTCCTGTCTGATGGCCTCTCCTCCTCCACCACCTCAGGGAAATGGCTCGCTTATCTTCCCTGTCATCCTCTCCTCGCGGCCGCTCGCCTCCGCCCTCGCCGTGCAAAAGGCTCGCTTGGCGACCAAGGATGCTCTCAGCAGGTGAGGAGAGCGGAGGCAGGCGGGAGGGAGGCCACAGGAGAAGAGGGCGGGGTTATGCTAATAGCCGGCTGCCGGCTCCACTCCTGCCTTCGCCTCGCGCTTTCCACGGCCCAGCCCCTCTTGGCCAATCCGCCGCGCTAAGACGAGATGGTGCTATGGCGCTCGGGCCAATGGGAAGCGGCGGCGGGCGGGGTTTCGCGTCCCGCCGGAGCCTAGTGCGATGTGACGTAGGGCGCGAGAGGTTCGGCGTTCGCGGATAGGCGGAGAGAGGAAAGAGGGGTGGGAGGGGGGAAAATGAGGTGTTTGCCGTTGCCATGGAGCCGAATAGGGAGAGCGAAGCTGGACAGCGACCCTAGCTGAGACGTAAAGTGTGTTTAAGAGATTCAACGGGCGTCTGGGAAAGGCTTCAGGGTGCTTACTGCGCAAGTGCTTGGAGCATGCGCAGTGCGGAAGAGTGGGCCTCCTGCCCTCGCGCTGGCAACGCTGAGGGGAACGTGCCTGAGGAACTGAAGTGGGGAGGGCGTTCGCCGCGCGGCAGAATAAAGAGGGTTTTTTGTTGGTTTTTTTCATTTAAGCCACGGCCTGTGCTCCTGAGCATGTACAGAGTGCCTTTTGCCTCACCGCCACAGAATAACTCGCAGGCCATTGGGGACTGAGGAGAAGGAAGAAACTGCCACGGCCCGGCATACTTCTGTAGTGCAGTACCACTTGGTTCCTCGCTTTTAAACTACGTAAAAGATGAGGGGCAGAATAAAAACTAACGGACGGCGAAGCTTTGAAAATAACAACGAAGAGGCGGGGTCGTGCTGCTCAACCAATCGCAAGGCTGGGCGAGGAGCGCCTGACGTCACGGCGTCGCCGAGAGGACGTCGAACGACCGCGCGCCCCCGCCCGGGCCGAGATTCCGTTGCCATGGCGACCGCGCAGCGCTTGGGACCGGGGCGGCTGGCGCAGGAGGCCGCCGCGCTGGCTGCCGTCGTCCGGGGCTCCGTGGGGCCTCGAGGAGGGCACGTGCTGCTCACCCGCCCCACGGGGGAAGTGCTGCTTTCCAGGGACGGGCGGCGCGTGCTGGAGGCCTTGAACGTCGAGTCGCCCACCGCCCGGTAATCGACGGTCGCCGCTCCGCAGTTCCGTGGTCTAGGCCGCATCGTCCGCGTGAAGGGCTCGGGCGGGCCCCCTCTCTGGGGATTCGGGGAGGGCCATGGGCTTAGCCAGGGCGGCGGCCGCCCCGCCTAAATCAAGGAAATAAAGGAAAAATGCTTAAAGTAGAAATGGTAAAAAGTTTTTGACAGGTTTTCTGAGCGCTTGGGAGTGTCAAAAGAAGTAATTCGAAGCAACTGTGGTTGAGACATTGCATTCCGAATCTGGTAGACAGATCCAGACACGGGATGGTGACAGCTGGGTGCCCTGCCTCCCCCCCCCCAAAAAAAAACCCCATAAATCCTGGCTACACCCAGGAGGAGGAGGAGACAGTGTGGACTTCAAATTTTCCACATCCACCACCACTTTTAAGGTTTTCGTTTTAATTTTTAGCACTTCAGAAGATGCTGCTCATGGATCTCCCGTGCCCTGTCTAGCATTGCTCTTCAGCATATCGCTGTGAAATTTAGCTCTGTCTCACCAAGATTTGCAACTTAAGTGCGCATACTATTATTATAGTTGCCGGCCCACTCATGAAAACAATGAACAGGGTGGTGATACAATGACGACTACTGCAATCAATACAAGATTTTATTTATATTCATTTTTCCATGTTCTTTTTACTTTATTTTTATTTGATTTGGTTTTTCAAATGACAGTTTTACAATCACATACCCAACATACAACATAAACAGAAGATTCCAAAGAATCACCTGAACTTCCCTCCTCCCCTTTGTGGGTCCTATTGTTAGAAAAGATGCAGGTGGAAAAGTCTAATAATCCAAATCTTTTACATCTCCATTATATCCAAAAAGTCACCATTAAACTACAAGTGTTCTTCCAATTCTACTAACAATTTTAACTGTTCACAGGGGTTTTTAAGATAAATTATAAATATTCCTAGACACAAGTTAATATTACCAAGGCAACTATCTGTAAACAAACAAGAAATGTCCATAAAATGGCAAAAGTAGTTTCTTTCCCAAATAGGTTTTATCTTAAACAGTAGCAAACATGGTAAATAAAGAGTTCACTTGTAAAACAGTGCTCATTTCTTCTCTTTCCAAAATAGATCTTATCTTGAACCATTGCGTAATAGAGAGTCCACTTGTGATATACCAGTGGTTCAGCGCTCCGATGTCGTTCCATAATCCAACGTTTCATCACTAAAGCACTTAGTTATCGAGTTTTGTAATAAATAATATACGTAAACAACTTAAAGCAGGGGTGTATCTGTCCCCATCTGCATATTTCCATTGGGAGGAGCATAGAAAGAGGACAATGTCCTTCAGTTTGTTAAACCTCCTTTCCAGCTGGATACCAGTGCCCCTGTGACTGCCCTTCACCCTAAGATCCCAGGGCAGGTTACACCAATTGAAATCTAATGCTAAAAACAGCTTACAATCACAGAAACAAGGTGGGCCCTAAAAATGTACATCTTAGGTGTCAAAGGGGTACCCTTGATGGCTGCTCCCATCCAGATAGCTCAGATGGCCATAATCTATGACTTCCCTCACAGAGGCATCATTTATTTCAGTTGATATTGTCCCATGTTTATCATGGTCAAAAACACAAGAAGTCACATGCCCATCCACCTTATCTCCTAAACTGAAAGGCAGCCTTTCCTCATAGGGGAGTTTCTCGAGACCCTTGATCGCTTTTGCTGGTGTTTTGTGCACATTTTCCACCAACGTCATTTTTAAGGCACAGTGAACATAGAAACCATGACCTCCACACTGAAGCACTTTCACAGAAATATTGCCCCCCTCACAGCCTCATAGTTGCCAGTGGCCCATGTATGGAATCTGCCCACTACCATTGTGTTTAATGTCTTAGTACAGATAACTCGCATCTCAGGAAGGTTGTAATGTATGATGTTTCGTTGTGTTTTTATTGGAAGGTGCTCAATCACAATCTTCTGTGGGTGGGTGGAATAAATAAATAAATAAAAATGGAAACCCTCTGTTCCCCACTTTCCATTTACCGGTATTTATTTCCTGCACACCCAGCTGGTTTTCCTTGTTTCAGGCTCTGGGAAGGTCCATGGGAGGGCCCTGGGAACCTTCTCCCAGAGGCTGGTAATCAACAAAGCACCTTAATAGCTTCTGGGAAGGATGTGTGGGAGCTCTCAAAGTGTCCCAGAGGCCCATAAGAAAGGCTGTGCCTTGCTTCCAAATTCTGGGAAAGCTGAGTGAGGGCCCTGGGAGCTAGACCCTCTTGCCACCTTCCCAAAGCCCAGTGTATTTTAAAAAAGGTTTTAGAGTTTTTAGGGGTTTTTGAATGTTTTATGTAGTTTTTATGTAATTTTATGTAGTTTTGTGGTCGTTTTATGTAGTTTTTATGTAGTTTTATGTAGTTTTTTCAGTTTCATTGTCCTGCATGGGACAGTGACAATAAAGATATATCGTATAAACAGCCCCCTGACTTTGTGCAATTTTGCATTTAAAATCAGATCCCTGGAACCAAACTCACTTAGGTTGCAAGTTATTTGTATACTGGGATCTCACATAGAAACTGTCTGTATTTTTGTTTTTCTCCTGTAGATTTGTAGAAAAGAAATAATTCACTTAGAGATATTTCAAATATAGTAAGTCCGCAGTCTACGCAGGGGTTACATTCCAGGGATCACGCCTAAAGCCAAAATCATGTATAGTCAAAACACATTGGGTTCAGTCTTGGGTTGGATTGCCAAGGTCATTTTTCCTGGAATTCCACCCCCTTTCTGCTCCTATGTATGTATGTATGTATGTATGTATGTATTGTCATGCGCATAGAGCGGAATGCGCACAAGTTAAATGCACATAAGTTGTGGGCTTACTTTAAACCATTTGTTTCTCTTTGGCTTTTAACAGAATGATGATTTCATGCATTTCCGCACACTGCAATTTGACTGGGGATGGTGCTAAAACGTTCATCATAATTCTCTCCGTTTTACTTCAAGAACTTGAAAAACTTGTTGAAGGAGGTAGTCGTTCCTGTTATGAGAAGATCCAAGGAAGAGAGAATTGTAAAGAAAATTTTTACAGACTGAAACAAGTTTCCCAGCTTCTTATAATGATCCAGATGGACATTCTAGATTACATAGTGACAAGAGACCTTGAAAAGCATTTTCATTCAGTATTTTCTGTTTCTGAAAAAGAAATAAGTATGAGCACAATGGGGTTGGTACTGGAAGCTTATTTTTCTGGGAAAGTAGGAATCAATAGACAAAAGTTTCTTTCCCAGTTAAGCTGTGATTTCTACTTCAGAGTTACTGCTGGTAAAAATAGGGGTGAAGTCCTATGCTTTGTGGATGACTGTTTTGCTGAGTTGCACACTACTGTGACAGGCCTCCCTGTTTCAAGTTCAAGAATCCTAGATGGGCTTATTCTTCACAGAGACTTTGCTGTGTACTGTCCTGCAGACGGTGACAAAAGAGTTCTAGTTATAACAGAACCTATCCAGCCTGCTTATTCTGACTTGGGTGCTGAAGTTGTCATAACTGCTGAAAATCAACATGGGACATCTAAAACCTGGATTACAAAAAGAACAGAAGCTATTCTAAAGCACATGCGGGACAATGACATCAAGGTTTTATTGTCAAGTGTAAAACAACAGGAAGCTGTTCATAACTACGCAAAAAGCAGTGGCATATCTATTGTAGAGTGCCTGTCGCCAGAGGAGATATCTCTTATCTACAGGATCACAAATATTTCACCTTTTAAGCCATCTTTGGACAATATTCACACTGAAATCACAGAAGCCGCTGTTGCAAAATTTTGCCAGCCATTGCACCTTGGCGCCAAAAGATTTGTCCATATAGGCTTTGAAAGGACGTGTGCCCTTCAGCTCCACTGTGTGATTCTCTGTGGGCCAGTGCATGGGGTTACTGAGCAACTTGTTTGTGCTTTCCATGGCGCGTTCAAAATGTTGCGACAGATGTTTACGGTTGTTTGTCTGACTGAGCAAAACCTCTCTGAAACACTGCATAATAGTCAGCAGTGTTCTGATGCACAGCAACATTTTGTAGAGAAGCACACTGACTGCAGTGAAGTTCACGCCTGTGCCAAGCAGCCAAGACCTTGTGGGTTTGAAATGGAAGAGGACTCTGTTGTTTCTGTAGACAGAGAGTTGGCATGTTCATCCATGCATCTGCCTAACTCGGGCGTAGATTTGGTGCATGATGCCATGTGCTCAGAACTACATGAATGTGAATGTAATTTAGTTGACTTGCAAAAGGTGTCTCTGAAACGCAATCATCCAGAAGGAATGTTGAGAATGGACAGGAATGAATCACTTGCGAAAAATCAGCTTGCTCCTACCAGAGCAGAGAGAAGCATCAGTTCCAGAAATGTGCAGCTGCAACCCACTGAGGACAGTTGTACTAGGCAAGGCCATGGAGTTAAAGAAGCGGATAATATCAGAAGCCATATTCAGAGTAATTCCAGCTCTTACATAAAGGAGGGATCCGTTTTGCCAGTCGGCGGGATATTCGAGATTCTGTTACATTACTACCTGTCCTGCTATGCAAAGCGGTGCCAGTCACCAAATGTATCCATTATTTGTGCTGTAATTGCTGATGCATTGCTCAGTGTTCCAAAAACCCTCTGTAGGGCACAGAAAAGGGATGCTTTTCCTCAACTCTATCTTGAAGTTACCAGCGCTGTCAGAAATAATCAACCTCTTCTGCCAAATCAAGAAAGGTTAGAATCAGTGTCCTGTAAGTACCAATTAGTGGCTTCCATTCTTCAATGTGCAGCTAGGCTTTTAAGTATTGATCTTATTGTTGGCATTAAGCGGTTACCTCAGAAGACCGAAGAAAGTGATTCAGAAGCTGATCTGTGAATAAAGGGTTTTCGTATGCAAGTGATGCATGTGGCACTAGATGGCAATTGTGAGCTATGGAAAATTCAATATATTTTTCAAAACATAAAAAAGCATTTTCACAGCATTTTCATATGTGTCTAGATTTCACTAAAGTCTGTGTCAAGGCTTCAACCCCACCCACCAACCATTCTTTCCTCTGACTGCTCTATACAACTACCTTCTATTCTGATGCTGTTCTCCAAAGCAGCAGGCAAACCATTAACTAGTCCATGTAATGGGCAACTATCAAGTATTTATCACATTGATCTTTTGATTCTAGGGTGGCAATGTGGTTATAAATACTTTGATGAAATTAAAGAAATGGATCCGCTGCGGAGGTTTCTGGAATGACAAAGGTATGAAGCGAAACATTTGGGTCATCTGCAAAGTGGTGGCCTGTTTGCTGTGCCTGCTTTTGGGAACTGGCACTGAGAAACAAAGGCATGGATTGGTTAAGATTTGAACTGGTATATTTGCATTTATACTTATATTTAAATATATATAACTGGTATATTTGCATTTAACTTAAGCACCGTTGGCTGATTAGATTGGTCGTAACTAGGGCCAGGGCCTTTTCAGTACTGGCCCCAACTTGGTGGAACACTGTCACAAGAGATTAGGGCCCTGAGGGACTTGACATCATTCCGCAGGGCCTGCAAGACAGAGCTGTTCCGCCTGGCCCTTGGTTTGGACTCAGTCTGACCCTTATGTTTTCCCTCCCCTTATGGATTTGATCTATGGGCTACTTTTAAAATGAGGCTGCATTTTAATTTGCATTTTAACCTGTATTTTAAATTGGTGTTTTTTTTGTTTTTTCCCTATTATGATTTTACTGTAATTTTACTGGTGTTAGCCGCCCTGAGCCCAGCTCTGGCTGGGGAGGGCGGGGTATAAATAAAATTTATTATTATTATTATTATTTACACATCACTTACTATACACTGGTCTCACTGAAGACAACAGCATTCATCCAGCACAACCAGTCCTTGGTTTACTGCCCTCAGCTACAAATGATCTTGTACCAGCTCATCCAGTAGGAAAGGTAATGGGCTGTCTTCCTCCTACTTTTCTTTTTTTTTTTTAGCACTACAGTAATTGAATGCCCAAAACACTTCAGACGTGTTATCTCAAAAATCCCCAAAGTCATTTTGAGAGGTATGACATATCTATTTCCTTATTACTAATCTGTGGGGGCTAGAGAGAAAGTGGCCTGCTTAAGGCCATCTAGCAAATTCATGGACTTCCTGGTTTCTTGGTCAATATAGTACTTTCCTTGTAAGACCTAACGAGAATCTAGATGGAAAAGAAACACCTTGCACTGAGTACAGCAACTATGTAAGGTAAAAAGGTAAAGGACCCATGGATGGTTAAGTCCAGTCGAAGGCGACTATGGGGTTGCGGCGTTCATCTTGCTTTCAGGCCAAGGGAGCCGGCGTTTGTCCACAGCTTTCCAGGTGATGTGGCCAGCATGACTAAACCACTTTTGGCGCAACAGAACACCGTGAGGGAAACCAGAGCGCACAGAAACGCCGTTTACCTTCCCGCTGCAGCGGTACCTGTTTATCTACTAGCACTGGTGTACTTTCAAACTGCTAGGTTGGCAGGAGCTGGGACAGAGCAACAGGAGCTCACCCTGTCGTGGGGATTCAAACTGCCAACCTTCCAATTGGCAAGCCCAAGAGGCTCAGTGGTTTAGACCACAGCGCCACCCACGTCCCTTTGCAACTATGCAACAGTAAATTATATGCCAAAGTGCTGATTGGCATGCTATTATTATGCCAAAGGGCTAATTGGCATGCTTTGACTGTTGTGTGGAGGCACTTCCAGTTGTTCTGCAATAGTTGCTGTTACCACATGGCAAGGCCTTGGTTTTAAGTGCTCAAATTTTCTCCATGCCACCTAAATTTTTGTTTTGGGGCATTTAATGCAGTTGGGAGAAGGTTGGGCCCCATTGTGGGCTTATCTACACAGTTCAGCAATGGATTTAGAATATTCTCTGGGCACCTCCACGGTGGGGGTGGAGTTCAGGTGTATTCTACAACACTTCATTGATGCAATAATACTTCATTAGTCCATTATCATGCTATATTAGTTTTGTGATCCTTCCCAGCGTTACCACATTATTATCTGGATAGGCGTTATAGTGAAACAAATGCAGTGCAAAAGCCAACAACCCCAGAACGTTTGTGGAGGAAGAGATGGTACAAATTACAAACAATGAGACTGGAATCAATGTCTTCATTACAAAACTGAATGCAGTAATAGAAAGTGTCCCACACTCTTACCGTGTTGGAGCTGAAAGACAGTTCCTTTCCATCACTTTGCCTAAAAGAAGATTGGGGGTGGGCGGGAGAGATTGGGGAACTCCTTATGGCTGCTTGGACTGACTCACCTTGTACCTACAGCCTTGGTCTTCCTATTGGGGGAGTGCTACCCTCTCACCATTGGCACATCTGCATTTAAATGAACAAAACAATATTAAGAGCTCCAATAATGGATATCCAATGTTGTTTCTAGTTTGGACAGAAACACTTTCATTGAGACTGGCATAGAATGAAGCCACTGCTTTTCTTAGAACTGCAGAAAAGCAAAAGAGCCCCAAGCAGGAGCTCTCTGGTTACCATAACTCTAAGAGCCTCAAGGAAAGCTTTAGTCAAACTATCAAGGAAAGCTATGTGTTCATATTATTTCCCCCTCAATTTCACAATTTCTGGGGGTGGGGAGACTTGTCCAGTATTGCAAAATGGCACCCTTTTTTTGGAAAACCCCATTTTCGGGAAGAGATTCATCTCTGTCATTGCCTCCCCTATTTTCATTGACACTGCTGCTTATGCTGTATCTTTCACTGGTATTCAGCTGCCTTTGAGCTGCTTTAACACATTGCCTTCTGTTCCCATGTGAGCAGGTCCACCTAACAGTGGAGCATTCTTGTCTAAAATACAGCATGCCAACTCAACCACCATGGATTGTGGGCAGCAGCTGTCTCTCAGGTTCTCAGATTATTTTTTCTTTGCAGAGACCAGTCACAAAACTTATTAACAACAATAAATATTATTATTTATACCCCGCCCATCTGGCTGGGTTTCCCCAGCCACTCTGGACGGCTCCCAACAGAATATTAAAACACAATAAAACATCAAACATTAAAAACTTCCCTAAACAGGGCTGCTTTCAGATGTCTTCTAAAAGTCAGATAGTTGTTTATTTCCTTGACATTTGATGGGAGGGTGTTGCCACTACCGAGATGGCCCTCTGCCTGGTTCCCTGCAACCTCACTTCTCGCAGGGAGGGAACCGCTAGAAGGCCCTCGGAGCTGGACCTCAGTGTCCAGGCTGAATGATGGGGGTGAAGATGCTCCTTCAGGTATACCGGGCTGAGGCCGTTTAGGGCTTTAAAGGTCAGCACCAACAATACCCATGAGACCCTCTTCAAAAATAATGTTTGAACATAAAAAGCTACTTTTGTATGTGCTGTTAAGAGGGGATAATCTGCAGGCACACCAATTTTTTATCCATTTTTTATTTTATTTTAGTATTTTAAAATGGTAAACCACCTTGGGCGGCTTGACAGAAAAGCAGTATATCAACACAATAAATGAATACATAGAATAATAGAATTGTAGAGTTTGAAGGGACCCTGAGGGTCATCTGTTTCATCCCACTGCAATGCAGGAGTCCTGCCCACAGCCATCCCTGGGTAGAGTCAAACCACCAACCTTCTGGTTAACAGCCAGATGCACAGACCCGTTGCGCCACATGTGAGAAGTATTCATGCATGGGATCCCACAGCTGCAGTCTCAAGCAGTACCCTCCAATAGCAGATAGGTGCTGGCTGTCTTTCTTAGTTGTAAAGGTAAAGGTACCCCTGCCCGTATGGGCCAGTCTTGCCAGACTCTAGGGTTGTGCGCTCATCTCACTCTATAGGCTGGGAGCCAGCGCTGTCCGCAGACAATTCCGGGTCATGTGGCCAGCGTGACAAGCTGCATCTGGCGAGCCAGCGCAGCACACGGAACGCCGTTTACCTTCCCGCTGGTAAGCGGTCCCTATTTATCTACTTGCACCCGGGGGTGCTTTCGAACTGCTAGGTTGGCAGGTGCTGGGACGGAACGACGGGAGCGCACCCCGCCTTCATTCTTAGTTCTTACTTGACTTGAAATCCGAAGGGAGCAATCCTACGGACAGAATGCTGACATAAAGCAAAGCGGTGTAAAGTGACAGCGGATCCAAACCCTGTTCAGCAGCGGGTCTGCTGCTCTGCCTAAGTCTGGCAGAGGGAAAGCAAGCCTTTAAAATAGTCTCCTACATCAGACGAAGCTGGTGGGGGTTTAGGATCCAACCTAAGTCCATCACAACCCCCGAACATCACTTTTTGGGAATTCACACCAGTCTCGGCTGAGCCAGGATGAGCAAGTTACGCTGGCAAATGTTCAGTTGAGCTGCAGATCTGATCTGCTGCATCTAAGGTGCTTGTCCTGATGGATCTTGTCATAGGATTGCCCCCAAATAGCCTGTTTTAAATTATTTGTGGATACAGCTGGCAAAATGGCCAACCAACTCCTCATTACAACATGGAAATCCAACCTAGAAAAAGTCCTATGAAGGGAGAGGCTTGTGAACTTATTGGCTGAAGCCCCGACAGAATGCTGTGGGTCTTGGAAGACGGTTGGGTGTTTGAAGGCTTTAAAAGGCTCAGATACACAGATGAAGCCAAAATCTGTAGCCTGCTGTGTCCCATTCATTTAAATAGGAATAACCTGGCATAGATCCAGTAATCCCGGCCACTCTGAGGCTGGAGTTGTGTCTGCCTTGCAACATTACGTCATCCTCAACTTTTTCATTGACAAATTTGTGCTAGCTCCATTCCCTGATTACTTCAGCTCTCTTTATGGCTGGATAGTGGTGCCCTCTGGTGCGTATGTGTTGAAATACACCAAACGCTTGTTTAGGAGATCAGCTGCTGCTGTGTAATGTAGTCACTACCGTGCAAGGAAAATGCTGCTTTATTTGTATGCATTTGTAAGATTCTGAAGAGTGAAGGCCCTGGCAGTCTTTCAGGCTGCCGATAGGGCTGTAGCTCAGTGGTGGACCACATGCTTTGTGTTTGAAAGGTCCCAGGATCAATCCCTAGTATTCCCAGAGATGCTGTCTTAGTATTAGGCAGCTTCTTGTGCAGTGGAGGTTTAGTGATTCCCTGAGAATCATTGGATTCTCAGTTGAACTGGTTTTATCTGAAATGGCACTGAGTCTTCAAATGTAGGGTTACAGAAATGATCAAACAATGGCTCCATTTAAAATATCGTTTCTGACTTCATAAAGCATGATTTATCAAGCTGGGAACAATTCGTCAAGGCCAAGCCCTCCTCTCCTTAAGCACCACTTCAGTGCTATGCGTCTGGCTTGTATTAAGCAAGTGTTACCAGTACATACAAACTAGGGAACTCTGGCTTAATTTCAGGAAACAAGTCAAGATTATCCTTGCTTGATAAATGACATTAACCATTTCCCCGCTTATCATCCTTGCTTGTTAACCGACAATAAGCCGGAATCAGTGGCGTAGCGTGGGTTGTCAGCACCCGGGGCAAGGCAAGTAATTTGCACCCCCTAACCTGTGGATTTGCGCCTCCTAACCCGTGGATTTGCGCTCCCTAACCCTAACCCCCAGATGTTGCGCCCGGTGCGGCCGGCCCCCCCTGCACCCCCCACGCTACGCCACTGGCCGGAATTCCCAGTTTGGATGTAACTGGAACTCTGGCTTCATACAAGCCAGAAACAAATTCACCTAATGAGTTCTGTCAACAGGAACCCTATGCAAGGACTTGCATTTTCACAGTGGGGCTTTCTCTCCTGCCTATCGGGAATGGTAGGGCGGAAGGCAGGAGGAATGTAAGAACATAAGGAGAGCCTGCTAGACCCATCTAGTCCAGCATCCTCTTCTCACAATGGCCAACCAGATGCCTGTGGGAAACCCAAAAGCAGGGCATGAGACGAACAGCACTCTGCCCTCCTACCCTTTCCAGCAACTGGCATTCAGATGATTGCTAGCCCTGACAGTGGAGGTAGCTGATGTTAGAATTCCTGCTCCATGATTGCAGTCATGGGATTGTTGTCTATCACATGACGGTATATGTTTTGACTCCACTGAGTTGGACATGATGAAGACAGGATGTTTGTGTTACTGTGTCCGTGAAGTGGGACTATTGTCCTTTGTCCTTTCTCTCTTTGCTGTCTGATGCTAGAGAGAGAGGGAGCCATGTTGCAATGCTAAGTTGCTGAGTTCTGTTACGCAAACTGCAAAGACTCTGTGGATCCCTAAGTGTGCCGATGTCTGTTGGCATCGGTCGCTGTGATGTTCGGGCAGAAGAAAGCTTTTGAAGCTCCCAAACGATTGACCAGGAGGGAGAGAACATGCCAGTTGGGCATGTGTCTCTGCCAGGGTCCTACTCGAGTGTAGGACGAGCTCCTGACAGCTACAACTATATGACATTTAGAAGACATCTGAAGGCAGCCCTGTTTAGGGAAGTTTTTAATGACTGAGGTTTTAGTGTATTTTTAATCTTTTGTTGGAAGCCGCCCAGAGTAGCTGGGGAAACCCAGCCAGATGGGTGGGTTAGAAATAAATAATAATAATAATAATTATTATTATTATTATTATTATTATTATTAACAATGTGCTGCATGAAGAAGTACTTTCTTTCATCTGTTCTGATAGCTACATTGGATGTCCACAAGTTCTAGCCTTTTGAGGGACAAATACTTTTCCCTGTCCACTTTCTCTGTGCTGTGCATAATTTTATAAACCTCTGTCATGTCCCCTGTTCCTTGTTTGCCCTGAACTAAAAAGTCCCAAATTCTGCAACTTTTCCTTACAGGGGAGTTGCTCCACCCCTTGATCATTTTGGTTGCCTTTTTCTGAGAGCAACCGAAGATGGAGCCAGAGCCAATGACAGATGTGGCCAACTGATTCTAAGTGTGACCGCCATCTTTCTCCCTGCTGTGTTCTACAAGGGCAAAACAGATTAAGGAGGTGAAACCAGAACTCACTTCTACTGGTTTCAAGAAGGCAGGCAGGTGGGGACTGGTTATAGACAAACAAAGGTTAGTCAGGGGGTGCCCTGTTTGCCCTAACAGACCAGCTCCCACCTATTTTATTATTCCCTGCCACCTTGGGTGTCTGCAAGAGAGTTGGTTACTTCCCTCTTGATGAGACATAATCTGCTTTCATTTTTTTTTTTAAGTATGTCTCTAGCCCTTGTAGCATTCAGAGATTAGCAGGGCCAGCCGACTCATGAGACAAGGTGAGGTGACCACCTCGGACGGCAGAATCTACAGGGGCAGCTGAATGAAGCCCAAGCAACGGTCGACATTTAGAAAAGCAGATCTAGCCAATTCGATAAAGAGTCTAGAGAAAGACGTTCTTGGTTATTTTTTTATGACTTTCTACGTTGTTCATTCCTTGTGGAAAAGTAGTTATTGCCCTACAGGGAGGCAAGGGGACAGGTAACTGGGATTTTACTGTAGTGTCGTGATTGGTTAGTGGTGTGCCAACCCAAAAACAAAAGTTAGCAGTCAAGACAGGAGTTCATGTTCTTTCTAACTTTGGTCTAGTTTCATAACTAAAATAATGGTCCCCCCATCCCCTGAATTTGGCAAACATTAAAAACAAAACCTGCCAATGCCTATGCAGCTAAAATTTGCAGGAAAAAGTATTGTGGCTGAGAGACCATTTTCCCGGTGAATAATGCCTTATACAGGAACGACTTGCCAATAGCCTAGAAACTGAATGCACTCCATGAACGGTTTTAGCAGAACGTTTCAGGACACATTTGAGGGCTGTTCATATGCACACAATATTCAGCGCAAGCAACTCTGGTGCTAATGTTTTTTAAATTATATTCCATGTGCAGCTCGTAATGGAGCTTCTGGGTTCTGTTTTAGCCTTCGCAGAAAGGTTAATACTTTGCCAGCATTATTCCATGTTTAGGAAATGCTTTTGAAGTCGTCTTCAGAAGAATATTTAATGCTTATTACATAAGAACTGAATCCAATTAGGAGACTTGGAGAAAAACAGGCACCGCAGTACAAAGCAGATGCAGGCACAGTGCTTCTCCTTTTATTTTTATTTTTTAACCAATGAAAATGATGCTGGGGTGGTGTGGAGTAGAAAGGTGCACGGCCCAACCTGAGATGTGGTGGTTTCAAAAAATGCAGCATGGGCAAGGAGGCACTGAGCAATTTTCCCACCTGCAGGAACCTTGGAAGAAAGGGAGTCTGCACCCCTTAGATTGACCTTGCAGGTCTAAGCGTCACCTCACTCCACCAAAGAGATGATGAAGCAAAAATATTGCTGTTGAAATTTAGGGCACAGAGAGAGGTATCCCTGTTTTGCATCAGCCATTGTTCTTGTTGTGCCTCAAGGGATTTTGCTGTGGATGGAAGAGCTGAGTTGGTTTGCTAATGTGTAGAGAGTGAGGGAGACAGCAAAGAGTAATCAAGCATATGTATTTGTTTATATTAGCTTATTTATAGGTCAGCTACTAGCAAAGGTGGCTCAGTGTAGAGCAGCTTTCTGCACTGAGAAAAGTTGTTGGCACTCATCTGTCTTGAGAGACAATGGGGTGGGTGGGTGAAGTTAAACCGCTGTATTAACGGTACCAGCATGAACTCCCTGGGGTGGAATAATAATAATAATAATAATAATAATAATAATAATAATAATAATAATTGTATCCCACCCTCCCCGGCTGAGGCCAGTCTCAGAGTGGCTAACATCATAAAAACAACACAATATGCATAAAAACAGACATCAATTAATTAAAATACATCTTAAAATTAATTCAGACAAGTTAAAATCTGGGCAGGTGGCAATTATCAGGTTGGAACTGAGAGTGGCTGATAATTGCCAGGGCCAACTGTTTCCACTGACCATACAAGGACCTGTGGGCGGGTTGGGGGCCTCTTTCGGGCTTGTTTCATACAAGGAAAGTACATCAAATTGCATCCTGCCCAAAGGCCTGGCGGAACAGCCCCGTCTTGCAAGCCCTGCGGAAAGAAGCCTAGACAGTGTGTATGGAGGTCCTCGGCTGCCAAGATGACAAGCCCCATCCCCATTCTCAGCCTCGCTGATGTGGTGCAAAGGAAAGCAGAGCAATGCAATGCATTTGGCACCAGCTTGGCTGCAGGAATTGCCAGAAGGTGGCACACAAGGCACCAGCCAACCGTCTTAGGGACTCCACTCCAGATTTATGTAGAGTTTACTCCTTAGGGCTTATCTTCTCCCAAAGATATCCCACAAGGCAGCGGAGATCAGTTTTCCTTCTCCTAGATGGACAACCATTGGACCCACCATTGGTCTTGTTTGCTCAGTCCACCGGAGCCTGTCTTTGGGTGCAGGGGGAGTCCCTAGCTCACCAAGGGTTTGAGACCCATTGGCTACCCTCACTTGGTTTAGCTGGGGTGTGGCCACTGTCACATGCCGACAGCTTCTAGGAGCCACAGGAGAGAGCTGAAATGAGAAAAGACAGAAGTTTGAGCCCATCAACTCAGACAAATGAGAAGCTCCTTCGTCCCTGTGTTTGCAAACTGCTGATCCCTCTGACTGATTTGATGCCTGGTCACCGCCATGCATTGAGGGACATGCATGGCGCTGTGGGTTAAACCACAGAGCCTGGGGCTTGCCGATCAGAAGGTTCGTATCCCCGCGACGGGGTGAGCTGCCATTATTCCTTGGTCCCTGCTCCTGCCAACCTAGCACTTTGAAAGCACGCCAGTGCAAGTAGATAAATAGGTACCGCTCTGATGGGAAGGTAAACGGCGTTTCCGTGCGCTGCTCTGGTTCGCCAGAAACGGCTTAGTCATGCTGGCCACATGACCCGGAAGCTATACGCCGGCTCCCTCTGCCAATAAAGCGAGATGAGTGCCGCAATCCCAGAGTCGGCCACGACTGGACCTAATGGTCAGGGGTCCCTTTACCACCGCCATGCATTAGGCTGAACAGAGAACAGCACCCTTTGCCAGCACCCTCTGCCAGATGTTTAGTTTTGGGATATGATTCTCATCAGCCCCAGCCAGCGTATAGAATCATAGTGTATGTAACCTAGATGTTACATGTGTACCGTCTTATCTGATGAAGAGCTATGGAGAGCTTGAAAGTTTGAAATGTTTTTGTGACATTTTGGTTTGCCCCAATATAAGGATTGATTTGATAGCTGCAGATTTATGAGTTTCCCCACTTATTCTCATGTACCATCAAGGCTCCCTTTACGTTTGAAGAGAACGATGAAATTATGCAGACAAGCCAGCAGATGGCGTTGCATGTACGTTTGTCAAAAGCCGCATGCTTGTCCAAGAGCTCGGCACCAGGTGATCTCTGCTGCAGCAGGTGCTGCAACCTGGATGTGAGTTCACTGGAACTGCTGCAGCTGAAATGATATGAAGTGATACCATCCCATCTGGCTGAAAGCATGAACTGATTGGTTAGGGCAGCTAATTCAGGCTGATTCATTCAACTGTGGATTTAAAAGGCAGCATTTGAACCGGATTTAAAATCAGAGCTGCAGGCCTGTTGCAGCTGGCCTTGCTGGCAACACAGAGAGCACAGTTCAAACATCCAAAGCACTTTGTGAATGTTATCTCAGCAGCCCGAGGATGGGGAGCCAGCAGTTCCCCAAATGTTGTTGGACTCCAGCCCCCATCAGCCCAAGCCAGTATAGCCAATGGTCGGGCCATGTAGGGAGTTGTCCTCCAGCAACAAACTGAAGCCCATTGCTTTTTTTCTGCTCCTACTGCAAGGTAAACCAACGTTACTGTTATGAACCATCTTTGGATGAAGGGCAGTTACACAAATTAAATTAATTAATAAAAATAACAATCCATACATTGTAAACAAAAGGACTCAAGTTGAGAAGTACGATATGTAAAGGTAAAGTAAAGTGACCGCTGACCAGTAGGTCCAGTCGTGGCCGACTCTGGGGTTGCGGCGCTCATCTCGCTTTATTGGCCGAGGGAGCCGGCGTACAGCTTCCGGGTCATGTGGCCAGCATGACTAAGCCACTTCTGGCGAACCAGAGCAGCGCACGGAAACACCGTTTACCTTCCCGCCGGAGAGGTACCTATTTATCTACTTGCACTTTGACGTGCTAGGTCAGGGCGAGAGAGGTAAGGAGCTTAGCTTGGCGGAGATGGAAAAATGCCGCCTTTGTTATAGCTGCATCTTTCATAAGTTTTCATAAAAGCCCTATATGATGTTCTTATAAACTCTCCCCCCAAGTTTCATAGCAGCAGGGATGCAAAGAATCAGGAGATCAGAGATCTCCCACAACACATGTACCGTAGATTCCGGCGTATTAGGCGACTGGGCATATAAGACGACCCCCCAAATTGGAGGGTCGACTTATACACCCAGTCACCTAATACGCGGCAGCTTCTCCAGGCAGCTTCCTCCCAGCGCGGAGCCCGCCACCCATTGCTGCTGCCCAGCGAACCCATACCCGGCGTATAAGACAACCCCTGACTTTTTAGAGGATTTTCCGGGGTTAAAAAGTCGTCTTCTACACTGGAATCTATGGTAGTCTGATCTTCAGCTTCATGGCCAGGTGGGGATTTGAACCATCATTGTCATCCACTCCCAGCCCCCTGCTTCCCAGCCTATAGATCTGAGACCGCAAAAGCTATGTCAGGAGATACTGCCGAACTCTCCCCACCATTGCAGAGGAAGTTTTGCAGAATCCAGGAGAAGAGTCGGCTGAAGGTGCTTTTTAGCTGAGCACCGCAAGGAAGCCTTCAAATCAAGGCTCTTGCAGCAGAATGGCCCAGGAGGAAAGGCAGTTTAAAAATGAGAAAAATCCTTCTCTGTGACTGAGGTTTCCTTTAAGCCCTTATAAAACTTTAAATATGATTAATAAGTAACTGGGCTTGTCAAGCGCCAGTTCTGCTCTGACCCTTCTGTGAACTTTTTCTCTGCTCTTCTCACAGCGGTTTATTTAAAGGTGCACAGCTGTTAAGTAGCAGGGAAAATGAGCATTTCTGAGAAGTCTTCTTAATAAGCCACATGGTGCAAGGATAGACGTATATTTTTAAATGCATCGATCCATGCATTTAACTCGGCTCTTAGGTGTGAAATCGGCTGAATCTTGAGCTCTGGGCTTGGATACCTTCAAGTCAGTCTTCCCCAACCTGGTGCCCTCCGTATGCTGTTGGACTGCACATCCCATCAGCAACATGCCCAGTGGTCAGAGAGATTATGGGAGTTGTTGACCAACAACATTGGGGTGTGTGTGTACCACTACAACGTCTTGGCTAGAAAAATGTGAGCGAACTCACGTTGGTGTGTTGTGTACCAGGGGCATGGATCTGCTGGGCTGTGGACCAGGTACGACCCCAGAGACTTTCCTGTCCATCCCACAGTGACTGAAAGTCACTGTCGTCGTATTTTGGGATGGGAGCGTGACCAAATGAGTGGCGGAGGCATGGTGCATATTTCCTTTTCGAAAGAGAGACATGGTAGTATATCATCATTATTATTAACATCTATCAGCATTTTGTTATTGATTTCTCTTTTTAAAAACCACATTTTTGTATGCAGTCTTGACTAATACACACATTCTGGCAAGCAATTTCCCCGAATATAATGCAGCTTTGTATGTTATTTCCACACATATATGCATTTTTATGTACAATTTCCCCCAGTTATATGGATTGTTGCACACATTGATTGGTTGGAGAACAGCATCACAAGATTTGGAAAACAAAGAATTTCATTGGATAGCGGTTCTTTGGTTCGTGTACTTGTTTGAGAATGCACATTAGGTAGTTTCTCATTAAAATGCAAACAAAGTAACATTTCTCCCCCTTCCCTAATAGTATGCAAAGCTAGTCAAGTTATTTTGGCACCTCAGACAGGAAATCTCACAAAATAATAATTGTATCATCATCATCATCATCATCATCATTATTATTATTATTGAAACCATTATATTTCCTAGATTCTCCTAGGATCTAACCCCTTTCCCCCCACAAATCACTCCCAAAAAAGCAGAGGGGAAAACTTCCGCACTGTCTCTTCAGCAAGCACATACTTTAGAGATCTCTCTGAACTGCACAGTAATGTGCTCTGAGCAACGCATCTGACAACTAAGGAAAGAACAGAGCAGAAAACCCCATGGCAACTCACCAAGGACCGTGCTAATGCAACATAACCTACTTTTTTTGCTGGGGAATACTGCGAGTTACGATAGCAACAGCGTACAGTCATATTTGCAAGCTCTGGATCTGCCATAGGAAATCAAGCTAATGCAAATGAACTGTGCCTGCCCTATCCCGGCTCTTGTTTAATACCGCCAGTTTAATATGGTAGTAAAAGGTAAAGGTACCCCTGCCTGTACGGGCCAGTCTTGACACTCTAGGGGTTGTGCGCCCATCTCACACAAGAGGCCGGGGGCCAGCGCTTCCGGGTCACGTGGCCAGCGTGACATCGCTGCTCTGGCGAGCCAGAGCCGCACACGGAAACGCCGTTTACCTTCCCGCTAGTAAGCGGTCCCTATTTATCTACTTGCACCCGGGAGTGCTTTCGAACTGCTAGGTTGGCAGGCACTGGGACCGAGCAACGGGAGCGCACCCCGCCGCGGGGATTTGAACCGCCGACCTTTCGATCGGCAAGCCCTAGGCACTGAGGCTTTTACCCACAGTGCCACCCGCGTCCCACAAAAAACTTCCAACGAGGATGGTAGAATGAAGGCCAATTCAGGGGCTGCTCACACAATCAACAAGTGTGCAGTTGTGACAGACAAAGCAGTGGAGAATGCCGTGCATATTGGACCCCAGTCGCTTGCGCAATCTCTTCTCCTCTGCAAGATCTGGGCTTGGGTGCACCTTTCGCAAAGCAGCCTCAGAAATGTTGCTTTTGCGTTAATGTGCCACAAAATCAAATGGCAGTGGGTCCTCACCTAACCCACTTGGTACCAGCTGCATCAACACACGGAAAGACTTTTCTTGCCATTTTCGCATGCCCAGATGGCTGCATGTGTTACAACACTAATATCCCGTCTTTCCTATTAAGCAATGCCCATGGCAGCTCACAACAAATTTCAAAAAGCAGCCACCATCACAACAAACCAGCTTAGAAGATCAAGAGGCAGGAGAGAGAGAAATATATATCACTACCGTAAAACTCATCTCCAGGGAGTCAATTAAAATAATTGGCTCGACAGGGCAAACACCTGTCAAAAACAGGAGTTCCAGAGATCCAGCGCTGCCACCAAGAAAATTCTCTCATGTTTCCTAGCCAGCCTCTTTTCAAACATTGGAAGGATCTGCTGGAGGGCCTCCCCATCAGAACCTAATGAGCAGGCAGTCTGTTATGAGAGGTGAGAGTGAATAACCAGCAGCCCAATCGGTTTTGAGCAATGGCACAGTTCCAAGGCAAGGCTTCAGCAGTACCCTGGACAGCTCCGTGCAGAGCTTAGGGAGGAGACTCTCTAAGAGCAAAACTCGGATGTTGCTTCAGCAGCAGTCATTCCCAGACTGAGCCTTAAGTAGGAACTTGGGTCTATCTCATTTGCACCTTCAGTCTTTGGAGACAGGAGCCTCTGCATATGTAGGGGGCAGTCTGCTGTGCTTTCCTTTGGGAGGAAAGGCAAGATATAAATTTAATTTTAAAAAAGTCCTCTGACAAGAGTAGGGGAGACTTTGCTTCCCACTAGGGCTTCTGCGCTGGAGTCCTCTGTGGAGTCCAACACAATAATTCTTGCACCAGAGAGGCACTGGCTCCTCTTGCACAATTGCTTTTGAATGGTTATGTTCATCTGAGGACAGTTCCTTCCACCACTTTGAAATCCCCAGGCTCATCCCTTGAAGGAGCAGAATTTGAGCCCAGGTCATGACATCTGCAACTGTGTAGTGTTCAGTTATGCAGACTACACGGATCCTCAGCGAAGTGTTCTAGTTCCAGCTCCGTAGTTCCAGTTCTAGAAAACTCGCTGCCCCTCAGTTGGAATCAGATGCCCTTTCTGAAGGCTGTGCCAAGGTACAAAGTCCCCCATGCCTCACAGGATGTTATTTTCATGCAATATGTGTGGCAGCATTGGGGTTGTGAAGATACAGTGGTACCTTGGTTCTCAAATGCATTGGTACTCAAACAACTTGGAACGCAAACACTGCAAACCCAGAAGTGTTCTGGTTTGCGGACTTTTTTCAGAAGCCAAACGTGCTCCGTTTTGAGTCTTACACTTCCGATTTGTGTGCCACACTTCCATTTTGAATGTTACACTGTTTTTGCTATTTAGTTTGCGTTTTTGTTTTTGCAGCTTTTTTGTTTTTTTGTTTTTGTGACTGTGTGGAACCCAGTTCAGCTACTGATAGATTGATTGTGTGACTGCAGTACATTGTTTATTGCTGTCATTTTATGGATCAGTGGTCTCGTTAGATAGTAAAATTCATGTTCTAGGGGTTGGAACGGATTAACCCATTTTACATTACTTTCTATGGGAAAGCGCACCTTGGTTTTGGAATGCTTTGGTTTTGGAACGGTCTTCCGGAACAGATTAAGTTTGAGAACCAAGGTACCACTGTACTAAGCAAGAGCATCACCTCTAGTGAAGCATCTTCACTAGTATAATCTCAACTGAACCTTTACATAGCAGAGCCATCTGCTTACAGCCCAAATTCCACCCATCAGCTAAACAAGGAGAACCTGGCTAGGATTCTTAAGTGCTGGTGCCTCACTTTGTGCCCTAGTAATACTTTCTGCCACCTCAGGAAGAGGATATAAATGTGAGTGAAGGGTTATTGGTGACTGGTGTGCTGACAGGGAAGAAGACATAGCATCTGGCCAATGAAGTAGAGCTGAATATGGAGGCTTATTCCTCATGGTGGCTTGCTTCCTAACATGCCTATCCACTTTAAGATCACCACCTGCAATATCTGAGGATTTGGCAATGACAACTAAGTAGCACTTTGGAAGGCTCTTTGCCCACAAAGGACCTGAGTTGTGTAAGTGCACTGCAAAGTGCTTTGCAAAGTTCACATTAGGAATGTAGGAACATTGGAAGCTGCCTTGTACTGTGGAAGACCATCTAGCCCAATATTTCCTACACTGAATGGCAGTGGCTCTCCGGGTTTCTGGCAGCCCTTCCTGCAGATGCCAAGGATTGAACTTGTTAACTTCTGCATGCAAAGGAAAGCTCTACCACTGAGCTTCTTCCCATTACAAAGAATAGAAAACTGAGATAACTGTCTCCGATTCCTGATCCTCATTCATCTTTTTGTTCCGAAGCCTATACCAGTTGATTCAATGAAAGCTTAAAACCCCAGCAAATACCGGTGGATGTAAAGATTTGCAGCTAGGGAGCCACTAAGCAGAAAATTTACAGCGTGCACGAGAATTTAGGAAAGACCACATCAGTTAAAGCATCCTTTCTTCTAGGTAACCACCCTGCCTTCCACAAGCAATTAGCCAGATCTTACAGAGAAGTTCAGAAGCCGGTCGAAATGGCAAGGCGTCGTCTTGAGTATTTATAGGGTCTTTTTAGAAAACTGTTTATGCCAGTGGACCTTGCAATAGCCCGTGGCAACGAATTCCAAGGGCTGATTACATTTTATGCAAGGCTCTTTTCCAGTCTATTTCTCGCACATGTTGGCTCATGATAAAACATTAAAATAACATGATACTAATCGTTCCATGGGCTGGATTAATGAGCCGCAACCCCACCACCTGAGCAGCGAGCGGAATTTTCTCTGCCGGTCCCGAACAGTGTTTTTGCTTGCCTTCAGACGCTCCGTCTCGTTAGGTCAATTTCAGCCATGATTTGTCAAGCATTATTAAGCCATCAGTCCAATCAGGTCTCGATGTCAACCACAGTGATTACTTCACAGCAGTTGAGCATTCTGAGACAGCTCCCTTTATCTAGAAGAGCGCAAGAGGAGTCCAGCAAAATAGAGACGAAAGTGTACTGTTTGAAGCAGCGGCTAAGTGCCCCTGGACTCTCACAAACAGGCTGTGAAGCTGATAACCTACTTTTTCCTCTTCCTTGAATCTGTAGCAGGAATAGCCTGCCTCTGAACCTGAATATTCCATTTTTAGCCACCATGACAAACCTCTGCTTTCTTCCTGCATTTATACGTTGCCTATCCGCCAAAGCCCTCGGACCAGTTTGCAGTTTAAAAACGACGGCTTACAAATGATACAAAGAGATTATTAGAAAAACATGGCACAAATGATACAAAAGGAAAAAGGAGCCTGGGGGGAAGAGGAAAAAACAAACATCTGGTGGTGATTGTATTTACAGCGGTACCCCGAGTTAAGTACTTAATTCGTTCCGGAGGTCCGTACTTAACCTGAAACTGTTCTTAACCTGAAGCACCACTTTAGCTAATGGGGCCTCCTGCTGCCGCCGTACCACCAGAGCACAATTTCTGTTCTCATTCTGAAGCAAAGTTCTTAACCTGAAGCACTATTTCTGGGTTAGCAGAGTCTGTAACCTGAAGCGTATGTAACCCGAGGTACCACTGTACAAATATTTTTTAACCTCCCCTTTGTTGACTGAGGTCCAGTTCCAAGGGCCTTCTGGGGGTTCCCTCACTGCAAGAAGTGAGGTTACAGGGAACCAGGCAGAGGGCCTTCTCGGTAGTGGCACCCGCCCTGTGGAACACCCTCCCTTCAGATGTAAAGGAAATAAACAACTATCTGACTTTTAGAAGACATCTGAAGGCAACCCTGCTTAGGGAAGTTTTTAATGTTTGATCTTTTATCATGTTTTTAATATTCTGTTGGGAGCCACCCAGAGTGGGTGGGGAAACCCAGCCAGATGGGCGGGATATAAACAATGACAAAAACAACAACTTCTAGATAAATTGCAGTGATTCCAATGATGGGAGGGTGAATCTTCAGCTCTGCCCGACATTCGCTGCTACTGGCAGGACAGAGATGGGGAAATTTGGAGAGGGGTGAAGCTAAGTGGTAGAGCACCTGCTTTGAATGCAGAAGGTCCCAGGTTCAATCCTGAGCACATCCAGGTAGAGTGATTCCCTACCTGAAATCATAGAGAACCTCTGCCAGTCAGTGTAGAAAGTACTGAGTTAGCTGGACCAATGGTCTGGCTCAGTATAAGGTAGCTTCCTATATTCTTGCACGAGGGGAAGATCATTTCAGTGGGAAGGGTTGTAACCCTGTGCATGCCAAAGGACTCAGGTTCAATCCCCCAACATCTCTCAGTGTAGACAATATCACGGTAGACTAATGGGTCTGACTATGTATCAAGCAGCTTCCTGTGTCCCTAAATTCTCAGTATGATGAGATGGCATTACATCATACAGTTCATTTCATTTCATTTCTACAGTGGTACCTCGGGTTACATACGCTTCAGGTTACAGACTCTGCTAACCCAGAAATAGTGCTTCAGGTTAAGAACTTTGCTTCAGGATGAGAACAGAAATTGTGCTCTGGCGGAGCGGCAGCAGCAGCAGGAGGCCCCATTAGCTAAAGTGGTGCTTCAGGTTAAGAACAGTTTCAGGTTAAGTCCGGACCTCCGGAACGAATTAAGTACTTAACCCGAGGTACCACTGTATTTTTATTTTATTTTATTTTATTTGTTCAACACACAACAACAAAGGACAAGTTCAACCATGATGAAAGTGCCATCAGTCGCACCTTACATAGAGAATTAATATAAGTTTCATAATCCTTAAACTGTAATGGTCTCTTCTTGATAAATCCGACTTCCCATCTACTCCATAAATCAATTTACCATTCTTTACTGCCTATACATGTTGTTACTGTCATCTCAAATCACATTCAAAATATGCTTAATCGTATAACAAGTGAATGATATTGCTGGAGTTATTCAAATGCCACTACGGATTTTAGGTCAGTATTATTAATTTTCAAATATATTTTAAGCACTTCCCATTTTGAAATGAATTCTTTCCTTGGTTTGTTCTTTAATTTTTCGGATAAACTATCTAATTCAGCATAATCATCATTTTTTGGACCCACTCTTGTCTTGAGGGAACTTTTCCACTTTTCCACATTGTAGGTATAAGAACCCTCGCTGCCACCGTTGTGTAGAGAAAAATATCATTAAATTTTTTGGGGAAATCTGTATCAATAATACCCAGTAAATATGCCTCTGGCATCATACAGTTTGTTTCAATCTTCATGATCAGGGATGGGCTTGGAAGGGAGCGAGATGTGAATTCTCCCCACTTGAAAAAGGATGCCCAAATTTAGGGTTGGGTGCAGCCTCTCTTCAGCCGGGCCTCAAACTAAAGCCCAGAGATTCTCAGGGAAAGGTCTGGAAGGTGGGGCGGGGGGGGTAGTGAGTGGGTGGGTGGGTGGGGAATCTGGTGAGAAATGCTCCTACAAATTGCCTCTGCCCAATTTTCAGCAATTTCCCTGGCCACTGCAGCTGCCTCCTGCATTCCAGGTCTTGCTTTGGGGTTTCCCCAGCCCTCGGAAGAAGCTGTGCAGAGTGTGGGTGTGTGCAGGAATGGGAAAGAGCCATCGCATGAGCTCACATCACTTTCAAGACAACCTATATTTATAGGTTTCTTCTCAGGCATTCAGTGGTTCCCAAGAAGTCTCACAAAGTAAATAAAAGCAAACCAAATCTGAGAATACGAAGGGTTGTCTCCAATTATGTCCTATTCAGAGTAGATCCATTGAAATTATGTTGGTTTTTTATATATATAATTTGGTTTAAAAGCATAAAGGGAGAATTCTCTGGGTGCTTAGATCCAGGTTTGGGGGCAAGTGCTCTTCCTGGAGAGAGGCGCAAAGTAAAGCATGGAAATATTGGCTGTTAAAATATCTCCCAAGTCCTTTCCCACTTCCCTTCGCATAGAAGGAGACCTTTCATTTGGTCAGTGGAAAATGGTTTACTTACAATCTCTTCAAAGGTCAGATTCATGTGCTTTTCCGTACAGCAGCAGCAATTCCCAGAAGTCTCTGAAAATTGTAGCTCTGGGAGGGCAATATTGGTCTCCTAACAACTCTCAGCAACCTTAAGAAACTGCAGCTCCCATAATTCTTTGGTGGGGAAGTGGTATCATAGTGCTTTTTAAATGTATGGTGTGAATGTGGTGCTCCTAATTGATGGTATGTGGAGCAGGTCTTCTCTAGCAAATCTGAAGACTGAGAAGGTGAGGTCTCGGAAAAAAAAGTTCTGATTAAGGAGATTTGGAAAGAATCTTCAAAAATTCACAATTGCTTCCTTTCAACTGACATCAGTCTTAGTACCCAAACAGAGCAGGAAACGTAGCTTACATGTGTTTTGAAGAAAGCTACAAACATGCTATTTGTGGATAAGATGAAGGCAGAATTGGGGGGTGATACAGTTGGAGACAGACAGCTCACAGTTAAGTTCATCTGTGCAAGATAATGCATTCTTTGTTGACCCAAATCCTAATCCAAAGGGAATTAGCCTTACATAAGCAACCAGTGGAGCAAAAGAGGCTATTTGCTCCAGTCTGTTAAAGTACATCCCATTCAAAAAACATGTCCCTGGGTCAGAATTTAATTGCTTTCTGAAAAACCACTACATTGCATGGAGTTGCCCTGTAGGCAATTCCAAACATGTCGTTCTTCAAAAGGGGAAAATAAAAGTGGTGGTGTGGAGAAAAGTCTCTGCTTGGAATGTCTTTTTCTGTACTGTGTGTGACCTCACACCTGCTTAATCTATGCTCTCTACAAGTCATTGGAAAACATCTGGAAACTTCAACCGGTACACAATAGTTGCACCAGGCAGCTGGTTGAAGTGGGTCATTCAGAGCACATTATACCCATCTGACTTTATTTGCAATGATCTTCTGTTTGGTTCAAGGCTCAATTCAAAGTGCTGGTTTTAGCCTGTAGAGTCCTAAAAATATTAGAACCTGGATACCCTGGCCTGTCGTTGCATCTTAAAAAGCAGACATCACCTTGCCAACAAAGGTCCGTATAGTTAAAGCTATGGTTTTCCCAGTAGTGATGTATGGAAGTGAGAGCTGGACCATAAAGAAGGCTGATCGCCGAAGAACTGATGCTTTTGAATTATGGTGCTGGAGGAGACTCTTGAGAGTCCCATGGACTGCAGGAAGATCAAACCTATCCATTCTCAAGGAAATCAGCCCTGAGTGCTCACTGGAAGGACAGATCGTGAAGCTGAGGCTCCAATACTTTGGCCACCTCATGAGAAGAGAGGACTCCCTGGAAAAGACCCTGATGTTGGGAAAGATGGAGGGCACAAGGAGAAGGGGACAACAGAGGACAAGATGGTTGGACAGTGTTCTTGAAGGTACTCAAATGAGTTTGACCAAACTACAGGAGGCAGCGGAAGACAGGAGTGACTGGCGTGCTCTGGTCCCTGGGGTCACGAAGAGTCGGACACGACTAAACAACAACAACAACAAACAACCCTGGCTTGAGTGCCAATTAGTTTCTGGGCTTGTTTTGACCTATAAAGCTTTAAATGGCTCAGGACCGCAATACCTCAAGGACCGCCTCTCCATATGAACCAACCCAGACCCTGTGATCATCTCAGACCCTTCTTTGTGTGCTCTCTCCATCAGAGGTCCAGAGGCCTTTTCTGCAGTGGCTCCCCATTTGTGGAACACCCCCACAAAAAGTGGGGGATCGGGGGGGATCCTGGAAATTACAGACCCATTAGCTTAAGGTCTGTCTGGGGTGTGTGTGTGGATATTTAGTTAGTGAATTAGTTGTACCCCACCTCTTCTCCCAGTGCAGGACCTAAGGTGGTTCACATAAAAATTAAAACAGAAACTACTTAAAATACACAATAAATATAGATTGATGGGGCAGTATTGCTAAAGATATAATTGGGTGCACTCTCCCTACCTTGGATCAAATCTATGTTTCCAGGTGCCATAAGAAAGCTGCAGAGAAAGTGCAGGATAGTGCGCACCCCGGAAATGATCTCTTTCAGCTTCTGCCTTCTGGAAGAAGGTACAGGGTTATAAAGACGAGGTCTAGCTGCTTGAGAAACAGTTTCTATTCAAATGTGATTTTGGTTTTAAACACAGTGTAAGGTGGTCTCTATGGGAGGATATTGTATTTAATTATGGTGTATCAGAGTTTTAGGGGGCTAACCAGGCTAGGATAGCAGGCTTGTTGGTTTCTAAATGTCTGATGTAGATTTTCCATTTCGTTGTTCTGTATGGGACAATGACAATAAAGATTATCGTATCGTATTGTAAGATAGGCTGTTTAGATGACAAGACACCCCCACCCCCTCGGCCTTGCTGATGTGGTCCAAAAGAAAGCAGAGCAATATGTTTGGCACCAGCTTGGCTGCAGGAGTTGCTGGAAGGAGGTGTACAAGGTGCCATCCAACCGTCTTAGGGACTCCACTCCGTATTTGTGTAAGGTTTACTCCTAAACCTTTTCTTCTCCAGAAGGTATCCTGCAAGGAGGTTTAGTATCAGAGTTTTCCTTCCCCTAGATGGGTTACCTTCCCAGGTTGACGAGCCCCACTTGCCCCTCACTTCCCTCTATAGCACATGCAGAAACCCCCTTCTTGACCGTTGGACCCACTATTGATCTCATCTGCTCAATCTGCCAGAACCTATCTTGGTGTGCAACTCACTGAGGCTTTGAGACCCATCGCTACCCTCACCTGGTTTAGCCAGCTAGTTGAAGCCATTTCCTGGGGTGTGGCCGCTGTTACATGCTGACAGCTTATAGGAGCCACAGGTGAGAGCTGAGAGCAGGATGGGGACCAAAGATGGACAAACTACCCCTACCCCAGAAGAAACATGCTGTGACCTACACCAGAGGTAATACCCTTCCCCTAACAACCAATACACCCTGGCGGGGTGGGTGGGTAGTGAGCCAGTGTAGTGTAGTGGTTCAGAGTGGTGGACTTGTAATCTGGTGAACCAGGTTGGCTTCCCCGCTCCTCCACATGCAGCTGCTGGGTGACCTTGGGCTAGTCACACTTCTCTGAAGTCTCTCAGCCCCACTCACCTCACAGAGTGTTTGTTGTGGGGGAGGAAGGGAAAGGAGAATGTTAGCCGCTTTGAGACTCCTTAGGGTAGTGATAAAGCAGGATATCAAATCCAAACTCTTCTTCTTCTCTTCTTCCCCCATCTGCAATACAGACACACACATCAATCTATAAATTAATTGTACAATGACTCTTTCTTTCTTTCTTTCTTTCTTTCTTTCTTTCTTTCTTTCTTTCTTTCTGTTGCTCAGATGGATAATAATAATAATAATAATAATAATAATAATAATAATAATAATAATAATAAATTTTATTTATATCCCGCCCTCCCCAGCCGAAGCCGGGCTCAGGGCGGCTAACAACACTAAAACAATGCAACATTATAAAAACATTATAAAAATTAATTAAAATACAAATTGATGGCAACCATAAACTAAAGTTTTGTAAAGATTGCCAAAGGAGGGAGTCAGGCTGCGCCCTGACCAAAGGCCTGGTGGAACAGCTCTGTCTTGCAGGCCCTGCGGAAAGATGTCAAGTCCTGCAGGGCCCTTGTCTCTTGCGACAGAGCGTTCCACCAGGTTGGAGCCGCAACCGAAAAAGCTCTGGCTCTAGTTGAGGCCAGCCTAACCTCTCTGTGGCCTGGGACCTTCAAGATGTTTTTATTTGAAGACCGTAAGTTCCTCTGTGGGGCATACCAGGAGAGGCGGTCCCGTAGGTACGAGGGTCCTAGGCCGTATAGGGCTTTGAAGGTTAAAACCAGCACCTTAAACCTGATCCTGTACTCCACCGGGAGCCAGTGCAGCTGGTATAGCACCGGATGAATGTGATCTCGCAGCGAAGACCCCGTAAGGAGTCTCGCTGCGGCATTCTGCACCCGCTGGAGTTTCTGGGTCAGTCTCAAGGGCAGCCCCACGTAGAGCGAGTTACAATAATCCAGTCTGGAGGTGACCGTCGCGTGGATCACAGTGGCTAGGTCAGGGCGAGAGAGGTAAGGAGCCAACTGCTTAGCTTGGCGGAGATGAAAAAATGCCGCCTTTGTTATAGCTGCAATCTGCGCCTCCATGGAGAGGGAGGTATCGAAGATTACACCCAAACTCTTAACAGACGGTGCTGGCACTAATTGCACCCCCGCAAGAGATGGGAGTTGCCCCCTCAATCTCATATCGTCCCGTCCCAGCCAGAGGACCTCTGTCTTCGAGGGATTTAACTTCAACCGGCTCCCACGTAACCATCCAGCCACAGCTTCCAAGCATCTGATCAGTGTGTCTGGGGCCGAGTCAGGATGGCCATCCATCAACAGATAGAGTTGGGTGTCATCAGCATACTGATGGCAGCCCAGCCCAAAACTCCGGACAAGCTGGGCAAGGGGGCGCATAAAGATGTTAAAAAGCATTGGGGAGAGTATCGCACCCTGGGGCACTCCACACACCAAGGAGTGGCGGGATGACAATATTCTGTTGAAGCTATCGTAGGGAAAGGGATGCATGCAACAGAAGCCGCAACAGAGTCATTGCCTTTTAATATTATACAGCCCCCAGCACGGAAGAATGCAACTTCTCCTTGTGCTTCAGGGTTTATATAGGGCTCGTCTGTGTCCCACTTCTTTCTTTGTAGAATCACAGCAGTTATGTCAATTCCCATCTTACGTTCGTATAGGATTCCTTCATCCTGGATGAACAGAGAACGCCTTGAAGACTGACATTAAAGAGAGATGACCTCACCCACTGCTAACATAGAGACTCAGTATAGCTGAAAACTGCCGAGCGTTTCATGGTTAGCTCATCTGCTGCACAGGGTTAGCAAGGATTCCATTAACAGAAGGTGGAAAAAAAACCAGATTCATGCCCAGATTTCCAATTAGGATTTCCCCTGCAAATTGAAAAATAAAAAGCCATGTGTTTGCAAACCTATGCCTCTTGTAGCTTACCAAGCACAAATGCACCCCTTAGCCATGTATTGTGGCCAGACATTAATTTAGCACCCGCAGCTGAGTGACACCATTGAATACAACCCATTTTGGGGGGGGGGGAGGAACGCCAAGATCGTTTTATAGTGATGGTGCTGTGATAGGAATTTTGAGGTCTTAGATATATGTTAAATGTTCATAAGTGTACCAACCAAGCACATACATAGATCAGCACAGGAAGACCAACCTGGAACCATTTTGATTCCCAAACTGTCCCAAACTGACCAAATGTTTTCTCTGCAAGGTCAAAGTGGAAAAGCCTCCCTTTTCTTTTCCTTCACAAATCCTGTCTTAAAGGTATGTCTGTGTTTGAATAGGGTGTGAGCCTGGGACCTGGCCCAGGAACTAAGTATTTATCACTACAAAGGAATGGCCAGGCTCCCCAGGCAATCCAATCAAGTAACCTGCCAGACAGGAGATAAACAACAACAGGAGAAAAACAATATTCAAATTTCTGTTTTAGACCCCCCTTTCTGTGATGTAGGTGTGATGCATCTGAGGGGTGGTCTTAGGTTACACCCCTTCTGTGATGTATGTATGATGTTTCTGGGGGCGGTCTTGATCTACAGGGTGGCAATTTTAAAAGTCTTTATAAGGCCTTGCACACCATTTTTCTGGGTCCTCCTCCTCTCCTGTGTGTGTGGGGAGCACCCTGTTGCAACAGATCAATAAAGATCAAGCTTACTAGCTGCTTTGCTTCTCAATATTCTCTGGTTGGCCTCTGTTATTTTCTCCTACCAATAGGGAACCTATGTAAGGACTCTATATGGGCTCTTGGATACCCCATAAGGGAAAAGGGCAATTTTTGTTTACAACAGTGCCTTTTGGCACTACCAAATATGCTTGTCAGAAATGACGACTAGCTTAATCTCAGCCCTGTATTTTCACTAAGATCCCCTTCTCTTAATTAGACCAGTGCACCCCAGCCTTTTGAAATCATGTATCACCGATACTGTTGAGAAAACTGTGGCTTTGCTAACATAGGTTTAGAGGCTTACATTGGATGCCCTGCGGGGGCCATTGCATTTCTTGGCACCAGCTCCCACTGGAGCAGTTCCAAATGATGTTTATGTTTCTAAAATATTTGAGGCTGAAGGCATTAATCACACGAGCCATTAATCAATTAGTACATTTGTCACGAAATTAAAACTCGATCGTAATTCAGAGCGGCCTCTGCTGAATGGAAGTTCAAGCATAGGCATCACTCTTTATTAGAGCAATGGGACCAATCTAAATGAAATCGGGAGTGTGGTGGGGAAGATGCTTCAATGTACAAAGTATTCCTAGATCAAGAGATTCTTTCTGGGATACACACTGACTGCAGGATCCATCAGAACTAACAAAACGGGTGCCCCATGCCTAGGGACTGACAGACAAAAAGGAACAGCCATAGGGCTCTCAGGAGCTTCTGAGACTGATGGTGTTGAGATCTGTGTGTGTCTCCCCCACCAAACTACCATTTGCAACATCTACATAGTGTTACACGCCATCCCCAGTCCCTGCTGAGTGGTAGCAAAATTTCAGGCGCTCGCCCAAGATTGTGTTTCCGTTGGGAAATCGAGGCACAGCGGAGACTAGCGTCTTTAAGAAACATGGCTTATTTTGCACATATTTACACCTGGAGCCTTCAATGGAAGGGACGCCTTGCACCCCAAGAGCATCTCTCATTGCTCCTCTCATAGTTTCAGCGAGCTTGCGTCCAAAATAGCAGACAGTCATGGCCAGTCATGTGGCCAGTGCCACATGGAGTTCTCCCTACTTCTTCCTTCTTGTTTACATAGAGAAAAGGGGGGAAATAAAAGAAAAAAGGAAAGAGAAAGAAGATGAAGAAGAAAGGAACTTTTTTCACCCTTCTATCTTTTATTATTATTATTATTCGTTTTCATTTTTAACATTTATCATAATCATAATCCTTTTACAAATAGGATTCTAAAAAACCCCAAACTTTCCTCCACTCCTCCATGGTTTCCCAGGATATTCTTTTCAAACTGTATCTTATCATATTCTCCATATTTTCTTAAAACTCAATTTTTATCATAGTTCTCACTTCATTGCAAGTGTTTTTAAAATCCTGCCAATGTTTTCATTTGTTTACATCGGTCTTTCAAGTAACTTAAAAAAAAAATCCATTCTTTATTAAATTTATTGTCCTCTTGATCTCTGATTTTCCCAGTCATTTTTGCCAATTCGCCATAGTCCATCATCTTTGTCAGCCATTCTTCTTTTGTAGGTAGGTTGTCCTCCTTCCATCTTTGGGCAAGTAGCATCCGCGCAGCAGTTGCAGCATACATAAATAGTCTCCTCTGATTCTTAGATATTTCTGGACCTAAAATTCCTAGTAAGAAAACTTCAGGGTTTGATTTTTTTACAAAAGTTATTTTAAACATTTTTTTCAACTCATTATAAATCATTTCCCAATCTACTTTTGTTTTTCACCCTCCTATCTTAAACCTCAGTTCACATATGGAGATGTGAGTCTTCCCAGCTCTCACCTGGGATAGCTTCCACCTTTCTCAGCCTTTCTCACCCTGAGAAAAAAACACTCCAGCCTGTCACTCACACAGGTCCCTTCCAAATTTCAGAATGTTCTGATGCTTCCAAAAACCAGCCTGGCAGGTGAGCCCACCAACAGCTTCTTTATTGTTTGGGCACCACTGGAATCGGGGGCACCCCTTTAGAAACTCACTTTACTTACCCTATTTAAGGTCCAAAGCGCTATGCATTTCACGTGCACGGATCTCAAAAAGCAGCACCCTAAATATCAGTGCAACTGTCAGACTCGATGGCCATCTGTTTGAGTTGCTCAAATACCGTATCTAAAAATACCCTTAAAAGCTGTGCATTGAGAGAGGCAAGAAACTCGATGCAGAACCAAATGAAAAGGAAGAATGTCAGAGCCTTGGGGGATGAGTACAGCGGGGATGGGCGGAGGGAGGGGAGAGGCGTGCATAGCCATAGACAAGCGATTCTCAAAGAATCGCCGATCTTCCCTTTTCTTCCTAGCAGTGGTTCTCCACACATGTTCCTCTGTGATTGAAACGATGCAGATGAGAACAGGGCCAAAACAGTTAAAATGGCAGCCCAACAGGCAAAATGGCACCCATGATATGGTAACAGCTGGAGTCCTCTGTGGAGTCCAAGGAAGGCAACACAATAATTCTTGCACCAGAGAGGCACTGGCTCCTCTTGCACTATTGCTTTTGAATGGTTATGTTCATCTGAGGACAGTTCCCTCTACCACTTTGAAATCCCCAGACTCATCCCTTGAAGGAGCAGAGTTTGAGCCCAGGTCATGACATCTGCAACTGTGTAGCATGCAGTTATGCAGATTACATGGATCCTTAGCAAAGTGTTCTAGTTCCAGCTCTGTAGTTCCAGTTCTAGAAAACTCGCTGCCTCTCAGTTGGAATCAAATGCCCTTTCTGAAGGCTGTGCCAAGGTACACTGTCCCCCATGCCTCACAGGATGTGAGGTGTGCATAGCCATAGACGAGCAATTCTCAAAGAATTGCCGATCTTCCCTTTTCTTCCTTAAAGCGGTTCTCCACACAAGTTCCTCTGTGATTGAAACAATGCAGATGAGAACAGGGCCAAAACAGTTAAAATGGCAGCCCAACAGGCAAAATGGCACCCATGATATGGTAACAGCGATTAAGGGCTGCTGGGGAAACGGCAAGGAGAAACATGGAACCTGGGTTTTTAAAATAGAATCATAGAATTGTAGACTTGGAAGGGACCCAGAGGGTCATCTAGTCCAACCCCTGCAATGCAGGAATCTCAGCTAAAGCATCCACGACAGATGCCCAGCCAACCTCTGCTTAAAAACCTCCAAGGAAGGAGAATCTACCACCTCCTGAGAGAACCCGCTTTACTGTTGAACAGCTCTTACTGTCAGAAAGTTCTTCCTGATGTTTGATCTTCTAACTTGAATCCCTTGGTCCGGGTCCTAGACTCTACAGCACTGGAAAACAAGCTTGCTCCATCTCCCATATGACAGCCCTTTAGATATTTGAAGATGGCTAACATAAGTCCTCTCAGTCTCCTCTTTTCCAGACTAAACATACTCAACTCCCTTAACAGTTCCTCATCAGGCTTGGTTTCCAGACCGTTTATCATCTTGGTTGCTCTTCTCTGCACACTTTCCAGCTTGTCAATGTCTTTCTTAAATTGTGGTGCCCAGAACTGGACACAGTATTCCAGGTGTGGTTTGACCAAGGCAGAATACCGGGACTATGACTTCCCTTGATCTGGACACTAGACTTAGATTAGCATTAGGTTTTTTCTTTGCTGCTGCAAATAGGTTTGGAGTTTGGAGACTGCCAAGGCCTGAAAGCATGGGCCCATTGATTCATTTGCTAGAAGTAGCGACTGGAAGAGGATCTGGGGTGCTAGATGGAGATCAGGAACTGGGCACTTGTGGTCCTTCACATGTTGTTGGACTACACTTGCAGCTTCCCTGACGATTGGCCATGCTGGCTCAGGGGAAGCAATGGGAGATTTAGTCCAGCAACATCTGAAAGTTGAAAGGTTCCTCACCCCTGAACTTCAGATTTGGGCATAAGTTTAGGACTAAAATCTTATGGCAAGATTTTCAGGGATGGGGAGCTTAGGATGCAATGGATCTCCAGCTCAGCTAGGAGGTTCCTGGCTCAGATGGGCTCAGGTGGGGTTAAGTCCCCAATCCCAGCTCAGCCAAAGACACGCAGGTGTTACTTGCTCATCCTAGCTCAGCCGAGTGATGTCAGTCCCCCAGTGGGACCAGAGGGGGCGTGGTTAGGCTCTATCCTAAGCCTGTAAAATAAACCAAAGTTCATGTACTAACTACAAACCATGATTTTGGATCATGGCAGTAAACAAATCTTTGTCTCAGAAGCAGGTAGCCCTACGTTCTCTTTGCTTTCTGACTCTACTTTTGCCTTAGAAAGGCTAATTCTATATCCTGTAATACTGTGCTCTGTCATTAGGTGTCACCGTTTTCTCTTTTACGTTGGCTCTGAAGGGGTGAGAATGACCTGGGTTGGTGATAAGCTTTTACTTCCACTTGGATCTTCCAAACAGAGTGCCACACAAATTGGAAGAGATAGCTTATGTTTGCTTTTTCAAAAATCGTTGTGTGAAATAAACCTACTTGGTAACAACCACTTTGTGCTACAAAAAAAGGGGATGAAGATCAAAGTGGAAACAAAATAAAAAAAATCCTTCCAGTAGCACCTTAAAGGTAAAGGGACCCCTGACCATTTGGTCCAGTCGTGACCGACTCTGGGGTTGCAGCACTCATCTCGCTTTATTGGCCGAGGGAGCCGGTGTACAGCTTCCGGGTCATGTGGCCAGCATGACTAAGCCGTTTCTGGCGAACCAGAGCAGTGCACGGAAACGCCGTTTACCTTCCTCCCGGAGCGGTACCTATTTATCTACTTGCACTCTGACGTGCTTTCAAACTGCTAGGTTGGTAGGAGCAGGGACCGAGCAACGGGAGCTCACCCTGTCGCAGGGATTCGAACCGCCGACCTTCTGATCGGCAAGCCCTAGGCTCTGTGGTTTAACCCACAGCACCACCCATGTCCAGTAGCACCTTAGAGACCAACTGAGTTTGCTCTTGGTATGAGCTTTCGTGTGCATGCAGAAGTTTTGTGTTCTGAAGAAGTGTGTGTGCACACGGAAGCTCATACCAAGAACAAACTTAGTTGGTCTCTAAGGTGCTACTGGAAGGAATTTTTTTATTTTGTTTCAACTACAGCAGACCAACACGGTCTGAAGATGAAAGTGTTTGCATTCTAGGTTGGTTATATCTAAACTAGGAGTCAGCATTTGGAAGCCCCAAGGCCAAAGCCAGCCCACGTGGATCTCCATTTACCATGGAGGAACACGAGGGGAGGAGATAGAGGAAATGGCATATGTGCAAACTTAACTTAGGAACATAGCAAGCTGCCTTATGGGAGCCGGATCTTTGCTCCACCTAGCTCAGTATTGTCCACACTGACTGTCAGGGGGAGGGTTCAAGCAGCAGTCCTACTTGCCGGTGGGAGCTGAACCTGAGACCTTCTGTATTCCGAGAAGCTCTCTACCACAGGTCTTTCCCCTGATCTGCCACTGTGGGCTTCATTTTCAAAGTGGACCTGCAGGGAATACAGCTATTGAGTAGTTTTTTATTATTATTATTAAATATTTTCTTGTTTTACAGAAGTATGTGTAATGTCTCTCATATTTTTTCCATGTAACATTTTTACAAATCAGTTTCATTTGTTGAGACACTAGGAAGAAAAGGGGTGGAGGGGGGGGAAGATGGGTGGGGTTGGGTGGCGATGTTTCTATTTTGCTTAATGTATGTAGGGTTTGGTGTCAGCGTTACTCGTGCAGGTTCTCTGCTGTTCACTTGTGTTCCTTTGGTGGTGAGAGAGGTTGGGGTTGGCCTAGGGTGTGGTTGTTCATTTGTGGTTGGCTGTGGTGATCTTTGTTTTCATGTGTGAGTGGGGTGGGTGGGTGTTTTGGATCAGGTTAGCCATATTGATTTGTATGCTGTTGGTGGATTATTGTCATTGTCTTGTTGGGCTGTGTACTTGATAAAGGGGAGCCATACTGGGGCAAAGACGTCTTCTTCTATTTGTCCCCGTGTCAGTTTCAGTTTATTGGTTAATTTTTCTAGTAGGACTGTTTCCCATACTATTTGGTACCATTGGTCCATGCTTACTCCTGACAGGTCTCTCCAGTGTCTGGTTATGGTGTTTCTGGCTGCTGAAAGTAGGTGGGTTATTAGTGCTTTGTGGTGTAAATGGGCATTGTTGTCTTGGAAGATGTTTAGTAGAGCCAATTCTGGGGTGATGTCTAATACTTGCTTAGTTATTTTACATATTTCTCGTATGGCTGTTGTCCAGAATAGTTGGATTTTGGAGCACTCCCACCACTATTGAGTAGTGATTTGAAGTTTATCACGCTGCATCCTCCAGATTCATTCTGAAGTCTAGATGATCAGCCCATTTCAAGTTTGCAAATCGGAGGCATTCCATGGGTTCTCTTGCCTCTCCGTGGGCCTTTTGCCTTGATTCTTCCTCTGCGTGCCTTTGCAAGAGATAATCTGGCAACTTTTTGCTGGGTTCTTCATTTCAGGCTGCACAGCCACCCTTTGATATGATAAATTATACGTGCTGTTAATTACCTAATCCGGTGTCTAGACTACTGTTGGCATACTTTCATTTGGGCATTGCGTATCTCACACTTATTTCTGTGTGTGATTTATCTTGTTGCGAGTTGCGTGGGATGTGTCTCAATATGCCCCGTGTGGAGCATGTGGTGGCAACTGCAAATCCATGTAGCATGAGTAAGAACCGGGGATTATTCAGTTACTCTTTTCCGATGAATCTCCTTCCAGTTCTGCTTCTCCCCAGATCACAGTGGAACGTTAAAGACATTAGCCATGAGCTTGGGGTTGTACGCTGTGGGAAAGAGCTGTCAGCTGCTTCCCATATTCATCATCCCAAGAGCAGAGAAAACTACAGAAGGCCATCAAGTCTGTTTTCTATATGTAAGACAGTTCTTGGGGCTCATTGCGGACACCTCAATAGAGCAACCAGCCTGGCGCATGGCAGCTGTGACGATGTCAAATGCCATGCTAGGGATCATTAGGAAAAGGAGTGAAAATGAAACTTCCAATATCATAATGGTGTTATAGAAATCTATGGTGTGACTGCACTTAGACTGTTATGTACAGTTCAAAAGGGAGATTGTGGAGCTCGAAAATGGTTCAGGAAAGGGCAACCAAAATGATTGAGGGGATAGAATAAATCCCCTCTTGAGGGGTGGTTATAACGTTTGGGGTCTTTTGGTTTTGAGGAAAGTTGAGTAAGACAGTGCATGATGGAGATGCAGAACATTATGGATACCATGGGAGAGTGGGCATAGAAAGGCATTTTCTCCCTCTAGGACCGTGATCATCCAATTTAGCTTGGAGGAAAGGTAGGACATAAACACACTACAGTGGTACCTTGGTTCTCAAACACCTTGGTTCTCAAACGCTGAAAACCCAGAAGTAAGCATTCCAGTTTTTGAACGTTTTTCGGAAGCCAAACGTCTGATGCAGTTGTCGGCTATTGTTTCTAGGGCACCTGCACCAGTCAGAAGCTGCGCCTTGGTTTTCGAACATTTCGGAAGTCAAATGGACTTCCGGAACAGATTAAGTTTGGCACTTTTGTTTTTGCTATTTATTTTGCGTTTTTGGTTTTGAGGCTTTTTCGGTTCATTTGTTTTTGTGACTGTGTGGAACCCAGTTCAGCTACTGATTGATTGATTGATTGTGTGGCTGCAGAAATGGATAAAAGCCCCCCATCCAAACAATGACTATCATCAGTGCAGATAAGAAAAAAAAAATAATTTTAATTTTTATCATCTATCTACAATACAGTGGTACCTCGGGTTACATACTCTTCAGGTTACATACGCTTCAGGTTACAGACTCCACTAACCCAGAAATATTACCTTGGCTTAGGAACTTTGCTTCAGGATGAGAACAGAAATCGTGCTCCAGCGGCGTGGTGGCAGTGGGAGGCCCCATTAGCTAAAGTGGTGCTTCAGGTTAAGAACAGTTTCAGGTAAAGAACAGACCTCCTGAACGAATTAAATACTTAACCCGAGGTACCACTGTACTGTCTTATTTATTTTATAGTACAGTACATTGATTATTGTTCTCATTTTATGGATCAATGGTCTTGTTAGATAGTACAATTCATGTTAAATTGCTGTTTTGGGGGTTGCTTTTAAAAGTCTGGAACGGATTAATCCATTTTGCATTACTTTCTATGGGGAAGCATGCTTTGGTTTTAGAACACACTTTGGTTTTGGAACGGACTTCCGGAACGGATTAAATTTGAGAACCAAGATACCACTGTATTAAATAAAAATAAATAAACCCTGTACACCAGGAGCTGAGACCATCTGGCCTTCCAGGTGTTATTAAACTCCTCACTTCCACCTGCCCCACCCCTGCTATGCAGTTAACTGGGGTTAGGTGAGAATAAGTCCCATTGACATTCATCGGAGTGTGCCATTAGCTATATATTTACTTAAACTCCACTCGTGTTCTCCTTGTGTCAAATCAATAGTGAGGATGTCCACTGGGGAAGGCTGAATTTGTTGATTAACTTTCAGTTTGGCTGCTTTTAACAATCAAGTGAGCGATTAAGAAATGCTACAAAAATTTCGGTATATAAAGGGTTTGAATTCCCTGCGTCTTGGCTGGATTCACTCAAACGTTGTGTTTCCTCGCACGGCTTGTCCATTTCCAGTGCCTCTTCGGATGTGACAACATTCCCGCAGGGAAAACACATCCTTTTAAAAAGTGAAGTGCAACCTGCAGGCAGAGTCATGCATCTCCTCACCTGGGGTACCAAAACAGCTTGAGGGGGTTTTATTCGTGGCATGTCTACACAACGTTATACTTGCTGGAAAGCTGAATGTAGCAAAATGCACACTGATGCAAGCACGAAACATAAATACCTGTGTTCTATCAGCACGCCGTTTTCTACACAGAAGGCTTTTTGCATGTTGAAAACAAGCAAGTTCTTACGATATGGTAAAAAGGTAAAGGTAAAGGGACCCCTGACCATTAGGTCCAGTTGCGGATGACTCTGGGGTTGCGGCGCTCATCTTGCTTTATTGGCCGAGGGAGCCGGCGTACAGCTTCCCTGTCATGTGGCCAGCATGACTAAGCCGCTTCTGGTGAACCAGAGCAGCGCACGGAAACACCGTTTACCTTCCTGCCAGAGCGGTACCTATTTATCTACTTGCACTTTCAGGTGCTTTCGAACTGCTAGGTTGGCAGGAGCAGGGACCGAGCAACGGGAGCTCACCCCGTCACGGGGATTCAAACCACCGACCTTCTGATCGGCAAGCCCTATGCTGTGGTTTAGACCGCAGTGCCACCCGCATCCCATATGATATGGTATCTGAGTACAAAATACATGTTCTCTGCATCAGTGGTGAATAATGCGTGCATATTTAAATCATGCCTTGGCAAAATACATGGTAACTTTCATCAGGAAAGGTTTGGGTCCTCATCACCTGTGCTTTGCACCCAGACAAGTCCAACTTCCTTTTTAAAAAAAAGGTATTTTTACTTATGAAATATTATTGTACAATTCAATTTACTAATATCATTTCAAAAACACACCTGCATATTATAATACTTGTTCATGTTCATATGATTTAGATGTGTATACTTGCCATTCAAAGTTGACGTTATATATTATATTCGAGGTACTGGTAGCTGGCTCTTAAAAAAACAAAATAAAAAACAACTACTGTAGCCTTAAAGCAAAGTTCCTCCTTTTTTCTTTTCTGAGCCATGACAGCAGCCATCTGCATCATTGCACTTACTTGACCTGTGCAGAGTGAGGCAATTCTTTATGCTGAAAACCAACACAAATTTGGAGCAATGCTAAGGAAACAGGAAGCACCGCTCCTCCTAGCTGCAGAAACAAAGCTATAATCCCATAGCATTGTTCTTCTACTGTGGGGTCCCCGGTGTTGTTGGACTACAAATCCCATCATCCCTGACCATTGGCTAAAGCCCGTTAGGGAAAATGGAAGTTGTAGTACAACAGCCTCTGAGGGTAGACAAACTGCAGAATTCAACTATTGCTGGAAATTGCCTGAGGACCACATTATTTAACCCTCTAATAACACAAGTTGCTTTCACAACCACATTGCCTGCATGCAGTTGTCTGGCGTAAAGGTAAAGATACCCCTGCCCGTACGGGCCAGTCTTGCCAGACTCTAGGGTTGTGCGCTCATCTCACTCTATAGGCCGGGAGCCAGCGCTGTCCGCAGACACTTCCGGGTCACGTGGCCAGCGTGACAAGCTGCATCTGGCGAGCCAGCGCAGCACACGGAACGCCGTTTACCTTCCCGCTGGTAAGCGGTCCCTATTTATCTACTTGCACCCGGGAGTGCTTTCGAACTGCTAGGTTGGCAGGCGCTGGGACTGAGCAATGGGAGCGCACCCCGCCGTGGGGATTCGAACCTCCGACCTTTCGATCAGCAAGTCCTAGGCGCTGAGGCTTTAACCCACAGCGCCACCCGCATCCCCTATTGTCTGGCATATTTATATGCAATTCAGGGTTTCGGGAATGCACATGTCCATATGGCTAGGTAGGTATCTGGGCAAACTTGGAGGAATGCAAATAAACATGTCCTCTGTCCCCTCGGCTTTGAGGTTGCAGCCTTTGGTCAAGGCCTGTTAGCGCTGTCTAGACACAACAGGGAATCTGAAGGAACTTCCCTTCGATCTCATTGCAATGCCAGTCCTCTGCTTCCCAGGACTCCTTGAAGGAGGAGGAACACATTCCTGCTGCGTCCTATAAAGAAATAACAACCCGCAACTCTGTAGGCATTCCAGAGCTCAAAGATGAGCTGGGTTTTTTTCCAGGGAAATGGTTCTCTAAACAGAGCACAGCTAAACCTCAGTTACCTGAAACTTATAGTTAAAGCTGCTCCACTGTGTTGCTCTGTAATTAGCATTCCCTTTCACAGGCACTCCTTATTATGCTGGGATGAGCAGAGGGCCTGGCAACAGAAGGCGTGTGTGCTTGCCTTCAACAGCTTATCTGTTAAGAAACGGGCAAAATGACAGGCAGGGGCTGGGTAAATCAGGGGTCTCTCTACAACGGCACTGGGGTGGACCTCTACAGCAATGAGATGCAGGAAAGATTTGTCTGTCAAGACTCAGGCCTGTGGATCAGCTTCCCCCAACCTGGTGCCATCCAGCTGTTTTGGACTACAACTCCCATCAGCCCCAGAGAGCTGGGTTTTAGCCGTGGCATCATCTCCTACACCCCAGGCAATTGCTTGTTTGCTTTTATACTGAACATTAGGCAAGCCTGCTGGATAAGGTAATCTGGTCCAGCATCTGGTTCTCACAATGACCGACCACCAGATGCCTATGGGAAGCCTGCAAAAGCACAACAGCACTCTGCCTCTGACAGTGAACATAGCCTTCATGACTAGTAGCCATAGATAGCTTTGTCTAGTCCTCTGTTTCAAAGCCATCCAAATTGATGGCCATTTTTGCTTCCTGGGGAGCAAGTTCTTTGGTTTGACTAAGGCCGAATGTTGTTGTTTAGTCGTGTCCGACTCTTCATGACCCCGTGGACCAGAGCACGCCAGGCACTCCTGTCTTCCACTGCCTCCCGCAGTTTGGTCAAACTCATGCTGGTAGCTTCGAGAACACTGTCCAACCATCTCGTCCTCTGTTGTCCCCTTCTCCTTGTGCCCTCCATCTTTCCCAACATCAGGGTCTTTTCCAGGGAGTCTTCTCTTCTCATGAGGTGGCCAAAGTCTTGGAGCCTCAGGATCTTCAGGATCTGTCCTTCCAGTGAGCACTCAGGGCTGATTTCCTTCAGAATGGATAGGTTTGATCTTCTTGAATAGAGCGTTACTATTATTTTCCTTGATCTGGACACTATACTTCAGTTGACGCAGCCTAGAAGTGCATTGGCCTTTTTTGCTGCTGCAACACACCATTGACTCGTTTATCAATGGGGGGAAAAAGATTTTGTTCTGCATAAAATACACCTTTCAGGATTTTCTGTGGATTGCCTTTTCTCTACGAGAAAGCTGATATGTGCAAAGAGAATTAAGGTTGCGCATTTTTCAAGAGTTGAAGTTACATACGCTTCAGGTTACATACGCTTCAGGTTACAGACTCCGCCAACCCAGAAATAGTACCTTGGGTTAAGAACTTTGCTTCAAGGTGAGAACAGAAATCGTGCGGCAGCAGCGCAGCAGCAACGGGAGGCCCCATTAGCTAAAGTGGTGCTTCAGGTTAAGAACGGACCTCCGAAATGAATTAAGTACGTAACCAGAGGTACCACTGTATGTGATGACAGCAGCATGGTACTATTGGCCCAGAGATGGAAAGAAGATGAAGTCCCGACCAGAGAAGAATGGCTGATGAAGATGATGGATGATGCCAAAATGGCGAAATTGACTGGGAAAATCAGAAACCAGGAAGAGAAGAAGGAATGGGAAAAATTCATAATGTACTTAAGAGAACATTGTAAACAACTGAAAACTTTGGCAGGATTTGAGTAAGGTTTGTAATGTACTGAAAACTAAGGTAAAATTGGATTATTTAAGAAAAATAGATAAAGTAAGGGAAGCAGTGGAAAAAGATTGAAAATGGTAGCCATGGAAAGGTGGAGGGGAGTCGAAGGATTCATAAATGATGATGATGTTGTTTATTGTTTGAATTTAAATTTGCAATGTAAAACTCAATAAAAAAATATTTTATATAAAATTTAAGTGCCTAACTCTTTCCCTCAACAGATAATAACAGCTTGTACAGAAGGATACTGTGGAGATATGGGGATGAGGGGGTTAAACTGCAGCCTCGAACCAATTTGACAGGGCGCTGCTTTGAAGCCTAAAAACTGATTACGTATCTACCTGTATCTTTCCGGTTTAGTTTTCACCCTCAACCTGAAGTTTGAAGAAGAAGAAATCCAAGATACACGCAGCTAAGAATCAGAATAGGGACAGTGAATGGAAATGAGTCAAAAGTGGATGTATTAGTAATTAGTGAGTGGCTTGGACGCAATTTTCAGGGAAGCTTTTCCATACCAGGTGTTACCTGTAGAGCACACCTGATCTTGCTGAGGTGAACAGGTATGCAAGCAGCAAAACAGATGGCTTAGGGGCTGAAGAAACTCAAGAGTTATTGAAAACAGATTTTGTAAGCAGACAGGGCTAAGCAAGGACTCCAGCTGATCCCTGAAATGTTCGGAATGTTGTTGCCGAAGAACAGTACACAAAGTGCAGGGACATTTAGAAATTGCATCTTAAGAGCTTTGTTTTCAAAAAATATATATTGTTTTGCTTCCCAGTTCTCATCTCACTGGGGAGGGAGACGTTTGACGCAGACACAAGGCAACAGGCCTCTTTGTTTACCTAAGGGCAAAACCAGACACTATGGACGCTTCCAGATGACCTGCTTATTGAGCATTCCTCCTGATTGGTTTGCAGGGAGCAGGGACGGAGAAGAAATTCAATTCAGTTTGCATTTAAAACCGAATCCATCAAATTAACACCATGCTAGATAATACGAGAAGCAAAAGACAGCCGCCCTTCAAAATGGTTATTGAGGTTTTGCAATGAAGTTCTCCACCTAAATAATGTTTACAAAAATGCATATATGAGCTCAAAAGTGACTATTTCAGCGAAAATAGCATACAAAATGTGGTCGTATTAGGAGAGCTTGCAAAAACATATACTGCTTTAGTCAAAACTGCATGCAAAAAACTGAGTTTATTGGGAGAAATTTGGTGTAAGATGCCGTAGCGTTTTCATGAGGATTTTTTAAAATATTTTTTCTTTTTTACAAATTGCTGCAGAAATGTGGAAAACTGAATTAAAAATTGGAAAGATTAGAAATGGAGAGGCAGATTCTTTCATCCTTCGCAGGGAGACTAGCCAATGTTGATTATTTAGTGAACATTCATTCTGAGGTCGGATCATGCTCCATCTTATCTAACACTTTCCAGTGCAATTTGTTGTCACTTCCCTTATCACAAGAAGTTCGTCCTTTGTGGAAAGCAAGACCTCACAAATCAACCCTAACTGGGTGAAATGGATTTCCTGGTATGTGGCTGAATCCCAACAGCAACAGTCTGGAAGTAGGTTTGGTATGGGGCTTCCAGTGAAAAGAGCCATTCTTTCTCAAGCTCTACTCATTAGGCACGCTTACCCATTTTAGGTAAATGGTAGATCACAAACTCCAGAAGCTACTGGGCTCAGTCCCTGGCACCTCTAGCTAAAGAACTGGGGGAAACTTCTGCTTGAGATCCTGGAGAGTACGCAATAGGTATAGCACGGTTTCATGTGTTCATACAAGACTACAGCTGCGTACATTCTTGCAGCCAAGAATGTAGTTTTCTAAACCTGGACACATTCATTCACATTCTCGACATGCTGCTTTGAGTCTAGATGGATTCTAGATCCTGCCATCCGCAGGGGTGAGTGTGGTTACTTTATACACATTTTGTAGAATCACAGAACTGTAGAGTTGGAAAAGACCCCAAAGGCCATCTAGTCCAACCCTCTGCAATGCAGAAATCTCCACTAAAGCTTCCACGGCTGCAATCTTAGCATAAGCCCACCTACAATGTCATTGAGCAAGTGTGAATGCAGCCCCATTGCCAGGACCGCCAACATCTGTTTTCATATGGACATGTTGTTGTTGTTGTTGTTTGGCGTTTAGTCGTTTCCGACTCTTTGTGACCCCATGGACCATAGCACACCAGGCCCTCCTGTCTTCCACTGCCTCCCACAGTTTGGTCAAACTCATGCTGGTAGCTTTGAGAACACTGTCCAACCATCTTGTCCTCTGTCGTCCCCTTCTCCTTGTGCCCTCCATCTTTCCCAACATCAGGGTCTTTTCCAAGGAGTCTTCTCTTCTCATGAGGTGGCCAAAGTACTGGAGCCTCAGCTTCACAATCTGTCCTTCCAGTGAGCACTCAGGGCTGATTTCCTTCAGAATGGATAGGTTTGATCTTCTTGCAGTCCATGGGACTCTCAAGAGTCTTCTGCAGCACCATAATTCAAAAGCATCAATTCTTCGGCGATCAGCCTTCTTTATGGTCCAGCTCTCACTTCCATACATCACTACTGGGAAAACCATGGCTTTAACTATACGGACCTTTGTTGGCAAGGTGACATCTCTACTTCTCAAGATGCTGTCTAGGCCTGTCATTGCCCTTCTCCCAAGAAGCAGGCGTCTTTTAATTTCGTGGCTGCTGTCACCATCTGCAGTGATCATGGAGCCCAAGAAAGTAAAATCTCTCACTGCCTCCATTTCTTCCCCTTCTATTTGCCAGGAGGTGATGGGACCCTGGACATAGTGCAGGGTAAACAATCTCCAATGATTTTCAGAACGATACCAGTTTCTCAAGGAGTGCTTTTCACAGGCAGAAAATATGCCATTGATCTCGATGGTGCGCAGACTACAGAGAAAAGGCACATGGCTCAGTCGGTAGAGCACGAGACTCTTACTCTCAGGGTTATGGGTTCAAGCCCTACGTTGGGCAAAAAGATCCCTCATTGCAGGGGGTTTGACCCTCGATGGTCCCTTCTGGTATGAATCTGTCATTCCACTGATTCTAGAATGAAATGTTGCATACATGCAATCCAAGAACCAAGTTAACAACTTCCAGATGGAAAGCCATGTCCGTCTGTCATAGCGTATCTCATATCACCTGTTGTAAGCTGCTCTGACTTAAATGTGATATAACTGTGAACCATCATGGGTCGGCAAACTAAGGTCCGCAGGCCGGATCAGGCCCAATAGCCTTCTGGATCTGGCCCCATGGACAGCACGCACGTTCTTTCCCTCTCCCTCTGTCACGGTCTGGTTCACAGGCGATCGAAGTCCCGGCAAGGGACATCAGGACCGGGGGCAAAATGGCGGGGTGGGAGCAGGAACGGGAGTCCAGAAGCCAGGAGTCCAAGGGTGAGAGAGCCGTGAGTCAAGAAGTCAAGGGTCTGAGGGTCAGGAAGCAAGGAGTCATGAAGTCAGGGGTCCGAGGATCAAAAAGCAAGGCAGGAAATGTGTTGCTGTGGCAAAGAGCCGAAGGGAAATACTGACCTTATATCCCTTCCTGGCTCTTGCCACCAGGTGCTGTGAGTTACCAATCGGGCTCACCTGTGTGGCTCACCTGCCTTGCCACTTCAGAACAAACTTAGGAAGGCCCCAATCCTGCAAAGTCCTATTGGTCACAGGGCCTGGCTTCTGTATGCACACCTGACACTCTCACACAACAGCGCCACCGCCTCCTCCCTCCCTCCTCCTGGCTTCTCCCTGCCCTGCCTAGAGGAGGAAGGGGGCTGGGCTTTGTTGGTGACAGCAGCAGCAGCGCTCGAGCGGCCACCATTTTAAGCACCCATCTCTGGAGCCCTTTTGCACGCCGCTCTTCAACCCTCTGCCATTGTCAGCCCCTGCCACTCGCAAGACACAGGAAAGCAGCCTCCGGGGCTTGTGGTGCTCTTGCATCTTTCTTTCTTTTTTTCCAAAATATAGTCTGGCCCCCCACAAGGTCTGAGGGACAGTGGACCTAACCCCTGGAAGAAACTGCATGGCTCTTCCCTCTCTGTCGAAATAACGTCACCACTTTCTTTGGGACGAAACTGCAAAAGGTTAGCATTGCCATTATCTAGGCTGTTCTTCCCACTCCTTTCCCCGCTTGCAATCAGCACGTCATCGTGGTCACAAGCCAAACCCTGTTCTGACATCACTTCTTTCAGACAAGTTGTGCTTGCAGATAAGGGGAGAGGTGGTTCGGCAGACCTGTTCACAGACTGCAAAAGCTATTAACCGAGAGCACCTTTGCGGGGAACCAGTGAGAAAATGGCATGTAAAGTTTCTCCTGTCCCTAATTTTGGGTGACTCATCCCTTACGTTTATCTGATCTTAGGGACTGAGAATGGCCTAAAGGCAGCTTCTGTGATTACAGCCACTTCATTACTCATGTGTATGTTTTGGTCACTTTTTCACTTCTTGAGCAGGAATGGACAAAATATGTTGATTTCGGTCCTCTGCTTTTCTCATTTTCCCCCAAACTTAAATTCCGCCCTCCACATTTCTGCAGCAATTCCTGATTTTTAAAAAGAGAAAGTCCTCGTGAAAATCTGTCAGCATTTTAGTGTGGGTTACTCCTAATACACACATTTTGTATGCAAATGTAGGTGCAATAAATACTGGACTTACTTAACAGTTATGCTGCGGTTACATACAAATACTTTGCATTATGGGCAGCGTTTAAGAAGAAGTAGACTTTTCATTTCTGCCTTTTTTGGGTGTTAGTAAAAGACATGGCTATGCAAGTTGATCTGCAGGATGAATTTCCTTTGTCCTTCTTTAATACATGACTTTGCCTGAAGGGGTGATAATAAGGAAATGTGAAAGCTGGTGTCATAGTAATTTTGCCAACACTTTTACATGAGGGGTTTTTTTCTTCCCGTAATAGTTCTTGGTGTTCTTTGATCTGCTCTCCCCTCTATCTTTGCCTGTGCTGAATATAAACTCGGACTGACAGATTTAATTGGGTTAATCCAATCTTGGAATTCCTCAGGTAGGGCAAACCCTCAGCCGATTCACGCGAGACATTTATTTTAAATGCACCAAAAATGTTTTAGGGGAATGCTTGAAAGTGTAAAGTTTGAACAAGGGTTTGCATGCACATGTGTAGCGTACAAATATTAGACCGACCAATTCCAAAGATATTGGCGACACAGAAAAGGGTCAGAAACCTGCTTCAGAAGAAACCTTCAGAAGAATCTGTAAAGACCAGGATCTGTAAACTTTTCAGTTTGACGAAGCTTCGTCCAGACACATCATATCTGACCTAGATCAGCCACTATGGCCCTCTCAAGGCCACAGATTATTTAGGTTATGGCTACAGTCAGGATCAAGGGGATGGGAGCAACTCCCCTATGAGAAAATGTTGCAGCCAGGGACACCATCAGGAGTGATTGAGGCCCCCCAAAAAAAATTCAAGGAGGGGGCTGGGGTCTCTCTCTTTCTACACACACACACACACACACACACACAGAGAGAGAGAGAGAGAGAGAGAGAGAGAGAGAGCTTTCCCCCCCCCCTAAAAACATGTTTAGGAGTACTCTCATTTTGACTCAAGAAAATCACAATTTTATAGGTCAAATTGGGAAAAATAAATGCAGTAAATGGACAAAAGTACAAAGATTCACAAATATTTTGGGGTATGTACACACAAACCCCAAAAAAGCATGTGTGTATGTGTGTGTATAATTTTTATTAACTTTTCTGTTTTACAATTTAGAATATTCATTTAAACAACCTTAAAACACCAATGACTTCCCTTCTTCTCTTTCCGTGGTTGATTTTCCACAGCATAAATCCCTGCATATTTTATATAAACTAAACCATTCAGTATCCCATTATCACTTCCATCAAACTTATTTACACCGTAGAATTTCTCTACAGCAAGAGGGAAAACGACAGAGGTTTATAAAATTATGCATGGCACAGAGGAAGTGGATAGAAGTTTTCCTTCCTCTGTCATAGCACTGGAACTTCTGGACAAACTGGATGTTGGAATATTCGGGACAGACAGAAGAAAGTACTTCTAGACTGTTTTAAAAGAGGATTAGACTAATTCATGGAGGGGAAGTTAGTCAATGGCTACTAGCCGCAATAGCCAGGCTCTGCCTCCACAGTAATGTGTCTGAATACCGGTGGCAAAAGGGACGCGGGTGGTGCTGTGGGTTAAACCACAGAGCCTAGGGCTTGCCGATCAGAAGGTCGGCAGTTTGAATCCCTTGACGGGGTGAGCTCCCGTTGCTCGGTCCCTGTTCTGCCAACCAAGCAGTTCGAAAGCACGTCAAAGTACAAGTAGATAAAAAGGTACCACTCCGGCGGGAAGGTAAACGGCGTTTCTGTGTGCTGCTCTGATTCGCCAGAGCATGACCCGGAAGCTGTACACCGGCTCCCTCGGCCAATAAAGCGAGATGAGCGCCGCAACTCCAGAGTCGGTCACGACTGGACCTAATGGTCAGGGGTCCCTTTACCTTTTTACCGGTGGCAAGACTTGTGTTCCGGTCCTGCTTTTGGGTTTCCCACAGGAATCTGGTTGACCTCTGTGAGAACAGGATGCTAGACGAGGTGGGCCATTTCTGTCCCAACCCAGCAGGCTAAACTAACGTTCTTATCTCTGCAGGGGAGCTCAGACAAAAGGGCAAAGATGCGATGCAGACTTCAGAACGATTGTTCCAGAGTCGAGGCAACTGTCTGGAATTTCCTGACACATCATGTATTTTCCATGAGTATGTCAGGGGCTTTGGAAGATCTAAGAGGGTAGATCGGATGAGAAATGTCTCAAAAAGGGGTGCTTTACAGAACAATCTATGCATGTTTACTCAGAAGGAAATCTCACTGTGTTCAGTAGGATATATTCCCATGTATGTACATAGCATTCCAATCTAAATTAACTGTGGCTTACTCTCACTTATCCAGGAGTAAGCCCTGTTGAACTTAGTGAAACTTTATTTTTAATATGTTTGCATTGAACGCCACTGTTGAATTAGGTTTTAAAGGTAAAGGTACCCCTGACCATTAGGTTCAGTCGTGAACGACTCTGGGGTTGCGGCGCTCATCTCGCTCTATAGGCCGAGGGAGCCGGCATTTGTCTGCAGACAGCTTCCGGGTCATGTGGCCAGCGTGACTAAGCCGCTTCTGGCGAACCAGAGCAGCGCACGGAAACGCCGTTTACCTTCCCGCCGGAGCGGTACCTATTTATCTACTTGCACTTTGACGTACTTTCGAACTGCTAGGTTGGCAGGAGCAGGGACCAAGCAACAGGAGCTCACCCCATCGCGGGGGTTCGAACTGCCGACCTTCCGATCAGCAAGCCCTAGGTTCTGTGGTTTAGACCACAGCGCCCCCCACGTCCCGAATTAGGTTTTAGGTGTCTCTAAACTGATGTTCAGAGCTGCTCACTGCTCAGTGTGGAGGAGATGAGCCTATATTCTCTCTGCCAACCTGCCCGATTAGCAGTGTCCCATGACAGGGCCTTTTCAATGGTGGCTCCCTAGTGAAGCGTGTCTGCCTCCCTTATGTTATTAATTTTTAGTAGCAATTTAAAACATTCCCGTTGACCCAGGCATTTGATTGCTAGGAGATACCGCTCCTGGCAACCCTGGAATTATTACCTGTGAAAGTTGGTGATTGCTTTTGAGAAGTTTTTGACTGTTTCTTTTAGAAGTTTTAATTGCATTGTTTTTTTACTGACATGTCTGTCATCCTGGGCTTCTCTGTGGGTCAGGGAAGACAGGATATACATTCACTAAATCAACTCTTTAAAGTGCTGTCCAATTTTACGCTGCAACTTTCTTGCCCAGGCTAGCCAAAAGGTGGTTGTGGGGATGGGAAAGCTATCAGGCCACGTTCACTTGAGCCTTCGCTTCAGTTTCACGAACTCTTCCTTCGTCCAGGGATGGAGAACCTCAGACCTGGTGGCCAAATGTGGATCTCTAATCCTTTCTATCTGAACCTCAAGACTATTCCCAGGCCACAGATCTCATCAGCCCTGCTCCACAGCTTCCTCGAGTCCATTCGCCTAGCTGGAGTGTGTCCTCATTAAACTTCATTCTCTGGAGGCTGTGCACTTGGTCTCTCTCTTGTGGGGACATACAGACATGAGCGAGCTAGCAGTAAATCACTCCGAGCAAGGTGGAGTCAGCTCTTTATTGGCAAAAACAGGATCTGCACAGGAGTGTCAGGCCTGTTGAGCACAGCAGCTCATCTCTGGCAAGTCTGGCCCTCATGAAGCAGTTGTTGAGACTGAAGGCCTCTCCACAGCTGCCTAAGTCCCCTCATCTCCAGGGTTTACCCTAAGCAATCGGAGACTGTGCCTGTGTGAAGCCAACCCTTCCTCTGCCCTTTTCATGCCTCTTCTGGTTCTGGGAGACCAGGAGGAGGGGAGCTTATCGCAGCAGGAGGAGGAGGGGACACCCATGCCTCTTCACCAGCTGGACTCATTTCTGTCTCTTGGCCTCCCTCCTCTGCTGCTTCAGCTTCTGCCTCTGATTCTGGACTTCTCTCTGCCACAGATCCCCCCACTTGCTAAGTCCTGTCACCTCTTCCCAGTCTTCTCCTTCTGGCCACTCACCATTGTCCACCACCACTTCCCTGACTCTGAGCCTCCTTGCCTTGGTGGCTCCCCTGCTGGTTCCTCCCACCATTCCTCTACACCCAGCCAGTCCATGACACTTACACAGCCTCCAAAGACTTGGAAGTTTAGCAGAGTGGCTAGGCTTCCAAAATGCTTCCAAAGCATTTTGGCAAAGGTGTGCATTCCAGCCCTGAGTTTGCACAGCTGGGGAAATGCAGCTGTGTCCTTTTGCACAGCTGGGGAGTGCACCACACATCCTTTTGCCCTGTCTCCCTCCTCTCTTTGGTATCACACAGGAGCCTGGCACTGAAGAACCATTCCAGGAGACGAGACCGCATGGTGAGAGATTTATGACTCCGCAACACAGCCTTACAAACGTTGGCCGTCATCCTAACTTGCTCATAGGTTTTAAACCCGCCGTGATTTATCCGTCTTTGCAGAATCAGAAGTTTGTCCCGACAAACTTTTCAACCCTTTCTTGAACCTGGGTGGCTGTTCTTACCCCTGCACTTTCACACACCCCTTTCTTTGCTTCTATTTTCCAGTCGTCTGCTGTTACTACAGCAACACACACCTGAGCTTTCTCAAAATTTGGCTATCTTTGATCTTGTCTGATTTCTTAAGCTAACAGCTGAGTGAGCAAATTCCAGGAAAACTTGAGACACGGCAGGATATGATGTGGCTGATTCTGTTGTCTTCAACCGTCTGAGTCAGAACTGAGCCGATATAATCATCTTTTCTCCCCCACAGCATTGAGAGACTAGGCTGGGGAAGGTCCTTCATCCCAGCCATAATGGATTTTCTCTCCTGTCTTTCTAAGAACTGGCTCCAACACTTCTGCTGTATCTTTTTACAAGGAACGGTCCTTGCTTTCTGAGATGTCCCTGAACGATCACATATTTTTGAAAGACCTACACTGGCGTTTCTGAGCACAATTCAAAGTGTTGGTGGTGACCTTTAAAGCCCTAAATGGCCTCGGTCCAGTATACCTGAAGGAGCGTCTCCACCCCCATCGTTCTGCCCGGACACTGAGGTCCAGTGCCAAGGGCCTTCTGGTGGTTCCTTCACTGCGAGAAGCCAAGTTACAGGGAACCAGGCAGAGGGCCTTCTTGGTAGTGGCACCCGCCCTGTGGAACGCCCTCCCACCAGATGTCAAAGAGAAGAACAACTACCAGACTTTTAGAAGACATCTGAAGGCCGCCCTGTTTAGGGAAGCTTTTAATGTTTAATAGACTATTGTATTTTAATATTCTTTTGGAAGCCGCCTAGAGTGGCTGGGGAAACTTTTTTTATTATTATCCACATTTTTGAGTCTTTTTTGTGTTAAAATGGAGATGGCGTGAGTTACCAGAGTGGCAGTTCTTCAGGGGTGAATGAGGGGACCCTCACAGTAGTGTGGGAGTGTGCCATTGCTCAGTTTCCTGCTGTATGGAGGTTTGGGAAGACATATTTTTCTCTGGGCCCATGTGGCTGGGGCAGCTAGTAGGAAATTTACCTCCATCCGTAGTCAGGTTGACAACTGACCATAAAAAAGGTCTGGCCTCCTCTTGTACCATTATCATTAGTTTGCTCTGCAGATATTAGCATGGAGATAATTTTTATTCTCACCTGATGTCTACAATGGAGGTTTCCCACAGTATTTTGATGGTCCGCAATCTCAGTTCAGAAAGTCAGAGCAAGTAAGAATATCTATCCTGTGCCCTGAGCCTAATTTATGTTTTTTGTTAGTGGAGAACCGGGATGTTTTGACCACAGCCAGATCCTCAAAAGCTCTGTGATTTTCATATTAAAGTTCTGCCGGTTTACTAATTCACCCATAACAAAATTTTCCCAGTTAAGGTTCTTTGGCAACCTGATTAGAGGCAGTGAAGAACAGATATAGCAGAGAGACACAAACAAAACCAAAAAGGGGAGAACGAGGAAGTACAACAGATTATTTTTGTCAAACAGTGGTCTTGCGCCATCGCTTAGGCAAACAATCAGTCCAGACAATGAAAGCCACCAAACACACATTGTCATTTTTTGGTGTCTGTTCTGCAATTCCACAACAGTGGTGAAACAGAAAGGACAATAATATGCCTCTATCACCAAAGGGCACTCAGTACGTATTTGTTGTTTCTTATTCTTCGTTTTTGATTTTGATTTTTTAGCTGTTTTTAAAAGCTTATGAAGTGGTCGGCTTAGACACACACACACACCCTGCAATTTTCAAGTTCTCTGTTTTGGTGAATTTTTTTGAGAACTGCTGACCTACATCAAGCAAACAGAAGAAGCGGGAGTGGAAAACCTTGGCCGCCCTGTAAAGTTTAGCCTTGTGGATGGGAACTTGAACCATTCCAGGGACTGGGCAGCTCACCTCCTTCCTACGATCAGACATTCCGAGGCTATTAAAACTCAACCCCAAAATATAAACTCCTTCCTTTTTATGAGGAGCACTGGCATAGAAAATGACTGAAGCCTTTATTTCCTGCCAGATTCCTAAAGGCAAGGTTTTAAAATTCAGCCGTGAAAATGTGCTACTGTGTAGAACTGGGTGACCTCAGCTCATCTTACTCATTTTTGTTTGACAAATTAGATAAAGGGTTTTGGTTTGGGGGGGCGTTTTGGAGTTGGGAGTACTATAGGAAGATGGGTTTTTAAAAAAATGATTCCAGTGACCTAATGTCTGCATTTCAGAGGGGAAAGAATATTAGTCATCTCTTTTAAACTGCGATTTAAGTTTTCTATATATAAAACAGCCTTCATCAACATGGAGCCCATCAGATGTTTTGGAATTCCACTCCTTGGGAATGAGTGGTATAAAATAACCAGAAGAAAGGACTTTCTTGGGTGAACATTATTACAATCTCAGCTTACATAACTTGTGTGTTTTTGTGTGGGGGGGTAAATATCTCTATATATTCTGTTGCCAACTGACCAAGAAAAAACTGGGATTGTTATTATTATTTATACCCCGTCCATCTGACTGGGTTGCCCCAGCCACTCTGGGCAGCTTCCAATGTATATAAAAACACAATAAAACATTAAACATTAAAAAAATCTTCCCTATACAGGGCTGCCTTCAGACGTCTTCTAAAGGTTGTATAGTTAATTATTATCTTCTTGGCTCGGGGGGGGGGGCGTCGCAAAACTCCATACCCTCCAACATTTCTCCGATGAAAATAAGGATGTCCTTTATATATATATATATATAAATTATTTATTTGGTTTCCTGGACTTCCCTCCTCCCATTTGTGGGTCCTATTGCTAATCATTTCCTCGTGCATCTTTTATGATAATCCAAATATTTTACCTCTCCATTGTGTCCAAAATTCACCATTAAACTACAAGTGTTATTCCAATCCTACTAACAATTACTAGACAGCATCTTAAAAAGCAGAGACATCACCTTGCCAACAAAGGTCCATATAGTTCAAGTTATGGTTTTCCCAGTAGTGATGTATGGAAGTGAGAGCAGACCATAAAGAAGGCTGATCGCCAAAGAATGGATGCTTCTGAATTATGGTGCTGGAGGAGACTCTTGAGAGTCCCATGGACTGCAAGAAGAGCAAACCGATCCATTCTTAAGGAAATCAGCCCTGAGTGCTCACTGGAAGGACAGATCCTGAAACCGAGGCTCCAAGACTTTGGCCACCTCATGAGAAGAGAAGACTCCCTGGGAAAGACCCTGATGTTGGGAAAGATGGAGGGCACAAGGAGAAGGGGACGACAGAGGACGAGATGCTTGGACAGTGTTTTCGAAGGTACCAACATGAGTCTGACCAAACTGCGGGAGGCAGTGGAAGACAGGAGGGCCTGGCGTGCTCTTGTCCATGGGGGCACGAAGAGTCGGACACGACCAAGCAACAACAACTAACAATTATAACTGTTTACAATGGTTTTTAAGATAATAAATTTTTCCCATTCCTTATTAAAATTTTGGTCTTCCTGATTTCTGATTCTTCTGGACATTTTAGCCATTTCGGGCTTGATCTGCCATTCTTCTCTGGTAGGGACTTTGTCTTCTTTCCATAGGGATGTCCTAAGGAAAAGCAGGACATTCCAGTATCAGATGAGAAATTGGGACGGCTTCTGTAAATCTGGACTGTCCCTGGAAAATAGGGACACTCGGAGGGTCTGTTATACAGCTCCAATATTTGAAGTATCTGGTGTAACTGTGCTTACAGCAGCTGTCGGACTGCATCAGTTGAAGGTAAATGCTTCACTCGATGTGATTGCCCTTGTATCATGGCTTGACTTTTCTGCTAGGATGCAGAGGGAGGGGAGGCGGGGGCTCTGGGATGAGACCTGCAAACAGGCATCATAGTTAAGCTGTTAAGACAGGTTGTGAGATGACACCCATGATGCTACTCTAATGGAGGAGAGCGGAATGAAGAGGAAGAGGAGGAAGAAGATGCTCTGGCTACAATCCACTGACTTTTCAATGCTACTCTTTTAAACTCAAGTGGTTCTGGTATGCTGCTGTGGAAAAGCCCTGGACCATTTAGGAGGAGCTCAGAGTGCTTTCACCATCCACCGTCCCTTCACAGGAAACTCTGGGAATGGTGGCTCTGTGAGGGGAATAGGGTTCTCCTGACAACTCTCAGCACCATGACCAACAGCTCCCAGAATCCTTTGGGGGGAAGCCATGACGGTTTAAAGTGGTACCATAGTGCTTTACACAGTGCCTTTCATCAAGTGCTACCGGATGCTGAGTTTGGGGCCTACTATACACGAAGCGTGCAATCTGCCCCTGAGTTTTGGGTCACAGAGTGATGAATGGGAGGTAGTTCTGTGACACAATTTTCATGTAGAAAGTCTGATTTTTTTTGCCACATAGGGTTCTACAATCAGCCTGTGGAAATGCCATACTTTTAACCAGTGCTTTTTTAACCAGCGCATATCCCTAAACATTTTGTGAATCTTTGGACTTTTGTCCGTTTACTGTCTTTATTTTTCCTGATTTGAACTATAGAATGGTGGTTTTCTTGAGTCAAAATGAGAGTACCCCTAAAGGTTTAAGGAAAAAAAGCACTGCTTTTAACACACATTTAAAGCACTCCAAGGAATCCTGGGAAATGTAGTTTATTAAGGATGCTGGGAACAGTGTCTCTGTGAGCACTAAACTACAGTGCCCAGGATTCTTCACCCTGTACGGTGTGTACATTTAAATGAGTTTGCTGTCCTAATATACAGGAGATCCATTATGATACTTCCCCCTGAAGTGTTCTGTGCTAATAATATAACCGACAAAAATAGGGATCAGTGGGGGGGGGGGACCATACATACACACTGGAAAACTTTCCCCATGAAATGGAAAAAGAAGACAAGGGGGTATTTCAGACGCCTGGGCTGTGACTTAGCTATTTTGACTACTGAGAACAGGGCATTGTTTTCCAAAATGTGGATACAGCATAAATCTTGGAAAGTGGCATGTTAGCTACTGTTCCAGACCCTGAACTCACTGCCAGATTTCCCTTAGCCTTAGGGGAAGGCCTACAGAAGTCAACTTCACGAACGTAGACCATAGAGGAACTCATATTCTTGAATGTCTACAGCAGGAGTAGCCAATGTGGTGCCCTCCAGCTGCTGTTGGACTACAACTCCCATCAGCCACTGCCCGTATGGCTAATATAACGGACGATGGGAGTTGTAGCCTAGCGGTACGTGGAGGGCACCATGTGGGCTACCCATAATCCACAGAAACTTTTCCTCTGCAATAATCCTTTGGTTTTGGTACAGGAAACAGGAGAAGAGTATGAGCCAACTGAGTGGGTGGATAAATGGTCCTGAAGCAAAGTGATTGCATAATATTCAGCGAAGAGCATTATGGACCCCAATGGCAGAACTTTGAGTGGAGTGACCTAATGTGCAACAGCAAAGTCCTGCTGGAAGATGTGCAGAAGAGTGCAAATGTCCTTCAGATGATTCCAATCTGAATTTGCCTGAGCTTAGAGATCAGCTTCAGAAGCATTGCTCTCTGGACCATCATTATAAAATAATTTGTTGGTGGGTACCAGGATCACCGAAGAATTCATGCTTTTGAATTATGGTGCTGGAGGAGACTCTTGAGAGTCCCATGGACTGTAAGAAGATCAAACGTATCCATTCTGAAGGAAATCAGCCCTGAGTGCTCACTGGAAGGACAGATTGTGAAACTGAGGCTCCAGTACTTTGGCCACCTCATGAGAAGAGAAGACTCCCTGGAAAAGACCCTGATGGAGGGCAGGGTAGAAGAGAAGACTCCCTGGAAAAGACCCTGATGGAGGGCAGGGTAGAAGAGAAGACTCCCTGGAAAAGACCCTGATGGAGGGCACAAGGAGAAGGGGACGACAGAGGACGAGATGGTTAGACAGTGTTCTCGAAGCTACCAGCATGAGTTTGACCAAACTGCGGGAGGCAGTGGAAGACAGGAGTGCCTGGCATGCTCTGGTCCATGGGGTCACAAAGAGTCGGACACAACTAAATGACTAAACAACAACAACAACAACCAGGAACAGGGGACGCAGGTGGCACTGTGGGTTAAACCACAGAGCCTAGGACTTGCCGATCAGAAGGTCGGCGGTTCGGATCCCCGTGACGGGGTGAGCTCCCGTTGCTGGGTCCCTGCTCCTGCCAACCTAGTAGTTCGAAAGCATATCAAAGTGCAAGTAGATAAATAGGTACTGCTCTGGCGGGAAGGTAAACGGCATTGCCGTGCGCTTCTCTTGTTCGCCAGAAGTGGCTTAGCCAATAAAGCGAGATGAGCCCCGCAACCCCAGAGTCGGCCACGACTGGACCTAATGGTCAGGGGTCCCTTTACTTTACCAGGAACAGGGTCTTTGTATTGGCAGCCCCACCAGTAGTGGAGTTCTCTTCTTGGGGAATTCCACCAAGCTCCTTCTTTTTAGATAGCTGGTGGAATTGTTTTATTCCATGACGGTTTTAAAAACTGATTTCGGCTGTTTTAATTGTCTCTCTCCTTTGCTTTCCATGTGTTTTGTATTCATTTTATTTTATGCCTTTTTAATCTGTAATACTTGTCATTTTTTAAATAAGATGCTTTGGTGGGAGGGATGTGGATAATTAAAATGAAAAAATAATTAAGATTTCTGTTTGACGACTTCCAGCTCTGGGTCAGGAGGATAGAAAGAGGTCTTCTTTGCCTCTGAAATCAAATTGACATAAATATCTCTGTCACCACACACACACACACACACACACACACACACACACACACACACACTATTTCCCTATTTTGCTTCTGCTTATATGAAGCAGAGGAGGCATGGACTGAGAAATATATTGCCAGGATTCAGATCTCTTCTCCTTCTTGTCCCTGAAGCCATCTCTGGATCTGGTGACTTGCTTTGCTTTTACAGTACAAAGACAATGTCTTTCAAATGGCAGCAGCTAGCATTGGAGCATGATGTGCTGTTTTATTATTCTATTTTTAAATTTATTTAAAATATTTATATTCCATTTTTATAGCCCCACAGGGCTTTCAAAGTGCCTTTCTAAAGTATACTTACATTCAAGTATCATATCAAGAACAGAGATTGTGCCTGTTGGCTACTCCAGAAGACCTGCTTATAGAGCATAAATTCTGATTTGCTTGCATGGTAGTTAGACTATATCTACTTTTTGGGGTTTTTTTACTGAGCATTTGCTCTGATTTGTTTATGGGGCGGGTTAATGAGCATCCACCCAGAGTTGCTTACACTGCGTTTATACATCTTCCCATTAATCCTTTGTTGATCCCTCACACTTTTCAATGCATTTCCTCATTACTTCAACACCGCAAAAACTCCAGTTTTGTTTCTTTTAATGCATTTGTTGTGATAGGGTGTCAGAACACTTCAATCCACTTTAACTGCACAAACCTGAAATTCCAGTATTCTCTTGAATCCTTCCTGCCGGAATAATGACAGCCCGGGGGCACCTAAATGATGGCAAGCTCGTTCAGGCAACATGTTCTGACCTCACTTAATAGATTCAATGTCAAAATACATTTTTTCATCCAATTTTGCCAAATTATTACTTGATTTCCAATTTTTAATTTTGGGTTGGGCCGTATTGTTAATTTCTCAAGCAGATAAGGGTCATCCTTATTATTTTTATTTATATTCATCCAAATTTTTATAGGTGCTTTAATAGTCTCCAGAATGATAGGATATTTCATAAAATTAGAGCCGAGTTTAGTCCACCCTTCAAGAGGTTCAAAGAAACTATATTCGAGAGTAGCCCAATTGGGATTCCTGCTAGGTCTCCAATTGTTCGTCTTACTCAGCAGGTAGGCCTGGTGATATAGTTCCAGCTTTGGGAGACCAAAGCCACCTTCCTTAGCTGGAAGTTGCATTTTATGTGGTGATATATTTGGTGGCTTTGTACCCCACAGGCACCCCAAGACCTCATCCTTGGTGTTCCCTGAGGCAGAGGACCTCTGGAACGAGGGTGTGGGGCTGAGCAGATGCAATTCACTTCATCTGTGATGGAGCCTAGTTTTCCCTTCTTCTACTTCTACTGTCGTTTTGCTAGAAGTCACAAGTGGGTAGAACATCCATCTTGCGGGCTTCTAACAGGCATCTGGTTGGCCACTGTGAGAATAGGATGCAGGACCAGATGGGTCATTGGCCTGATCCACCAAGCCTTGTCTTATGTCCTTACCGCACTCTGCAACTACATCTGGTGGGAGGGCGTTCCACAGGACGGGGGCCACTACCGAGAAGGCCCTCTGCCTGGTTCCCTGTAACCTCACTTCTCGCAGGGAGGGAACCGCCAGAAGGCCCTCGGCGCTGGACCTCAGTGTCTGGGCAGAACGATGGGGGTGGAGACACTCCTTCAGGTATACTGGGCCGAGGCCGTTTAGGGCTTTAAAGGTCAGCACCAACACTTTGAATTGTATAAAGAGTTAACTTCAATAAAGAGTTAACTTCAATAAAGAGTTAACTTCACTGACACCTGCTGACCTGCTCCCAGTACCTGCCCTGACACCCTGTAAGGTAGGTAAGGCTGAGAGGAAGTGGCTGGTCGAAAGGTCACCCAGTCAGTGAACTTCATGGCCAAGTGGGGATTTGAACCCTGATCTCCCCAGGTTCTAGTCCGATACTCTGACCACTACACCACACTGTCAGATGCCAGAATGAAAACAATTAATAGCTATGACACCTTTGGGGGCAAGCATCCATATTATTGCAAAAAATGGGGTGGGAGGAATGCCACTAAGGATGCATCTAATTATATATGTTTAAGAAAATAAATAAGGGGTGCTCTGTACTGTAGTAAAGAGATATAATATGCATGGGTTTAGAGAAGGCATTGCAGGGAGCAAGGGGCATCTGGGCTAATCTGCAAAATCTGCTCCCCTTTGTCACTTCCCATAGAACCCTTTATGTGAACTACAAAAATATTTTTTTCCTTTTCATGGGCAGTAATAGATTCCACTTTGAAGTGGTTAGATCTCATTGGCGAGCAATTTCTTTTGGCTAATTTGCTCTAATAAAAGTATGAAGGCAATTGATCTTTCTTTCTTTTAATTGTCTGCCTTGTAGAAATCAAAAGCTTTTTCTTTAATTTTTTAGAAAAGGCACTTTCATATTTCCCCGCTGGGCTTATCAAGGAAATGTTGTATTCCATTAATAACCCCGGTAGAGGCGGGGGAGTTGGGGGGTGTTCCGGAACTCGGGGAGGCTATAATTATGTCATGTACAAGGGAATCCTGTGATACTGTCGCAGCTTTTAAAGAATCCCCTCTCTGAAGCATGGGCCTTTGTAAAAAGGTAGAGCCCCAGCAGCCTCGCTCCACCACAGGGTGCTTCCAGACACGAGCATCAACAAAAAAGGCCATTTTCTTTTTGCTAATGCTCTGCTTTCTATGCAAGTGTTACTTTTCTGCTGATGGAGCCATATGTGGTTACCACCCACACAAAGGAGTCTCTTTCAGAGGGAGAACGGAACTGGAGAAACACCATCTAGCCCATTTCATTCACTGCCATTGCCGCCAAGATAGCTCAGTCAGTAGAACATGAGACTCTTAATCTCTGGGTTGTGAGTTCGAGCCCCACGTTGGGTGAAAGATTGCAGGGGGTTGGACTGGATGATCCTTGGGACCCCTTCCAGCCCTATAAATTCTATGGTGCTAAGAGACCTTCAGCTGGCCACCGTCCCCCCTGCAGAGCACCCAGTGGGGGTTGGGAATGCCCCTACCACTGAATGTAAACCCCACAAGATTTGTAATGGGGAATATAATTGTTTCTGATGGAGATAAGCCAGATTTCTTAGGGGTGCTGTCTGCCTGTTTGAGGATTTGTGCTGATTACAGTGGTACCTCGCAAAACGAATGCCTCGCAAGACAAAAAACTCGCTAGACGAAAGGTTTTTCCGTTTGCGAGTTGCCTCGCAAGACGAATTTCCCTATGGGCTTGCTTCGCAAGACGAAAACGTCTCGCGACTTTGTTTCCTTTGTCTAAATAATAATTCGCAAGACGAAAAATTCGCTAGACGACAAAACTTGCGGAACGAATTAATTTCGTCTTGCGGGGCACCACTGTATGTGATCAGGGCAGCGGCAATCCCATTGCGTGGACAGGTGGAGTCCCCCAGACCCCGGGCAGCCCCCCCCCCGTCATGTGGAATAATGACTCAAGACAACGTGCTATGGGATTAAATTGGCCACATATTTCAGATTACCCACATATTTCAGATGTGGGTAGACCTTGGCTCAGGCATTGGGCGTTATCCCTCCCCAGTCCCCAGCCGGGGATCTGGGGAACATCAGGGTTATCCAGTGGGGGGGGATGGGCCGGCTCTGGAGAACATATGTTCAAGCAGAGAAAGCCGCCCCCGTAACGCCAACACCGCAGGGGAGAGCAGTGACAACCTCTTGCCGTACGGTCAAAGCCTCCCTTCAGAAACCCCTTTAATGGGGAACCCTGGTATCGCCGCTGCAAAGAGGATGATAGACTAAAGGATTCCGCCCAAGGCCTGATACCGCCAAAGTTGTGACATTTTGCTATGGGAAAGGCAAACCTGCCAATGCAGGGGAATTTCTTTCCGGCCCTTCAACAGCGACCTTGACTTGGCAGCGCCTGCATACCTATGAAGAAAAGTTAACCTGCAAAATAAGACTTAACTGAGGGTGGTAGAAGCTCTGGAGCCAACTGAGGATTCCCAGGTAAGATCCTCCCTCTATTGTGTGGGCAGGTAGTCCCTCCCCTACCTGGCCTGGTCTCCTTGGCAACGCTTTCCCCAGGCGGAATTGGGCAACTGACTGAGGTAGGCGGAGACCTCCAGGTATCCCACCTGAGGGAAGGCGAAGCCAAGCCTGTGCTGATGGAGCTGCTCCAGATCCAGGCACGTCCATGCAAAGGGCGCCCCCCGATTTATGCGGGGAGCGGTCATTTTCAATATAGTTTGCACCTGCAAAGGTTTTGGGGTATTCACACTGCTTCGTTCCCAGTCAGCGCATGTCCCACATCCTCCTGCTGAAATCCTGGTACTTTCTACCCCACAAATGTTCTGTTCCGTTTTTGTTGTGCTGCTGTCCTGCTAGAGAGCAATTATGTGGTTGCCTTGGGGAAGAAGGAAGGTTGCTGCCTGGAGAGACTAAAATACTGTATAGTCTTAAGAAGTGCTTCTGTCTTCCTTGTTCGTAGGTAACAAATACGTAAATAAGCAAGCTTTGCAGAAGGACCAAAATGTGCGATGTTTCCTGTGGCCAATCTCTTCTGAATCAAATAAGTTTCATTCAAGTAGCTGTGCAGAGAGCATCATGTTGCAGCCGAAATTTAGGCTGCAGACATTTCACATTGACTAACTACTTCCCTTGGGTGGTTGGGTTCTGTGTAGGGATTTACTCATCCAACACCCACAGCAAACAGTGAGTAACAGGCGATGAGTAATCTGTATGTACACTTTTCCTTTGCTGTGCTAGGCTGGAATTTCAAGATATTTCTGAGAATTAGCTTAAGTTATACCCAAGAACCCATGCAAGAAGAACACGGGTTTTGAAGCGTGCCATTTGGGCATTGGGGAACTTGATGGTAGGTAACATCATCTGTGTGAACAAAGCTCAAGGCCGGCCCAAGAGATTTTGCCGCCTGAGGCAAAGGATCAGATGGCATTCCTCCAACAAGGAGGGTGAGCCCTGACAGTGCCAAGGAGTATCTGGCCAGAAGGGAGATCCAGCAGCTTTTGTGTGAAAAGCCCTCCTTGCTATTAGACCTCAAAGCCTATTGGCTATTCAGAGCTGTAGCTATGGGGGAGAGGGGGTTGCTAGGGTTTTTGCCCCAGTTGCAGCCTCCAAAGGGGCGCTGTCGAGGCTCCCAGCCTCTGCATGTGTGTACAGTGGTACCTCAGGTTAAGAACTTAATTCGTTCCGGAGGTCCGTTCTTAACCTGAAACTGTTCTTAACCACTTTAGCTAATGGGGGCCTCTTGCTACTGCTGCCGCGTCACCGCCATGCAATTTCTGTTCTCATCCTGAAGCAAAGTTCTTAACACGAGGTACTATTTCTGGGTTAGCGGAGTCTGTAACCTGAAGCATCTGTAACCTGAAGTGTCTGTAACCCGAGGTACCACTGTATAATAATAATAATAATAATTTATTATTTATACCTTGAGATCAAACCTATCCATTCTTAAGGAAATCAGCCCTGAGTCCTCACTGGAAGGACAGATAGTGAAGCTGAGGCTCCAATACTTTGGCCACCTCATGAGAAGAGAAGACTCCCTGGAAAAGACCCTGGTGTTGGGAAAGATGGAGGGCACAAGGAGAAGGGGACGACAGAGGACGAGATGCTTGGACAGTGTTCTCGAAGCTACCAGTATGAGTTTGACTAAACTGCGGGAGGCAGTGGAAGACAGAAGTGCCTGGCGTGCTCTGGTCCATGGGGTCACAAAGAGTCGGACACGACTAAACAACTAAACAACAACATTATTTATACCCCGCCCATCTGGCTGGGTTTCCCCAGCTACTCTGGGCGGCTCCCAACAGAATATTAAAAACACGATAAAACATCAAACATTAAAAACTTCCCTAAACAGGGCTGCCTTCAGATGTCTTCTAAAAGTCAGAGAGTTGTTTATTTCCTTGACATCTGACGGGAGGGCATTCAACAGGGTGGGTGCCACTACTGAGAAGGCCCTCTGCCTGGTTCCCTGTAACCTCACTTCTCGCAGGGAGGGAACCGCCAGAAGGCCCTCGGAGCTGGACCTCAGTGTCTCAGCTGAAAGATGGGGTGGAGACGCTCCTTCAGGTATACTGGGCTGAGGCAGCATATGAACAGAAGGGGGTGCCAAACAGGGTCTTTGACCCTGGTGAAATAAAGCCTAGTTTCGCCCTAACTATCCCCTAAGGCTAGCACTGAGTGGATAATTTCCCTAAAAGACAGGGATTTAGGGATCCAAGGATGAAAGAGGAAAGAAGGACACAGTCCCTAGGAACCAGGCCTTGCAGGGAGACAGAGTCCGCCCCCCTATAAAGCAGGGTGAATCACCCCACCCACCCTACCACTTCTGCCAGTGGTGGAATGCCCCCCTCTGACCGAGTTCAGCAAGGGTGTGGTGTTCCGGTGTGCCACTCATTTTCTCTACCCCTGAGACGGAGGAGATAAGCACCAGGGCCTTGAAGAATGCTCCCCCTCTCACCGAGTTGCTGGCAGAGGAAGTGGTGGGGTGCAGTGGGGGGAGGACAAGAGCCGGGGAGTGGAAAATTCTAGGATCGCTTTAGGTGGCAAAACAAGACAGGCCTCCCCTGCATCACCAAGTCCTTCCCTGCAATGCGCCGTGAGTGACAGGAGCGAGCCAGCAGTAAATCGCACTGAGCAAGTTGGAGTTAACTCTTTGTTAGCAAGAACCCGACCTGCACAGGAGTGTCAGGCCTAATGGGCACAGCAACTCATCTCTGGCAGGTCTTGCCCCCATGCTGAGGTCGAAGGTCCCTGCCTCCTCCCAGCTGCCTAAATCCCCTTCTCTCCAGGGTTTTCTCCAAGCAGTTGGAGACTGTGCCTGTGCTCTCCTCCACCCTTTTCATGCCTCTTCTAGTTCTAGGAGACCAGGGGGTCTCCGTATCCCACCAGTCCATGACAATGAGTGGCTGGTCGCTCTGCATGGTCTCTGCTGGGCAGAGCTATCAGATGCTGCAGACTGGGGGGTGGGGGAGAAGATGGGGCCTATAGGTCAGAGGTTCCCTACCTCTGCTCTATGGTGTCACTAATTCTCGCTGGGATGGTGTAAAGTTACCATATGAGAGTGCTGGAGGTGAAATAGTTAAACAGGCTACCCAGTCAGGACCCAGGGGGGTGGAGTCAGTGGGAGTATAAAACCAGCTCTGGGAGGGCCAAAGGGAGAAGTTCTTTGGGAGTTGGGTGGTTGGTTGGAGTGGGAGTGAATTGGGATAGAGTCTGTGGGTAGGTTGAGTTAGTGTAGCGAAATAAGCTGAGTCAGGAACAGTTAGGAGCTAGGAAGACAAGTAAATATCTGAGAGGTGGTTTAGTGAGTGAGAGCAGGTAGCGGAAGTTATAGGTCTGGATAGGCACCCCTCGTTTGTAATTGACCGATACCGTTTATGAAACCACACGCTTGTTAAACTGCAATAAATAAACGGAAGTTTATGTTCCAATTTAACCCTGACTGGACTCAGTATTGTCCCAGGTAGGGCCTGGGTGGTGGCTGCGAGAAATAAAGTGGTGGCACAGGGATCAATAGGCGGTGAAACGTCCGGGGACCCTGTGTGATCGCCACAGGAAAGGACCCCCAGCTCGTCATTTCCCCAGTGCTTATTCCTGATTTGTGCCTATCTATCCACTGAAGAGGGACGCGGGTGGCGCTGTGGGGAAAACCTCAGCACCTAGGACTTGCCGATCGCATGGTTGGCGGTTCGAATCCCCGCGGCGGGGTGCGCTCCCGTTGCTTGGTCCCAGTGCCTGCCAACCTAGCAGTTCGAAAGCACCCTCGGGTGCAAGTAGATAAATAGGGATCGCTTACTAGCAGGAAGGTAAATGGCGTTTCCGTGTGCGGCTCTGGCTTGCCAGATGCAGCTTGTTACGCTGGCCACGTGACCCGGAAGTGTCTGCGGAAAGCTCTGGCTCCCGGCCTCTAGAGTGAGATGAGCGCACAACCCTAGAGTCTGTCAAGACTGGCCCGTACGGGCAGGGGTACCTTTACCTTTACCTTTTATCCACTGAAGAATCACTGGGAGGGAGTCATTTGACCCGTTGCAGCAAGTAATGACCCAATGCCTAGCTGACTGTCAATGCAACTTCCTTCCTCGCACCCAGATGGAAGAGGCAGCCTTTCTTCCCCCTATTTATTTGTGGGATGTGTTAAATTGGTACATTGGCTTCTTTACAAAAGCTAATTAATGGAGTCGCATAATGGCACCCATTGACCGCCTTGCGCTACAGCACAGCCTCTGTTTGGTTCCTGGCCCAGATTCTGCTATGTGCACGTCTGCCTACATTGCTTTCCTCCTGGAAGGGCGGATCTATTCCCCTTTGGCAGCTCTTCTGCACTACAGCAGATGTCCCCCAAAGCTTTTTAATTCTGAAGCCATGCCTTCTGCAGAAACCAGCATTCGTTATATTAAGACTCAAGGCTTAGGTTCTGGAGCTCAGCTCCAGTAAGGAGGCTAATATTGGCTCCTTTCAGAGCTCTCAGATGTTCCTTTATCTCGGCAAGTAACGCTGTGTGGAGGTGGGGCCAGCATGCCCACCCCGTGCCCATCTACTGCAAACCCTGTTGCCCACCTGAAATCGAGAGGCAACTGTCTTCAGCAGCGTACAGTGCACCCCTGATATTCCAGGGTTCAAAATCCTGTGGGGAGCCAACAGGAGTAAGTCTCCCTCCAACTCACAGAGGGCAGGGGTCAGGGTAGGGGATGAGAATGCTTGTTTCTGTTTCCTTACCATGCAGGCAGTGCCGGATTTATGTATAAGCTAAACAAGCTATAGCTTAGGGGGGCCCCAAAAAATTTTTAAAGGAAAAACATCTGGATGTACATGTCCAAAATATAAGATAAAAAACAAATAAAATAAAACCTACATACAGTTAGAGCTTAATAATTATTTCACTATTAATATACTTCTTCTTAATTGTATTTCACTATTAATATACTTCTTCTTAATTGTATTTCAGTTCAACAATTACTTTGTTATAATACATATTTTGTTATGTGCAAATGGCTTTAGATACCTATTAGGTCCATAAATTACCATATAGCATATATTCAGCACAGAAAACAGCGACAATTTGTTGTTGACAGAGGACAGCTGGACATATAAAGGGCCCCATTACCTTTAGTAGCTTAGGGCAGGCATAGGCAAACTTGGCCCTCCAGGTGTTTTGGGACTACAACTCCCATCATCCCTGACCACTGGTCCTGTTAGCTAGGGATTATGGCAGTTGTAGTCCCAAAACATCTGGGCAGCCGGGTTTGCCTATGCCTGGCTTAGGGCCTCAACAAACCTAAATCTGGCCCTGCGTGCAGGGTTAAAAATCACAAGAAAGGAAGATTCCAGCTAAACCTCAGGAAGAACTTTATGACGGTAAGAACCCATTGGACAGTGGAACAGGCTTCCACATGAGGTGGCAGGGCCACATCTATGGGAGTTTTTAAAGCAGAGGTTGGATGGCAATCTGTCCTGTATGATGCACTGCAAGGGTTCGGACTAAATGACCCACAAGGTCCCTTCCAACTTTTCAATTCTATGATTGTGTGGTTAATCACAGGGAGAAAGGAATGCCCCAAAATATTTGGTATTTTCACCCCCTAAGGCAGAGGTAGTGTAGCACCCTGCTTGTGGTTAACGCTTAGCTGGAATGAAATATTCAACGCAGCAACAGAGAAATTAAAATAATAATTTATTTGTCAGACAAATAAATGTGAGGCACAGTGGTATATCATTACCAAGCTCTGGCCTGCCCTCCTGCCATTATGGCCAGCACTTATATTCCCTTAATCCAGCCCCCTTTGCTCCTCCTTGGGCTGCCTCTGTCCCATCAGCCTGGTTGAAATTCCTATTGGCTGATTGGTATGACCAATCACAAAAATACACTCATTTCCTATTGCCTTTTATGGGAGACAAAGAGCTATATTTCCTTCCATTTATAATTGACAAACAAGTATTAATATATCTTTACATGTGTCTCAACAAGGAATCTTAATTACCAGCTCACCTCCTGCCCTCCTTGCCCTACTGCCTTCTAAAACAAATGGTTAATCTTAAATTTTTATCTTAAACATATGTCAAGGATCTTGAGTTTCACATCAACATTGAAAGATCTACTTCATATGAAGGTTTCTAAACAAATGTCTGACAACCATATATATCAGAACTGCTCGGATGGCGTCTCATTTCTGGCAGGGGGGCTGACTTAAATACAACTCTTACAACTATATGAAATAAGAATTTAGCATTTCTTAAATCCTTTGCATAATTACATTTAAACCAATATATTTCATACATTATCATAGGTAACCTTTTAAAAGAATAAAGCTTCTCAAAGTTGAAAGGAAGGAACTCAGTAAAAAACAGTTTTTAAAGAAGCCTCTTTAGTTTACCCCCCCCCTCTTCAGCCAGTTGCTTTCTCTTCCATGTGCTCTTGACCTTTTGTCCTGTGGCTCAAGTTTAAGAGAGGCCCCTGGTATCATTTTACTGTTTACTAACTCTTAATTATGTTGGGTCCGTAACCTTGCTCTTTAACCTGTAATTCCAGCTTTTTTTTATGACCGCAATAAACCAGGGGGCCCTTTGCTGCTTGCTGCTTGCTGGTTTTCTACCTTGGAAGAAACATTATTTTTAGAATTTTAGGAACCTGATCAAAATATAAGCCAATATAAGTCTTGATTAATAATGCAGTCTATATTCAGATGCCACATTCCCCCCTTTCAAGCTCAAGGACCTTGCTTACCAAGCGTCCTTGATAGCTTGATCTAAAACATGAAATGGGGACATGTGCTATATTCTCCATCTTTGTAGCCAACACACGGATTGCCTCACCATTATCTGAAATGTTAAAGCAACAGGCATTCCCTGTCAAGTTCAAGACTCCACATAGACCTCCCTGCTTGGCAAGTACATAATCCATTCCCATTTTCAGCTGCAAAATGGGGCTCTACTTTCATCCAACTGTTGTGCAATAAGTCTCAAACTCTGGGCCGTTGCATTGGTTACAAGTTCCACTACTGCTTGTAATTGAATTATTCTGTTTAGATTATAAATAGGATCCCGTGCCCCTTGTATGAGCTCACCAGGATTCCAGGAGGCAGGATCATAATAGGCTATAATGCGCTCTGGTGGCCAATCATTAGTACCGCTCCAACTTTGGGTACTTCCTCCTGCTATACGAGAAATATCAGCATTTCTTTGTGTTCGCTTAGCTGAACTAGTGGGCAAAAATCCACATTGGTGGTAATACCCATCCCAGGAAACAAGTCCCACTCCATTTGGAAGGGAGTTTCTTGTATGCCCATTCTCCACATATCCACCACAACCATCGGGTCTGAGGTTTTTGGTACGTGGAGTACAGAAGGCGAAAATATCAAAAGAGGCAGAGAGTTCACAGTGCAGTATGTTAGATTGCCTTTTTCTGTCACAGTTGTGTTCCATACCACTTTCCATGCATGAATAAAAGGAGGTGCACAGGGCAAGGTATTCCGAGTTCGATAGGTAGTACCGTGTGCCCAGGTATGACTATTCTTAAAATAATCCCAAGTATAGTGACAATGAGAAAAGCCTATCATGATAGAATCAGCTGCATCTGATGATTTATGTACACAGAATTCCCCTTGTACAGGTATAACTCGTAATGGTTTAGTTGAGTTCCATCCGGGGAAATTCTGTATTTCTGTTTGGTGTGGCATTTCGCTTACCATACCAATGGCATTTAATGGTATCAGTAATAAGGGCATACCTCCCTCTGAATCATCTGGCCCAAGAGAGCAAACAAGGCAATTGGTCCTATTTGCCACATTGCCTACCATCGCAGCTAAGCCTACCCACATATTGTGGTCATGGCTGAATCCATATTTAACAAATTTGGTCAGATTCAAGGACCCTTCCCCTTCCCAAGGGATCAGGATTAATAATAAAATCATGTTGATGTCTAGCATATGCATTCCTTCCACAAAAGATTACCTTATTGTGATAGCATAAAACTATTAGTCCCAATATAATTCCCCCAGTGACAGAAATGGGGAACCACCAAGACCAAAACATATATCCCAAGGATCCCCAATGTGTAATATCTCTGATAATTGTTCCACAAGGGGGCAGTCAATCAATTGTATAAGAGAATCTTCCCGCTCACAGTCGCTGGTTCAGACGCTCCTCAAGCTTCAGGCGTGCGCAGGTCAGCCAGCTTCCAAGTTGTGGCTGCAGCAGGCCGGTCGTCTAATGTTGCCCGTGACCTAACCCATTCCCGGTAGGGCTAGATACAGGGGTTTTTAGAAAGAGTCAGTTTTAAAGGATTAGAGGGGTCACCTTTGCACGTCCAACTGCCTTCAGACTTCTTCAAACGAGAGTGATGAATCCAGGGGGTCACCTCAGCTACCTTCACCGCTGTTGGAGTAGAAAGCAAGACGGTGTAAGGTCCACGCCACTTAGGTGCAAGTGGATCACGTTTTCCACTCTTTCACCCATATGCTATGCCAGCCTGGAGCTGATGAATCGGCTTGGCAATGCTGCACGGCGTGTGCTTGAGGGCCCACCTGTTAAGAAAAACAAACAAACAAACAAACAAACAAACACGGGAGAGAGACAAAAACACGGGAGAGAGATTGCACTTGTCCCTGTGTCACATGGTCTCCTATTTGTTTGAGGTCAGTTGGAATATCCTGAACAAAGGAGGGCGGCCTCCCATACAGGAGCTCAAAAGGTGACAACTTAAGTCTTTTTGTGGGTGCACACCGAACACGAAACAGTGTTATGGGTAACACATCTACCCTCCTGAGACTTTAGACATATTAGTGGGCTTCTGGCATGCCCTGCGGATACCTTGCACAAGCGTCTGGCGGTAAGTGGTAAGTCTGGCCAGATGAATTGCATTGTTTGGATCCCAATTAGGATCTTCCAAGGGAAAGTTATCTTGGAGATGACGGTCAATATTAAAAATATTTCCCACTCTGGCCTGCTCACGCAAATATATCTGTGCCTTTTCAATTATGTCTCTTCTTTCCTCAGTGGTGAAGAGAGTATTACTATTGAAGTCACCAAGTCCATCATAGCCTGAGGTTTTTCTGCGAAAGATGGGGCGTTTTCCAATTCATCAGACTGTAGTCGTGAATGGAATGTACTGGAGGATCGAAGTTCGAGGTGGCCTTGGTCCGGGTTGCCCATTAACCAGCACAGGCTCCTCAAGTGCATCAAATACTCTTCTAAGAGGGGCTACTACGTGACCTTTCTCTTCGCTTTGCTCTAGGGGCCTCAAATCATAGGGGATGGTGTCTGTCCCAAGGCGTTCTTTTGGCAGCTCTATACGCCTAGCTGTATTGCTTGCTGACCGATTAAGGTCTCCCTGTAACTTCTGTAATAATTCTCTAGGACTTGGATGTACAGGGGTTTGGGGTAGGCAATCAGTTGTTCCACTAAAAGAGACTGTAGATGGAGTTCTACTGGGACTCACAGATGGAATAACCACTTCTGCTTGGGCTTCATTATAGGACTCCAATGCCTCCTGAAGATATTTATCATAATCTATCAAGGAGTCAAGTTCTGTGTCTCTACCCCCATTATTCGTTCCACTTTCTTGCCTTGGGGTTACAACTGGTGGAGGGTTTGAATTAGGCTCCCTTCAATGTGGAGCATAGGGTGGAGGTGGAAACACCTCTTCCTCTGGTCCCTCAAAAATGGGTTTGAGTTTATTTGGCAAGATTCCTTTCCTAGCTTCGGCTTTTACAGCCAATAATTTGCATCGTTGGACTTTGCATTCTCTTATCCATGGAGGATTTTTATTTAATGTGCTCAGCCAAGAATCTATATATGAAAATTGTTCTGGGCACCCTCCAGTTTCTTTGGTGATGTTAGACCAAAGTTTGCTTACTAAATTTATATCAAAGGTTCCTTGAGATGGCCATTCAGTATTTTGTTTTGGCCATTCTAGTTCACATAACGTTCTCAAGCGTTCTGGCGTCCTTTTGACTCCATATGCCCCTGAGAAGGCTTTCTTAAAATTATTTAACATACATTCAAGAGGTGTATTTCCCCCCTTTGAACCCCCAACTCCCATTGTATGGCCCTGTGAAGTATCCACTCAGTCACTCACACACACACCTTACTGGGAAACGAAGTAGTACTCACTCCACACTTAGGTCAGTTACACATTGTACTTTCTCACACATGCAATGCGCTAGATACTTCAACCACACTCTACCTCCCAATCTTCCCTTTTGCCCTACACCAGATCACCATCTGATGTACCCAGCCACCTAGCGTACTCAGTTCCCCTTTACTGAGACGCAGAAGTTTGATCAGGACTTCTCTTCCTCCCAATTAATTGGAGGGCCAAAACCCCTTAGTGCACTTACCCTTAGCTGGTTCCGTTTCCCCCCGGTCCGTCGCCGTCGGTGGGCAGGGTATCAGACAGACGAGACTGCTGCGTTCCCCTGGAAAAAATTTTTCCATTGCGCGCTGGGTAGGCAGTGTGGTCCTCTGTCTTGTACCCCGTCCAGTAAGGCGAAGGGGCTGCGTTCCAGCAGACCACTGATCCGAGTCGCAGGCACCATAAAATGTAGCACCCTGCTTGTGGTTAACGCTTAGCTGGAATGAAATATTCAACGCAGCAACAGAGAAATTAAAATAATAATTTATTTGTCAGACAAATAAATGTGAGGCACAGTGGTATATCATTACCAAGCTCTGGCCTGCCCTCCTGCCATTATGGCCAGCACTTATATTCCCTTAATCCAGCCCCCTTTGCTCCTCCTTGGGCTGCCTCTGTCCCATCAGCCTGGTTGAAATTCCTATTGGCTGATTGGTATGACCAATCACAAAAATACACTCATTTCCTATTGCCTTTTATGGGAGACAAAGAGCTATATTTCCTTCCATTTATAATTGACAAACAAGTATTAATATATCTTTACATGTGTCTCAACAAGGAATCTTAATTACCAGCTCACCTCCTGCCCTCCTTGCCCTACTGCCTTCTAAAACAAATGGTTAATCTTAAATTTTTATCTTAAACATATGTCAAGGATCTTGAGTTTCACATCAACATTGAAAGATCTACTTCATATGAAGGTTTCTAAACAAATGTCTGACAACCATATATATCAGAACTGCTCGGATGGCGTCTCATTTCTGGCAGGGGGGCTGACTTAAATACAACTCTTACAACTATATGAAATAAGAATTTAGCATTTCTTAAATCCTTTGCATAATTACATTTAAACCAATATATTTCATACATTATCATAGGTAACCTTTTAAAAGAATAAAGCTTCTCAAAGTTGAAAGGAAGGAACTCAGTAAAAAACAGTTTTTAAAGAAGCCTCTTTAGTTTACCCCCCCCCCTCTTCAGCCAGTTGCTTTCTCTTCCATGTGCTCTTGACCTTTTGTCCTGTGGCTCAAGTTTAAGAGAGGCCCCTGGTATCATTTTACTGTTTACTAACTCTTAATTATGTTGGGTCCGTAACCTTGCTCTTTAACCTGTAATTCCAGCTTTTTTTTATGACCGCAATAAACCAGGGGGCCCTTTGCTGCTTGCTGCTTGCTGGTTTTCTACCTTGGAAGAAACATTATTTTTAGAATTTTAGGAACCTGATCAAAATATAAGCCAATATAAGTCTTGATTAATAATGCAGTCTATATTCAGATGCCACAGTAGGGATGCAGGTGGCGCTGTGGGTTAAACCACAGAGCCTAGGACTTGCCGATCAGAAGGTCAGTGGTTCGAATCCCCTCGATGGGGTGAGCTCCCGTTGCTCGGTCCCTGCTCCTGCCAACCTAGCAGTTTGAAAGCACATCAAAGTGCAAGTAAATAAACAGGTACTGCTCTGGCGGGAAGGTAAACGGTGTTTCCGTGCGCTGCTCTGGTTCGCCAGAAGCGGCTTAGTCATGCTGGCCACATGACCCGGAAGCTGTATGCCGGCTCCCTCAGCCAATAAAGCGAGATGAGCGCTGCAACCCCTTTACCTTTACCTTAACCTTTAAGGCAGAGGTAGGGAACCAGATTTTTTTTAACCTAAGGGCCCCATTCTGGAGAAGGGTACATTCAGTGCCATAACTGTCAACGTTTTCCTTTTTTTAAGGGAAATTCCCTTATTCCGAATAGGATTCCTCGCAAGAAAAGGGAAAAGTTGACAGCTATGTTCAGTGCTATTTTTCTAGAAAAAGAGGTGCCAGACCTCACCACAAACTTTTCCCTTGCTCTCTTAGAATTAGAATGGCAATGGCGCCCACCTGAGAGGTGCTCGAGTTGAGGTCCAGCTGGGGGGGGGGGAGCCCTGGGGACATTCTGATGGTGAGTGGGGATAGAGGCAAAAATGGATGGAGTAAGGAAAGTGACTCTCCCCTTTGCCCAGGAGGCTATGTTCAAAAATTCACATGAACGCCAGCAGTTTCTCATGCAAATGTCTCTCCACCTAGGCAAGCGAGCAAGAGGCCACAAAGAGAGTCCTATTTGGCCTTCAGGTCTGTGGTTCTCCTTTCCTGCCCTAAATCATGACAACTAATGAAAGAGGTGGTACGTACCGGAAAAAGGCTGTGCAGAATTCCCAGGTGCTTAGGATTACAGTGGACGCTCTGGTTGCGAACGTGATCCGTGCAGGAGGTACATTCACAACCTGCAGTGTTCGCAACCTGCATCTGCGCGTCTGTGCACACGTGGGTTGCAATTCGGCACTTCTGTGCATACTCAAAGAGCGATTTAGCGCTTCTGCGCATGCGCGACCACCAAAACCTGGAAGTAACCCGTTCCGGTACTTCTGGGTTTCGGCGGTCCGTAACCCGAAAAAACACAACCTGGAGCGGCTGTAACCTGAGGTATGACTGTAATTCCCCATGCAAACACAGGCACACTTCTGACACCACCCCGTGCTTTATATCAGTATCATTTTGTGGTGAGCGATAGCATGAGGATAAAAGGATGGCATTGCTTTCCGTTAAGACTATAAAGCAATTAAACAGTAGTTTGGAGGCTGATTTACTGTGTTGCTGTAAATTAAAAAATGGATAGATTAAAATAAACACCATGGTATCACAATGCAGCTGACGTTACACGACTAGGAAATGAAGAGAACAGCATTATCTCAACTCCGCAACACAGACAAATTACTGTCCTGACAATTATCTGGCAGCTTGGTGATTACAGGAAAATAAAGATACGGAATTAAGTCTTCCGATCTGTACATCGGTAATGGCATCACAAACCATCGCTCAGTGGTAGAGAACACACTTTGCATGCAAAGGGACTCAGCGATGATCCCCAGCATCGGTGTGGCAGTGTTCAACTAGGGCATAGAAACAAACAAATCCCTGTGTTGCAAAATATGACTCAGCAATATCAAAGGCAACACGATGGCCAGAAACAATTACAGTATAGAAAACTTTATGGAATAATGCAAAACTGTCCAAACCCTCAGTCACTGTTCAGACCTCATGGCAAGGGAGGGAAAATTTTCCTGGAGTGCCAATGGCTCTCAGTGGCCCTGTATTGTTGCTTAATGGCTCTCACTTGGCTGGGTTGTTTTGCATAGGCTGGTTCAGGAACAGTGGCGTAGCGTGGGGGGGAGCAGGGGTGGCCGGCCGCACCGGGCGCAACATCTGGGGGTTAGGGTTAGGGGGCGCAAATCCACGGGTTAGGAGGCGCAAATCCATGGGTTAGGGGGTGCAAATCCACGGGTTAGGGGGCGCAAATTACTTGCCTTGCCCCGGGTGCTGACAACCCACGCTACGCCACTGTTCAGGAATTCCTCTGCAGCTTGTATTTCTCCCTTCACATTCCAAATTATCAAAATTTCTAGGGTGGGGGGGGGGGGTTTCCACCTCCCAAATCTATAACAATAATTAAAGCTGTGGTGCTAACTGTGTTGACTAAAAAAAATGGGCACACAGTTAAAGCAATCCGATTAGCAATTAACGCCATGCCACAGGGCTGCTCCACATCACAATTCGATGAAAAAGTCAAATTTTTAAATCTCTTATTAACCAGGCAATCTATTAAACGCCAGAGGTGCTATTTAGGAAAGAGCGGAAGTAATTGCTCTGCCTGGGTTCAGACCAGATCCCTTGTCAAGAGCATCAATATACGGCCACCAGCCGATGACCAGCGTTACCTATTGAAGATTTCCTTGATAAAAACATTAAATGGAACTGTGTGCAAACCGAGTACGTTTAGCCAAAGGCACAACTCTCTTTGTGATGAGGGGTGGTGGGGACACAACAAAAAAGAGGGAGAAAATGTTATTATGTTTTATTTATTTTGAAAAGAAGATAGGCACAGCAAATATGGTTTTGAAAAACATCACTTTTATCACTGGGCAGTTTAGGGATGTTTACTCAGAAGGTCCATTGAGTTCAATCAGACTCTCTCCTAAATGCAGTGCTTTTTTTTCTTTTAAAAATGTTTAGGGGTACTCTCATTTTCCTACTCATGTTGAAATACAGTGGTACCTCGGGTTAAGAACTTAATTCGTTTTGGAGGTCTGTTCTTAACCCGAAACTGTTCTTAACCTGAGGTACCACTTTAGCTAATGGGGCCTCCCGCTGCCACCGCGCTACCACCGCACGATTTCTGTTCTCATCCTGAAGCAAAGTTCTTAACCCGAGGTATTATTTCTGGGTTAGCAGAGTCTGTAACCTGAAGCGTCTGTAATCCGAGGTACTGTGCTGCTCCTCAATGTGGCCAAACATAAAGTTACAGAATGTTTAGAGGTGTATGTACCCCCGCGTACCACCCAGAAAATAAGCACTAAATGTGCTTGGAATTTTAGCCTTAATCTTGCCAAGAGTTGGATGGGTCTTTGGGATAACTCTGAGGTAAAGGTATAAGGTACCCCTGACTGTTAGGTCCAGTCGCAGACGACTCTGGGTTGCGCACTCAGCTCGCTCTATAGGCCAAGGAAGCCGGTGTTTGTCCTCAGACAGCTTCTAGGTCATGTGGCCAGCATGACTAAGCCACTTCTGGCGAACCAGAGTAGCACACGGAAACGCCGTTTACCTTCCCACCGGAGTGGTACCTATTTATCTACTTGCACATTGACGTGCTTTCAAACTGCTAGGTTGGCAGGAGCAGGGACTGAGCAACGAGAGCTCACCCCGTCACAGGGATTCGAACTGCTGACCTTCTGATTGGCAAGCCCCAGGCTCTGTGGTTTTGACCACAGCACCACCCACGTCCCAACTCTGAGGTAGCTTACCCTATTTCCCATTACCCCATTTGTGTGAGAGTGTGGACACTCAGCTCTCAGTTGCACCTGTGCAGGATCTGTAACTCAAAAGTTAATGATTCTCCAAAGTTGTCCTTTTAGGACAGGAGTGGGAAATCTCTAACCTTTCACCCATTGCAGGGCGACACCTCCCACCAGCCCCAGCTAGTCAGGGGTGACCATTGTCCAACAATGTCTGTACGGTCACAGGCTCCTTATTCCCAGTGCATGTGGATGAAGAGACTGGGAAAGTAGAAAGAGCAAAGCTCCCAGCCTTCAAAAAAGTATTGGCATAACTGGAATTGCTTCAGTCTGAGCCCTGCGAGGTTACAGTTAGACGGACCGATGCCACTTTTTAAATGAAACATGTGTTCAAAATCTCTCATCTTCATTCTCAAGAATGCTGGACGTGGAATGTGTTGTGTATGCAGTTACATAATGTCACCGATGCTGGTGTGTTTGTGTGTGCATTTTTTTGGGGGGGGGGGAATGTTGATTCAATTCTATTGGGTGCTGCCTCCAGTTCAGACATCTCAGCAATTCCTTGCATTCAGTGTTTGGGTGGTAGGGGAGAATGAAATAACAGGTGGAACTTTTTAATCAGGGAATGGATTTCTGAGCAGCTGCTCTGGCTGAAAACCACCTAAAGCATGCATGGGGGAACTTCTCCAGCCAGAGGGCTGCCTTCTCTTCTGAGCAAGCTCCTGGGGACCACATGCCAATAGGGGGTGGTGCCAGGGGCAAAAGTAGGCAGTGCAATGAATATATATACAGGAGACTAGTATCCGCAAACATTCACACACCTGTCAAAGAGTCAGCCGGCAGTAAATCGCACAATTCAAAGTTGGAGTCATAGCTGTCAACCGTCCCTTATTTGGTGGGAAAGACCCTTATCCCAGCGCTGTATCCCGCTGCTGTCCCTTATTGATGATGTCCCTTAAATTTCCTGGGTTTCAAAGGAAGCAGCTCCTCTCCCTCCCTCCCTGCCGGCCAGGGAGGAGGGAGGCTCCAACTGTGTTGCTCGGCTGCGTTGCTCACCCAATAAGGACTCTAAAAACAACTGCGGGGTGGAGCTTGCATGCCTTGTGCCCATCAAATCGGCTGCATTGCCTGGGGACTCGCCTTTGCTCAGCGCTTCCCAGCGGAGAGGTGACGGTGGTTTTCCTTGCTGCATCCCCTTTGCTGGGTTGCTGCGGTGTGGGAACCACCACTTGAGGCTTCGTTTGGCTGCTGGCTGGGCTTTCTGTCTTTGGCTCGGAGGGGCTCAGAAGTTGAACATACCTGTGCTGGGAAAATCCCTTATTTTGGCTGCCAATCCCTTATTTTCGAAGCTGCTGGTCCCTTATTTTCAAATCTGTAAGTTGACAGCTATGGTTGGAGTCAACTCTTCATTAGCAAAAACATGATCTCCACAGACTTGGCTGAATGAGCACAGCAGCTCATCTGCAGTAGCTCTGGCTCCATGAATCAGTTGCCAAGACTGAAAGTCCCCACCTCCCCACATCCATCTAGGTCCCCTCCTCTCCAAGATTTCACCCCCAAGCAATCAGAGACTGCGCCTGCATGCAGCCTGCCCAGGCTCCTCCTGTTTCATGCCTCTCCTGGTTCTGGGAGACCAGAGGGTGAGGGGAGCATGTCGCAGCAGGAGGGGGAGACACCAGACTCACTCGACTGACTCATCTCTGCCTCTTGGTCTCCCTTCTCCCACTCTCCTGCTCAGCTTCTGCCTCTGATTCTGGACTTCCCTCTGCCACAGACTCTCCCTGCTCACTAAGTCCTGTTACCCAGTTTGAGATTCTGACACTTCGTCTTCCCGGTCTTCTCCCTTTGAGCACTTAGCATCGTCCCACCACCAACCCCCGGGCCCTGAGCCTTCTTTTCTGCAATGCGCTCTACGTGGGGCTACCTTTGAAGGTGACCCGGAAACTGCAATTAATCCAGAATGCGGCAGCTAGACTGGTAACTGGGACTGGCCGCCGGGACCACATAACCCCGGTCCTGAGAGATCTGCATTGGCTCCCAGTACGTTTCCGAGCACAATTCAAAGTTTTGGTGCTGACCTTTAAAGCCCTAAATGGCCTCGGTCCAGTATACCTGAAGGAGCGTCTCCACCCTCATCGTTCAGCCTGGACACTGAGGTCCAGTGCCAAGGGCCTTCTGGCGGTTCCCTCATTGCGAGAAGTGAGGTTACAGGCAACCAAACAGAGGGCCTTCTTGGTAGTGGCCCCTGCCCTGTGGAACACCCTCCCTTCAGATGTGAAGGAAATAAGCAGCTATCCTATCTTTAAAATACATCTGAAGGCAGCCCTATTCAGGGAAGTTTTTAATATTTACGGTAATGCTGTACTGTTTTTAACATTTGATTGGGAGCTGCCCAGAGTGGCTGGGGAAACTCAGCCAGATGGGCGGAGTATAAATAATAAATTATTATTATTATTATTGGTGGTTCCCACCAACTTGGATGGCTTTAAAAGAGGATTAGACAAATTTGTGAAGGATAAGTCTGCTCACCTTCTGGGGTGGCCGGTGTTGCGGCCAGGCATCGGACCACACAAAGTGATCTGGCAAATGGCAGGCCAGATCACATGGCTGCCCGCCAATTGGCCAATGTCGGCAGACCTTGGGCGGGCATTCCCATGGCCCAACCAACCAATGAGAATGCTTGGGCCAACTTCCAGGAAAGTTTGAATTGTGGCCTGCCTGGCACACTTTCTCAGCACTTTTTGTCCGGGATCTGGTTGATCACTGTGAGAGCAGGATGCTGGACTAGATGGTCCGTTGGCCTGATCTAGCAGGTTTATCTTATGTTCTTAACATCGCTACCATTCATACACACACATTTAACGCATCACTTGGGAAGGGCGAACTAATGGCAGTGTACTGGAAGAAGCAAAGATCAACAGTGTCGAAGCAATGATTCTTCAACATCAACTTCGTTGGACTGGTCATGTTGTGCGGATGCCTGATGATCGTCTTCCAAAGCAACTACTCTATTCCGAACTAAAAAATGGAAATGCTGGTGGTCAACAAAAGAGGTTCAGAGACTCTCTCAAGGCAAATCTTTAAAAAATGTACAGTGGTGCCTCGCAAGACGAATGCCTCGCAAGACAAAAAACTCGCTAGACGAAAGGGTTTTTTGTTTTTTGAGCTGCTTCGCAAGACGATTTTCCCTATGGGCTTGCTTCGCAAGACGGAAACGTCTTGCAAGTTTGTTTCCTTTTTCTTAACACCGTTAATACAGTTGCGACTTGACTTCGAGGAGCAACTCATAGAACGCGGTGTGGTAGACTTTTTTGAGGTTTTAAAGCTTTTTGAGGTTTTTGAAGCTTTTCCAAAACTTTCCCGACATCGTGCTTCGCAAGACGACAAAACTCGCGGAACGGATTAATTTCGTCTTGCAAGGCACCACTGTAGTATAAACACTGACAACTGGGAAACACAGGCCTATGAGTGCTCCAGTTGGAGAACAGCCTTTACCAAAGGTGCCATGGGCTTTGAAGACACTCGAACTCAGGACGCAAGTGAGAAACGTGCTAAGAGGAAGGTATGCTTGGCAAAGCCACACCGTGATCAACTCTCGCCCGGAAACCAGTGTCCCCACTGTGGAAGGATGTGTGGATCCAGAACTGGCCTCCACAGTCACTTATGGACTCATAGTTAAAACCGTGTTTATGGAAGACAATCTTATTCGGCTACGAGTGATCGCCAAAGAAGAAGAAGATTCTTTCTGAAATGTCTTGGTCCATCTCTGCCCCAATGTTGTTCAAATCCTGCATCTTAGGAAACAAGTATTCTCTTTCACAAGATCTTAATATCATAGCCGATATATACACACACCCACTCAGCCACCATGAACAGAAGAAGGTTGGGTTGGCATGTTGCCATGCAACCTAATGTTTGACTGGAATACCACAACTTTCGCAAGATGCCGTTGTCATATTTAAGGGGTGGGGGGGAGAGGGGGGGTGATGATTCATAACTTCTTAAACTGCCTCGAGTGTAAGTGAAGGTTTTGCAAGTAATGTTTGCAGGAAGTGGCTTGCCATAGCAACTCGATCTTCAATGATCATAATGGCAGAAGTCTTCCCACAGGATTGTACAAGATATGTTAGTTGTGGAGCATACTGAAGATCATTTCATTTATGCCCCTCTTCACACACACGGCTCATATGCGATAAATATCAGTAACGTAATAGAACATCACAAATCACAACATAAGTCTTATGAAATAATGAACAAATCATCAGTAAATCAATTGCAAAACAACCACCTTCTGTAAAACACGATTAACAAAGCAACTCAAAAAAATAGGCTAAACAGCACAACCACAAGAAAAGTCATACTGTGAAATTCACAAAGCATTACAGCACCCTTAAGTCCATGAAACAATATGAACAACGTTAACAAACTCACAACTGAAAAGATACAAAGCACTGTTGAATTGACACACTTTCTTGCACCCCATGACTCATAGTCCTCCACTCAGTTCATCAAAAGGCAGCAAACAAAAATAAGGATGATCCAATCAACAATTATTATTATTGATTTTTATGATTAGTCATTAAATTTCTATACTGCCCTATGTGCATCAGGCATCCTAATCTGGGGGTGGCTTCAAACAGGGCTGCCATATGGATATTCCTGGACATTCGCGTGATTTCAAAGGTGGAATTGACATCGGGGGGGGGGGGGATTTCTGAAAGGCGGTGCTTTGTCAATAGTGGTTTTTTAAGGCATTTTTGGAAAAAAGAAAAAAGCTCAACAATTTCACTGTCTTCCTTAAAATAACCTCAACAATTTTGGGTCTTCCTAAAAAAAGGTCAAAGGAGTATCCTGGTTTTTGCTTTTTGAAATACGGCAACCCTCGCTGTAATGGTGCCTAATCTGTTTTCCCTTTACAAAATAAGATTATCTACGTGGTCCAACTATGTGATTTAAATGCACATGATTAATAAACACGAATCCTAGTTACTTGGAGGAGCTGCCAGCCATCAGTTGCCATCAGCCAGGACTTTATGGTCCACCAACAACTGCCAAACAATATAAAGAAAATTAGGCAGGGAGGCATTTTTACATATATGAAGAGCATGCTTGTAGAAATACTATTCATGTGGACATAATTGGAGCGCAGGGTATATGTGGGAACATGAAATGTTTCTTTTGGCTCTCCATTGTGGGTGTAGATAATTACTTAATACTATTTTAAGTTGCACAGAGTGGTTGGTACACAAACTAAACAGAAAGGGAGGGGAGAGGCCTTCTGTTCTCCTCTTGTTTGATAGAAATGAACTCTGAAAAGAGGGTGTGTATTTTAACAAATTCTATGTGGTTAGTCCTTTGTTATGAAAGATGAAAGATGCGCCCAGCCCAGCACGCCACATTCACATGTGATCTCTGCTTCCATACATCTATGGAACACGCTGCCCACACATCTCTGCCATGGGGTTAAGAGTGTCGTTGAAAAGTTGTTTAGATTGGGCTGGAGAAATGTCACTCGGGGGTGGGGATATGGAAATATTTCCCAGCAGTCTTCAAAAAGGATCTAGGGGTCTTAGTAGACCACAAGCTTAACACAAGTCAACAGCGTGTTGCAGCAGCAAAAAAGGCAAATACTATTCTAGCCTGCATCAACAGAAGTATAGTGTCCACATTGAGGGAAGTCATAGTCCCGCTCTATTCTGCCTTGGTCAGACCACACCTGGAATACTGTGTCCAGTTCTGGGCACCACAATTTAAGAAGGATGTTGACAAGCTGGTATGTGTGCGAGCAAGTTGATCAAGGGTCTGGAAAACAAGCCTTATGAAGATCTGGATATGTTTAGCCTGGAAAAGAGGAGACTGAGAGGAAAGCCATCTTCAAATATTTAAAGGGCTGTCACATGAGGATGGAGCAAACTTGTTTTTTCCTGCTCTGGAGGGTAGGCTCAAACTTATGGCTTGCAATTTACATGGAAGGAGATTCTGACAGTAAGAGTTGTTCGACAGTGGAACAGACTCCCATGAGAGAAGTGAGAGGGTGGAAGACAGGAAGACCAACAGTATCATAGAATCATAGAACTGTAGAGTAGAAAGGGACTGTGAGGGCCATCTAGTCCAACCCCTTGCAATGCAGGTATCTCAACTAAAGAATCAATGACAGGTGGCCATCCAACCTCTGCTTAGAAACCTCCAGGGAAGGAGAGTAGCTGGAGCTGGAGGCACTAACAGACAGCTCCAACTCTTAAGAAGGAGGAAGCTGATAGGCCATACTACCTCCTGGACTAGTTGGAGTTTAGAAAACAGACACGTGGGAGCTGGCTGGAGGCAGACTCCATTTGCCCAAAGAGATCAACCTCCACAGCTTGTCCCTGCAACTGCCAATTACCGTATTTTTCACTCTATAAGATGCACCAGACCACAAGACGCACCTAGTTTTTGGAGGAGGAAAACAAGAAAAAAAATATTCTGAATCTCAGAAGCCAGAACAGCAAGAGGGATCTCTGCGCAGTGAAAGCACCAATCCCACTTGCTGTTCTGGCTTCTGCGCAGCCTGCATTCGCTCCATAAGACGCACACACATTTTCCTTTACTTTTTAGGAGGGAAAAAGTGAGTCTGATAGAGCAAAAAATACGGTATATCTTCATATATATATATATATATGCAGGTTTTGAGAACCAAGGTACCACAAGGTACCCGTGAAAATCTACGAAAGCAAATATATATATATATATACACACACATATACATATACATATACATATACATATATATATATATATATATATGATTGTAAGGCTGTCGTCAAGCCACTAAACCACTCTCTGATTTGCCTTCCTCCTCCTTTAAAAGAAGTCATGGAGACCTGTGAGGAGGAAGGGTGGGGATGCTTGGGCGAGCTCTGAGGGAATGAGTGAGGTTTAAAGCAGGAGGGATTGGCAGGTAGGTGAGCAGAATGAGTAGAGGCAGCAGCCCATAGTGTGTGCAGCTATGTGCATCCGCACTCTCTGCCTTGTGGCCAAGCTATCCCTACAGTGGTACCTTGGTTCTCAAACTCAATCAGTTTTGGAAGTCCATTCGATTTCCAAAATGTTCGAAAACCAATTGGCTGATTGGTCCCGGAAACAATACCGACAGCTGAAACGGACATTCAGTTTCCAAAAAACGTTCACAAACCGGAACACTTACTTCCAGGTTTGCAGTGTTCAGGAACCAATTTGTTCGTCAACTAAGCCATTTGGGAACCAAGGTACTGGTAAAGGTAAAGGGACCCCTGACCATTAGGTCCAGTCGTGGCCGACTCTGGGGTTGCGGCACTCATCTCGCTTTATTGGCCGAGGGAGCCGCTTCTGGCGAACCAGAGCAGCGCACGGAAACGCCGTTTACCTTCCCGCCAGAGCGGTACCTATTTATCTACTTGCACTTTGACTTGCTTTCGAACTGCTAGGTTGGCAGGAGCAGGGACCGAGCAACAGGAGCTCACCCCATCGCGGGGATTCGAACCGCCAACCTTCTAATCTGCAAGTCCTAGGCTTTGTGGTTTAACCCACAGCGCCACCCGCGTCTGTGCTAGTTACCTTTTTGCTCTTAACTTTTGTTATTAGGATGAAGAACATAGTGGCTACATAGCTTTCTGTGCATTGAAACATCACTAGCAGTGCTTTTTTTCTGGGGGGTGCGCATACCCCTAAACATTTTTTGAATCTAAGTTTGGCCTCATTGAGGGGCAGTATTTCAGTATATGAGTAGGAAAATGAGAGTACTCCCAAACATTTAGGAAAGAAAGCACTGATCACTAGTATTTAAAAGTGAAGGGTTTCTTCTCTCTACTGCTTTTACAAAGTGACAAGAACCCTTAGACCACTAGCAGCTGAGTGACCAGGTGCAAACAGGTGGGGGTTCTTGCACCAGGAACAGGTGTGTGGAAGAGGGAATTCCAGCAGGTGTGGCTTGTCATGCAAGAGGCACCAGCTGAAATTTCCTTTTCCACACAAGCATTACAGAAGCAGGAGCCCTCAACTGTTTGCACCTGGTCACTCTTAACTTGCAGCTAGATGTTATGCTGGAGGATTTGTTTGCAGAGAAGTGTGAAGCCCACCGCCAGTTATGATTTCAATGGAGCCAGGATTTCCCAATACTATATACAGAATTAATCTTATCTCCACAGCGTTGCCTGAAATGTTTCCCTCAGTTACTCCTCAATGACATCTGCTGCCACCGGGCAAATTTTCATTATTGGCAAGTGTCTTACATAAACTCTGACTCAGGACAGTCTGTTTATATAAACTGTTTTTAAAGTTAAAACAGTAACCAGGCTGATGACGGTAAGCAAATTTCAAACCAAGGCTGCAATCCTAGGAACACTACCGTTTTAAGTCAGCAGGATTTTCTGAGTAAATATGAAAAAGGACCAGACTGCGCAGTTGTGGACCTATGCGTGCTTTGTAAAATTCCTTTACTAGTTTACACAGTTTTTTTCAAGATACAGAATTCTTCCAGGGGTCTTCAACACTGCTTGAACAACAGCAACACAAATGCTGAAGTAAGTGCAGCAAAGTCTCCCAATTTCTGGCCAAGTGCACAGTTTAGAGTGGAAAAACATGCATTAGGTTTGGGGTCACCAACATTTATGGGTCATTTGCGCTGGCACCAATCACAAAATGGCTGTCTTGGGGAATGTGGCGTAACACAAAATGGCTGCTGTGGACAACTGCAGGAGAGGCAGAGGCAGTTCAGAGTCAAAAAATCATGAATTGCTGATTTTTGAGGGATATTTGCTGATATCTTTTTTGGGCACTATGTGAGGTATTGGCAGATGTGCTGGTGCCCAGGGGCACTATGTTGGCAACCCCTGAATTAGGCCACGAGGCATGCAAGATCATATGTTGCCTTGCTCAGATGCCCCCTCAGAAAACAGAGAGGATTGATAGCTCAGCGGCAGAATATTTGATTTCCATATAGAAAGTTCTAGGTTCAATCACTGGCATCTTCAGTTAGAAAGTTCCTGTAGCAGATGATGGACAAGACTTCTGCCTGGCACCTCAGAAGAGCATCAGCCAGTTAACATCCATTAAACTGGCAGGTTTTTGTGTTCTTACAGTCCACCTCCTTAGGCATCCAAGCCAGCGCGGCATAATGGTTAAAGAGTTGGACTAGGACCCGGGAGTTCAGGGTTTGAATCCCCACTCAGCCATGAAGCTGACTGGGTGACCTTGGACCAGTCACCATCTCTTAACCTAACCTACTTTACAAGATTGTTGTGAGGATGACACGGGGAGAAGGAGAACCATGTTACACCACCTCAAGATCTTTGGAAGATAGAGGTGGTTTCCAAAATAAAATAAATGTGGGTTTTGTGTGTGAACATAGGGTGGTATTGACTAAGTTGTATACCCTTTGAAATTAATGAGCATTACTAAGTTAGGCCCAAAGTATTGGAGCCTAATGAGAAGAGAAGACTCCCTGGAAAAGACCCTGATGTTGGGAAAGATGGAGGGCACAAGGAGAAGGGGACAACAGAAGACAAGATGGTTGGACAGTGTTCTTGAAGCTACCAGCATGCCTTTGACCAAACTGCGGGAGGCAGTGAAAGACAGGAGTGCCTGGCGTGCTCTGGTCCATGGGGTCACAAAGAGTCGGACATGACTAAACGACTAAACAACAAGAAGTTAGGCCCATTCATTTCAAGGTTTACTCTGAGAGGAACTTCGCTGAATACCATCTATATCCTTGTGCTACGTGTTCCTGAGCTACCGTGATTCACCTGGCAAAGGAACAACATTTCATGCAAAGGCAGTATTGTTTTTACGTCTATAATCTCCTTATTCTCTGCTCTAGGCACTTAGATGGCACCGATAAATTTCCTAATTCCCACACCTGGGCTTAATGAACTTGGGCAATAAATAATGAAGGCTGATTTCCCTCTGGGGCTGCTAAAACTTGGGAGCAAGGAGGACTTGCGAAACAAGGCCAGAGTCGCCAACTTTATTCACATGTGTGCATGACTCTCTACCTGCTGGGCCCGATCCATAAAATACTATTTTTGGCGTCAGCCAATCTCTAGATTCACCTGCGCACTGCAAATCTGGCACGACGTCAGTTCTTTGCAGAAGGTGGAACTGGGATTGCGTTGAATGAACCAAACAAAGCTCAGAAACTATGAAGATTGCACAACTCTATAGCAAAGTTGGATGCATTCCTGGATTTATACAACAGGTTGCACAGAATAGGAATTACATGTGCTTGTGTTTATTGGACAAGGGTAACACTCGAATAATTTAGATTTGTCTACACTGCACCCTTTTAATGCATTACTCTCCATAAATATACTCTCCAATATATCTGCCTACGTCCAGCTCATCATCCCCTTTTCTTTTATGCTAAGCACTTCTATATATCATACGTAAAGCAGGGGCAGACTTTGGCAATATGGCGCCCTGAGCAAGGATAAAATTTGCTCCCCCATATACAGTAATAAATTTCACCCCCTCAGGTCAGCACCTGGGGGGACGGGACCGCTTGCACCATCCTAAATCTGGTGCTGTGTAGAGGATTTGGATGTAGACGCGGGTGGCGCTGTGGGTTAAACCACAGAGCCTAGGACTTGCCGATCAGAAGGTTGGCAGTTTGAATCCCCGCGACGGGGTGAGCTCCCATTGCTCGGTCCCTGCTCCTGCCAACCTAGCTGTTCGAAAGCACATCAAAGTGCAAGTAGATAAATAGGTACTGCTCCGGCAAGAAGGTAAATGACATTTCTGTGCGCTGCTCTGGTTCGCCAGAAGCGGCTTAGTCATGCTGGCCACATGACCTGTAGGCCAGCTCGCTCGGCCAATAAAGTGAGATGAGCGCCGCAACCCCAGAGTCGGCCAAGACTGGACCTAATGGTCAGGGGTCCCTTTACCTTTTTACTTCCTACATAGGGAATATGAGAATACCAGACTATCTATTTATCTATATGTATACACACATCCCCTTCATGGATCACTGCCTTGTCTTGGCGAAGGGGCTTGAATAACTCAGAGAAACTATGAGCTATGCCATACAGGGCCACCCAAGATGGACAGGTCATAGCCGAGAGTTTAGACTAAATGTGATCCACCTGGAGAAGGAGCTGGCAAACCGCTCCAGTATTTTGCCAAGAAAACTCCATGGACATAAAAAAAGGAGAAGCTTTGAAAAGAAAGTGAGAGTTTCCAAGGCATGCTCTGGTTCATGGGGTCACGGAGAGTCGAAAACAACTGAGATGACTAAACAACAAGTACACACACATACACCAGACCCTCCAAGCGCCCGTATTTTCCAGGGACAGTACCAGATTTAAAGAAGCCATCCTGGTCTCTGATTTGATCATGGAATGTCTGGTTTTCTTAAGGACATCCCTATTTTCATCAGGGAAATGTTGGAGGGTAAGGAGTTATGGGCTGCCAAGCCAAGGAGATAAGTAGCTATACACCCTGAAGACATCTGAAGGCAGCCCTGTAAAGGGAAGCATTTTAATGTGTAATTTTTTATTCTGTTAAATATACATATATATGTTAGAAGCTGTCAGGATTGGCTGGGGCAACCCAGTCAGATAGATGGAGTATACAGAAAATATTTTTTTTTTTAAAAAATGTAATAGGTCATACCTATTTTCATTGGAGAAATGTTGGGTGGTATGCATACATACACATATGTAGTGTATGCCTCTGTTATGCTATGTTCATAGCTGCCAACTTCTCCCTTTTCTTGCGAGGAATCCTATTTGGAATAAGGGGATTTCCCTTTAAAAAAGGGAAACGTTGACAGCTATGGTTATGTTATATGTATATGTTAAGTCTAATTACCTGAAATATTTTCAAACGCTTTTTTATTGAGTTAATGAAAATCTGAGCGGGAAGCGTTTTTAAAAATACTATTTACAGTATTGCAGAAACTCCTTAGGAGGTTTGGCACTGCAGAGACGGGCCCCGGAGCTCCCACGGACCAGCGCGCGACCCTAAGGCGGCGCTAGAGAGGCAGCGAGAGAGCGCCTTAACCCTTCCCCGCCCGCTCCTTCCCCTCTTCGGCCAATCAGCGGCCGAGGCCCGGGCATTCTGCGCTCGTGACGCGCCTTCCCGGGGAAGCAAGGTTCCAAAGGCTCTGCGCTGAGGCTCGAGCCGCCGCTGGAGCGCGCGCCTGGGTGCAGCCTTGCCGCGGTGTGGGGAGCACGGCCAGGGGAGAGAGAGAGAGAGCCCGGTCGTCGTCGGAGGCAGGGAGGCTGGGTGGATTTTTATTTTTAATTTTTTTTGCAAGCCGAGGAATCGGCACGCGGCTAGGCATTTGGGGAGGGGAAGGGGGCTTTTCTTTGTTTTGATTCGCTAGCTGCCGCAGATTCCGACCTTTATTATTATTATTATTTGCGTTTAATCCAAAACGCAGCAGCAGCAGCAGCAGCTCTGGTGCCTGCGAATACGAGCGCCGGTGTTGCCTCTCTTTCCATTGATGCATTCAATGCAATAAATGGGCTTTTTTGTTTTTTAGGCGGGGTTGTTTAATTCTGAATTTCGCAGGGTTTTTGAACGGCGTTTACTTTCTTTTTTGAAAAGCAGATTTAGTGGTTTTCTTAAAAAACATTTTTCTTTTTGCTCTCTCCCCCCCCCCCCCGCAAAATCGGGTCTGCAGCTGTTCCAAGAGTACTTGCTTGCGAGGGAGGGGGTCTGTTGTCGGAGGCAGCTGAGTGAAGCCTCCTTTGCTGCAGCCGAGGCATTTTGCAAGCCGCCAGCTGCCCGGCTTTGCTCCTCTCCCCAGCCTCCATCGCGCAACCTACCTACTTGTTGTGTGGGGGGCATGAGCAAGAATGGAGAACGATGGACCTTGTTGCTATCTTTGTGTGCGGGGGATAGAGATGTCTTGATTTCGTCCAGCCGTGGGACTTTTTTCTCCAGGGCAGGGTTGCTATAGGCGCTGCAAGAGACAAACCGAATAACATTGGTGGGCAGCGCTAGAGAAAAGCTCAGAAGCGAAAGAGAAGCGGCTCTGCTGCTTTTGAGATTGAAGTCTTTATTTTTATTTTATTTTCAGAGAAATCTCTGATTTTGACTGCTCCCTCCCCGAAGGATAGGAATTGAAATAAGTAGGGGTGGGTCGCGTGTGTGCATTTTTATTTTTTATTTTGGGGGGGCTTGCGAAACCGCAGCAGTTTCTTCGGCGTCCTCCTTGATCCGGGCGAGGAAAAAATGGAGGCTGTGATCGAAAAGGAATGTAGCGCGCTCGGAGGACTCTTCCAGACCACCATCAGTGACATGAAGGTAAGGGAGACCCGAGCATTGGGGGCGCAAGGTGCAAAAACCACCCCCTACGGCCCCCCCCCAATAAAAGCCCCGCCACGTTTGACAAATCCCTCGCCTGAGCATTGCTGCTCCCTTGCATCGCATTCATTGCCACCTGCATTGAAAAACAGGGTGGTTGTGGAAGGGGAGCTTGCCTCCGCGAGGACACCCCCTTCCATGCAGATGGAGGAGCCCTGCCTAGTATTGACAGCATCCCCCCCCTTCCAAAAAACGAATTGCTGCTTGCTTTTACTATGGAGGCAGAAAAAACGCTCTGCAAGACGCTGAGCTGTGCATTGCTAGCCTCCCTTTCTGAGATTTCCCAGAGTCCCCTGGGAATTCTTCTAATTAAGACGAAATGGAACCATTTAATTACAATAATAACGCTGGAAAAGAGAGGGAGCCTCGCGCTGTGCGGAGCCCCAAACTGCGCAGCGGAAAGCCTCCCCAAGGTGGGGTTGAAATGCCAATGGGGAACATATGTGTATAGACTGTGATGATGATAAACTGGGAGCATTAATGCTCCCTTTGTTGAGTTCTGCACCTTCTCTCCAGCGCTGCGTCTTCTGAAGGCCCAAGGGAGGTTATCAAGCAGATATGGTTCACAGAACACCATGGTTTGCTGTTATTTATCCCTTCTGCTTGGAAAAGGAGAAAGAGGGTTTTACCTTTGAATATTGGGTGTTTGGGACAAACTGCAAAAAGGCCGTACCAGCTCAATGTCTCCTAATCTCCCAGAGGCATTTAGCAGCTGTTGGGAAACAAGAAACTAGATCAGGTGGATCTCGGTGTGATCCATTAAATGAGGCCCGAAGTTCAATAAGGCAGCCGTTTTCTGTACTTGGTGTTTCATATAGCTGTTTTGTGTATATAAAGCCTGGAGACTTTCAAACCGTCTTGTTATTTTTACACTAGTGGAAACAAGATTCTTAGCCTCTTAGCAGGCTGGTAAAGAAATATGCTGCCTTCTGCCACGAGGGCTGGCAAAGGAGGATTATATCTTTTCCATCTCTCCTCCGAGTCTGCTGACGGGAGGCAAGGGGTTGTGTTTTCTTTGTACCACTGGCAAGCAGTGTTCTGTTTTTTCTTGTAGCAAAGCTTATGGTCAAGATCTGTGTGTATAATATAAATTCCAAACTGGGAAGGGTTGTAACTCTGTGGTTTGAACGTGCACATTCTCTCTGGAAGGCGGCCCAGGTTCAATTCTCCGCTTCACAGGATCTCTTGGGTAGGGTGGCTGGAATGGATCTCATGTCTGTCCCTTTGCAGAGCTGCTGCCTGTCAGAATTGACACTGCTGGGCTAGATGGGCACTTGGGGAGCAGCCCTGTAGCCAGATCTTCCGGAATGAGCAGTTTATGATCCAGCAGATCTCTGGGTGAGCTGGGAGTGTCCTGGGGCAGCCAGCCTATGCCATGCGAACTCTTTAACTATCATATCAGCCAGAGATAAGCCCATGTGTCTCCCTCGTCGTGGTGGATCTGAAAAGGGGGCATTTGGACGGGGGGGGGGGGTTGCTGCGGGCAGGACCAGAGGGAGGACTTGGGTAGGATCCTACTGCTGCTCAGCTCAGTCATGTGGCCTGGCATGAGATAACCCAACAACAGGGTGGTGTACCTCAAAACACTGTCTTAAAAGCTTGTCTTAACCTCTGCCGTGCTTAGGCCAGCCATAGCCCCACCAAGTTTGGACCTGGTTTAACTTCACTCCAGCTTAATTTACGCCAGCCTGTTTTATGTCCGTGTTTGCGCTTGTCCCATGCTTCCTAGGCATGGATCTGAGAAGCTTTTCTCTTGCTCCACCACATTCCACGGGAAAACACGCCGTTTATCGCTGGATCGGAACAAGTGTAAATCAGGGGTTCTGCGGATTGACTTTCTTCCGATCCCAACAGCGGGTTTTCCCGGGGAATGCAGTGGGGTGAGAGGAAATCCTCTTGGACCCATGCCTAGGAGGCCTAGGACCAGCGGATGAAGATGTGGGATAAGCGGAAGTGTGGATGAGAGTTCAGTAAGATAGTTTTATGTGTGTGCCTGTGCATGATTGCGCCTATTCAGTGGAATATGACGCTCCCTTTGATGCACAAATCTCTGAGGCTCAAAGGATGGCTCACAACACTTTCTCCTCCAGTGTTTGAACCACTGGTCTCTGTTGTTGTTGTTGTTGACGCAAGTAATCTCTAGTCACTTCAGCCATGTTGGTGTCCATGTTGGTGGGCGAGGTTGTTCCTGGAGAAGATTGCAGCATTCTCTTTCAGAGGAGGGCAGAACATCTTTTTGAAATTCAGCTGGCGGTGGTGTTTTGTGCGCTCTCAGATACATATATGTACAAGAGGCGTCGCTGCATCTTTTAATAGCATGCAATTTCCCCATCCCCTTCCCTCCAAAGAAATGGGGAAGGAAGAGTACTTAAATCTGAAAGACTTGAGATTTGGGGAGTGGTAGGAGGCCACGAGGAACTGTCAGTGAAGGTTTGCTGAGTGGCGACTTAAGCCAATGGCTTGGGTTGAGGCTTGCTCCTTTGTTTCCTTAAAAAAATACAGTGGTACCTCGGGTTACATACGCTTCAGGTTACAGACTCTGCTAACCCAGAAATAGTGCCTCAGGTTAAGAACTTTGCTTCAGGATAAGAACAGAAATCGTGCTCCGGCGGCAGCAGGAGGCCCCATTTGCTAAAGTGGTGCTTCAGGTTAAGAACAGTTTCAGGTTAAGTACGGACCTCCGTAACGAATTACGTACTTAACCTGAAGTACCACTGTAATAGTCTGGTTCTTTTGGTTCTCCCCCCACAACCTGATCTCTGGATACAGTGGTACCTTGGGCTACAGATGCTTCAGGTTACATACGCTTCAGGTTACAGACTCCACTAACCCAGAAATATTACCTCAGGTTAAGAACTTTGCTTCAGGCTGAGAACAGAAATTGTGCAGCGGCAGCAAGAGGCCCCATTAGCTAAAGTGGTGCTTCAGGTTAAGAACAGTTTCAGGTTAAGAACAGACTTCCAGAACGAATTAAGTTCTTAACCCGAGGTACCACTGTATATTAAAAGTGAAGCTTGTTTAGATGTGGGTGTGAGGAGCGTTGTGCGTCAACTTTGTCATAATGAACTCTTTTGTGATGTGATTGGGTTCCCGATCTTCCTTTGCCGAGTCTCTCGGGAGGGAAGGAGCCAGGGGTCCGAAACAAAACCTGCAATCATTTTCATCAAGTCCACTTCAGCAGTGGGAATATTTTAGCAGATGTTTTCTTCCGCCAGATGGAATGTTGATGTGAATTGTTAGAAGCAGGGGCGGAGTGGGGAGGGGCGGGTGGCCTCTATCCTTCAGTTCTCTCCAACAGGAAGCAGATAAACCTTGAAAAACTGTGCCGGGCTGATACCTGCAGCTGAAAGAGTGCTCATCTGGAACACACCAAAGCTTTATGGGACCGCGCAAAGCTGTGGCTGTGTTTTAAAGGAAATGATCCTTCCTTTGGAGCAGCGGAAACAAGATTTTTTTTATAGTGAACACTGCAGAGCAACATGGTGGAAAAAGGAGTGGGGAATCCATCAATTTTGCATTTTACCTGGTTCAGTGAGCCAAAACTTTGCTGACAAATGCCAGAGGGAGGTGTGTTTTAAGCTGTTAACAGCGAACACAAAGAGGAGCGCTGTAGCATCTTAAAAGGCTAACAGATTTGTTGTGGCTTACGCCTTTGTGGCTTGGAGCTGGGGATTTGTCAATTTCATTTTCTTGGGAGTTCCTCATTTTTCACCTATTCAGTTCTCCACATTAGCGCATGTGTTTGCAGATATATATTTTTTCCAAGTGCTCATGAAAATGCACCAGCATTTTAGTGTGAATTTCTCTTGGTGTATGCAATTTTGCCAAATTCACTTATTTTTGCAGAGCAGTTTCCCCCAATACAGTGGTACCTCGGGTTACATACGCTTCAGGTTACAGACTCCGCTAACCCAGAAATAGTGCTTCAGGTTAAGAACTTTGCTTCAGGATGAGAACAGAAATCGTGCTCCGGCGGCGCGGCGGCAGCAGGAGGCCCCATAGGCTAAAGTGGTGCTTCAGGTTAAGAACAGTTTCAGGTTAAGTACGGACCTCTGGAACGAATTAAGTACTTAACCTGAGGTACCACTGTACTATGCATTTTCTATGGTGTTTTCACTAACGTATGCAGTTATAGGTACAATTTTCCCCAGGATTTGCATTTTTGTATGTTAAGGTAAAGGTAAAGGTACCCCTGCCCTTACGGGCCAGTCTTGACAGACTCTAGGGTTGTGCGCCCATCTCACTTAAGAGGCCGGGGGCCAGCGCTGTCCGGAGACACTTTCCGGGTCACGTGGCCAGTGTGACAAAGCTGCATCTGGCAAGCCAGCGCAGCACACAGAAACGCTGTTTACCTTCCCGCTTGTAAGCGGTCCCTATTTATCTACTTGCACCCGGAGGTGCTTTCGAACTGCTAGGTTGGCAGGCGCTGGGACCGAACGACGGAAGCGCACCCCGCCGCGGGGATTCGAACCGCCAACCTTTCGATCGGCAGGTCCTAGGCGCTGAGGCTTTAACCCACAGCGCCACCCGCGTCCCTTCCATTTTTGTATGTTACTTGTCTGGACAACAGCATTGCAGAATTCGGAGAAGTGAGAATTTTGAAGATTGCGTTTCTGTTTCCTTATTGTTCCAGAAAGTGCAAATTAGGTAGGTTCATCTTCACATGCAAATTTAACCAGGTTTCTCCTGCATCCATTCCTGGAGCCCACTTCACCAGATAACTGAACTTGTTTGACTCAACTTGCTGCATCCAAAGTCCGTGCCTGACCCCCTAAATGAAAGTTACTGCTGTTAATCAATGGCAGTTTAAGCTGTAATCCTTTGCATACATGAGAGTTGCCGTATTTTTTGCCCTATAGGACGCACCTAGATTTTGGGGGGGGGGGGAATAAAGGGGAAAAATTATTCCCCCCCCCAGGAGCTTCCCCCGACTCCAGCCCCCAGAACGGGAGCCAGAGCGATGCCGAATCTGTGCACAGCTTCGCCATCGCTCCCGGAGCTTGCGGGGCTGGGGGTGAGGGAAGCCTGAGCTTCCCCCGCCCCCAGCCCCCAGAACGGGTCCGAGAGCGATGGCGAAGCTGCGCGCAGCTTTGGCATTGCTCTGGGAGCTTGCCGGGCTGGGGGGATAGCTCCGACCCCTCTTGCTCTCCAGGCTTCAGCAAAAGCCTGCATTCGCCCCATAGGACGCACACACATTTCCCCTTCATTTTTGGAGGGGAAAAGTGCGTCCTATAGGGCGAAAAATACGGCAAGTGCTATTGAATTCAGCGGGGCTTCCTTCTAAGTAAATGTTTCACTAGACCGGGTTGATTTCACTTTTCATATAACAGGTTCTTTTTACAAAAACTTGCAAATAGGAGTATGTTTTGAACATGCATACAGATAGCTAGAGAGGGACGCGGGTGGCGCTGTGGGTTAAACCACAGAGCCTAGGACATGCCGATCAGAAGGTCGGCGGTTTGAATCCCCGCGACGGGGTGAGCTCCCGTTGCTTGGTCCCAGCTCCTGCCAACCTAGCAGTTCGAAAGCACATCAAAGTGCAAGTAGATAAATAGGCGGGAAGGTAAACGGCGTTTCTGTGCGCTGCTCTGGTTTGTCAGAAGCAGCTTAGTCATGCTGGCCACATGACCCGGAAGCTGTACACCGGCTCCCTCGGCCAATAAAGCGAGATGAGTGTCGCAACTCCAGAGTCGGTCACGAGTGGACCTAATGGTCAGGGATCCCTTTACCTTTACAGATAGCCAACCAGGGTAGTTTAAGCAAAATTATAAAAGTATCGCTAAGATTGCAGTCCCGTGTAGGCCAGCATAAACCCCATGAAAGCAGTGGGGACTAAATATCCTCAAAAATAGTGGACTTAAAACACCTGGAAACTTTCTTTGTGGAATGAAAGAAGCAAAAATGCATTCCACCCTAAGGGTCGAAGGAAGGCAACATAATCAAAAGATGCAGACTTTTAAAAAAGTTTTCTTAAAAATCCAGTATATAAACATTTTGTCTTATCGGTAGATAACTGGAGGAGTGGAGTTTAACTTGTAAAAAAACCATACCTGGGAAATACGCTTGAAATTGCTCTTGCAAATTCAACTTAAGGGAAGGTTTTAAAATCATTGCTATTGCTAGCACCCATATAAATATTTCCGTGTTTAGCAGATGTCCTGGAGGGAAGACCACGTGCTCCCGTTTTTATTTGCTGGCTTTTAAAGGAAGCTTAATTGGTTTTCTGCACCCTTGGACTGTGTGTACTCCTTTTTGATTATCTGGATTGTGGGCCTCCATCCAAAGCCGCAGCAAAGAGGTTTTCCTTCCCCCAAAGCACATCTACTTGGCTTGTGTTCCTGCAGTGGGGGGAGCAGGGGCGCTGTAGAGACATATGGGGCGTAGTTCTAAACGTGTTAAGAGAGTTTTGGTTTTGTGGGGACGAAGTTCCGGATGACGAATTTAGAAACCCCCAAATAAGTTACAGGATTACACGCCTGGGGTGTTGGCCGTGGGTGTATCTCCGACTTCTGGTTCAGCTGCAGGCTTTGAAGCAAGGGCAAATCCTATTGAACGGCCCGTCCTTTTTTTCCACGCTTCTTGGACACGGTTTTCAAATTGCTCCGGTTTATCCGCCACCTGTTTGCTTCTTGGGAAATAATGGGCAACTTTGCTTTTGTGCAATCGACGTTTCCAGGGCTTTGGGCAACCCATGTGTCAAGAGAGTCCCGAACAGCTTGAAATGCCCATTTGTTGCAATGGCATGTTAAGTCGGGACATTAAGGATCTCAAGATCCAAAAAAAAAGGGGGGGGGGCTTGGCGTTGTTAACCTGTCACTCCCAAGTGGGAACATTGATTTGCTAATCTCAGAAAACCCCTTGTGTTTTCCCAGATGCCGCTGCCCACCAGCTGTCCAAAGCATTGGCCTTCTGTGGCTGCTTTTGACGCTAAATCTTAAACGTCACCAAATTGCAATTTCAGCCATAAGCTAGGGTGGTGGTGGGTCTGCGTTCTGCACCTTAATTCCCTCCTCCCCTGAAATAGTGACATCTGTTGTTCTGTATGCAGGTGTGATATTAAAAGGGGTGGGGGGAGACAAAACCAAGGACCCCCCCCCAAGCCTTTCCCGGTCTGGTTCCCGTCTGCTGTTTTGGACTACAACTCCCATCAGCCCCCGTCAGTGTTAGCTGGGGCTGATGGGAGTTGTAGTCCAGAACGGCAGAAGGGAACCAGCCCGCCTTCAAACAAAGTCCGGAAGCCGTAGTTCTCCTTTTAATGGGCTCGGTATGATTTAAATGCAGTAGTCCTGTTCATTTTAAATTACAGTAGTACCTCGGGTTACATACGCTTCAGGTTACGTACACTTCAGGTTACAGACTCCGCTAACCCAGAAATAGTACCTCGGGTTAATAACTTTGCTTCAGGATGAGAACAGAAATCGTGCTCCGGCGGCGCGGCGGCAGCAGGAGGCCCCATTAGCTAAAGTGGTGCTTCAGGTTAAGAATAGTTTCTGGTTAAGTACAGACCTCCGAAACGAATTAAGTACTTAACCCGAGGTACCACTGTACAGTGGTACCTCTGGATACAAACGAGATCCGTTCCGGAGCTCCGTTCGCATCCAGAAGCAAACGTAACTAGTCTGCGCACGCACGCGTCGCTTTTCGCTGCTTCTGCGCATGTGCGTGATGTCATTTTGAGCGCCTGCGCATGTGCAGGCGGTGAAACCTGGAAGTAACCCGCTCCGTTACTTCCGGGTTGCCGCAGAGCGCAACTCGAATGCACTCAACATGAGGCATAGTCAACCCGAGGTATGACTGTAGAGGTTAGCTGTTTTTTCCTGGGGAGTCGTGATGGCTGCGCGTTCTCCTAGGCTCTGGGGCAGCTTTTTTTTACTTCCTTTATTTCATAAACATTTCTATACTGCTTGATTGTTAAAAAAACCCAACATCTCAAAGCGCACCATTGGATACCAGTTTTGGGGGAACAAGAGCAGGAGAGGGTCTATTGTCCTCATGCCAAAATTCCTTTCCCAGAGGAATTTTGTTGTGGAATCGGGATACTGGACTAGATAAGACCTTTCTTCTGATCCAGCAGGGCTGCTCTTTGGCCTGTTAATAATAATAATAATAATAATAATAATAATAATAATAATAATAAAGATAATTGAAATGTTAGTAGAAGTTCCTGGAGAATCCCAGCCCACAGGAAGCGAAGTTTCTGTAGATTGCGTCAAGGGTGGCGCATGACTGACGGATGTCCGTCAGGCTCCCTGGTGGGTCCATGCACAGGGAGTTGTGTGTGTGTGTGTGTGTGTGTGTGTGTGTGTGTGTGCGCGCGCGCTTATTTGTGAAATGGAGCAAAGAACTGTTCCTTTTTTCTTTTTGCAAAGTTGACATTGGCTCCGAGTAAGGAAAGCCCGTCACTTGCAAAAATCACTGAACAGGGGAAGTTAGCTGCTTGATGTGCTGTAACAATCCTTTTGTTTAGTGGGCGTTTTCCTTTCTCCCAAAGGATGTTTAAAGGGTGGAGAGATGATTTTAAGCTGAAGGTGTGGCTGCTAATCCAGGATAAGGCTCTGATAAGCATAGGTTTGCGAGCGTATTTTGTAAGGATGAATGAGCGAGGCAGAGAAAGCCACACTCCGCTTAATTGCGTGTGGGCGAAAGAGCAGTTCAAAAGTGTGTTGGCAACAAGTCATTTGCTTAAAACGATTTTGGGGGAGGACCCCAGGATTGTAGTAGTGCTGACTCCGTCCTGAGTGTTTGTGGCTTCATACTCGCTCTTAAATACTGTGGTACCTCGGAAGTCAAATGGAATCTGTTCTGGAACTCTGTTCGACTTCTAAAAGTTTCGAAACCAAGGTGTGGCTTCCAATTGGCTGCAAGAAGCTCCTGCAGCCAATTGGAAGCCACGGAAGCTGCGTCGGATGTTCGGGTTCCAAAGAATGTTTGCAAACTGGAACACTCACTTCTGAGTTTGCAGTGTTGGGGAGCCAAAATGTTTGACTTGCAAGGCGTTCGGGATCCAAGGTACAACTGTATTGTTCCTATCTAAAGATGCTTGCTAGGGACATGGGTGGCGCTGTGGGTTAAACCACAGAGCCTAGGACTTGCCGATCAGAAGGTTGGTGGTTCGAATCCCTGTGGGGTGGTGAGCTCCCGTTGCTCGGTCCCTGCTCCTGCCCACCTAGCAGTTCGAAAGCACGTCAAAGTGCAAGTAGATAAATAGGTACCGCTCTGGTGGGAAGGTAAACGGCATTGCCGTGCGCTGCTCTGGTTCACCAGAAGTGGCTTAGTCACTGTACGCCGTCCAATAAAGCGAGATGAGCGCGCAACCCCAGAGTCGGTCACGACTGGACCTAATGGTCAGGGGTCCCTTTACCTTTACCTTAAAGATGCTTGCAATTCTGGTGCATGTAGCTAGACCATATGGCTATTGAGAGAGGAGTGGGCCTGTAACAATGGAAGCGTGTTCCTCTCAGGGTTGGAGAGTTACAGCACCTGCTGTGGCTGTAGAGACCAATATGGGAGAGAGACATGTTTTGTTGCAGCTGGGGCAGATGAAGGCACCCGGAGTTGGCCACAGGCGAATCTTGTCCCAGAATTGGAACCTTTCAACCTTGATGAGTGGGTTTTTGTTTTCCTTGTACTGTACTGCTAACCGGCCTTTGCCCTTGCTGGTTGCAATGGTATGGAGCCTCTCTGTATTAGACCACCTCTTGCCAGTGCACAGCGAAATGTGAATCTTGCTCTTAGGTTGCCTCTGATCATTGAAAGTTTTCACGAATACTAAGTGCAACTAGAGCAAGTATTCTGCATGTGTATTTATCCACTTTGCAGTTCCTTCCTTTCCCCCCTCCTCTCTCTCTCTCTCCCTTCCACACGCTTTTTAAGTAGAAGATATTTTTGCCAGCGCATTGTGTTGAGCCCAAATGCAGCTGATTGTTCACTTGTTTGAAGACCAACTGGCCGTCTTTGCTCTGCTGTTTTTTGCCATTACAAACAGCTGCACTGTGTTCCTTCTCGGACTTGCAAAGAGGGGAGGTGGGGGAAGAAAGAAAGAAAGAAAAACCCCTCCTGATTTTTATCCTCTGATCTTGAGTGTTGATCTTGGAAACAATCAACCCAGCAGCTGTCAGCACATTGGGGTTTCTTTAAACCTATGGCAGGACTGTGTAAATGGGTAGCTATTTATAGATTTTAAAGCAGTTGCTCTGAAGGTGGGAGGCAGGCTCCCTAAGGAGGGGGAGACGGCTTCCAGCGGCTGATCTCCACCCCCCCACCCCATCACACACTCTTATTGGCCATTTGCTTGATCCAGGAGTGTTACCTAGTGTTCATCCTTAGAGGTATGGACCAGGGAGACAGCTGTTGGGGAACTTTTTACCCCTCTTTAAAGTTTTTGCTCTGATACCTTTGGAAAGTAAGGCTTAAAAGAATATGTCACCATGCTCCAGTCTCGGAGACAAGTCACAAAATCCTTTTGCTACCTGGCACATGAATTGAGCTGTGAGGTGCTGATGATCTGCAAAAGGGACAAAGGGAACAGGAAAGGCAGAGAACACAATAATCCATAGGTTTTCCCTGCTGGTTACCTGGAGGTCACCTTGACTGCAAGGAAAGTGGTTAACTGCAAGCCATTTTGTTTATTTTTCTCAACCAACGGCTTGCTGAGTCTCACATTGAATCTCTCTCTCTTCCTGGTGTCTCTCCTATCTGCTGCTGTTGTAGTACCTGCAGTTTTCCCTTTACCTGACCATGTCTGCTACTGCCCTGTTTCCAACCACCCTGTTTTCTTACGATGAAGCAGCTCTGTGAATCTCCTCCAGGTAGCCAGGTGTGTCCCCAACTGAGCTTACATGTGTCCAGCCACCAGAGTGCTGCCTTTTGATGGGACTTGTCATCCAAAACAGTTGGAGGCTGCCAGGGTCCCATCTGCACCATATGTTTACGATATACGATACCTTTATTGTCATTGTCCCATGCAGAACAATGAAATTGAAAAACTACATAAAACATTCAGAAACCCCTAAAAACTCTGAAACCCCATTTTAAAATACACTATACTATAGAGACCCCTTATGCTGCGTTTAGAACCAGAATTGCATTTGCGTAGAAACTTTCTCAGGCGGCTAGTCCTGGCCTTTATAACCCTATACCTTCTTCCAGAAGGCAGAAGCTGAAAGAGATCATTTCCAGGGTGCGTACTATCCTGCCCTATCTCTGCTGCTTTCTTATGGCACCTGACAGCATAGATAGTGCTCTAAACATCTATGGCTTCTTCCAAAGAATGCTGGGAAGTGTAGTTCATTAACAGCACTGAGGGTTGTTGAGAGACCAGTACAGTCATACCTCAAGTTAAATGTGCTTCGGGTTGAGCGCATTCGAGTTGCGCTCCGCGGCAACCCAGAAGTAACGGAGCGTGTTACTTCTGGGTTTTGCCACTCATGCATGCGCAGACGCTCAAAATTACATCATGCGCGGAAGCGGCAAAACGTGACCCGTGCACGCACAGACGCGATGACACATCTTGCGTTCTGTTCGGGATGCGAATGGGGCTCGGGAACGGATCCCGTTCGCATCCCGAGGTACCACTGTATTTCTCTCAAAGAACCACACTTCCAGAGTTGGGTTAACAGTCTGTCTCTCTTCCCAGGGAATTACGGGAAATCTAGCTCTGTGAGGGGAATCGGGGCCTCCTAACAATTTCCAGCACCCTTAGCAAACCACAGTTCCCAGGATTCTTTGCAGGAGACTGGCATGAGCATGCTTTAACTGTACAGTGCAGATTGGACCTCGGCTGGGCGAAGACGGCTGTGAAATTAGGGTGGAGGCCTTCTGCATCCCTGGAGCTGAGCTGTTGAGTTTGCTCAATATGGCTCGGCTCCTAGAACCAGTCAGGCCCTCAAGATGGCTTCATTGCAAGGGTCATGCAGGGCAACACTATGGGGAGATGGTGTAAAAAGAGGAGCAATACAGCAGGTTACCCGTTGCTTAGTAGCTGTGTACAAGAGTCTGACAGCAGACCTATGGAGCTGCCTTAGACCATTGGACATCATCAATATAGGACCTCCCTACTGCAAACTTGCAGGAGCAGACCCTGGTCTCATGCAGTGGTCTTTCTTGGCCCTGAAATCCTTTTTAACTGGAGATTTTGGGGGTTGCCTGCAGCTTTCCTTAGGTGGCGCATGTGCTGTGGGCCCTTGCATTTGCCACATGCTTACGCTCAGTGTCGCGAGAGCACATGGCATCAGAACTTAGGAGCCGTGGTGAGTGGCAGGTGTGCAGCACAGGTGGCAGATCAAGGGGTGGTCTGGCACGCCCAAGAATGAGAACCCAGAGCACGCATGACACAGCCTTGGAAAGTCACATTGTCATTCGGGCGCCTCTTTGGGCAGTGCTGTTTTAAAAGCTTTCCCCTCTTTCTAGTCAGGCGTGACGCCACAGGTATCGCAGAAAGGTTTTGCGTCGTCGTAGCTCAGCAGGAAATTTGTGCATCGCCGCGGAACAACATTACCAGCTGAGTCAACATTTAAGGACGAAATGTGTGTATAATTGTGCACTGAATACCATTTAATACAGAACATGCGTTCTTCAGTTCACTCATTCTTCAACTCATTTCTTAGGACGTGGTGCTTTGGAGTAATAAAACCAACAGTGCAAAATAGGCTTGTGTATAAAAAAAGAAATCCTATCTGTTAATTGCAAGTTGGCTGTTGCAAAACGATAGAAACATTTTGGGCATTTCACCAGTTGGAAAAGTGAACTGAGTGTTCAGATATTAATGAAATAATGGTCTAGCCATTTTAAAGTATTCACTTTATTGCTAGAACCACCCAGGATGTTGGCTTTCCTTGACTTTTCATTATTTAGGCTGCAGTCCTGTGCACACATACCGGGGGTGTAAGTTGCATTGAACACAGCAAGGTTTACTTCTGAGTTAATTATGTATAGAATTGCACCATTAGTGTCTTGCTCACAGCAGTATTCGGGTTTTTAAAATACCTCCAACTGTTTCTTTATGTTACTTTCACAGCCATTCCTTTTCTAGACCCGTCTAATCCCAACAGGAGCTTCACAGAGCAGACAACCAGATTACAGGGCAGAGAACTTCCTGGTTCCTGCTGCCAACAAAGAATTGGGCGCTCCTAGGACATGGCTATCGCAGCTGATGTCTGCTTTGTGTTCATGTTCTATGGTTGCCTTCCATTACAGCAGGTGGCTGGTGGGACAGGAGAGCTTTGCTGTGCTCCAAACTCCTTGCTAGCAAACGACACCACCATGAATTAAAAGCAGTGAGCGGGCACCTGCCTAGTGACTTTCTTGGCTGCAGTGGAACATCTGGCGATTCACTCATGGCCAGTTAATACAAAACTGTGAATGCAACTACCTTTTGGTCCACGTAAACTTGCCTTCAACTTGCCATTTGGAACCTGTACTTTGGGTCACTTGAGTGGTTGTCCCCACGACTGCTGCACTCGAAAAGTCTTCTCTTGGACATAGGAGGGTTCCATGTGAGATTTGATTCTCAAAGAAGGTCACAAGCAGTTCCTCCAGAGCAGCGGTCCTCAACCTGTGGGTCCCCAGATGTTGTTGGACTACAACTCCCATCATCCCTGAGCTCTGGCCTTGCTAGCTAGGGGTGATGGGAGTTGTAGTTCAAAATCTGGGGACCCACAGGTTGAGAAAGGCTGCTCCAGAGCCACAGCCCAGTGTACAACCCACTGCTTGGTATACAGAAGGTCCGGAGTTCAATTGCTGGTGTCTCCAGGTTGGGCTGGGTCTCTGCCTGACACCTTGGAGAGCTTCTCCCTGCCAGAGTCGTCATTTCTGAGCTAGGTGGATCATTGGTCTGACTCAGTTTAATGCCGTTCCTTGTGTTCTTTTTTTGGGGGGGTAATTTTTAGGTGATGCACTCTTCCCTGAGATTGTCCTAGTTGGCCGTGGTATCTTTATTTACACCCAACCTTTCTTCCAGCATGGAACTCTTGGTGGTATACACCAGGCAATTTCTTACCCAGACACTGACTAAACTCACACTTGCTTAGCAAGGTAGCTGCATTGTATATCCCTCAGACCATGGCTTATGCCGTCCGTTGGCAAGGTTAAGTGGAAAGGATGCACCTTGGATTTTTTGAAAACAGGTGTTTAATGAGTATAGTTGGGGTTGGGACATCAGAAATGACTTTCTCATAGCTCTTGCATCCAGTAGAACCTAGGTACAGTGGTACCTCAGGTTAAATACTTAATTTGTTCCGGAGGTCCATTCTTAACCTGAAACTGTTCTTAACCTGAAGCACCACTTTAGCTAATGGGGCCTCCTGCTGCTCCTGCAAGATTTCTGTTCTCATCCTGAAGCAAAGTTCTTAACCCAAGGTACTATTTCTGGGTTAGCGGCGTCTGTAACCTGAAGCATATGTAACCCGAGGTACCACTGTACTTGAGCTGAAATTCAAATTTATTTCAGGCACGCAACCCTGTGCATGTTTACTCAGAAGCAACTGTGCTCAGTGGGGCTTATTCCGAACATTAAGAATACAGCTTAAATTTAGGATCTGAATCTTTCTCAAATTACTCTCTGTGTGTTTTCAGCTCTGCTTATCTCCCTGGAAAAGGCAGGTGCGATTTTCGCATTGAACTGCTCATCCGAGAGAAAGGAACATAGTGTTTTGCAAGGGTTGTGGGTTGTGTGCTCAGAGGTGCAGATCTTTCTACAGATTGGGCAGGGGAACGCTGTGGCGTTTGCCCTTTGTAGCTGTGGACCTCTGGCTTGCCAACTGGCCTTTCCCCTTATCGACTGAAATGTTTGTGCAACAGATGTCACTCTGGTTCAGTGAACCATCCTGTTGGCCACTGGAGCGGAGCATACCCTGACATGTCACTGGTCAAGGTTCCTTCTTAGGACATCATTCAGGTTATTCTGCTGATGGGCCCACGAGTTTCAGTTTTGTGCAGCAGAATTTCGAATCTGATCAGTGCGCTTGGGCAATACAGCTGGAAATTGAATCATGGAAGTTTGGCTGCAGATAACAAATGAATGCCCCAAAAGGGTATGTGCGAAGAGTGAGGATGGTACAGAGAGAAGCACTGCTAATTAGCCAGATCGTAACGATCTAGGCTTGTGCCCTTTGGTTACTTGCCTGACTTGGAGGATTCAAAGTCAAAAAATAAATAAACTCCCTGGATTTGATCACATGCATGCCAGTGAAGACCTTGTATGCTGTAGTCCATATGGGTGTGAATGGAACCACATGCACTTCTTAAAAGGGGGTTCACAGCCATAAATGGTGCTGTTTCGCAGGATGCACATTCATTGAGATGATAAAAATATGTTGATATTGCAGCTGCTGCAGAGAGTTAGCCAGCTGAGGGTGGAGTCTCAGTCTCTTTCCTCCTTCGGTTGTGTACCACCTGCTAGCTTTGCTGCGAGGGTGTGATGCTCTGTTGACAACCCAATGGGACAGAGGAGTCTTAGTAGACCACAGGCTTAACACAAGTCCACAGTGCGATACGGCAGCTAATAAAAGCTAATGCTATTCTAGGCTGCATCAACAGAAGTATAGTGTCCAGAGTAATAGTCCCACTGTGTTCTGCCTTGGTCAAACCACACCTGGAATACTGTGTCCAGTTCTGGACCCAACAATTTAAGGGTGTTAAAAAGCTTGAACGTGTGCAGAGGAAGGCAACCAAGATAAGGAGACCAAAGGGTTGGAAACCAAGTCTTATTTGGGTTGGGTGTTGGGTATGTTTAACCTGGAGAAGAGGAGTTATGATAGCCATCTTCAAATATCACTTGGAAGATGGAGCAAGCTGTTTTCTCTTGCTCTAGAGCAGGGGTGTCAAACTCAAATTTATCGGGGGCCGCATCAGCAGTTTGGTCACCCTCAAAGGGCCGGTTGTATCTGTAAGACTTTACATGAATGCATGTAAAGTGGAGGTTTCCTGTGTAGAACGGCCGGCGCTGCTAGAGGGCAGACGTTCTCTGGCTTGTAGGCTGCTGCGCATGTGCTGAAGAGGCGGCTTTCTTGTATATATAAAAAAAAGCGAGAATAAAAGGTGAAGGCCGGCGGCGGCTACACGGGCCACATGACGAGGTCTGGCGGGCCGGATTCGGCCCACGGGCCTTGTGTTTGACACCCGTGCTCTAGAGGCTAGGACCCTGAACCAGTGGCTCCAAGTTATAAGTAAGGAGATTCTGACTGAACATCAGGAAGCACTTATGGATAGTAAGAGCTGTTTGATAGTGGAATGGTCTCCCTTGGGAGGTTGTGGACTCTCCTCTGGAGGTTTTTAAGCAGAGGTTGGATGGCCATCTGTCATGGATGCTTTAGTTGAGATGCCAGCATTGCTGGGGGTTGGGGTGAAAGACATTTGGGGTCCCTTCCAACTTTTAAGATTCTATGAACTCTGTATGGGCCCTGTGTTTGTGTGTGTATATGTTTCTCTATTTTTTTTTTTAATATTTTTTATTGGTTTTACAACATTTTTTAAAACAATACAAACAAACAAACATGAATAATTTCATCTCCTTTTTTTCATAAACCTCACTTCTCCGACTCCCCCAGACCTCCCCTTTCTACATCCCAATTTCCAAACTTATTTCAGCAAATCCTAAGTTTAATTTTAATAAATTTATCCCTTATTGTTCTTTTCTTTAACTTAATCTTATGTCACTGTAATCTCCTTTTCTTACTTGAACCTCAACATTTTAACATTCATTAATTTTATAATATTTCTTTAAATAAGCTTTAAATTTCTTCCAATCCTCCTCCGCCGTCTCCTTCCCCTGTTCACGGATTCTGTCAGTCATTTCTGCCAGTGTCATATAGTCTATCACCTTCATCTGCCATTCTTCCAGAGTAGGTAAATCTTGGGTCTTCCAGTACTTTGCGATGAGTATTCTTGCTGCTGTAGTAGCATACATGAAAAAAGTTCTGTCTTTCTTCGACACCAATTGGCCAACAATGCCCAAAAGAAAGGCCTCTGGTTTCTTAGGGAAGGTACATTTAAGTACCTTTTTTATTTCATTATATATTGTTTCCCAGAAAGCCTTAATCTTCGGGCACGTCCACCAAAAGTGGTAGAAAGTACCTTCAGTTTCTTTACACTTCCAACACTTATTGTCAGGCAAATGATATATTTTTGCTAGCTTGACTGGGGTCATGTACCACCTATAAATCATTTTCATAATATTTTCCTTTAAGACATTACATGCCGTAAATTTTATACCGGTAGTCCACAACCATTCCCAGTCAGCAAACATGATATTATGACCAATATCCTGTGCCCACTTAATCATAACTGATTTAACTGTTTCATCTTGTGTATTCCATTTCAGCAACAAGTTATACATTCTTGACAAATTCTTAACATTAGGTTCTAACAGTTCTGTTTCTAACTTTGATTTCTCCACCTGGAAGCCAATTTTCCTGTCTTGTTTATAAAGGTAAAGGTACCCCTGCCCGTACGGGCCAGTCTTGACAGACTCTAGGGTTGTGTGCCCATCTCACTTAAGAGGCCGGGGGCCAGCGCTGTCCGAAGACACTTCCGGGTCACGTGGCCAGCGTGACAAGCTGCATCTGGCGAGCCAGCGCAGCACACGGAACGCCGTTTACCTTCCCACCAGTAAGCGGTCCCTATTTATCTACTTGCACCTGGGGGTGCTTTCGAACTGCTAGGTTGGCAGGCGCTGGGACCAAGCAACGGGAGCGCACCCCACCGCGGGGATTCGAACCGCCGACCTTTCGATCGGCAAGCCCTAGTCGCTGAGGCTTTAACCCACAGCGCCACCCGCGTCTTGTTTATACATCTCCATTATTTGATAATAATGGAGCCAGTCTCATACTTTTGTTTTTAGTTTTTCATGACTCTGTAATTTCAATTGATCCCCTTCCTGTTCCAAAATTTCCCAATATTTTGGCCACCTGGCCTCCATATTGAGTTTTTTCACCGCTTTGGCTTCCAAAGGTGACAACCACCTTGGAGTTTTATTCTCCAACAGATCTTTATACCTAGTCCAAACATTAAACAGTGCTTTTCTAACAATATGATTTTTAAAGGCCTTATGCACTTTAACCTTGTCATACCATAAATATGCATGCCAACCAAATGCATTAGTGTATATGTTTCTCTAAGGGAGGCACATAAAAAACTTTGTTCAATGAAGGTAACCAGATAGACAGGAAATCTGAGTAGGACTGAATGAATTGCTGTTTTGTTTGGATTCTCTGTTATAAGAGGTGGGGTAGAGGCTGGGAGGGAAGTCTCTCGCGACTTGCATACTTCATTGGCATTGCAAAATCATCAAGAGTTGACAGATCTCTTGCTGAGCCTGGAGCTTTCTTGGACCAGTTTCACGATCACCTAAATGTGATTGGTCTTTGACAAAATGGTGTCTGTTTTAATAGGACCCCGGGCTGGCGTCTCTTGGGAAGTGTGGAGTGATGCAAATTGCCCCAGAGCACTCTATAAGTGGTTTACAAAAAGAACGAAACAATAAAATTATTAGTCTAAAAAAACCCAGGGGAAAACAAGTATTAAAAACATTCAGCAAAAGGTAAGCTAAAATAGGCTAAAAAAACCCAGATCAAAAATGCAATTCGGCGTTCTGCGTGTTTCGGTAGGCTGTGAGGCAGTGTGGTGTAGTGGTTAGAGTGTCGGACTAGGACCTGGGAGAATAGGGTTCAAATCCTCATTCATGAAGCTCATTGGGTGACCTTGGAGTCAGTCACCATCTCTTGGCCTATAGCCTACCTCACAGGGTTCTTGTGAGGATAAAACGTGGAGGTGGTAAAGGGTCCATTCCACTTTGCACTCCTTTGAGGAAAGGTTCGAGGTAAATGAAATAATAAAAATATAATAATGGTGGCAGGGAGTTTTGAATTGTGGTTGCTGCCTGTCACACTAAAAGATAGATTTTTTTTTAAAGTGCAGAATGAGTGTTAAAAGCGATCCCTCTTGCTGTTCTGGCTTCTGAGATTTAGAATATTTTTTTTCTTGTTTTCCTCCTCCAAAAACTAGATGCGTCGTGTGTCTGGTGCGTCTTATAGAGCGAAAAATACGGTAACTGGTTGATAATCCCATACAGGCCTCTCTCTTTCTTTGTGTAAAAGACTGTACTAAGGGTCCTTTCCATATGGTTTTCAAACTTGGAGGTGACATTCTCACCAGTAGACTAATTAGCGCAAAGGTGACAAAAGCACAGCTTCAGCTAGCCAAAATTAAATTAAACATTGGGACACACTGCTGCTGGGGCAGTTTGTGCAGTCACAGCGAGTACCAGAAAGCAGCGTCTGGGTGCTCTTGACAAAACGAGCACATTTAATTCCGACTTAAAATGACATGTCTGTACAGGGCAGTGTTCAGCTGCTGCACCCCATCAGTGCAGAGATCTCTGCTTGCACAGTACAAATTTTCCCTCTCTTCCTTCTCCACCCTGTGCGTATCCCACGCCTTCTGCGAATCTGCTCCGGGGGGTTGGGAGAACCCCTAAAAACAGAGGGGGGTGCAGGGCGGGATGAGAAGGGAAGAGTGTTCCATTGCATAAGTGGGAAATACCATATTTTTCGCTCTATAAGACACACCAGACCACAAGACGCACCTAGTTTTTGGAGGAGGAAAACAAGAAGAAAAAAAATCCTGACTCCCAGAAGCCAGAACAGCAAGAGGGATCGCTGCGCAGTGAAAGCAGCAATCCCTCTTGCTGTTCTGGCTTCTGAGATAGCTGCGCAGCCTGCATTTGCTCCATAAGACGCACACACATTTCCTCTTACTTTTTAGGAGGGAAAAAGTGAGTCTTATAGAGCAAAAAATACGCTACTTGCGCCGATGGAATGAGAGACTTGGTGCTACGTTGAAACCCACCCATGATATCAGCCTTCCATCTTAAAATGCTCTTTCTCAGACAGGTGAACTAAGGCTTTAGCCTACACACTCCTTACCTGGGAGCAAATCCTATTGAACTGAAATGGGGGTTGCATATGAGTAGACACTTTCTGATGGTGAGAGCTCCTTGAACTGTGGAATGGACTCCCTTGGGAGATGGTCAGCTCTCCTTCCTGGGGGTTGGGATGTTGAAGAAGAGGTTGGATGGCCAATCTGTCAGGGATGCTTTAGTTGAGATTCCTGCATTGCAGGGGGTCGGACTTGTTGATCCTTGCGGTCCCTTCCAACTCCGCGTTTCTGTGCACACGATTGCACTGTAACGCATCTTCAGAGCAGCAGCCGGGTTTTGTTTTTACATTTCAAAGTACAGTCATACCTCGGGTTACAGACGCTTCGGGTTGCGTGATTTCGGGTTGCGCACCGCGCTGAACCCGGAAGTACCGGAACGGGTTACTACTGGGTTTCGGCTCATGTGCAGAAGCACTAAATTGCACTTTGCACATGCGCAGAACTGCCAAATCGCAACCCACGCGTGTGCCTCCTGCACGGATTACGTTCACAACTCGAACGTCCACTGTATCTAATACTTCGCTTTCCTACAAAATATTGGCTCCCGAAGCAGCTTAAAAATACCAGCTGCCTGCGTTGCACCCAGAGGTGGGAGGGAGAATCCTACCTGCCTCTTATGCTGCCTTTCTCAGCGATGGCAAAAGGGATTTAAAAAATAAGAATTGCTTGCTATGCTCAGTCTGGGTTGCCTTGCCTTGCATTTGGCAGCGTGATTTCCCCAAGCCGAGATGGATCACGTCATCGGCAGTAGCCCTGCATTTGAGTGCATGCATGAGAGCATTTGAATGATGATACATCTCTGCTTCACAAGCTGGGATTTGAATGAGTCTTTTGCCTGTGCATGCACATGTGCGAGTCAGCAAGCCAACCAGGAAATCTTCAGGTAACTCTAGTTCCTGTTCCATCCAAACCAGGAAGCTATGGTTAGCAGGCTTTGCAAGAAGCCAGGGTAGTGTTCCTAAGCCGTTCATCATATTTTTTTGCAGTTCAGTTCTCTTTCGTCCAAAGTTTACAGAAGACTTCCTGGTGGATTTGCCCCTTTGCGTAAAGGTGCCAAAGACTGGCACCTTTAAGCAGGGAGCGCATAATCTGCATGTGTGATGCTGCCACAGCGGTGGGCAATGTGCGGCCCTCTGCATAAGTTTACATGGCTCTTGGCTTCTTTGGTTCTGCCCATTTAGGATCCTGGCCCTGCCCTCCACTGGTTTCAACCTTGCCTTGCGATTGGCTGAGCAGGCCTGGTTAAGTTTGGGGGCCTGGGGAATCACCCCATGTAGGCTGCCTTGGTTTTCATGACGGAAGAAAGGAAACAAATAAAGCGAAATAGCTGCGGCCTTCAACAAATTACCCTCGAGGGAAGGTGGCCCTCAACCGAAAATCTCCCCCCTGTCCTGAACTATATAGCCAATGTTATGAAAATCTTGGCCTATACAAATGGACTGAAACTACTTTATTGCCCTTTGTATGTACAATGGTACCTCTGGTTGTGAACGGGATCCGTTCTGGAGGCCCATTCGCAACATGAAAGGAACACAACCCACAGCGGAGCGTCTGCGCACGCGAGGGTTGCGATTCGCTGCTTCTGCACATGCGCGTGATGTCATTTTGCACGTCTGCGCATGCGCGAGTGGCAAAACCCGGAAGTAACCCTTTCCGGTACCTCTGGTTGCCGTGGGACGCAACCTGAAGAAATGTAACATGAGGTATTTGAGCTCTCTCATGGAAAATTCCATGGCTGAAATGATACCTGTTAATCAGTAACTGTTATTTATGTTGTTGAGAAATCGGCTACTTTTCCATTCCAGCCAGTCAAGAGTTTTTTATGCTGCTTGGAAGTTTTTATTTTAAAAACTGTCATCACCTGGTGACTTATTTCTCCCATTTGACCAACCTGAATCAACGCAGGGTGCAGTGTTAGAAATTAGCCAGGCGCGGTTTGCTGCTAGCATGGGTGCAGTTGCAGCTACATGGAGATGTCTGGGTGCAGGGTTGGCGACCGCAGTTTAAAAACCTCCGCCTTAGTAAAGTTAAAGGGACCCCTGACCGTTAGGTCCAGTCATGACCGACTCTGGGGTTGCGGCACTCATCTCGCTTTATTGGCCGAGGGAGCCGGCGTACAGCTGCCTTAAAAAGGTAAAGGTACCCCTGCCCATACGGGCCAGTCTTGACAGACTCTAGGGTTGTGCGCCCATCTCACTCAAGAGGCCGGGGGCCAGTGCTGTCCGGAGACACTTCCGGGTCACGTGGCCAGCATGACATCGCTGCTCTGGCGAGCCAGAGCCGCACACGGAAACGGCGTTTACCTTCCCGCTAGTAAGCGGTCCCTATTTATCTACTTGCACCCGGGGGTGCTTTCGAACTGCTAGGTTGGCAGGCGCTGGGACCGAACAACGGGAGCGCACCCCGCCGCGGGGATTCGAACCGCCGACCATGCGATCGGCAAGTCCTAGGCGCTGAGGCTTTTACCCACAGCGCCACCTGCGTCCCACAGCTGCCTTAGTCCATAGTTAATACCATTCCCATTTCCGCTGTGTGTGTTTCTCCTTCTTGCATACTGGGACCAGTGAATTGTTGTTAGAGCAAGCAACAGTCGATTATAGATTCATGGAATTGTAGCGTTGGAAGGGAACCCCAAGGGTCATCTAGTCCAACCCCCTGGCGAATAGACATTCTGTCGTGACAACTGTAAACCTAGGTTTAAGGTGCCAATTGGCACCTAGCTTATACATGCTAGCGAGACTGAATGTCCTACAGGGGAGATCGTAGAAAATACAAAACGGTATCTGAATTTTGCTGAGTGATTTTATTGCACCAAACCTTACTGGAACTGTGTCTGTATGCCAATAAAGGTTCGAGAATTGAGAATACTGCCGTCACCATAGTTGAACCTTAAAGTCTTTATGTGAGCACAGAGGTTGTTTTCACTAAGCACCTTGCGTCATTATGAGAAATGGTATGTTTTTTAAAGGATTGCTAAGCTCTCAAACCACCCTACCTAGGTTTGAATCGGAAGGCCTCTCCTTTTCCCGGAGGGGGAGGGGTTGTGAGTGCGAGCAGCTTCCCGCTGCACCAGGGAGGCGTATTCGGCTCCCTTCTTCTGATTTGCCCTGCTGCCGCGACCAAGCCCTTCAGCCGGCCAATAGGGCTGGCTGGTGGGCGGGGTTAGTTGCATATAAGCACCCGTGGCAGCGCTCTGTCCCCAGTCTGTTCCTGCTTTTGGCTCGGGTGGCGGTTAGGCATTGGAATATGTGTGCTGTGTTGGAGGATTGGGTATGCCGATCATCTACCCCTATTTTGGGTATTCTGTTAAAGGAATCCGGCGGTCGTGGATCCTGTCCAATGCCCTGCTGGTGGCTAGGGCCATGGCATGACCCCCGGTGACGTCATGGGGAAGCTTCCAGTTGTATTGGCATCAACAAGCTCCTCCCACTGGTTGTTAACCCTGAAATGACTCCCTGCTGAGCGGGGTGGAGTCATGTATTGCTGTTTTATCCAATGCCTAAGCCAATACTACTCACATGCTGTAACCAATAAAGCTTTGGCCTTATTTTGCCCGTTAACAAAAAATAATGTGTCTTTGTGTCTTATTATAATCCTATGCGGGTGGCGGGTCTTCTACTCTCAATCAGCATTGGGTTGTTGATTTACTCTCCCCTTCCTTCCATTCCCAAGGGCTGTGAGGAATTTACATTGCAAAACTTCTGAAGACCTCACTGGGATTCCTGTCTGATGCCAAATGGGCAATGGCACTTTGTTTTCATTGCATCTCTGCGCTTTCCCTTGTTGACAGCTGCATTGAGTTTTTGCTGGGAGGAGCGGGGTATAAATGTTTTAAATAAATGCATGGTTAAGAGTGTGGCTGAGCTTGTAGCTTCTGCCACATCCAGTCAGCTTTTTACAAAGCTTTAAAAAAATCTGATCAGGACTTCCGGTCGGTGCCAGCGCTTAATGGCGGTCCTACCTCCGAGCTCCGGAGAAGGACTGCTCCGCAAGTTCGGGTCTTACCCGCTACGGCGAGCGGGGGACCCCTAAAATCTCAGGCGCGGAAGCCTGAGAGCAAGGAGACTCGGTGGGCACCTTTGCGCCCCCCGGTACTGTGAAAGAGCCTTTTTAAAGGCTCCGGAGCGGCATCGGGAGTGAGCGCGGTGCTGAGAGTCGCTACCCAGCCTGCGGAGTGAAGCCGCGTCGCCATTAGCGGAGAGCGCCGATTCCTTCCTGAAAAGAAAATCTGGACTGGATTCCCGTGAGTAAGAAGGGAAAAAATTAGGAACCTTAAAAAATTGAAAATTTGGCTGAAAACGGGAGGGCAAAAAATAAGGAAGTCTGCCCCCCCTGGACTGCAGGAATTTAAAGCAACGAAAGACCTCGCTGCAGTTATTAGAGACTTAGTTGCGAACTGTCAAACCTGAGCTGTCAAAAGTATCTCTCCCCTCCAGATTGGCAGGAGAAGGGGGAAAAAAAGACAGTCTTGCGAAGATACTTTTAACTTAAAGGGAAACAAAGTTTTTCACTGCTCTGATCCCCGGGACGACCTGCCAGGACTTAACACCGGGAAAACTGTTTTTTAAAACAACTTTGAAGTGGATATAGACTACACCTTAAATGGTGGAAAAATTTTAAGACATTTAAGATTTAAATGGGACTTTGTTACTGATATTGGACTAACCAAATTTAAATTGGAGAAGAAGTTTTATAACTTTAATGGCGGACTTGAGATTTTCTACATCCGGCTTTCTGTCTCTTTGTTGTTTCTAACTTGGAAACTTTTAACTGCTCCCTCTTGAGGGCTAAGAGGGAAAAATTGTAAAGTAACTGACTAATACTGGGATTTTCCATTGCAAGTTTTTCCTGTGAGAACGGCCTTGGGATATGAGTGGCACGGCAGAGGAGATAAGAACCAGATCTAAAGTTAAACAAACACAAAAGAAAAGAGGCTCAATCTCTGGCAACACAGTGCCTGCACCAGACACTGGGACAGCAGCATCAATGGAACCTATGACACAGGCACTGCTTAAAATAAATCAATCTCTTGAGGCCTTAACAAAGCAATCAGCAGAAAATTCAAAGAAATTGACAGAACTTACAGCAAGATTGGATTTGAATACCACATCAGTGGCAACAAATACAGAATCTATAAATAGACTGATTCAGGAATCTTCAGAAACAAGGAAAATTGCAGAGAGTGCAAAATCTGTCGCAGGTGAGACACAGGAAAGACTTGTGCCGATTGAGAAAAAGGTGAATGAGCATGAAGCGGCCCTCTCCTTACTGGAATTACAACGGAAAGAACGAAATCTGAAATTTAGACAGGTTCCAGAGAAAGAAGAGGACAATCTGGCGGAATTTCTCACAGAGGCAATTCTGGAAAATTGGCAAGAAGATCTGGAGGAAGATGAAGTGGGGATAACAACTGCTTTCAGACTTGGTAGAAAGCAAAGCAAGAAGTCAAGGGATTGTCTGATCACCTTTAGAACCAAAGAGGAAAGAGACAAGATACTGAACCTTCATTATCAAAAAGCTTTGGTGATTGGAAACATTCAAGTCCAAATCTTTAAAGACATCCCTAAATACATCTTGGAAGTGAGGACCTTTTATAGAGATCTTGCCAATTTGCTGAGGAAGAACTTCATACCCTTCAGGTGGGAATTCCCACAGGGGTTGTCCTTTAACTACAAAGGGAAGAAAGTAAGAATAAGAACAGTACAGGAGAAAGAGTACTTTTTGGAGAGAAACCTAGAGGACCTACAGAAAGGTACGGTGGATCCGGCAAAAGAAGGGCAAGGATTAACACCAGAAGGAGGAGGGCTAACAGACATTGCAAATCTATCATTTGGACTACCACAACTGCCAACTGAAGAGGAAGAAAAACTTGGAGCAGTCGGAGGATCAAACATCTAACAAACAAAATGTCTCTGCAACTTCTAAGCTGGAATTGCAACGGTTTGAACCATCCCAGAAAAAAACGACAGGTTTTCCACATTTTGAAAAGGGAACAACTGGATCTGATATGTCTACAGGAAACTCACATAACTAGAGCACACAGGAAATTGTTGGTGAACAAAAGACTGGGACAAGAATTTATATCTTCTGATAAAGTAAAAAAGAGAGGAGTAGTGATTTATGCAAAGGAAAAATTGGACCCAAAGTTAAAATTTAAGGATGAAGAAGGAAGATACCTGGCAATTGAAGTACAGATCCAGGGGGAAAAATATTTGATAATTGGAGTATATGCACCAAATGATGGGAAGGCAGAATTTTTTAAGAAGTTGCATGAGACCTTACTAGATTATCTCGACTGCAAAATAATAATGATGGGGGATATGAATGGAGTGGTTTCTACAAACATGGACAAGGCACAAAGACAGACAATATCTAAAGAAGGAAGATTACCAAAGACTTTCTTCGAGATGACGGAAAATATGGACTTGATTGATATTTGGAGAACAAAGAATCCTCTCGAGAGAGAGGGAACTTTTTTCTCGGAATCTAAAATGACATGGACGAGAATCGACCAAATCTGGGTATCTAGTGTGATGGCTACAAAGATTAAAAAAGTAGAAATCTGCCCAAAAACCTGCTCCGACCATAATGCCGTAAAGATGGAAATGAAAATGACAACAACTGGATCCTTTAGATGGAGAATGAATGACTCCCTATTTAGAGATGAACAATTTTGTATAAAGGCCCTAAAGACATTGAAAGATTACTTCGAGATAAATTTGAGAACAGATGTGGAAAAAAGAACAATTTGGGACGCAAGTAAAGCCGTGATGAGAGGCTTCCTGATACAACAGAATTCAATCAAGAGGAAAAAGCAAAATGAAAGGAAAGAAAGAATTTTAGAAAAAATGAAGGAAGGAGAAAAGAAACTGAGGTCAAAACCAAAGTCTCAAGAAATTTTGAGAGAAATAAAATATTATCAGACGCAATATATGGAACTGACAAATCAAGAGATAGAATGGAAAATTAAACAAATGAGACAAAGGACTTTTGAGTCTGCAGACAAGTGTGGGAAGCTCCTTGCATGGCAATTGAAAAAGAGACAAAAATTGAACACAGTTACTTGTTTGGAGATAGAGGGAAAGAATGTTCATAAGCCAAATGAGATAAGTAACTGTTTCCAAAGTTTTTTTAGGAAATTATACACACAAGGGCCAGTAAATGAACAAGAAATAGAAGAATTTCTTAAAAATTATGGACTACCGAAAATTCCAGAACAGGGCAAGTTGATTTTGAATGAGAAAATAACAGAACAGGAAATAGAGGAGGCCATACAAAAGGCACAACTGGGAAAGTCTCCAGGACCAGACGGACTGACGGCTAGATATTATAAAGCTTTGAGAGAAGGTTTAGTGCAACCACTAAAAGAAGTTTGCAATGAAATATTGGAGGGGAAAAAGGCACCTGAAACGTGGAAAGAGGCTTTTATCTCACTTATACCAAAGACCGAGACTGAAAAGAACCAGGTTAAGAACTACCGCCCGATATCATTATTAAATGTGGATTACAAAATTTTTGCAGACATTTTAGCAAAAAGACTGAAGAAAGTATTGACAGGTGAGATTCATAAGGATCAATCTGGCTTTCTCCCGGGTAGACACATGTCTGACAATGTGAGGAACATAATAGACATTGTGGAACTGTTGGAAATGAACATTAACAGAAAAGCGGTTTTGATTTTTGTGGACGCGGAGAAAGCCTTTGACAATATTTGTTGGAGTTTTATGAAAAAGAATCTCCAAGGGATGGGGGTAGGCCAAGGTTTTGAAAATGGTATAGGTGCAATTTACTCTGAGCAGAAGGCAAAGCTAATTGTGAACAATGTGGTAACGGAAGAGATAGCCATAGAGAAAGGAACACGACAGGGATGTCCTATTTCCCCCCTACTTTTCATACTAGTTCTGGAGGTTTTGTTAAATATGATTAGAAAGGACCAGTTGGTTAAAGGAATTCAGGTCGGAGTGAAAGAGTATAAATTAAGGGCATTTGCAGATGACCTAGTTTTGACTTTGCAACAGCCAATCACTAGTACAAAAAGAGTTTTAGAACTGATCGAGATATTTGGTCAAGTTGCAGGATTTAAGCTGAACAAACAAAAAACTAAAGTATTGGAAAAAAACCTAACAAATGAAGAAAAAGAGACATTCCAGAATGAAACAGGTTTGGAGATAGCAAAAAAAGTGAAGTACCTGGGGGTGAATTTGACATCGAAAAATGTGAATCTTTTTAAAGACAATTATGATAAATGTTGGACAGAAGTTAAGAAAGATTTAGACATATGGTCAAGGCTGAAACTTTCCTTGTTAGGCAGAATTGCTGTTATCAAAATGAATGTATTGCCTAGAATGTTATTTCTGTTTCAGACATTACAAATAATAGACAAGATGGACTGTTTCAAGAGGTGGCAGAAAGACATATCGAAATTTGTTTGGCAGGGCAAAAAGCCAAGAGTAAAATTTAAGACATTAACAGATGCGAAAGATAGAGGGGGTTTTGCCCTGCCGGACTTAAGACTTTACTATGAATCAGCAGCGTTTTGCTGGTTGAAAGATTGGCTGCTCCTCGAGAATACAGACATTTTGGACCTTGAAGGATTTGACAACAGATTTGGTTGGCATGCATATATATGGTATGACAAGGTAAAATTGCATAAAGGTTTTAAGAACCATATGGTAAGGAAGGCTCTGTATAATGTTTGGATTAAGTATAAAGACCTGTTTGAAAGTAAAACCCCCAGGTGGTTGTCACCAATGGAAGCAAAAGAGGTGAAAAAATTGAATATGGGTTCTAATTGGCCTAAATATTGTGAAATTATAGAACAAGATGGTGAAAATGTAAAATTGCAGAGTTTTGAGAAACTGAAATTTAAGGTGAGAGATTGGTTACATTATCGACAGATAAACGAAGTATTTAAACAGGACAGAAAGAAAGGCTTCCAGGTGGAGAAGTCAAAATTAGAAACAGAACTGTTAGAACCCAATACTAAAAATTTGTCAAGAATGTACAACTTGCTGTTGAAATGGAATACTCAAGATGAAATGGTGAAATCTAATATGATTAAATGGGCACAGGACATTGGGCATGACATTGAATTTGCAGACTGGGAGCAGTTATGGACCACTGGTGTTAAATTTACGGCATGCAATGCCTTAAAAGAAAACATTATGAAAATGATCTACAGGTGGTACATGACTCCTGCTAAGTTAGCAAAGATCTATCATTTGCCCAATAACAAGTGTTGGAAGTGCAGTGAAACGGAGGGAACCTTCTATCACCTTTGGTGGACCTGCCCGAAGATTAAGGCTTTCTGGGAAATGATCTATAATGAAATAAAAAAAGTTCTGAAGAGAACGTTTGTTAAAAAACCAGAGGCCTTTCTCTTGGGTATGGTGGGCCAAATGGTGCCAAAGAAGGATAGGACATTTTTTATGTACGCCACCACAGCAGCAAGAATTCTTTTAGCAAAGTATTGGAAGACGCAAGATTTACCCACGTTGGAAGAATGGCAGACGAAGGTGATCGACTATATGGGACTGGCAGAGATGACTGGCAGAATTCGAGACCGGGGGAAAGAGGCGGTGGATGAAGATTGGAACAAATTTAAAGTTTATCTTAAAAACTGTTCTAATTTGGAAAACTAGGGGCTCAGAGTTATAAGAGATAAAGAACTACAGTTGTATTAATAACTAACTGAAGTTAAATACATGAAATATATTTAAGTTATGATCAGAGGGTTGCTGAAAAATCTTGAAACAAGAATGCAGAAAAGGGGTGGTATGGGGAAGTCATGTTTTTGTTTGTTTATGTCTATGTTTTTGTTTTGTTTATTCTTTATTTATGGAAAACTAATAAAAATTTATTATAAAAAAAAAAAAATAAAAAAATCTGATCAAACTGAAGGTATTTCATTCTGCATTTTTGTTTTTTCTCTCTCTTCCAGGGAAGCTATCCGGTTTGGGAAGATTTCATAAACAAAGCTGGGAAGTTGCAGTCTCAGCTTAGGTAAGCTAAACCCTCGTTCCTCTCTTTTTGTCAGAGTTGCTCCTTTAATCTACTAAAATGTCTGCACTTCAAATAAGCTTGGACTTGGAGCGCAAATGTTTGCTGGCTCTCGGCAAATGATGGTTTGGAAATCTGGAGACAGCTCCCAGAACACACACTCCTTTCCCCCTTTCTCCTCCCCATTTGCAGAGCAAATTCCCCTTGTCTCGTTCCGTAGTTTGGAATCAAACCTTCAGTGCTTTGGAACCCTTGGTTTGATATAAATTAGGAAGCGATAGTTACTCAGGAAGTTTGTGCTAACCTTATCAAATACTGTGCACAAGAGAGCGAGGAACCTGTGACTCTCTAGGGGGTGTTGGACTCCAACTCCCATCAGCCCCAACCGGCATGGCCAATGGTCTGGGAAGATGGGAGTTGGAGTCCCAGCAACATTTGTAGGACCACGGCTTCCCCAGCCCTGATGTACAATTTTGAACCACGGGTAAAGGCAAAGTGAAAGGAGAATGGGAAACATCCATTCCCATGGCTAGCTTTATGATTTGCAAACTGTTGTTTCCAGAGAACCAGTGTGAAGTCTGCAACGTGCACATAGCTCTTGTTAGATTCTTTTCAATATTCCAGAGTCACTGTGCACGGCTCTCCCTTTGCCACAGCAAATGCTCTGCGAAATACAGATGTCATCTGGGTGTGGTCTTTTCAGAAACCCAGTCCTCCCATTGTCTGTTAATATAATTTGGAGGAAATGTCAAGCAGACATTTCAAACTCTACTTACTGGCAGGTACTAAAAGTGAGTAGCATATTCCTCTGGTGCTTTGAGGATGCACTTCCTTCCTCCAGTGGCTTTGCTTCAGGCCCTACCCTGGATATGGATTTTGCATTTTTGATCTGGATATGATTTTTAGTTTTTTTGCAAATCCTCATCTAGACATTTTCCCCATAGCTTGCTTGGAAGAGAGGAAATTGAAAGCATTTTGCGGAGACGGTGCAGGTAGACCCTGCAAATTGGTGCTCGCATTCCGTTTGCAAGTTGGTGCAGCAGTTCAGGTTTAGTAAAGCTGTCCTTATTTACATGCAAATTTGTTGAAGTTTCCACAGGGAGAAACAGAGTTGTTCTGTTCTGTTCTTGTTTGATACAGGAAGCTTAGATTGGGCAGTTTATCTTTGACAATAAAATTACTCAGGAGATCGGCTTTCTACTTGCCCGTGTCTCTGCAAAGTTGGGAGTGCAGTTAGCCTAAGATTCCGCTGAATTCTGTTTATTTAACAAGTGAATAACAATCTGGTTTGTCTTGTTTTCTGCTTCGCGGTTGTTGATAATGCCTAAATAACCAGAAATGAATATGCTAAATCTAGAGGGTGTTTCCATAAAGAAGGCTGATCGCCGAAGAATTGATGCTTTTGAATTATGGTGCTGGAGGAGACTCTTGAGAGTCCCATGGACTGCAAGAAGATCAAACCTCTCCATTCTTAAGGAAATCAGCCTTGAGTGCTCACTGGAAGGACAGATCGTGAAGCTGAGACTCCAATACTTAGGCCACCTCATGAGAAGAGAAGACTCCCTGGAAAAGACCCTGATGTTGGGAAAGATGGAGGGCACAAGGAGAAGGGGACGACAGAGGACAAGATGGTTGGACAGTGTTCTCTTGGTCAAACTACCAGCATGAGTTTGACCAAACTGTGGGAAGCAGTGGAAGACGAGCGCCTGGCGTGCTCTGGTCCATGGGGTCACGAAGAGTCGGTCATGACTAAACGACTAAACAACAACAACAGAGGGTGTTTGGTTAACTGACTCCATTCCACACATCTCACTTAGCCTTTCTTGAAGCAGAAGGACAACGTTGACATTCATTCTTCTCTCTTTCCCTTTGTTAAGGGCTCCCAGCTCTGTACGGTTCATACCTATACTATTGATCAGCTGCTGGAGGAGAAGATGGGGAGGGGGCTTCAGTTTCCTTGCAGCTGAGCTGCACTCTGTTCTTTTATACCCTTGTTTCTTCGGCAGTGTGCCGTGAACAGTGGATGAAAACCTTCCCCACGAGAGCAGCTTGCTTGGCATTCCGAGTCCCCTCTTGCTGTGAACCATTTTCCCTACAGCAGATCTTGGCTAACGATTTCTTGATTCTCCAGCGGCTGCAAAGAGAGGGGGATTTTATGTGCGTCTTAAAAGTCTTCAGCTGACCTATGAAATGCTGTGCATCTTAACCTTTTCTATGTGGCTGTTTAGTGCCCAGGAGTGCTGGTGGTCTGAGGCTGTAACTTGGCTTTTAGCAGTAAATAAGAGATTTTTCGGGATGCGGGTGGCGCTGTGGGTAAAAGCCTCAGCGCCTAGGGCTTGCCGATCGAAAGGTCGGCGGTTCGAATCCCTGTGGCGGGGTGCGCTCCCGCTGCTCGGTCCCAGTGCCTGCCAACCTAGCAGTTCGAAAGCACCCCCGGGTGCAAGTAGATAAATAGGGACCGCTTACTGGCAGGAAGGTAAAAGGCGTTTCCGTGTGCGGCTCTGGCTCACCAGAGCAGCGATGTCACGCTGGCCATGTGACCCGGAAGTGTCTTCGGACAGCGCTGGCCCCCGGCCTCTTGAGTGAGATGGGCGCACAACCCCAGAGTCTGGCAAGACTGGCCCGTACGGGCAGGGGTACCTTTACCTTTACTAAGAGATTTTTCATCCCTGCGATTCTCTGCTGCGCAAAGTGATTTTGGAAGGAGGGAGGGGTTGTTTCTGCAGGGGAGAAACAGCAGGCAGGTGGGAGGTGCTTAACCCTTGGTCATCGCCCCTGCTGCTTTCCCCTTCGCAACACCTTTTCCTGGCTGAGTTTTGTCTTTAGGGTGGGATTCCAGGATGTGTTTGCAAGCTCTGGGGGGGAATTGTGTGTGCATGTGTGTGGAAGGGGCAGAAAACTCTGGATAGAGAAGACCTTCCCTTCTGCAGGTTGATTCTCCATTGCAGATGTCAAGGCCTCTTCACCGTTAACTGATGTTGGCAAGCATGGGGTTGCCCGCCACAGACAGGTTCCATCTTAAAGAATTCTTCATTTTGAACCTGTGTTTAGTTCCTTTCTCTCCTGCTGCTGTGCCCTTGTTTTTCGTTTCTCCCCAAAGTCATGTCCCAGATTCCTTTTTAAAATTTAAATCTGAATATGCAATTACTTTAGAGAAGGAAGCACTTCAGCACAAGTTTTTGAGGTGAGCAGGGTCCTTAAGACCTACTTATTCATGAAGTGCCGGCTATATTTAGGAAGCCCGGATTTACATTTTGTTTCTTGCTGAGAGTAAGAATCTGGGGACCTGCCGCTACTGGATGCATGCTTGGAAAAGGGAATAAAAAGGCCATTGTGTTTGCAAGCCAAGGCAGCTTCCTAGGAGTTTTGTGTGGAAGGAATGCTTGGCCAAGCTACATCATCCTCAGACTTCTGCGATGAATCTGTACATCTTAAGACTGAAAGTGATGGGGGTGTGTGACTGTTTGAATGCTCCTCCAGCTATTGTCCCTGTGCATTGAACTATCATGTCAGGCTAGAACATTCTCCCCAGGCTAGTTATGAATATAAATAATGAGGGAGTCATATTTTTGAGCAGGCTTCCTCAACCTCGGCCCTCCAGATGTTTTTTTTTGGCCTACAACTCCCATGATCCCTAGCTAGCAGGACCAGTGGTCAGGGATGATGGGAATTGCAGTCTCAAAACATCTGGAGGGCCGAGGTTGAGGAAGCCTGTTTTTGAGGGTTACCTTACCTGAATTTTGAAGTGGTCCAGCCCAGCAACAGATTCATCCTCGTGTGATACTGCTGATCATGTTTTTTGGTCAGAGGAACCACTGATACGACATGCTCTTTTTAAAAAAAAAGCAGGGAGGAGAGGAAGTCCAGCTGAACTCTCTTCCCCCTTCCATTTTTTAGTTGGAACATTCAAAGCTAAGCCTGCATTATTTTCCCTGTTGAGGTGCACATGGTCTCCGAATGCAAACACGCGCACATCAGCTTCTTAGAAGTGTAGAGTTGGAAGGGACACCCAGGGTAATCTAGTCCAAACCCCTGCAGTGCAGGAAAGGAGAAACTGTGCAGGCCGTCCAATATCAGGTGATCTAGGGCGGACTCAAGCTGTCTTTGTGCACTTACTCCCAAAATACGAAATGGTGCCCTTCTAGAGATGTGGAGGGGTGGGGAATCCATAGGAAAAAATGGGGGAAAAGGACCCTCAAAAATATTTTCCCCACAGGCCTTCACATCTCTAGTAATATGAGTGCAGTAAACCAGGAAGTTTCCCAGTGCAAGTGCCATTGAAGTCTTGTGCAGCTCTTCCAACAGGTCTTGAAGTGGAGAATGACCTGGCAGAGGTGGCATTGCATGGGCTAGAATGCTCTGGCATTCCATGTTGATGCGCCCAGATTCACCTGCATGAAGCAGCTGTTGCCCCTTGCCCCATGGTAGGGTCACCTCCTGGGATACTCTAAATGTAAAGTGGAGGCCCTATTTGCTTTAGAATACCTGAAGCCGCTCTATGGGGACGCGGGTGGTGCTGTGGGTTAAACCACAGAGCCTAGGACTTGCCGATGAGAAGGTCGGCGGTTCAAATCCCCCGCAATGGGGTGAGCTCCCGTTGCTCGGTCTCTGCTCCTGCCAACCTAGCAGTTTGAAAGCATGTCAAAGTGCAAGTAGATAAATAGGTACCGCTCCGGTGGGAAGGTAAACGGTGTTTCCATGCACTGCTCTGGTTCGCCAGAAGCGGCTTAGTCATGCTGGCCACATGACCCGGAAGCTGTACGCCTGCTCCCTCGGCCAATAAAGCGAGATGAGTGCTGCAACCCCAGAGTCGGTCACGACTGGACCTAATGGTCAGGGGTCCCTTTACCTGAAGCCGCTCTGCAGTGTGAGCAAACAGATCTTTTCCTTCCAGGGATTTTTGCTAGGCTCGTAGGCTCCTGAAGGGCTGGTCTGCTCCTTGTCTGTACCCAGCACTGTTCCGCTGGTTTGCCTGATGTGAGACTAGTGGGCTTTTGCGTACATTTTGCTAGATACCCTTCACCTGTGGTGTGAGAGATAAGCCAGCATTGATCAAACGAGTACTGGGCCCATTGTGCAGGAGTCTGGTCAGAATGCTGCCCTTTCCTGTTGTTATATTTCTTAATGCACAGCACTCTTGCTTGTTATTTTTATCCTCAGAAGAGATCTACGAGGTCTAAGCCTTATCCTCAAAGGCTGTTTTCCCCCAGCTTTGCTAGACTGACCATTTATTTCTGGGAGCAGTAGTGTCGATAGCCTTTCTGTTTTAAGAGACAGAAACTTGCTCCGTAACTTTGCGCCTGGAACATCCATAGGTGGCCGAGAAGCAGGTGCTGGAGATAGTATAGTAATTTCGCCTTTAGGTCAGGAATTTACGAACCAACAGCATTGGGAGAGGATCGCGTTGAGTCTTCAGGGTACAGCTTAAAGCAATGCCTAGCCATTTCGGTGCCTCCTGCACAATTTGTTGTTGTTGTTGTTTAGTTGTGTCCGACTCTTCGTGACCCCGTGGACCAGAGCACGCCAGGCACTCCTGTCTTCCACTGCCTCCCGCAGTTTGGTCAAACTCATGCTGGTAGCTTCGAGAACACTACCCAACCATCTCGTCCTCTGTCGTCCCCTTCTCCTTCTGCCCTCCATCTTTCCCAACATCAGGGTCTTTTCCAGGGAGTCTTCTCTTCTCATGAGGTGGCCAAAGTATTGGAGCCTCAGCTTCAGGATCTATCCTGCACGATGTTGAACTACAATTCCCAGCACCAGCACCATGCTGACTGATGGGAGTTGGGATCAGGCAACATCTGGAGGGCACAGGTTGGCTATCTGCGGCTCCAAGTATCATTTACAGTATCCCTGCACCGTTTAAAAGCTTGAGGATTGTCTCTCTCCCTCTGTGTATTAAAGCACACATTCAAACAGGATAAAATATGGTTTAGTTGTCAAACATGCCACTCAAATCCAGTAATTGCTTGGATTTGTAATTCTGTGTTCTTCCTTCTCTCTTCTGTCCAACGACTGTTTCATACTCTACATGAGTTTTTTTCATTCAAGTATAGACTTGGCTGGAAGTTGGGCAGATGTCGCTGCGAAACTCACATGATTCGTGCATTCATGCCAAGATTTTAGGTGCTGCTCTTCTTAGATGTACACTCCCAAAAAACTAATGTGTGCGGAGGATGCTGTTGATAACAGTTCTTCACTGCATATCGGAATAATTATTTACCTTCCTTCATTCTTCAGAGCAGAAACGTTGAACCTGTAGACCTCCAGATTTCTTCTTGGACTCCAAACTCTCCACCAGCTCCTGACAAGATGGCCGGTGTTCAGGGATGATGGGAGGCTGGCTTTCCAGATGAACTACATATCCCATCATCCCTGCCCATTGGCTGTACTGGCTGGGATGAATAGGAGATGTAGTTCAGCAACAGATTAGAAGCTTTAGAGGTCCTCCCTCTCTCCTTTAGAAGCACCACCTGTCTTTTTGTTGTTGTTGTTCAAGTAAACTCTGTAAGAAAATGGGAGAAAAGCAAGTTTTCTGTGGTGCCATCCAAAAGCAAGAAAGTGATTTAGGGTACAGTCATAACTCATGTTACGTTTGCTCCATGTTTTTTCAGGTTGCGTCCTGTGGTGACCCGGAAGTACCGGAAAGGGTTACTTCCGGGTTTCGCTGCTTGCGCATGTGCAGTAGTGCTAATTCGCGCTTCGCGCATGCGCACAAACACCAAATCACGCTGCGCACCTGCGCAGATACGGCGCTTCAGGTTGCAGGCTTTTCAGGTTGCGAACGGGCCTCCGGAACAGATCCTGTTTGCAACCAGAGGTACCACTGTACAAATAAAGCTGTGAGAGTCCTTTTTTGTATTTTGCAGGAACTCAAATGAGGAGGTTGTTGTTGTTTTTCTTTTATGTTTGCAATGCTAATGCATTTTCCTTCTTGGTGCGCAGAGTTCTAAATAAGCTGTGTTTCGCGGTTTCTAACATCACATTATCTGCCTTGTATTTTAGGACAACGGTGGTAGCAGCAGCGGCGTTCTTAGATGCCTTTCAGAAAGTGGCCGACATGGCGACCAACACCCGTGGTAAGCAGATGTTTCTCTTTACAGCCTTTGCTAACCTGATGCCCTCCAGATGTTTTCGGCTATGGCTGGTGGGCACCAGGTTGTCGAAGGAAGTTTGGCGAAGGCTGAGTTGCGTTTTATTCTGTTGAGCAAAATATTATGTGATTTTAACATTAGTAGGCTCTCCCTGTCTCTCTCTCTCTCTCTCTGAAACCCTGCCAACAGCCAAATCTGTTAGACATCTGTGAAATAGTCCCCCGTTCCCTCGAAAGTGTGAATATGTACTACATGAGCAGAAATAATAAATAAATAAAATTAATAGACGGCTTGGAAAAACCCGAAAAGCCAGAAACCTGTCATTGAAGTTTGACTGGTGTAAATAACAGGCACGCTGCTGTATTTCGCCATCTGAACGGTATCTCGGTCCAAAATGAAAAGGGTGGGTTAGAATTTTTTATATATATAAAAAAGGTGGATTTACTGAAATACATTGGAGCGTGTTATGAGAGCAGAATGCAAATGTGTTTTGCAGCTTTGCAAGGTAAGTCTGCAGTTCATTTTACTTAGCTATGCTGCTCACGACCACCTGAAAGGAGGAGTAAAATACTGTTTCCAGTTTACAAAGACTTCCGTGCCCAGAGCTAATTACTTACTCACCATAGACGAGCAGCTTCTTAGGAGCCTGGTGTTTTTGGCAGTCTTACACTTGGAAGCCGAAGCCAATTCTGTATAGTTTGGCAAAGGTGACAATCTTCCAGGGACCTTTCCTTTCCAGTTTGCAGTCTTTACTTACACTGTGAGGCTTCTGCTTGTGTATGTATTCTTAATTTGCTCCAGAGGACTATATCTTGGCTCTGTTAGAATCATGGAATTGATAGCCCAGGAAGAGACACTTAATCACAAGGTCATGGGTTTGAGCGCCACATTGGGCAAAAGATATTCCTGCATTGCAGGGGGTAGGTAGGAGTAGATGGCCCTCACGGTCCTTTCCATCTCTGATTCTCGTATTCGAAAGGTCTAGTTCAGCCTCCTGCAGTGCTGCGTGGATTTTCATCATCATTTGATTACGCCAGTGTCTGTTTCCTGCTTTTCAGTGGGTAGGTAATATCCCCCATTTGGGGTGCCTGGCACAATCCTATAGAAGGCCACTTGGGAAAAACTATACAGTGGTGCCTCGCAAGACGTAATTAATTCGTTCCGCAAGTTTTTCTTCTTGCGAGTTTTTCGTCTTGCGAAGCACGGTTTCCCATAGGAATGCATTGAAAATCAATCAATGCGTTCCTATGGAAACCGACTTCAGACCAGGTCCGGGGACAGTCTGTCCCCCGACCTCTTCTTAAGGCTGGGGGGGACAAGGGCTTTTCTTCCCACCCCCAGCATTTTAAAAAATCCCGGGACAGCGGAGGACTTCTCCGCTGTCCGGGGCGATCTTAAAATGCTGGCGGGCGGCAGCGAAGCCTCCGCTGCCGCCCGCCAGCATTTTAAAAAACCCCGGGACACCGGAGGACTTCTCTGCTGTCCCGGGGCGATTTAAAAGCCCCCAGGAAGGCAGGCAGGGGGGAGCAAAGACTTTTGCCCCCCACCAGCCTTCAGAAGAGGTCCTGGACCGGCGAAAGTCTTTGCTCCCCCTCCCTGCCTGCCTTCAAAAGCCGTCCGGGATAGCGGAGAAACGAAGGCTGGCGGCGGGAGGAGGTCTCTCCGCCCCGCCGTCAGCCTTCGGAGGAGGTCCGAGGACAGTGGGGAAGACGCGCTGCGCTTCCCCGCTGTCCCGGAGATTTCCCTATGGGCTTTCGTCTTGCGAAGGAAGCCCATAGGGAAATTCGTTTTGCGAAGCGCCTCCAAAACGGAAAACCCTTTCGTCTAGCGGGTTTTCCGTCTTGCGAGGCGTTCGTCTTGCGGGGCACCACTGTAGATTCCCCTGCGTTACACGTCTAAAAAAGTGTATGCGTGAGCCATGCATAATTATTGGCAACTCAACTTTCCGCTATTCTGATATTCCTAACTAAGTGACATGTGTCACTGCAAAAGTGTGTAAAAAATAAATTTATTTCGTCAACCACAATACCTCAAGGAGTAGGGCCCTTCCAGATGTTATTGGACTACAACTCCCATCATCCCTGACCATTTCCCATTCTGGCTGGGGCTGATCCAACAACATCTGGAACGCTGCGGGTTAGCAACCCCTGTCTTAGAGCTATGGGTGGTGATGCAGAGGTGGGAAAGGGACATTGCGATGTCCAAAGGCATTTCCTGGTGATCAAAGCGGTGGTTGACGGTGCTGCCTTAATGTCGCATCTTGGTGGGGCTGTCAGAAGAAGGGGCTGGAGGTGGAGGAGAGATAGACGGGCCTCGCAGCTTGCTCTCTTGCGCATGTTTCTGCCTCATGGTGTGTCCTGAGCAGTCAAGTTTAGCAAGGCCCCTGGAGTACCCTGGGCAAAATAGCCCCTGCCAAATCATGCCTCAGGTTCGCAATCGTGGCCTGACACTTTGTACTTTTCTGCTTGCGTTTGGGAACAGTATCCGCTGGACAGTGTTTTGGTGCTTTGCTACAGAGTAATCCCAACAGATTTACTGCATGTATTCCAAAGCTGGTGGCTTTAGACCAGGCATAGGCAAACTCAGCCCTCCAGATGTTTTGAGACTACAACTCCCATCATCCCCAGCTAACAGGACCAGTGGTCAGGGATGATGGGAGTTGTAGTCCCAAAACATCTGGAGGGCCGAGTTTGCCTATGACTGCTTTAGACTTCCTACTGTGTTACCTGTTTCTCCACCTTAACTTGTAAGATGCTCTCTTGCCAAAAGTTGCCCTTTAGAGATTTGGCAGACACCTCTCTCTCTCTCTGCCCCCTACGCTGTCCCCAAACAAACCAGACTGGGGAAGGGAGTCCAGGCACACTCCTAAAACAAAATACAACAGCATATTCTGGGCAAACCCTCAGCACGCAAAGCTTCTGGTTTATTGTCGTCTTCAAAATACTGGTTTCTAAGAAGCAGCCTTTGCTGTTGTGTTGTTCTCGGAATAAACTTAACACCTGCGGGGGAGGAAGAGGGGCGAGGACCCTTGAATTAGGCCTTCATTTAGCCTCTGCACAAAATGGGTGAAATACGCCCTTCTTGTGATCTGAAAAGGCCCCATTTGGCGCTGCGACTTGCTTTCAAAGTCTAGCGAACGCTGGGTAAAAATAGAGCAATTAATTAAGAGCTGAGTTATTTAATACTGCTCTAATGGTTGAGCCAGCTGTTCGGTTGTAGCGCTGATGAGGAGAACTGCTATTTTAAAAGCATGTAGTATCGCACGGCTAATGTTCACGTGCAGCAGAATTGTGTGATGCGGATGGGGGTTTGTGTATGCACGTTTGTGTGCACTGCAGGTGAAAGGATTCCATATTGGAATGTTTTCCAACACACAAAATAAATAACTTTCTACTTGCGGAAGAGTAGCTCATCTGAAAAGCAGCTAGTTTAGAATCTTTCTCTCCGATACGCTAGCTCAAGGGCAGCCAACACAGCGCCTTCCAGGTGTTTCAAACTATAAATCATACAAGCCCCATCCACCATGGCCAAGGGTTCAATGCTAATTGTAGGCTACAACATCTGCAGGGCACCATATTGGTTTCCCTTGTACTAAGCTGGTTGATATTTGTGGAGAGGCACCCTGGTGTATAGGGGAGTAGCTGGAAAAACCCCAAATCTGCCAACTACTTTGGTTTAAGTTGATAGTACATAGGTCAGGCATCCCCAAACTCGGCCCTCCAGATGCTATGGGACTACAATTCCCATCATCCCTGACCACTGGTCCTGCTAGCTAGGGATGATGGGAGTTGTAGTCCCAAGACATCTGGAGGGCTGAGTTTGGGGATGACTGACATAGGCAGACGCGCCTATAAAGCCTAGGAGACACATTTTCACGGCCCTCTAGTGCCTATGGTGACTCATTTACTGGAAATAATGTATTTAGCATTAATTCTGGAAGCGTGAACTCAATTTTGGCCAAACTTAAGCCTCTGGGAGAATCGAGTCTACACTTTTAACTACTTCACATCTCAGTGGAACCAGAACTTTGAATAATGGCTCCTGATAGCTCTGTGCTCCGGCTGTTAGTGTGTGTCTGATTCCACATGTCTGTGGAATGTCTCTGGTGAATCTCTCACTCAGAAAGGATTGCTTCACACGCACACGCTGAGAGTTCCTATCGGAAGTGACTACTTTCTAGGAATATACGCCATCCCTCCATGAAGGTAGCTGGGCTCGGTGATTCTCTGCACATTGGTGTCTTGCTGGGTGCAAATTGCTTTCCTGAAGCGGTTCTTAGCATGAGGTTGCAATAGCGCTAAGGTGATGAGGATGCCCTGAGTGGACATAGACCACATGCTGCTTTTATTTCAAACTGACTCCCAATTTACCCAGCATGTACACCTGCCTTAAGGCAGGGCTATTCCCCAGGTTGCATGCTCTGCTTTCGTGTGGGAACGTGCTACCTTAACGTATGCGTTGCTCCTGTGTGCCTCCCTTCCCATTCTTGCGTAGCATCTCAAAGGAAAATGCAATGTCCCAGCAAGTGTATCATAGGAACCTAGGAAGCCGCCTTATACAGAGTGAAACCTCTAGTCCGTTTGGCTCAGTATTGCCTGCACAGACTGGCAGCGGCTCTTCCAAGATTTTAGATGGGGTCTTCTCTAGCAGGAGATATCGGGGACCATCTTCAAGCAGAGCGGATACCTTACCACTGTTCTGTGGCCTTTCCAGCGGGGAAGAGGAAATGCGCAGGTGTGTGCGCATGTACGGCTGTATTAAAAGTGTCTTGTTTCATGGCACAACGCAAAATGCTGACTCGTGCCTAATTGCAGGGAAGGGAGGGAGGGGGCTTTCTTTTTAAATAATTTTTAACAAACCTAATGGAAGACTGCCTGGTTAAAATGTTTAATGCCTCGCAGCATTATTGTTTACGGGAAGTTTGCAATCTATTTTAAGGCCTGGCCATTCTAGCTGAGGGAAGCATTTTATCCCTGTCAGTCTGCAGCAGCCCTCGTCAGCCTCCTTTTTATCAGTGCTCACTTTGCAGGAAAAAAACTGCTTCGTGTATAATACTTCCATGTACACATACTGTATTATTAAAAAGGTAACACGCCTAAATGGAAAGCTAGAGTTACTTTCCGTGTCCTGTGGCTTTTGTCTACTCTTGCCTTTCCCTCCTGCCCTCTTCCAAGTACATACAGTCTTAGTATGAAGCAGAATGCTCCTATTCAACAGGAATTATAAGCTTTATCTTGTTGCCGCTTCAACATTTAACCAAAACAGAGACTGTCTTAGATAAACGGAAGCCTGTTGAGTTCCTTGGTCAACATGTGACTTGCTTTGTGTGCGTATATCAGCTACAGCTTTGTGAAATGATGAGTGTTTGGAAGATTTTATCCCTCCCAGTTCTACAATCCAGTGATTCTGTGATTTATTTCTTGATTTATTGACTGCCTTTTAGAACACAGTTGCCCCTCCAAGTTGGTGTACGAGTCGTCATAAACATTCAGCGATCCTCCTCATTAAACATAATTCAATCTTCAATTAAAACCACATTAAGCCTCTTAAAAATAGAGCAGTAGCGAGGTTGCATTTTGCTTTGTGTGCCTTGCGTTTCCCCATCTGCCCTATATGCTGGCCTTGTTCTTACATCACTACCTGAAAAGCATTGTTTGTCTTTAAAATAAGAAATTATGGAATTGTTGGGTAGAATCCCACCCAGTGCTGAGACAGTTGTCCTTCCAGCGCAAGGTTCTCTGCTTGTGCAGTAGAACATTCTCCCCTCGCACGCCCCCTAAATCTGTTCTCGGGGTTCCCTCAAACCTCTGGAGTAGATTTTGGGAAGATATGGGGCACATATAGCAAAGAGGGATGGCAAACCTTGCGCTGACAGGACATGTTAGTACAGGGGTAGGCAAACTAAGGCCCGGGGGGCTGGATGCGGCCCAATCGCCTTCTAAATCCAGCCCGCGAATGGTCTGGGAATCAGCGTGTTTTTACATGAGTAGAATGTGTCCTTTTATTTAAAATGCATCTCTGGGTTATTTGTGGGGCCTGCCTGGTATGTTTACATGAGTAGAATGTGTGCTTTTATTTAAAATGCATCTCTGGGTTATTTGTGGGGCATAGGAATTCGTTCATCCCCTCCCCCCCAAAAAAATATAGTCCGGCCCACCACACGGTCTGAGGGACGGTGGACCAGCCCCCTGCTGAAAAAGGTTGCTGACCTCTGTGTTAGTACCATCCTTCCACAGGTGGGTCTAGCGCCACCGTTGCATGCTTTTTGTTAGTAGCTCAAGAAGATTCACACGCTTTGGTTGGAATGATGTTAAAAGAACTGGTAACCTCTGCAGAGAAAGTAGAAAGTGAATGCATTTTGATGGCTTAATTGCAATGCTGTTTTATTGCATTGAATGGTTTTACCCCTGCCCTGGGAGCCTAGGATGAAGGGGTGGGTAAGAAATGTATGTAATTATTATTATTTTTTAAAAAAATGTTTTGCACATCTTTTTTTAAAGAAGGGCTGCATGCAGTAGGTGGTGATGCTTAATCCCCTGCGGTTGTTGCAGTGCTCTGCTTCCATGTGTACTGCATTCTGATTCCTCATTGTCTTAAAGGGGGTCCTGTGCTACTGAATTTAAGAAGACCTGATAAAATTGTCTTCCCTCCTCTCCAAAAAAAGGGGAGAGATATCATGTTGACTCATTGTTTGGGAGCTCCTGAGATAAAGTTGGCGTTCTTTCAACGGACTGCATTAAACATTCATAGGGGAGCCTGAGAAGAGTATTAAATAGCATTGCCTCTTCTTTATGCTTCCTCTCCCCCTTCCTTCCTTTCTTGCATTTTCAGGTATCTAAATTTAGGAGATATATAGAATTATAATTTGAGAGCTGCTGCTTACCCTGGAGCAAACAATTGATCTTCAAAGTACAATTGTTAACGAACCTTTCAACACCCCCTTTAGTATTTTGATTTTTTTTCATTTCCTCTTTTCAATTGAAGTAGGTCTTTAAACCCCCCCTTCCTTTTTATATGTGTGCCGCTGATTGATAAGCATAGAATTAGAATGGTCCTTAATCACACAGTGAATCACAAAGCACAATGCCTGGGTGGGCAGTCACCAGGCGATGAGTAAGTGGGCTTCCTTCTTGTTGACATGCCCTGCAAAAAGCTCTCCTGCTTCTTGCCTACAACCACCCTCGAATCCTTTAGCACAGTGGTGTCCAAACTTTTTTCAAAGAGGGCCAGATTTGATGAAGTAAAGGGCCGTGAGGGCCGACCAAAGGGCCAGCCAAAGTTGTCAACCTTTTTTTAGGTTTGAAGTTTTTTTGGGATTGAAGTTGTTGAGGTTTTTCTTGGGATTTTACATCAGGAAATAAACTGCCGCAGGGGCCAGATTAGGCCCCCGAAACAGACTTTGGACATGCCTGCTTTAGCAGATGTCAGGCTTTGAACCAGGCATAGGTCAAAGGCCCAGGAGATGTAAACAAGATGTAGTGATTGCCATCAACTTCATTGGCTTTCAAAGAGGATCAGAGGCTTCATGGAGGAGGACTATCAATTGGTACTAGTCATGGTGGCTGCATTCTTCCACCAATGGCGGGGAACAGTGTGCCTCTGAAGACCAGCTGCTGGAAACCACAGGAGGAGAGAATTGCTGTTGAGCTCATGTCTCGCTTGCAGGCTTCCCACAAGCATCTGGTTGGCATTATTTGAAATTAACAACCAAGTGAAGATGTCCTGGGCACCAGGATGGTGCCTGAGATCTCCACCACCTGATGGTGCATGCCTGGGGATCACTGGCTCTTGACTGTTTTCACAGATTAATACTCCATCCTGTTAGAATTTTATCAGTTATATTTTATCTGCACAATCAGAATGATGTTCTGGAACCAAATTGCTTTTTCTGTGCAGGAGCGGTGGCCATTAAGAAAAAGAGGTCGTAATAGGCCAATATATATGTGGACTGTTCATGGATCTTATTTAAGTTCTCAAAGTTCTTAACCTAGGTCAAGATCATCATCTGAACTAGCCAGATGTTGAACTGAGAATCAGTCAAAGTTAGCCCATCATTTGTAAAATAAGACTTCAGTCTTGCTCAAAAATGGCAACTAGACATTCTGTTTTGGCGACTGCAACCTTGGTTTAAGGAGCCATTTGGCACCTAGCTTATACTGTATATCTGAGTTTCCAACATGGCTGGTTGGCCACTGTAGGAATAGGATGCCGGTCTAGGTGGGCCGCTTGCTTTGATCCAGAAATGTTATTCAGTGTTCTCTCTTCTGCATGCATTTGAAGGCCAAACTCTGTATCACCGCCAGGATACAGTGTGCTTCTGAATTCTGTGGAAATGAAGAGCTATTGCACTCATGCTTTGCATATGGGCTTCCTATAATTGCGGGGAATCAGAATGTTGGACCTCAGTTATGCCCTTACAAAGGGTGACCATGGAACAGCCACAGAAGTGTGTTGGCAGAGACTTGGTCCTTTCTGTGCACCTTGGTTTGCCCTGTCGTATGGCAAGTGAGCACCTGAGAATTGTAGGGGAAGAACCTTAGCTGCAGCCCTCTTCTGCCTCAGGAGAAAGCAATTTGTCCAAGCGAGTACTTGAGGCCCATAATAAATTGGATGGGTATGAGGTGGCAGGGACGCGGGTGGCGCTGTGGGTTAAACCACAGAGCCTAGGACTTGCCGATCAGAAGGTCGGCGGTTCGAATCCCCGCGATGGGGTGAGCTCCCGTTTTTCGGTCCCTGCTCCTGCCAACCTAGCAGTTTGAAAGCACATCAAAGTGCAAGTAGATTAATAGGTACTGCTCCAGCGGTAAGGTAAATGGCGCTTCCATGCGGTGCTCTGGTTCGCCAGAAGCAGCTTAGTCATGCTGGCCACATGACCCGGAAGCTGTACACTGGCTCCCTCAGCCAATAAAGCGAGATGAGCACCACAACCCCAGAGTCGGTCACGACTGGATCTATTGGTCAGGGGTCCCTTTACCTTTACCTTTACTATGAGGTGGCAGGTGAATCTTTAGGGCTGGGCTGAGTCTCTGGGCTTCAGTTGCCTATCCCTACAAGGCCAAAGTGAAGCCTTTGATCAGGATTGACCAACTTTGCAACCGGGAAAGTCTCCTACACTTAGCCCTATGACAGTTATGGTTCTCATAGTCACTCCTGTGTCATGGTGTCACGCATCTCCTGTGTGACTGCTTACTAATAACTGGAATACTGAAATAGATTTTAAAAATGCATATAGCTGAAGTGGGAAGAATTGTTAGTATTCTGCGGTGTTGCTGTTTAATTCAGAGCTGAGTTGCTTATAACCTGCAGCCCGCTTTTGCGGTTTGTCAATCCTCTCCCCCAGTTTCATTTTGTGGTGGTGTTTTTACAGCCGTGTTTGCTTATTCCCTTTTAAATTAGAATTCTCTACAGAGCGGAGAAAGCTTAAGAATGAAAGGAAACTGGGGTGTTTTATTTTAAACCAAGACTCAGGGAAAACTGAGAAACTGAATTCTGGTATATTTATATCTTCTTGGCTAAGAGATGGCAGTGTTGTGTGTATTAAACATAATTAGCGTGGGAAGAGGCAACTGACAAAGGCACAGGCCTATACTTTCTCAATGATGCTTGTGTTGTGTTTTGCTTAAGAATTAATATAGTTCCAATGGGAATTAATACAGTTCCAATTACCGCTGCTGTGGAGTCCTTTTCCTGTGGAGGTATTCCTAGCTTGGTAGATAGAATTGCTATGGCAACCAACATGGCTGCCGTGGTGCATGGGCCTTGTCAAATACTGTATGTAGGCTGCGCATGGTCGTCTTTTGCCTTTGTCTTGTACATTTTGTCGAAAGGAACTATTACGTTGCTCAGGAAACTGAAGTTCTGTTGTGTTCAGATTACGGGAAAGAGGAAGTCAGATGAATTTGTTGTTGTGGGAATTCACTAGTCTGAAACACATATAGAGGAACCTGCCTTGAGCCAGGTGAGACCATTGGTTCATCTAGCAGTACATAGAATCATAGAATCATAGAGTTGGAATAGACCACAAGGGCCATTGAGTCCAACCCCTGCCAAGCAGGAAACACCATCAGAGCACTCCTGACATATGGTTGTCAAGCCTCTGCTTAAAGACCTCCAAAGAAGGAGACTCCACCACACTCCTTGGCAGCAAATTCCACTGTCAAACAGCTCTTACTGTCAGGAAGTTCTTCCTAATGTTTAGGTGGAATCTTCTTTCTTGTAGTTTGGATCCATTGCTCCGTGTCCGCTTCTCTGGAGCAGCAGAAAACAACCTTTCTCCCTCCTCTATGTGACATCCTTTTATATATCTGAACATGGCTATCATATCACCCCTTGACCTCCTCTTCTCCAGGCTAAACATGCCCAGCTCCCTTAGCCGTTCCTCATAAGGCATCGTTTCCAGGCCTTTGACCATTTTGGTTGCCCTCTTCTGGACATGTTCCAGTTTGTCAGTTTCCTTCTTGAACTGTGGTGCCCAGATCTGGACACAGTACTCCAGGTGAGGTCTGAGCAGAGCAGAATACAGTGGCACTATTACTTCCCTTGATCTAGATGCTATACTCATATTGATGCAGCCCAGAATTGCATTGGCTTTTTTAGCTGCCGCGTCACACTGTTGGCTCATGTCAAGTTTGTGGTCAACCAAGACTCCTAGATCCTTTTCACATGTACTGCTCTCAAGCCAGGTGTCCCCCATCTTGTATTTGTGCCTCTCATTTTTTTTGCCCAAGTGCAATACTTTACATTTCTCCCTGTTAAAGTTCATCTTGTTTGTTTTGGCCCAGTTCTCTAATCTGTCAAGGTCGTTTTGAAGTGTGATCCTGTCCTCTGGGGTGTTAGCCACCCCTCCCAGTTTGGTGTCATCTGCAAATTTGATCAGGATGCCCTTGAGTCCATCATCCAAGTCGTTGATAAAGTCGTTGACATGCATATGGTGATGGGGTCAGATGCCTTAACACCAGTGATCAGCTGGTTGATGCGGCTTGGGGAAAACAGCCCAGTTAAGCCTCCGGGTTGGAGGTTCCCCACAGTTGATGTAATGTGTTATCCGGGGTAGAGGTCCTTGATCGCAACGGCTCAAAAAAGGTCACTGTTATTGCAGTGCATTTTCCGGAATGGTGTCTAGTGTCTGTGCTCAAGCGTCTCTCATTTGGAGTAGAATGTATGAAGAATTGAAAATGGTTGTCACTTTCTGCTTGCACCCAATACCTGGTAATTGCATTAGGTAATTGCTTTTTTGGTGTCTGGTGAAGGCCCTAAAGCTTCCAGAACCTTTCCACGGGCAGATATTTTTAAAAACTTACGTGGCTGCCTTCGTTGACTGTTTGTAAGGCTTCTCAGCTAGGCTAATTTCCTGGTTCCATAAAACTAGCTGTATCAAGGGATGAAAATGGACGTTCAAAGGGGGGTGTAGATTTGACTTTTTTGAAAGTACGAAATTGCTACCTGTTTCAAACATTTACTCTTTTCATTTTAGAAGATGGGGTGAGGGGGGACTGTAATGGTGAAATCTTTATCATCAGAGCTTTTCCTTGTTAGAAAGCAGGGCATCCTCAAGCCTATTTTCAGTGTTGATTATTTTTTCCTGTTAGAAGCCAGGTAATTGATGCTATGGCAACGGCAGTGGAGTAACCAAAACATCAGAGGGTTTTCTTTTCACGAATCTGACGCACTGGGTAGCAACCGTTTCCAAAGACACACGTCGTCTGCTATTTATTGATACGCATCGATCAATATTTGTTCTGATTTACTTCATTTCCCACAAGACGTGAGGGAGAAGAGGAATGAAAAAGTCTTGGGGGGGGGGTATAGTAGGCACCCCGGAATTGGTCCTACAATATCCTTCCCCAACCCGGTGCCCTCCACATGTTGTTGCTCCACAATACCCATCATGTCTGACATTTGGGCTTGCTGAGTGGTGAATCCAATGACATCTGGAGGGCTTTTGGTTAGAGTAGGGCAGGCATAGGCAAACTCCGGCCCTCCAGACTACAATTCCCATCTCCCCAGCTAACAGGACCAGTGGTCAGGGATGATGGGAATTGTGGTCCCAAACATCTGGAGGGCCAGAGTTTGCCTGTGCTGGGAGTAGGGTGTCATTTCAAGATTGGGAGTATTATGGGACTCTCAGGCTGTTCGAGGGGCAGCATCTAGGTTGGCTTCCAGGAGAAGGAGCTTGGGAGGTGAACAAAACCAGGGGAGTATCAGTATTTGCAGGGGGGCGACGAATCGGGAAGATGATCAGGGTTGCAGATAGGTAAGGGGAGCACATCCCAAGTGGAAGCAGTAGCAATTTAGAGGGAAGTAGTGGGAAAAGCCACAAAGGTAGCTTGGTGGGGAACAGGCTGAAGTTGGGTAGGAGGATTGTGTTTGGGGAGGGGGGGAGGAGACCTGCTGTGGCTTCTGCTGTCCACGTAGTTGCATTGGGTGCTTAGGAGTTGTTTTGGACATTAAGTGATTTGGTGTGAAACAGGAAGCACAACTGCTGTTGCCTCCTTCCTTGCCCCTCTACTATCTGAAATTGAATTTAGCATCTCCTCCTACCTGCGGGAGATTTGCAGGCAAAAAAGCTCTGCAGTTGGGTCTCAATAGAATACCTGCTCTGTTCTCTTCCCATTGTTGCTTTCTTCCTCCTTTATCAGCACCTTTTAAAAATTTAATAATGCACTGAATGTGTGCCTTTGTATTCGTTTTCCCATTCACCGTAGGCATCTTTCTAATTTTATCTGCTGAATTTGTGTGTGTGTGTGTGAGAGAGAGAGAGGGGGGGCAGCTTTGATTTGCTTTTAGCAGAAAATCATCCCATCTTCTTCACAATCCCATCTCCAGGCATTCTTCTTTTCCCTCCCCCCTCCTCTCTCTCTTGCACCCTGCATCAGTTTTGTTGTTGTGGTGAGCAAGGATTCAGGACTGTACATTCAGCATTGTTTTAGAGGGGAAGTAAAATCCCTGAGCCCACAATTCCGTGAGGCCGAAGGCGGCATGTTGAGGCAACCTGCAGAGATTTAGTATTGAAAGACAGCAAAGGGCACAACAAAAAGAAGCGCAGTGGAGTCTTAATTCAGTTTTTAAAGTGTTCAAAATAATAATAATAATAATAATATATATATATATATATATATATATATATATATGCATGCCCTGTTGGGTCAGATTTTGTGTAATAAAGCAAAATGGTTCACTTCAACACAGATTCTTGATATATCCTTTGGTTTGCAGAGTAAAGGTACTAGGATTTAATTTGACAGGCAAAACCCACTGAGGTGGGTGGAGGGGAAGGGGAGCGAGGCAGAGGCAAGGTCAAGGACGCAGACAGCCATGAGATTATAATGACTTTTGGGGACCTCACTTGCACATCAAAACAGAGCTCTGTTTAATCCTTAAACACAATGGCCGGTGGCGTTTTGCGTTCCTGCTTAGGCATGTCCCTCCTCTTGTGATGGCCTCTTCCTCCCAGAGAGGTCCCTGAGCTGCACGATCTGATTTTCCAATTATCCCTGGAGGCTGAAGCTCTTCTGTGTTGCCTCTCTGAACACATTGCAGAAGTGTTTTCTGGCTCATTAGCACAGCTCTCACTCCTGCATGCAAGGCCAGAGGTTGTTTTTTTGTCGTTGTGGAGCAGTTTAGTCAGGGTTGTCACAATACCCCTTAGTGGTGTACATTTTGTTCGACTGTTTTATGTGCTCTAGCTGTGACGGTAAGTCAACTCCATTTTTCCGTTCAGCGGAATCTGTGATGCATGTTCAAAAGAAGTTTGGCCCTCACTTCTTCCATATTTTTTTTTTTTTAAATGGATGGTTGTCCTGTCTCTATAAAGCAATTTCCAAATGCCAATGTTGGTTGATGAGTGTTAACCTATGGAAAAGACTCTATTCCCAAGAACTGAGGGAGGTAAGCAAATGCCATTATTTCTGCTGTTCCATACAACAACCTGATAAGATAGGTGAGTATTGTTAGGATCTTCAAATATCTTTAGATATCTGAAGGGCCGTCACATGGGTGATGGAGCAAGCTTGTAGGTAGGGCCTGAACCAGAGGATGAGAAAGGAGATTTTGGCTAAACATTAAGAACTTTCTGACAGTAAGAGCTGTTTGGCTGTGGGACGGTCTCCCTCTGAAGGTGGTGAATTCTCCTTCATTGGAGGCTTTTCAGCAGAGGTTGGGTGTAGGGTTGGGCATTACCTTGATTTTCAACATTGTGATGGATCAGCAGCTGAATATCACAATATGCTGATATATCACGATGTCTGGAATGTATCTCGGCTGCTTCTTCCTCTCCACCGTAGCGAAGGAAGAGGTAGCCAAGATACATCGACCAGTATGAGAAAGCCCCCATACTGTCCTGGCTCGTGTGAACTGGAAGGAAGCACAGGGGCTTCCTCAAAGGGGCTTCTGGGCGAGCACCTTCTTGGCCTGCTGGCCTGCGCCTTTGCCGTTTGTAGGCAATTTGAGCTGGGAATACATCACGGTTCCCTGGCCACCGTGATTTATTGCCAGCTCAAAATGTCTGAAATCGGTATCCTGATCTGAACGCCATACTGGTTTCAGACGATTTACCAATATATCACCCCGCTCTAGTTGATGTCTGTTTTTTCAGGAATTCTTTTGCTATGATTCTTGCACCGCAGGGGGTTGGAGCAGATTGACCTTGGTTTTCCTTCCAACACTATAATTCTATAAATCTCACAGAGGCAAAGATGCATGGAAAACCCCAAAGCTTTTAGGAGAGCCATGCTGGATCAGACCGGTAGCATATCTCGTCCATTATCCTGTTCTCACATTGGCCAACCAGATGTCTATGGGAAGCCCCAAAGCAGAACTTGAAAGCAACAGCAGTCTCCCCTCCTATGGTTTCCAGTAGCAAGTATTTGTGGGTGATTTCAGGGCTATATCTGAGCAGATTATTAAGCCAAAGTCATGCACGTTAAAGTCTTGAAACTCTACACATGGGTTATTATGTTTGTCTTAAACATTTGCCTTGGGCAAATGTTTGTTGCTTAAACAGTCTCGTTAAGGACTTGTCTACAAAACTATTTACCATCCAAGGTAACAAATAGCACCAGTGGCCCCTCTTCCCACTGAATAGTTAACTTAAAATCACAGTACTAGTTATAACTTCAGTTGAGTTGCATTTGAGCAGTTTTGCATGGTAAACTCAGTACTGTATAAACATTGCAGCCTTCCATGTGGAGCGTGACCACATAACCACATTTTTTGGTGGCCTCTACCTTGGCCAAGTGGCAGGAATGGACTTCCAGTTAGCCTACCATTGGTAGTTCATTGCCTGTGGTGTAAGGCACTGGTTTTGGGCTTCTTCCTTACAGAAATCCATATTTTCGCAGCGTTAAATATCCCAAACCTGAGAGCTGAACTGCATGATCGGTACATCAACACAGTGTATTTCTTGGCCGGACTGTACGGTTGAGTACCAATGTTGTTTCGGACTGGAAACATGCTTATTAACTCTGCCATATTTAGAAGAAAAGCATTCTCGTAACTTTCTAGGCTAGAATTCTCCCTGATTTGGTATATGTTGAGGAAGTGGTTCTTTCTTTCTTTTTTTAATTTGGGAAAGAGGATCCAATCCTCTTTCTGCTGCTTAAAGCATTACACAGCAGCAACAGATGCACATCTACATCTGACTATAGAAGCCCATTTATTTAGGTTAACAGCAAGTCCATCAACCCTGAATTTCCTTCTTACGGGAACCAGAGCATGGGGGGGGGGGCTTTGGGGTGTGTTGTGTTATTATTTTAAAAACGCAATTAATCAGCTAACGCCTATCGAAGGCAGTGCATGCCTTCAACTTGTACAGCCAACACCCTTTAAAAAATAAATGAAAGGGCACTAATCTGCAGCCAGTTGGCATCGCCTTGGGTAATTGGCAAAGGGCAGGAGGAGAAGTATCTCTCCGCAACGCTGGTGTTTGGAATGGTTTCACACCGCTCCTCTTGCAGCATTTACTTCTAAGCAAAATTGAAAAAAATTTGCATTATTCCCTGCTGTGAGGGCCAGGGCTTAGGGACCGGTTACTATAGAAACTAATATGAAGGGAGCTGCCTGGGAGTTCGGCGCTGGAGCTGCCCGAGCTTATTTCACAGTACGGCGCAATCCAGTGTGCAAGTAATCTCCCCCCAACCCTCTCCGCTCTTTCCTCCAAGAAGGGAACACAACACAATTTTCTCTGCAGAGGCTCTGCATGCGCTTCCTCAGAAACAGGCAGAGAGTCTGTTTGGGGGAGTGAGTTGGCAGCAGAAAACCGCGCAAACGTGCCCGTCGCGATAGCTGTACGTTTGGGAGGGGGGCATGAAGCGCAATGGTGCAAACTCCCCCCCCCCCCCAATACAAAGATGCCTTTCTGAAATCTTTCTGGCGCGAATTGAAATGCAAGTCCAGAGAATGGGTGCTCCCCTCGCCATATAACACAAAAGGACGGCAGATGGATTGCAAAGGCAGTATTCCCAGTTGGCAGTGGGTTTCAGGTTCCCTCTTGTTTTACCAAACGGCCCCCACCCCCCCAGTGCTGCCAATAGAGTAGCAGTTGGAGGGGCCCAAATTCTTCCCTCTGCCCACCACGATCTCAATAAACAGTGCGGGGTCTGAGAGGGAGAGATCAGAATAGAGTGAACTGTCAGTTCTCCCTCTAAAAAAGGAAGTAATATCTGACCCAGACAATGCTGTCATTGATATCTGTGTGCTGGATATCTTGCTTATCTGTGTCTCTTGTAATAGCACAAAAAAGTCAGTGTCTTGTCTCTGCTCAGCTTAGAGGCCCTGGGCTGTAGCACGGTGTCGTTTTCCCAAAGGTTATTTTTACATAACTTCACTCGCTGGTAGCTTATGAATGAACTATAAATAAATTAAAGCATTAAAAGATGCAGTTGGCTCCGTAAAAAAATATGAAAGGCGCGTTCATTAGTTAGGGGGATCTCGGCATTTTAATTTTTGTGGACGCTCCGTTTATCTGCCCAAACAAAATTGGCTTGGAGTGCAGCAAATCATCTTCCTGTTCACGCACTCTCATTCTGGTGCGGCTTGGGCTTAATCCGCGAGCAGCGATGGAAACCCACACTGATTTTAAAGTTGAAGAGTTCATGCATTTGTCTTCCCCCAGCTGCTGCTGTTCAGTTGGGAGTTTTAGGTAGTAACCTAGTTATGGGAATGTGTGCGCTGCTGCGAACGTTTCCGAAAGGTGGTTGTGATATTTGCAAGCTAAAATAAAATGCAGAAGGTGTGATACTAGTTTCTGATTGGCGTAGTAGAAGTCAATCAGTCGGTTTTCCAGTTCGTTCAGTCTTCACCGATCGGTTTTTGCATTTAGACTTGTCTGCCCAGAAAACTGTGAACATCTACTGCAGAACACAGTCAGTTGCAGAGGCTTCTGGGGTGCAAACTTGGTCCGTGTGAGGCTCTCTGTTGGCCCCATGGGTATCACCTTTCATGTGTGAGGATGCATTCTGAAAACACCACGCAGAGGCCACAGGCAAGAGAGCACACACGAAGCAGGTGCACACCTGGTTGAGCTGACAACATCTGTGATGGCCGGGTGCAGGTTAAAGGTGGATTTTCCAGCTGCACATTTTAGGTAGCACTTCGAAGGGGTCTCATGTTAAAAATGTGCCAACAGGGCTGCTGTCAGTTATGATATTAATGTGGTGGTCCTTTCAGAAGGTGTTGGGTGAAAGGGCAAGGTGGGATCATCACCCACTGTTCAGGGTGGTGCTTCCAGAAGCAAGCTCTGCTCTTATTTCCATGCAGCTTTGCTTCATAAGATGTCCCAAAGCATTGACATCTTGTGTTGCTATAACCAGCCCATACCTTAATTGGGTCTTGATGCTAAGAGCCCTATTTGTCCACAGGGCAGGTAGTTGTGGCCTGTGAAAGGTTTAGTGGGCTGTATATGATGCCTGGTCCTTCCATCTTTCCCAGTTTTGACTTGAAGATGGGCATACAGTGGTACCTTGGTACTCAAACCCCTTGGTTCTCAAACGCCGAAAACCTGGAAGCAAGTGTACCGGTTTTTGAACGTTTTTTGGAAGCCGAATGTCTGATGCAACTTGTTTCTGGGGCACCTGCACCAGTCAGAAGCTGCGCCTTAGTTTTTGAACATTTCAGAAGTCAAACGGACTGAAGCCAGGAGACGAGAGGGATCAGTGCGCACCGATCCCTCTCGCTCTCCTGGCTTCAGCGATAGCTGTGCAGCCTGCGTTCGCTCCATAACACGCACACACATTTCCCCTTACTTTTTTAGGAGGGGAAAAGTGTGTCTTACAGAGCGAAAAATATGGTATATAGCATCCTGTTTCAAACAGCAGCCAACCTATTGCCTGTAAGAAGCCACCAAGCAGGACATGAGAGCAGTATTGCGCCCCTGCTTTTAGCAATTGGAGATAGCTAGGAGGCCCTGTCCCCCCCCCCCCCGTGTGTGTGTGTGTGTGTGTGTGTGTGTGTGTAAGAGAGATGGGGAACTTATGGCCCTCCAAATGTGGTTGGAAGGCAGTTCCCATCATCGCTAACCACTGGTCACGCTGGCTAGCGCTGATGGGAATGGGAGTCAGCAACATCTTGCAGACCACAGTTTCCTTACCCCGGCTTTACAATCGTGCAGTGCTCTCCTCTTAAACTTTTTTCTTTCTTTCTTTAAAAAAAGCTGCGTAAGTGTGACAAGGAGATTTTCTTAAACTCTTGCAGCTTGGGTCCACTGCACCGTTTCTCCATCTCCCAGTCAATATATATGTGCTGCAGCTTGTTCTCCGGCGGGGCTATTAAGGGAAAGGAATTGTGATTTGTTGTACTTTCCCCTCCAATAAATGTGGCTAAAGCGAAGCAAAAATGGAAGAGCAGTATTGATGTCAACTGTCAGGAGACGTGAATTTCGAAATACATTGTAAATAAAGGATGACTTGCTTTTAAGGGAGGGCAGGGCAGCGCTGATGAGAAAATTGCTTTATCAAGCAGTAGTCTGCTTGGGCATATAAGGGCTGGATTCTTTTTGCTTATAACTGCTTTTATACCTGCAAGTCTCTTGGTTAAATGGAGAGAGAGAGTGTAGATACGATCTTCTTAATGGGGCGATGATGGTATGGTAATGCTGAAGGATGAGAACTACTGGGGAACCACATTTCCCCAAAGGGACAGATACACAGCTAGTTCTGGTGCCACCATTTTTGCCTTGATGAACACATATATCCTTAACTCACCGTTTCCCAAACTTGGGTCTCCAGCTGTTCTTGGACTACAGCGCCCATCATCTGTAGCTGGCTGGACCAGCAGTCGGGGATGATGGAAATTGTAGTCCCCAAACAGCCTTTCCATGCATTCAAGTGATAAGGTATAGAACAGGCTTCCCTCAACCTGGTATTCTTCAGATATTTTGTATGGCAACTCCAGTCATGCCTAGCCAGCAAGGCTGATAATCAGAGGTGATGGGAGTTGTAGTCCAGCAACATCTGGAGGGCGCCAGTTTCAGGATGGCTGGTGTATTTGCAACTCCATCTCAGGAGCCTGTGAATGCTGTCTCTGAGTGGGGCAGGCGCAGTGTTTTTGAGTCAGTAGGGGACAACTTTTCTGGCTCTCCCAGTGGCGTCTGTCTCCCCTTCCTTGCTATGAAAGAAGAGGTGGTTTCTGGTTGGCAAGAAGTTTCAGTTGAGCTCATATCTCCCACCAGCCATCTGCTCTGCTTTCCTCTTCGCTTGCAAAAATGGTGCGTTGGCAGCAGGGCAAATTCGCTCCTGTCACTGCCAGCCGCGCAGAGGCAGGCAGTCGGTTGTTATTTAATGTTGCCTCTCCGATGAAGGCATCTCAGCGTTGAAATGGTAAGGTGTAGGGGTAGGATTCCTTGGAAGTGTCCATTTTGGTACAGTTAACTTGCCAGGAGTTTGCAAACAGTGCTTTCAATTTAACTACATTTCACTTCTTAAAAATACCATGACAAGATTTTGCATGGTGGTTCCTGAGATCAAGGAGCAGGTTTTCGTGTGTGTTTGGGTGCCATCTTGAATCAAGGTGGCAGAGGGAACCTTGCAAAACTGCACTGATGGTAACCACTGATTTCAAAACTTCAATGATTTTGGGATTTCTTAGAATTCTCAGACAACGCTGGGCATGAGGTTTCTGACACATAGAAGGAGCCAGTATTTGATTGTTGTTTAGTCGTTTAGTCGTGTCCGACTCTTCGTGACCCCATGGACCAGAGCACGCCAGGCACTCCTGTCTTCCACCGCCTCCCGCAGTTTGGTCAGGCTCATGTTTGTCGCTTCGAGGACACTATCCAACCATCTCATCCTCTGTCGTCCCCTTCTCCTTGTGCCCTCCATCTTTCCCAACATCAGGGTCTTTTCCAGGGAGTCTTCTCTTCTCATGAGGTGGCCAAAGTGTTGGAGCCTCAACTTCACGATCTGTCCTTCCAGTGAGCACTCAGGTCTGATTTCCTTAAGAATGGATGCGTTTGATCTTCTTGCAGTCCATGGGACTCTCAAGAGTCTCCTCCAGCACCATAATTCAAAAGCATCAATTCTTTGGCGATCAGCCTTCTTTATGGTCCAGCTCTCACTTCCATACATCACTACTGGGAAAACCATGGCTTTAACTATACGGACCTTTGTTGATAAGGTGATGTCTCTACTTTTTAAGATGTTGTCTAGATTTGCCATTGCCTTTCTCCCAAGGAGCAGGCGTCTTTTAATTTCGTGGCTGCTGTCACCATCTGCAGTGATCATGGAGCCCAAGAAAATAAAATCTCTCACTGCCTCCATTTCTTCCCCTTCTATTTGCCAGGAGGTGATGGGACCAGTGGCCATGATTTTCGTTTTTTTTGATGTTGAGCTTCAGTATTTGATAGGGTCACTTATTGAGGTTAATTACCCCTCTGCATCCCGGATAAATTCTAGCTTTCCAACTCATACCTTCAAAACTGTGTGCAAGTGGATATAACATTTGATTTAAGTGGGGCAGGACCCCACCCCCTGCCTTCCTCCCTGGCCCCCACCCTCTCGTTTTACAAGCCTGGACTTAGGATGTTAGAACTCCCAACTGGGGGCAACATTATTGTTTTAAATACGGCGTCCTACCCACAGGGAAAATAAAAAAAAAGAATGCTTCTAATAAATTATCTCTAGCAGGTGGAATGTTCCTCTTAATTTTTAAATTATTTCTCCCCCTATAAAGTGCCCTTCCACGTTGAAAGCTTTCCCTTAGCAACAGGGAAGAAACATTAAACATTAACGGAGTGTTTCTAAGTCGGATGGCATGAAATGGGAGCAAGTCAGTTCGGTTTACCTTTGATTCACTGCATCTCTGAGAACTGTAAAAGGGAAAGGTTGAAAGGACAGCAGGTGAATACCAACCATTTCCCTGTCCTACTTCTCTTTTTTCAGTCGTGGCTTCCAGATAACTTGCCTCGCGGCATCGAAGCACATTCCAAACATGACTTCTCTGTTCCCGGATTATTATTTTTTTATTTTAAGTGTGCATGCAACACGATGCTACAGATGTACGCGATTGCAGTTCTGGTTCACAAAGGATGGCTTATTGGACCTGATGCATTTTGACTTTTTCCCTCCGGGGCAATTTGAGAGCTGTGCTGGATCAGGCCAAAGAGCCCATTGATGATGATGATGATGATGATGATGATAATAATTTTATTTATATCCCGCCCTCCCCAGCCGAAGCCGAGCTCAGGGCGACTAACAACAATAAAACAGTACAAAACACAACACAACACTCTAAAATCATTCATTATAAAATTAATTCAAATCAAACCAATGGCAACCATTGGGCCAGAGCTCCGCGAAGATTACCGCGAAGGAGGGAGTCAGGCTGTGCCTTGGCCAAAGGCCTGGTGGAACAGCTCTGTCTTGCAGGCTCTGCGGAAAGATGGCAAGTCCCGCAGGGCCTTAGTCTCTTGTGACAGAGCATTCCACCAGATCGGGGACACAGCTGAAAAAGCCCTGGCTCTGGTTGACGCCAGCCTAACCTCCCTGTGGCCCGGGATCTCCAAGATGTTTTTATTTGAAGACCGTAAGGTCCTCCGTGGGACATACCAGGAGAGGCGGTCCAGTAGGTATGAGGGTCCTAGGCCGTATAGGGCTTTAAAGGTTAAAACCAGCACCTGGTTCTGCACCTGCTGGAGTTTCTGGGTCAGCCTCAAGGGCAGCCCCATGTATTTACAAGTCTGGAGGTGACCGTTGCGTGGATCACAGTGGCTAGGTCAGGGCGAGAGAGGTAAGGAACCTCTCTCTGATGAGAGAGCAGGGCTGCCCTTGCTGCCACCCTCTCCATTTTTCCCTTGTTGACTGGCCTTTATGTCCTCCATGCATTGGAGGATAAGATCTGAATGGGTTGGGGAGGCTGTGCTATGGGATGTCTAGGGGTCCCATGCAGTTTAGAACCTTGATTGCATGGTGTTCTCCAAATTGCACGGGAAGCGGCAGGCTGTCTTCTTCAAACCTCCTCTTCTGACACATGGCGCAGGTGGGGAAATGATGGGAACAGAGGCAAGGGTCCCCCATTCCCACTCTATTCTCTGTTATTGAAATTGCATGAGGGATTGAACACCCAAATAATTAGCATTGAGTTAGGAGGCAGCAGTCCTTAGGGCAGTCATAGGCAAACTCGGCCCGCCAGATGTTTTGGGATTATAACTCCCACCATCCCTAACCACTGGTCCTGTTAGCTATGGATGATGGGAGTTGTAGTCCCAAAACATCTGGAGGGCCGAGTTTGCCTATGTCTGCCTTAGGGTATTCTGTGCATGCACTGAGTTTTTATTGGGCTCCAGAGCTTGACCGTCTTGAAGCGTCCGGTGTTCATGATTGTGAAAATAAAGTTGAAAGTCTATGAGCATGCACCTGATGAAATTCGGAAAGGGGATGGGGGAGGAGGAGGACAATGTTTCTATTAGTGGGTAAGGCTCTAAATATCCTTCATTTCAGGTCATCACTCCAAAGGTTTTGCCAAACCAAATTATGCAGGATAAAAAAAATGAAGCAAAAAGAGTATTTTATAGTTTGACAACCTTCAGAATTCAGCTTTTTCCTCACAATATATTTGCGTTTAGATGCTGTGGATTTATGCCAGTTAAACATTGCATTGGTGTTTGTCTTCATTCCAGGTAATAATTCCATGAAATTCTAACTTGATATGTTTGACAGACTCTATGCAATAAAAAATTGAAAATGGGTGGCTATTTTCCAAGATGGCGGCCAAGCTACTTGGCAAAAAGACCCAAGTTTTTTAATCCTGCACACTTTTTTTGTACCAAAAGAGCTGGTTGCATCTCGTTTTCTCCCAAATGCTACCACCTTACTCAGTTTTGGAGAAATGGTTTAGCCTCTAAGGTTTTGTGGTGATTTTGAATGTTTTAGCGGATACTTAATAAGAAGATCCAAAATTGCAATAAGGCATCTTTTCATCTCTGCTCCCCTGTGAAACTTTCTGTTCTGACCTGTTCTGAACAAATCTTTTTTTTTCTGATGAGAAGATAAAAAGAAAGCTCTCAGAACTGCCATAGTACTACATAATTCACTAGCTTCTTGTAACCAGGTTTTAAAAAAATTATTATTATGAAAAACCCCACTGTGTTATTAACTGGGTTTTGGCAATTATTCTTGGATTTTTGTGTAATCTTTTTCTCTGATAATGTCCTTTTTAGTACTCTGGTTGCTGAAACAAAACCTGAAAATATAAACTAATGATATCCTTAATTAAATACTTTGTTAAATATGGGAAAACAAAAGCCCTTTAACTTTTCCAGCAGGTAGGTTGCATAAGAGATTTTGCTTGTTTGTTAAACTCTCTTATTACATTAGTATTAAAACTCCTTTTGTTTTATGAATCCTGGGCCTGAGGACGGTGGCTTATTGAGGCAGGAGCAGGACATGAGAGCCACTTCTGCTTAAATGCTTTATGCAGGCATGCTTCATGTTCCTCTATTAATTAAGCCTGTGCCTTGGCAGGCCTTGATGGAAATGGAAAGAGAAATAATTCGATTATCTGAATATCAGTGGCCGCTAATTCATTCCTAAATGACGGCGGCAAGGCTCTGGGCCTGGGATTGCTGCTTTGCGGAATGCTGTCTAAGCCATCTTCCCGTGTGAATATTCTGCAGTCCTGTGGATGAAGTCATGGTGTAGCTGTAATGCGCTCAATAAGTGCAGAAGGGGCAAGCAGGGTTAGTGATCTTGAGGCATAGACATTCACGTAGCGGCAGAAATACTGCACTGACAGTGTGGAAGATTATGGATCCCAGGTGCTAACGAATTTTATGTTGGCATTCCAGGGGCAATCTAGTCCACTTTGAGAACCCCCACCATCTGCCAGGGACTGGTTGGACGCAGAAGGAACCAGCTGGGGAACCCCCAAGGGAAGACAGCTCACAGCCCGGGGAGTGGTGATGGGATGACGACGACGACGAGTGGTCAGAGGGAGAAGCCTGGGAGGTGTTGGAAACTGAAGATGTAACAGGGCTTAGTGAGCAGGGAGAGTCTGTGGCAGAGAGAAGTTCAGAATTGGGCAGAAGCTGAAGTAGGAGAGTAGGATAAGGGAGGCCAAGAGGTACAGATGAGTCCGACTGGTGAAGATGCATGGGTGTCTCCCCCTCCTGCTGTGACAAGCTTCCTTCCTCCTGGCCTCCCAGGATCAGGAGAGGCATGAAGAGGGTGGAGGAGATGTTAGCTTCACACAGGCGCCGTCTCAGATTGCTTGGGTAATACCCTGGAGAGGAGGGGACTTAGGCAGCTATGCGGAGGTGTGGACCTTCAGTCTCTGCAACTGCTTCATAGGGGCAAGCCCTACTGAAGATTTGCTGTGCTCATTAGGCCTTACACTCCTGCGCGGATCGGGTTCTTGCTAACAGAGAGCTAAGTCCAACTTGCTTGGTGCAATTCACCCCTGTTTCTTTTTCTGATAGAGAGTTAATTCTACTTACTTCCCACGAATAATGCTAGAACTCTCCTGTCAGGTTTCAAGATGGGATGTAGAACTTCTGGATGTTGCTAGATTGCAACTCCCTTCCGTACAAGCCAGTGATGATGGGGAGCAGGTTCCCCATCCATTGTGTGTGTATATATGGTGATGATTCTATTGCTAGGATGTGTACTGTGTGGAAGAACTGTTGGGGGCTGTCATCCAAAACACTTCTGAAGGGCAGCTAACTGGGGAAGACTCCTTTAAGCCATGCACTTAACCACTGCTCTACACTGTCTTAAGAAAAGGGAAAAAGAACATGCGGCGTGTGCCGAGAACTGAGCAGTATTTTTTGTGCAACTATAGTATTGAGATTCTGTGTATGCTTAAAATTAATTTGAGCCCTACCCCTACGCCTTAAGGTACAGAACAAGCTGCACACTTGAGTAGAACGTCACCACTACTTTGCATTGTAATATGCAGTTGGAGGATGCCCTCAAACCCTTACTGCTTATAATCCAAACTCCTCCGAGACTTGACTATCAGCTTGATCCGGCTCAGCCAGAGCAACCTAATTTTCTCAAATTGCAATTTATTTTCTGCATAGGACTTGAATTTGCTGGGCACGGGGTATGCAGAACACCTTTGTGTTGAAAGGGCATGGGCACTATAGGAGTGCAGTCCTATAGGTGCTTACTGAGAAGATGGAAGTCATAGAATTGTAGTGTTGGAAGGGAAACCAAAGGCCATCTAGTCCAAACCCCTCCCAGGTTACTGGGTATAGGACTTAGTTTTGCTTGGGCCTGGATTGCCACCAACTCCGTGTTGTAAGACAAGGGACTCAGGTGGCGCTGTGGGTTAAACCACAGAGCCTAGGACTTGCCGATCAGAAGGTCGGCGGTTCGAATCCCCACGACGGGGTGAACTCCCGTTGCTTGGTCCCTGCTCCTGCCAACCTAGCAGTTCGAAAGCACGTCAAAGTGCAAGTAGATCAATAGGTACTGCTCCGGCAGGAAGGTAAACAGCGTTTCCATGTGCTTCTCTGGTTCGCCCAGAAGCGGCTTAGTCATGCTGGCCACACGACCCGGAAGCTGTACGCCGGCTCCCTCGGCCAATAAAGCGAGATGAGCGCCGCAACCGCAGAGTCGGCCATGACTGGACCTAATGGTCAGGGGTCCCTTTACCTTTACCCTGTGGTAAGACACTCTCTTCCCATGACTCTTCCATTGCTACCGGGCTGGGCAGATGGTGGGTGATACTCTTGAAAATGTTCACCCATATAATGGTCCCATCTTGTTTCTGCATTTAAAAACAACAACAACAACAACAACAACAACAACAACAACAACAACAACATGCAAATTTGCGCGTGTGCGCACACACACACCTGCTCTCTGCTCATTTTGAGCTGAGAATCGTGTTGGGAAATGTGAAGTGTTTGAAAAGCCGTGGATAATTCAGATTTGCATATTAGGCCAGGATGTGTGGCTCAGGGCGGAATTGGCGAACGCCAGATTCCTTACGCATCCCTTGGCATTCAGTGCATCTTTGCCTAGGAGAGAGAAAACAAACAAAGATGTTAACTGCACCACCCATATGAATTGAAAAATATTTACTCAATAGCATTTCGCTGTGCAAACAAATGCAACATACATAGAGGATACCCCATACCCCATCCTCGCTGAAAATACAATTGTCGTATAATATGCCGACAAGGTTGCCTTACTTGGCTTTTTAATTTTGATGCATTTATTTCATTTCATTTACAGTAAAACGGTGCAGAATTGGGCCCTCTGGGCAGTTTACAAACCTTTGACCTTTAATGTAGTCGTGGCTACTAGTTGGATGAGATATGGCTTCCTCGATGCCATTCATCTCCTCCAGGAAGTCCCAGAAGGATTAACAGATCATTTGGCCACAAGCACCTGGCAACTTGTAATAAGTTATTTCAAATGTCAACATAGAACATGGAACGTGTCCACCATATGGCTGCAATAGTCCCTCTGTTGTCAGTTTCTGGAACGCTGAACATAGATCAAGCTGTAGAAGACGGGGAACAGGCTTCTAGCAGCTGAGAGCTGAAAAGCAATGTGGTTGTGATTTGTGAATGAAAACAATAAGTGGAATGAGTGTGCACGTTGTGTGTGACCAACAATGCTTCTTTCATGTCACCTTGAGTTCAAACCGTCCACCGTCTCCTGGCTTTATGTGATCTGTGGGTCAATGTAAAGCTAACCTCTCTTATTTTCATTTTCAGGCAGTGAGCCAATTCTTTATATATCCAAAATGGCAACCCACGGTTTGCAGAAGCTAAAAAAAGACGGGTTAGAACAGGCATTCCCAACCTACGGCCCTCCAGATGTTTTGGCTTACAACTCCCACGATCCCTAGCTAACAGGACCAGTGGTCAGGGATGATGGGACTTGTAGTCCAAAACATCTGGAGGGCTGAAGGTTGGGGATGCTTGGGTTAGAACCTCAAAATCAGGCCAGTGACAGCTAAGCACGCTGTCTGTCAGTTGACTCATAGAAGTGTAGAGTTGGGAGAGACCCCAAGAGTCATCTACTCTAACCCCCTGCAATGCAGGAAACTGAACTAGCTCATAATGGATAACTGAGCGGGATGGAATGGAGTGTCAGGAATCTGGAACAGGAATACTCCACACGGCAACATTTAGTTGCAGGTACCACTTGTAGGTAGGGACACGGGTGGCGCTGTAGGTTAAACCACAGAGCCTAGGGCTTGCCGATTGGAAGGTCGGCGGTTCGAATCCCCGCGACGGGGTGAGCTCCCGTTGCTCAGTCCCTGCTCCTGCCAACCTAGCAGTTCGAAAGCACATCAAAGTGCAAGTAGATAAATAGGTATCGCTCTGGTGGGAAGGTAAACGGCATTTCTGTGCGCTGTTCTGGTTTGCCAGAAGTGGCTTAGTCATGCTGGCCACATGACCTGGAAGCTATACGCCGGCTCCCGTGGCCAATAAAGCGAGATGAGCTCTGCAACCCCAGAGTCGGCCACGACTGGACCTAATGGTCAGGGGTCCCTTTACCTTTACCCTTTACCACTTGTAGGTGGTGTTCTTAGTGCATGGAACTCCAACAGTCCTTATGAAAAGGATAGAATGATTATTCTGAAATGTTAGGAGGTTTGTGTGTGTGTGTGCATCTAAGCAGCTAGGCTTTAAATGCGTTACTATTTCATGAAACATGGTCCATTCCTCCTTAGCTTCCAGGAGGTGCTCCTTGGATTCCACTGTTCTCCAGGTGTGGAGGCAGCTAGTTGTCAGCCAGGCATAGACTCCCACACCCCTCCACTGGTGCAGGCTTGAGACCTGTCCCTGATAATTGGGGATAAACCTGTGGTAGGGGCACATGGGAAAGAGCAGGCTGTGCAAATAAGACTGGGTGCAAGCAACTACAAGCAGCAGAGCTAGCATCTATTCCCTGGGACTAAAGATGCTGCCTTCAATATCGCTTGCCTAATTTACAGCAGGAAAAAATATATCTTTATTTCTAAGCAATGACTAGCCTTGGTGAAATCAAGCTGTTGCTTATTAGGCAGATGACTACATTTCTTAAAAGTGTGGCCGTAAAACTGTTAGGGAATATTTATGGAAATGCCATACAAGCTGAATCACTGACTCTGTGCTCCTGTTGCTAGAAGGGGGAATATTGGAAAACACACGTTTGTGTGTGTTCTTGGTTCCTTTTTACAGCATCTTCTGTGAATCTGAGAACTAAGACTTGCTGCTGCTGTTGCAGTATAGCTGCTTGTGTCTATAAGAAATCAGTTCTTGTTGTCCCTTGAACCCAGGATTTTGGCAATCCGTGCTCTTTTTTACGTATATGCTTTGAGCATATTTTTGAGAAACCGCTGTTGAACCTCGCCCCAGCCCTCCTTATTTTTAGTGCTGCAAAGCTCTTGGCTGAAAAGGAGCTCTCCAAATAGAACTACTATTCTGGCATTTGGCTCAGGGGTGTTTTTCTGTTGCGGCGTCGTAAAACCTCTTAATTAACTACCCACTTGAAGAAGTCTGACATGGCTTGGCCTGTGCCGTTTTCCTGGCTTTAGGTACCTGTGTGCAGGCTGTCTTGCAATGTATTTAACACTTCAGATGCAATCAGTTTGGTATGAATTAAACTGCTGTGCCTTCCCTGGGAGCTGAGTGCCGATGCTGAGACCTCACTGTTGGAAGGTTCCTAGCCTCCCTTGCAAAATTGCAAAGTTTGCCGGGGTTCCTTTGGAGAAACTGTTTGAAAGCCTGCAGCATATATGTACCCTTATAATTACAGTGGTACCTTGGTTCTCAGACTTAATCCATTCCGGAAGTCCGTTCCAAAACCAAAGCGTTCCGAAACCGAGGTGTGCTTTCCCATAGAAAGTAATGCAAAATGGATTAATCCGTTCCCGTCTTTTAAAAACAACCCCTAAAACAGCAATTTAACATGAATTTTACTATCTAACAAGACTATTGATCCATAAAATGAAAGCAATAATCAATGTAATGTACTGTAAAATAAAAATGACAGTATTGTAGATGATAAAAATGAAAAGGAAAAAATATTATTCCCTGCACTGATGATAGTCATTGTTTGGATGGGGGGGCTTTTATCCATTTCCACAGCCACACAGTCAATCAAGCCAATCAATCAGTAGCTGAACTGGGTTCCACGCAGTCACAAAAACAAATTAACTGAAAAAGCCTCAAAGGCAAAAACGCAAAATAAATAGCAAAAACAAAAGCACCAAACTTAACCCATTCCGGAAGTCCGTTTGACTTCCAAAATGTTCGAAAACCAAGGCGTAACTTCTGATCGGTGCAGGTGCCCCGGAAACAATAGCCAACAACTGCATTGGACGTTCGGCTTCCAAAAAAAGTTAAAAAACCTGAACACTTGCTTCCGGGTTTTTGGCGTTTGAGAACCAAGGTACCACTGTATTTATTTATAAAATGTATATTCTGCTTAATACAAAAATAAATTGCTGGCTGCCAGTTGGCTACTGGGCCATGTTCAAGATCTTTTTGTTACCATACAAGGGACCAGGTGTGACCTGAAAAGTTGCTTGCCCCTGTGTAGACTTGTAAGATCACTTGGATCTTCTGGGGGAAATCTACTCATGGCCCTGCTCACTACAGAATAGGGTGATGATCTGAAAACGGGCATTTTCTGCTTTCCCCCTGTACTATGGAACATCCTTTGCTCTGTCATATGTGAAGCATCCATCAGCATCATTTTTGCCCAGGATTGCTCTGAAACCATAATATGAATTTCCTGAATTCTTGTTTTCGTACGTTTCTATACTGCTATATTATTAATTGTATGTTGCATTTATATGTTGATGATACTGTGCCCTGTTCAGAGATTGCTTAAAAATATCAAGTAGTTTGTAAATTTTTTTCAATACATACGTAAAGTTATAACCAAGGGGAGAAAGCCCATCCAATGTGAATTCATCTGAAAAGACAACTTCCACATCAAAATAAGACTTTTAGAAACTTAGTCAAATCCATATAGCAGCCTTTGCCAACTTGGCACGCACCAGATGTCGAGCTACAACTCCCATCAGAGGCCTGTGGGAGTTTTAGTTCAGCATCTGGCAGGTGCCAGCTTGGCAAAACCTGCTATATGCCATAGATAAAACTGAGCAGTGCACAAAAAGAAAACAAATAGGAAGTGGTGTCCAGGAAAACTTGGTTAAATATATATGTCTTTAAGAGGTGTTTTTAAGCTGGCTACTGTCTTCACCACTCAGAGTATCTGGGGAAGAGCACTCCAAATTAAAACTGCTAGCTTCAGTTTAATACTAGTGTCGCAGGTCAGTTGCACGTGTCCGTAGATGTGCGGGGTTTTTATTTATTTACTTCTTTAAGTCACGGTTCTGCTTTCTGGGATAATTTTAAAGCAGGGTGTTCCAGCAGGAAAAAATATATATCCCTCTCCAGCAGCAAAAGCCTGTGGTTCCTGCAGCCTCAGAGCGCAGAAGAAATAACAGCTTTTAAAGACAGGGTCTAGTTATTGATATTCTGCTAATAGAAACCAATAAACCTACCTGCATTCTTGAATACTTTTGAGCAAGCAAGCATGAAGCTTGTTAAAAGAGAAATGGAGATGGAGATGCTGAAAATGGTTTAACTGGGGGTGGGGTGCGTGGAGAGTCCTTTCTGTGCCAAAACCTTTAGCTCTGGTGAAATTCTGCAATCAGCTGGAATGTACCGTATTTTTCGCTCCATAAGACGCACTTTTCCCCCTCCTAAAAAGTAAGGGGAAATGTGAGTGCATCTTATGGAGCGAATGGCGCTGCGCAGAGAGGGAGAGCTGCGCAGCGCCCCTTCAGCGACATGCCAGTCCTGCGAAGTGGGAGGAGGGCTCCTTCTGTTCCTCCTCCCGCTTCGCAGGAGAGGCGCTGCGCAGAGCCCCTTCAGCGAAGCGCCTCTCCTGGCTTCTGCCTTGGCCGCGCACAGCCTCTTTGGGCAGGGGGAGCCTTCATCCCGCTGCCCTGAAGAGGCTTGGCGCGGCTGTCCCAGAAGCCAGAACAGCCAGAGGCTATCCCAAAAGCCAGATCCCTCTTGCTGTTCTGGCTTCTGGGATTCAGAATATTTTTTTTCTTGTTTTCCTCCTCCAAAAACTAGGTGCGCCTTATGGTCTGGTGCATCTTATAGAGTGAAACATACGGTAATACTGGAATTCGCTTTCGAATCTCGCAGTGCCCATTCCTGAAACAAGGGCAAGACTAGCTACTGAACTAAGATGACAGCCTTACAGTGAGGTCCTAAGGATTCTTGCATGCCACCCCAATCTCAGTGCGATATTCCAGGGGTTTAGGACAGTTACCAAGGCTCCATGTTTCCTTTTTGGAATGAGGCACATCTTCATTGGTACCCCTCTTGGTATACCAGTGAGGGTTTATTTACACATATATGCAACCTGAGCCTACGATGGAGGGGGTTCACAAAAGGGTCTTACTTCTCCCATAGTTGTGTGTTGCAGATTTCGAACAAAAACAGAAGGATTGAGAGCAAAAATGGCTGCTGATCTCTTATTTGTCCCGTGATTGGAGCAGAAATCAATACAATGCAATCAGTATTTGCTATTGCTTTCTGTCTGCAAAAAGGTAAAGGTAAAGGGAACCCTGAACATTAGGTCCAGTCGTGTCCGACTCTGGGATTGCGGCGCTCATCTCGCTTTATTGGCCGAGGGAGCCGGCGTACAGCGTCCGGGTCATGTGGCCAGCATGACTAAGCCGCTTCTGGCGAACCAGAGCAGTGCACGGAAACGCCGTTTACCTTCCCGCCAGAGCGGTACCTATTTATCTACTTGCACTTTGAGGACCTTTTGAACTGCTAGGTTGGCAGGAGCAGGGACCGAGCAACGGGAGCTCACTCCATCGTGGGATTCGAACCGCTGACCTTCTGATCAGTAAGTCCTAGGCTATGTGGTTTAACCCACAGCACCACCCACGTCCTTTTCTGTCTGCAAATGATACGCAATTGATAACCCTCCCAACATTTGCATTACATTTCTTCTGTGTTGAAATGAATGGGATGGAATAGAGTAATGACAACGCCATTTATGTAATTCGTTACGTAAGTTGCGTAATTTTGCCCGAACGGACAGCAAGATGAATGAAGTAACTTTGGGCAGGAGACAATCGCAGTGGAACGGAAACAGTGCTGCATGCCTTCCTGCTCCCTTAGTTTGTGTGATCTTCAGACCAACCCCAGCCTTCTTCCCTTTCAATTTTTTTGTTCCGCGCAGATGGCATTAGTGGCATCAGTACATAGCCAGCTGCCAGGTCCCATTGAGTCTTATCTAATTTCCAGTCTGCAATAAAGAAAAGGGGCGAAAAACTCCCATAAATTTCCCTGCCAACTTCTGCATCTCGAGTGTGAAGGTCATGTGTATCTTCTCTACTTCCTTTGTATCCCTTTCCCATTAGCTGTGCGGACTCCCTGACAGTCTGTTCCGCCGTGTTTCCCAGGCAACAATTGCCAAATCTTTTGCCAGATCACATTTTTATTCCTAGTGCAATTAGGGAAATGCCATTCTCTTCTGTTGACAGGGTGCCTGTTAACAATTCTCTTTCATTTATTTAGTTTATGTATTGTTGACATTGAGTAGCTTCACATCAAATGAATATTAATATTGAAACCAGGTTTTATATTGACCTTGTTAGGATCGAAATATGGCCGCCAAATCCACAAGCGGAAGACAGTGTGTCTAGTGGTGCTTTTTTCGTCCTTGGTTTGCAAGTGGCTTGTAAACTGGATAAAAAGGAGCAGGTGGTGGGCATTCAGCAGTCTTAAACTAGGTTAATAGTCATAACTATTATGAGACTAAGGGACGCGGGTGGTGCTGTGACGGGGTGAGCTCCCATTATTCGGTCCGGCTCCTGCCAACCTAGCAGTTCAAAAGCACGCCAGTGCAAGTAGATAAATAGGTACCACTCCAGGGACTGTCTGTCATAAGGGCTGCTGGGGGGTTACATCCTATGCCTCCCAGGAAGAATATCATGGCAAGAGGGATACCAGCCTGGTCCCATTCAATTAGCCAAAGAAAGAGAAGCTGCAGGAAAACTTGATTTCCCCACCAGAAAAAAAAGTCAAAACTAAGGTGCCTAAGCCTAAGTACAAGCACTGTCTTACTACTGATCATTGTAAGCCACGTTTTAAGGGAGGCTTAAAAAAAACACAACAAAACTGAAGCATGGTGCAAAAAAATACTTAAAACTATAATTTATGAGAAAGTGGCTAACTGTCCTCTAATAGTGAATTGCCCGCATCAACAACAAATGAATTTCTGAGATCCTTTGAGCTGTGGCGGTTATGTCAATTTTATGCCAGTTTTCAGTGTGAGCATGTTCTACGTGTACACTTTTGAGAGGCAGAAGTATACTCTGTAAGCATTGGCGTCACTGCCAATTGGTTGCTCTGGTCATGTATAATGCTGGAAAAAAATGCAGAAAGCAGTTCCTGAAGCAAGAAGGCACCACATTTTGCATGTCATTTGCACAACCTTCTCTCAGGCTAGGGTGTGCTCCTCAAACTGACTTTGCTATTTCCCCCCCTTTGTCTGCTCTGCACAATATTCGGGAAGCTGCTTGGGGCGTGTCGGGTTTTCCTGAGAGATTGAAGTTGTTGCATATGGATAAACTCAGGGTTGCCAGTGAGGTAGCCAGATGTTGTTGGATTAGACCTCCCATCAGCCCCAGTCAGGACGCGGATGGCACTGTGGGTTAAACCACAGAGCCTAGGACTTGCCGATCAGAAGGTCTGCGGTTTGAATCCCTGCGACGGGGTGAGCTCCCGTTGCTCGGTCCCTGCTTCTGCCAACCTAGCAGTTCGAAAGCACGTCAAAGTGCAAGTAGATAAAAAGGTACCGCTCCGGCGGGAAGGTAAAGGCCGTTTCCGTGTGCTGCTCTGGTTCGCCAGAAGCGGCTTAGTCATGCTGGCCACATGACCCAGAAGCTGTACGCCGGCTCCCTCGGCCAATAAAGCGAGATGAGCGCCGCAACCCCAGAGTCGGCCACGACTGGACCTAATGGGCAGGGGTCCCTTTACCTTTACCTTTACCTTTACAGTCCCAGTCAACATGGCCAAAGGTCAGAGAGTTGTAGACCAAGAAAAACAGAGGACACCACATTGGCCAGCCTGTCTTCCACTCTGACTAGCAATCGTTTTTGGGGACAGAGTTATTCCCTGGTCCTAATATTCTGTTAACTGCATGTTGCCCTTAGCTGGGCCTTTGCGTTTGTACTAAAGCACATCTGGCCTCTTTCTAAAGTATACTTTAGGTTAAGTGGAATGCCTCTACTGCATTTGAAGGAACCATAAAGACTGCGCTTAACTAATAATTCACCTGTCATAATAAATTGTAGGTGGCGGATGGTTTTTGGAAAATGACAGGGAGAGAAAAAAATGGGTAATCCTTTGTTTTAATTCACGTTCCGTATTGTTCAGATGAATAGGTTCATGTAGCAAGATGAAACTGTAATTAGTGCTCTGAAGTGAGCCTTGTGCTCTTGAAGTGTCTCCAGCATCGTCTGGGGAAGGAGCAGTAATGAAAAAGTGAATGCTGGCGTTGCAAGACTAGATTAGAGTGAATAACTGGTCTGGTGTGTGTGGGTTGTTTTTTTTAAAAAAGAATTACATGCAGAGCAGTAAAACCCAAGAACCAGATTTCTCTCTGGTTTTCTTCCACTGAGCTGCACCCCACAGATAAACTGAACTGTGATCTGTTTTTCTCAAAGCAGCCTTAATCAAGAGTTTCACGTGCCGAGTGAGCTCGTCTCTGGGCAATTCCCATCAGCTTCCCTTTTGTTTTTTCTCCATGCAATCAGCTTTAATCTGAATGTACGATTGATTAGGTCAAGAACAAATAGCACGAGGACTGCACCCAAGCTGAATTTAATGCAGTTTTGAAATCTGCCTGCCTTTACATCCTCGTTCTGCAGAAGGAAGGAAGGGCATATAAAAAAAGTCTGAGCGTCAGTGGTAGATTGTGACCTTCCAGGCACTGATCAGATTTACAGTTTTATCTTCAAGATTGGAATCCTCCTGACAATCTCATGGGCCCATTGATGTGAGAGCCTATCAAGGGTTGAGTGTTCATTCTGTGTTCACCTAGCACAACTATCGTGTTTCTGTTTATGGATGTGCCACAATGCTGTTTCTAGAAAGAATTAAGGTTTTGTTATGAGAGAGAGAGAAGGAGAAAGAGATAAATTTAATAAGTCCGCCTGTTTGTTTTAAAATATCCCCATTCCTTTAATGCTTGGAATTCCTTGGGGATGACAGAAGTATAATCTATACTTGTTGCAGCGAGTTTGGGGTGCTGTTTTGGAGAAGGGCAAACAGCTGTTGCATATTGTGACAAATAGCAGCTGGAGGGAACACTATCAACCCTCTGGTCTCGTTGCTCTGGTATCTGCTTTGGTATTTGATGAACCGTGGTGGTAGAGCATTAGTTTTGCATGGAAAAAAGGTCCCCGGTTGGGCTGGGATTGTCCCCTGCCTGAAACCCTGGATAGCAGCTGTCAGTCCTTGCAGGCAATACTAGCTGGATCAGGGTTTCCCAAACTTGGGTCTAAAGCTGTTTTTTCGGACTACAACTCCCATTGTCTTTAGCTAGTAGGACCAATAGTCAGAGATGTTGGGACTTGTAGTCCAGAAAGAGCTGTTGTTGTTTAGTCGTGTCCGACTCTTCGTGACCCCATGGACCAGAGCACGCCAGGCACTCCTGTCTTCCACTGCCTCCCGCAGTTTGGTCAGACTCATGCTGGTAGCGTCGAGAACACTGCCCAACCATCTCGTCCTCTGTCGTCCCCTTCTCCTTGTGACCTCCATCTTTCCCAACATCAGGGTCTTTTCCAGGGAGTCTTCTCTTCTCATGAGGTGGCCAAAGTATTGGAGCCTCAGCTTCAGGATTTGTCCTTTCAGTGAGCACTCAGGGCTGATTTCCTTCAGAATGGAGAGGTTTGATCTTCTTGCAGTCCATGGGACTCTCAAGAGTCTCCTCCAGCACCATAATTCAAAAGCATCCATTCTTCGGCGATCAGCCTTCTTTATGGTCCAGCTCTCACTTCCATACATCACTACTAGGAACATCTACAGACCAGAAACAGCTACAGACCCACGTTTGGGAAACCCTGAGCTAGATAGAACAGTGGTCTCACACGGTGCAAGGTCCAAGCTTCCTGCGTTCTGCTACAGGTGCTACCTGCCTGCCTACGTTGCATGGCGGAAAGTGGCCTTTAGAGTAGCAAAGATGTTATAAAGCAGCCCCATGGTCCCATTTTCCTCTGCCCCGGATACTTAAGCATCCCCTTTTACCTGCTGGACAGACATAAGCTCCTGTGGGCGGTTGCAGGCAAGCCAACACTTGCCTGTTTACCCTTGCACTGACTTCCTTATTATTACTAATACCGTGGATCAGAAAGGAAAACTCAAGTTGCAAGAAGCTATTCCTTGCATGTTAGGAATTTGTGGGCTGTTTCTCGGTCGTCTTTCTGTGCTGACTGCGAGGTATGGGAGCCATCAGGAGGCACCACCTCCAGCACAGAAATAGTTGCCGCCTACCCCATTCCTGATGCTGCCTGGGACACTGTCTCCCCTCGCTGCCCCCCACAGTGCAGGCTGTTGGTTGGGTGCTAGTCATGATTTCTGTGTGCCTCAGGATCAGAGACTTCATGCATCTCTGAATACCAGTTGGTGGGCCAGTCGCCGTCGCTTAGCCTAACCTACCTTGCAAGGTTGTTTTGAGGATGAAATGGGGAGGAGAACTGTGTAGACCACTTTGAGCTCCTTGGAAGATAAAGGTGATCTGTAAATGTAAGTGGGACACGGGTGGCACTGTGGTGTAAACCACAGAGCCTAGGGCTTCCCCATCAGAAGGTCAGCGGTTCAAATCCCCGCGACGGGCTGAGCTCCCATTGTTCGGTCCCAGCTCCTGCCAACCTAGCAGTTCGAAAGCACGTCAAAGTGCAAGTAGATAAATAGGTACCGCTCCGGCAGGAAGGTAAACGCCGTTTCCGTGCGCTGCTCTGGTTTCGCCAGAAGCTGCTTAGTCATGCTGGCCACATGACCCGGAAGCTGTACGCTGGCTCCCTCGGCCACTAAAGCGAGATGAGCGCCGCAACCCCAGAATCGTTCGCGACTGGAAGTAATGGTCAGGGGTCCTTTACCTTTTAAATGTAGTAAGTCAAATGCGCACAAGATGTCCGTTTACAACTTCATGGAGAAGCACTTCCTGGTTTTGCTTGTTTCCTAGCAGAAATGCTGCCAGTCTTCCTTTGGAACTTCCTGTGGGCATATCAAGGGCTACCAGGTCAGAGATGCCCCCATCTCTCATCCCTCCCCTTCCAGCCACGAAACTGGAGTGGGGGAGCTTAGTATTGCTTTGTACCATTTTGAGGGCATAGGTATTCCTGCACCAGAGTCTAATGAAATGTTTGAAGTGTAGTCTTAAAATGGAAGGCAAGGAGACACACACATTTTGTGTGTTTGTGTGCACACGTGTACACATATCTACACATGGTGGACATCATGAGGAGAGAGGAAAGAGCAGAACAAAATGCGCAAAAAGAAGGGCAGGCCGTGATAATGATGTAAAAGCAAATTAGTTACTGTGGCAATTAGCAAGGTTGTGCTGATGAATCCAAACATCTCTGCAATGGCAAGCTCATTAACATAGGCAGTGTGATAAAGAAACCTGTCTCAATTCAGACCGCAGGTGATGGAGTTGAATTTCCTGATAAAAAACGCAATTCAGCAGTTTCATGCTGGAGCCTCCCTTTCTGAAGTCCCTTTGTTTGAGGAAAGGCACGTTTTAAAATCACTTGCATAGGAACCTGCGGTGTTGTAACGCTGTACTTTTCAGTTCCTGGATATATTGCCTTTTCTGATGTGAGAACCTGCACGATTCAACTTGAAATATTTAGGTTTGCATAGTGATGCCATCTGGTGATGAGTCAACCGAAGGAAGGACTGGGGATGAGGATGCAGACTTGCCCTCCCAGACTGTAGCATAAGACTTCCTCCAAAAGCTCATTGTTCCCCACTGGTTATAAATCTGTTCCTCTTCAACAACTAGCCTTTGACTTAGTTTGCCAGTTTACCTCTTGGGTTTCCTGCCTCATTGACCCACCCAACTTCTCTCGTATGGACTCCTGAGTTCAACCTTGCCTGCAATTGACCTCTGAGTGCTGGTTGCCTTGGGCTGGAAGTAGCAGAAATCAGACTTGAATCCAGGCCTTCCAGAGATCATATCACTATCTCCCAGGCTGCACTGAATGCTCTCTCAAAGTTATTTAACAGCCAATTCCGTAAGCAGGACATTTTTCCAGTGCTTTGCTCTTTCTCAGGAAATTTTCTGTTCTATAAGTAGCAGTGAATGGATGCCAATGCGAAATTGGGCAGACTTGACATCTTCGAAGCTTTTAAGCTTTCTTTACCAGATGCAAGTAAAACAAACATACTAAATCATATCACGTTCTTGGGCATCAGAGAATTTTCCAATGCAAACTGGAAACATTTTCCATGGAAATTGCCCTCTGCAAATTACCCTCAATTGCATGGGGGGAAATTTTTCCACTTCAAAATGTCTGGAAAACCTATTGTTAATAACCGGCTATAAAAGAGGAAGATCTGCCCTGCCTTGTTCCAGCGCCTCCATTTTGAATCCTCTCATGTAGGTCTTAAAGAACTGGCGCATTGGCCTTGCGCTTAAAGGCACCTGGTCTCATCACTGGAGGTCGTGAGCAGATCATGTCAGATTTGTTTCAGCCAAAAGCTCTCGGGGAATTGGGCTAATTGGGGATTAAAGGGATCCCGTTGCACAGTTGACAGCCAGTAGATCGTATACTCCATTTGGGTTACATGAGTTTATCTGAATGCTAAGTGGTTCCTTAAGCATCAATAGTTTTTTCTGGATACGTACCTTAAGATCACATGTGTTTTTGGTCAGTCCCAGCTGCTTTCCTGTGCCTTTCTGTACATTCCTTTATTAAAAGTGGGGAAATAGGTCTTTAGAACCTTACTAGACTTTGATCCTTCCGTCTTGAGTTTGCTCAGAGAGAGATTTGACCGTTCTGTGGTTCTTCCGTGCTTGCAAGAAATTATATAAACAGCTGTTCACCACTTGTACATAATCACTTCTCGCCGTAACTAAGAGCAGCTTTGTGCTTGGAGACTGGGCAGGCCTTCTATTAGCATGGTCTTGAAATCTACTGTGGTTATTAAAAGTGTGGGGCAAGTACTAATTAAGGATATGGGCCACATGTATTTGATATAAGTTGTTTGTTTTAAAGCTGTGTTTTCATTACAACTTTTTTGTAATTGGATCAGGTTGCTATAAGGGGTTATATCTTTGCTGTATATTTTGTTGTCGTAAACCGTGTTGCGTAGAGTCGTAAAGAATGGCGGTATACAAGTTAAAAGTGTAGTGAAAAATGAAATTAGGATTGTGGTCCTCCCTGGGACAAATCTCCTCATCTCCTAGTATATTGATTCTCCCAATAAATGGGTTACATTAGAGCTTACCACTGGGACATTTTATTGACTCATGATGGTTATTTAGGGAGTTGCCTTTCTAACAAGAGTTTGGGAACCTGTGGTCATCAAAGTGATGATAGACTACAGCTCCCAACATCTCTGGCCAGCGTCTTTGCTAGCTGGAGCTGATGGAAGTTGGAGTGCAACAACATCTGGAGGTCCACAGGTTTTCCACAGCTGTTCTAAAAGAAAAGGATGCAGTGGGGGAGAGAGAGAAGGAAGAAAACCAGGAAGATGGACATCCACTCTTCATCTTTTCAAGTTGGTTGGTTGGTTGATGGCATTTTATCCTACTTTCCTCCCAAAAAGCACTGGGCCCGAACATGCTCTTCCCCCCAGCTATGAACAACTTGTCAACCTCTTCCAAGAAGAGTTTTTGTGATGAGAGGAGAGATGGTGAGTTGTACAAGGTTGTCCGGCACCTTTTGTGGCTGAGCAGGGATTTGACCTTGTGTTCCTCAGTCCTTGTCTGACACACTAATTGCTATACTACACTGGTTGTCAATGTTTGGGGGTCAAAGGTGGACTGAGATTTTCTGAAGACTGCCATCCTAGTACAGTCTTACCCTGCTGATGCCCTCCAGGTCATGTCGGATTCCAGTATCCATCAATCCAGGAATGAAGGGTGTTGGTAGTCCAATGTCATCTTGAGGACACCTGATTGGTGAAGGCTAGAGGTATAGATAGGGACGCGGGTGGCGCTGTGGGTAAAAGCCTCAGTGCCTAGGGCTTGCCGATCGAAAGGTCGGCGGTTTGAATCCCCACGGCGGGGTACGCTCCCGTTGCTCGGTCCCAGCGCCTGCCAACCTAGCAGTTCGAAAGCACCCCCGGGTGCAAGTAGATAAATAGGGACCGCTTTCTAGCGGGAAGGTAAACGGCGTTTCCGTGTGCGGCTCTGGCTAGCCAGAGCAGCGATGTCACGCTGGCCACGTGACCCGGAAGTGTCTCCAGACAGCGCTGGCCCCTGGCCTCTTGAGTGAGATGGGCGCACAACCCCAGAGTCTGTCAAGACTCGCCCGTACGGGCAGGGGTACCTTTACCTTTACCTTAGAGGTATAGATGCAGATATTTTAACTGGGTTGGAAAATAAAGTGAATGAGTACAGTTACAAGTTACTGCTTGTTTTCTGTGTTGCTAACCCACCCCCCAAGAACACATGCAGTGGGGATATAATCCCCATTGTAAAGAAACCACAGGAGATTATCATATTTTTTTGTTGGGTGTCCTATTAGCAGAAGGACTCTTTAGAGTTCTCAATGTACTGATAAGTATTCACAAAGGCCTCCATTTTCTTTGCTCTGAGAAGGTTCAAAGCGAAACCATGCAACAGACTAAATCAATCTTGAATACAGTTACAGATGGGTAGCCGTGTTGGTCTGCCATAGTCAAAACAAAAAAAATTCCTTCCAGTAGCACCTTAAAGACCAACTAAGTTAGTTCTTGGTATGAGCTTTCGTGTGCATGCACACTTGTCAATCTTGAATGTTTCCTCAATCCTCACCCCGTCAGAAGGGATTTAATTGGCCGAGCAGAAGTGCTGCCGTCAGGAAATGCCGTTCTCTTTGGTATTGCTGAATATGGGTTCTTTTTAACTCCTGCTAAGCATAAAACTGCAGATGGTACGGGAATAATTTGTAATTCCAAAGGAGAAGTTCCTGAGAGGAACTCGGAGTGCATTACAATCCACTGAGCACCTTAACAATCCTGTACATGTTAACCCTGTTAAGCCAAGCTCCCGAATAAAGGCTTCATGGCACCTGAGTGCTATAACACCCTTTGCCCTTGTGCAGTGGCCTTTAAATCTGCAACTCCTGGGTGATAATCCATTTGATGTCTGCCGGCCAAAACGATCAAGAGGATGGAGCAATGGAGCAATTTCCCTCCCTCCCCCAAGAACAGGTTGCAACATTTGGGGGCTTTTTAGTTTCGAGAAAAAAGCAAGTAAGAGCAGTTTGACATGCCAGATGTGTTGAAAATTCTATGTGGTGTGGAGAAACTGAATACAGTGGTACCTCGGGGTACAAACACCTCAGGTCGCAAACACTTTGGGTTACAGACTTTGTTAACCTGGAAGTAGTACCTCGGGTTAAGAACTTTACCTCAGGATGAGAACAGAAATTGTGCGGCGCAGCGGCAGTGGGAGGCCCCATTAGCTAAAGTGGTACCTCAGGTTCAGAACGGTTCCAGGTTAAGAACGGACCTCTGGAACGAATTAAGTTCGTAACCAGAGGTAGCACTGTAGAGAAAAGCTGTTCTCCCTCTTTCATAGCAGTAGAACTCGGGGACCATCTGATGACGTTGAACCTTGGAAGATTCAGGCCAAATAAAAGAAATTTCTACTTCACATAACACTTAGCTAAATTATGGAATTCACCCCCCATCCCCAGTGAATAGTGAGCACAAGGTGGCTTTTTAAAAGAAAGGATTAGACAAATTAATGGAGGGTAAGGCTAACAGTTGCAAGTAAGGTAAAGGGTAAAGGACCCCTGGACAGTTAAGTCCAGTCAAAGGCGACTATGGGGTGGCGGCGCTCATCTTGTTTTCAGTTTGAGTGAGCCGGCGTTTGTCCACAGATAGCTTTCTGGGTCATGTGGCTAGCATGACTAAACCGCTTCTGGTGCAACGCAACACTGTGAAGGAAACCAGAGCGCAAGGAAACGCCGTTTACCTTCCTGCCACAGTGGTACCTATTTATCTACTTGCACTGGCATGCTTTCGAACTGCTAGGTTGGCAGGAGCTGGGACAGAGCAACAGGAGCTCACCCCATCATGGGGATTCGAACCACCGACCTTCTGATTGGCAAGCCCAGGAGGCTCAGTGGTTTAGACCACAGTGCCACCCGCTGGATAAATCAATTGGTTAGGAGTGTGCTGCTGATAACACCAAGGTTGCCGGTTCGATACCCATATGGCACAGTTGCATATTCCTGCATTGCAAAGGGTTGGACTAGATAATCTGCAGGATCCCTTCCAACTCTACAATTCTGTGATTTTATGACTGTGTTTTCCTGCACTGTTGGTGGCAGCAATTAATCCAGGCATGCCTCTCCATTGCTGGAGAATAAACTGTGTCCAGGGCAGAGCAGCTCCAGTTTTGTAGATGTTCTGGCAGTCTGTTCAGGACACACTGTGATACCCAACCTTAATCAGCAGCCCCACTTACTTCAGTGAAGGAAGCACACAGCAATAAAACTGTTAGCACGTTGGCAAAGCTAAGCAGGGTCTGGTATGGTTTCAGATTGGATGGGGGGCCTCATATTGAGATTCCTGCATTGCAAGGGATAGGGTTCTGTGATAGGGAACTGGTGGCTGCAATTTGGATTGCCCAAGTACGGTATGTGCAAGAGTCACCAATATTTGAGTTTCATCAACGCATTGGGAGTGCATGCAAAGGCTCCGTTTCTGACTTTTGCCGGAATATCTTGCCATTCTCAAGAATCTGTTTCCCATGCAAAATGCTGCATGTGCTGTTGAATAACCTAAAAATTGCAGTTTAATGGACCATGTGAACCTTTCATTCGCTGATGTTAACTTTACCCTGAGCTGCTTCAGAGAAAAAGTGATCAATTGAATGTCCTGGCCTTTATGATATGAAATGGACCCTGCTGTGGATATCGGAAACTCATTTGCTTTCATAATTGAATAGGTCATCACGAGCTATTGAACGCTCATAGCCAAGCTCCTGTTTTTTTAAACCTGGAAGTGGTTGGCTTCAGTCTTTGTCGAACGCTTTGTTTAGCTACGTAAGTTACAGAACAGTTTAACGCACACAAAATCAGTGTACACATCTGTTTGTTACATGCAGACACAGCTTTTTGAAGAAGCAAATTAAGCCAATACTTCCTAAACCCAGTTTAGATGGAATAACAACCATTCAAATGAAGGAAAGCGACTGCATACTAACCTAAGCAAGTTGTGCTTCCTTTTTCTGGTTATTTGGCTAGAACTTGTGATAGAATACAGATAACTGAACAAACTTTGTTGTATTACATTCTGTCAGGGAACTGCCATCGGAGCCAGAGGGAGAGGGAGGGCTCCAGAGGGATTCCGAAGAGCGTCTCGGGAGGGAGAGAAGCAGCACATCTTCTGGGGAAGGAAATCAGCGTAACACCAGTGGAGAAGGGGGGCAGATGGGGGAATCGGCGAGGTGGCTCCAAGACTCCTCGCCGGGAACCAGTGGGGAGAGCACAGGTCCTCCGATGCCCACACCCTCCCTGCGCAGAAGGCTTCCGCGCAGGGAAAGTAGGCGGAGACTAGGCGTCAAAGAGCTTCTTGGCTGGAAGAAGTTCAAGAAACGCCCCCTAACGGATTCTGCCAGCGATTGAGCCACGGGCGCGTGGCTGTCCAGACAGAAAGGGTTCATTCAGGCAACCAGCCAAGGGTGGCGTTGATTTACACACAAGCAACCCCTAGAACCATTACACATTCTTCATTAAATTATCTTTCCATTGGTATATAATTTTATGGTAGTACTCTGAAAAAAAGTGGTATTACAAGCCATCAAACCTCAGAAATATACTTTCCCCAAAAGGTTTCCACAATTTTGGGTACTAGTGTACGTATGTGCTTTGAGAATGTGAAAAAGTCTGTTGGGCTACCAGGTTTACTTGACATGGTTTCTTAGCTATCTTGGATTACCATTTATTTTTATTTGGGGATTAGCAGTAGCACTAACATTAGGCCACAGATACATCCATGGATCAGGTGCGCTGGAGTATTTTTCAGTTTTTAAAAGACTTCCTTTACCAGATCTACTTGCCTGCAGGAAAGGAGAGGAATGGGATCCTCAAACTCTCCTTCATGGTCGCGTAACCTGTTTAGTCACACTGGGATTACCAATAATCCTGTGGGCCATATTATTGCTGTTCCCTATCATGGAAGTTGCATGCTGTAGTATCCCCCCCCCCCCCCCCCCCCCGTTAAGAAAATTGCTTGTGGACGGAACCTAGAAAACGACTGCAGTGCAGTTTGCCCCCTATAAACAGTATTTGATTCTCTAGTTCAGCTTTCTGTGGCTTGTTGCCTTCTAGAAATTTTGGACTTTAGCCCCCCATCCCCTTCAGGGTCTTTCCAAGGTGCCCTTTAATGCATTGGGGGAGTGTCTGCCCAAAATGCGCACACCTTGGTGCATACTTTCAAAAATTATCCCGAGAACATAATTTTGTTTAAGCAAGTAATTAATTTGCATTTAAATAGACTGCAGTACTTGTTTTTACACTTCTGCTACTTTGCATGGCTGATTATGCGCGCATGCACATACAAACGTTACCCCCCCCCACTGCAAAACAACCATTAGCTCTCCACCACCAAACAGCTTTTTGACTATGAGATGGGAACAGACACACTGTCTTTGAGGCTAGTCTTTCCCCCCATTAGCTACAATGAGAACGCATCAAGGGCACTGGTTATCTCTTATTTTTCCATTCTAAATTAAGAGGGGGGTGGGAATCGCTCCTTCATGAAAATATAAGTTGAAGTATGCCCTTAATTAATTTGCAGCAAAGGCTTTTCACTGGGAAGAAAGGGGAGGAATTCATTAATAAGAATGAGATGAATGTTCCTGCCGTTCCAGGGTCCGACTCCCAAACTTGGGTTTTCGTTGTCGGTTAGCATTGGTGTGTGTGTGTGTGTGTGTGTGTGTGTGTGTGTGTTGTGTTTAAAAACTAATGAATCTTTGGTAACGAGCACCAGAGATCTCTCCTTTCCAAGCGGTCACAGTATTATTAAGCATCTTGAAAGTTGCCCTTAAAAATAGGTCCGGGTCCTATTCTGATCAGTGTGGCTTTTCGTGCAGTACCCTTTGAGATTCATTCTTTATTATCAAGAAATGTGGGAATTTTAAAAAGGGGAATCTCTGATGCAGAAGTTTGGAGATGGTTGCAACAATTGCATTAAATATTTGCATTGATTTTGTCACCTCTGTTGCTTCTTTTGTTTCTTATATTTTGCTCCGTTTCACAGTTTGAATTCTATGAAACAGAATATATAAGAAATAAAAGAAGCAATAGAAATATAGTCAAAAAACAATACAGGGCCTTCTGCAGCACATCACAACTGCTACAGCTGGCATTAAAATCGTGAAATGATCTGCCAAGACCCCCAGCAATTTTCAGGTGGTCTGTAGGGGGGGGGAAGTCCTTAGAAGATTTCAGTTCACAGACAAGATGGTTTTATGGTGACAAAAGAGTTCCCAATACGCTACATTGGGTATAGGCAGTGTGGCATAGTGGCTAGAGTGTCGGACTAGGACTTGGGAGATCTGAGTTCAAATCCCCACTCGGTCATGAAGCTCACTGGGTGTCCTTGGGACAGTCACTATCTCTCGGCCTAACCTACCTCCTAGGGATGTTTGGTGGGAATTAAATCTCGTCCTCTGTTGTCCCCTTCTCCTTGTGCCCTCCATCTTTCCCAACATCAGGGTCTTTTCCAGGGAGTCTTCTCTTCTCAAGAGATGGCCAAAGTATTGGAGCCTCAGCTTCAGGATCTGTCCTTCCAGTGAGCACTCAGGGCTGATTTCCTTCAGAATGGAGAGGTTTGATCTTCTTGCAGTCTATGGGACTCTCAAGAGTCTCCTCCAGCACCATAATTCAAAAGCATCAATTCTTTGTCGATCAGCCTTCTTTATGGTCCAGCTCTCACTTCCATACATCACTACTGGGAAAACCATAGCTTTAACTATAAGGACCTTGGTTGGCAAGGTGATGTCTCTGCTTTCTGCTTTTTAACCACAACTCCCATCATCCCTGGCCATCAGCCATGTTGCCTGGGGCTGATGGGACTTCATACAGAGGGCACAACTTTATGGAAAGAAGCATCATTTACCCCACTAACATAATTTTGAAAGTGGTTAGTTCTGGAAGGGAGAGAAATAAGGATGTGCTCTCTGTTTGAAGGGTCCCTCTTTATTATTTTTACACGCATCAAATTGGGGTCCGTCACTTGCATCCCATGTGCTTGGATAGCCCCCCTGCCGAAGCCCCCTCCTGCCACAATCCATAACTGCATTGGAAGTGTCCTCTGTTTACCTCATTAAAAAAAGGAACTGTCCCTGAAATGTGCTGACATTGCCATTGCTCCCTCAATTTCTATTCGCCATGCATTTTCTCACTGAAAGGCTTCCTCTAATCTATTTTTTGTTCTACTGTAAATGGCCAGTTCTCCTCCTGAAAGGCTCTGGTTTGGGGGAGGCTGGAGTTTTGGGTTCTATTTTTGGCCAGGCCACAAGGCTCCTTTGTTACCGCGGGCCAATGTTCATGGGGGCATGATAGAAAGCCCACTGAAATAGATAAGATGCTTCCTTTCTTCTCCTTTAATGGGCAGGATCTGAATACCGAGCCCATAATCTGAAATAGTTTTCTTTCTCTCCCCCTCAGATGGCTAATATCTACTTTGCAAAGGCTCATTAGTGCTTTTAGACCTTGGAAGTCCTGAATGAGAAACAGGATAAATGTGCCATCAAAGGGGGGGAAACTGGGCTTGTTAAAATAAGGATTCTGCAAAGGTTTTCTCCCCCCCCCCCTACGTTGTTTTCCTGTGTCCAATTTTTAGTTTGCAAGCTCTTTGAGCTAGGGACTGGTCCTCTGTGAAGTGTCATGCACGCTGATCGCACTGTATAAACGATAAATAATAATAAAGTAAAAACCTTTGGCCAAAAAATGTCCTAGCCTGGCATTCCACACACCTCCATTATAGTTTGAAAAAGCTTTCCTGATCATTAACCTTGAAGGCAGCGGAGAAACTTCTTTCACTTAATTCACGCTTTGCAAAGCAATATGCACACCAAAATCCTGTGAAGTTTATACTTCCCAGAAGATCCACCTGTTAGGAAGAAGTGTGCAAAAAGAAAAGCCATGCCTTAGTGAAAATGACAGATTCACCCATTCCCTGCCTAGCAGTGACCCTTTTTAGCCACGTGTGAACAGCAAGTGACCATTACAGACCTGTTCACATTGAATTTATAAGGGGCCCTCAAGCAACTTCTGGCTCTGTTGCTCAGCAGCCCGTTTTGTTTTTCTCCTCAACCTTCCTACCGCTGAAGAGAGAAGCATCTGTTCATCTTAAGGCATCACCTTGTCTCTTTAGCAACAGGGTCAGAACTGAAGAAGACAAAAGGTTCGGCTGTGCATGCGTCTTCTGTTTCATGTGTGTGTCTCTTTTTCAGTTTCCACCCAATGTGAGGTTGGGCTTAGTTTGCTCTTATCCACACAGACTCCTGCACCACCTCCTTAGAGACGCGTTCCTCGCTTTCTGACCCAGTTCAGACATAAATAGACTCCCACTCTCGTTGGTGCAAAGAGTCATCTTCCCGTGTGTTTGTGTGTTTATACAGCCATACCTCTTGTTACGTTTGCTTCAGGTTAAATCTTTTCAAGTTGCGTCCCGCGGCAACCTGGAAGTACAGTGGTACCTCGGGTTACATACGCTTCAGGTTACATACGCTTCAGGTTACAGACTCCACTAACTTAGAAATAGTACCTCGGGTTAAGAACTTAGCTTCAGGATGAGAACAGAAATCGTGCGGCCGTGTGGCGGCAGCAGGAGGCCCCATTAGCTAAAGTGGTGCTTCAGATTAAGAACAGTTTCAGGTTAAGAACGGCCCTCCGGAACAAATTAAGTACGTAACCAGAGGTACCACTGTACCGGAAAGGGTTACTTCCAGGTTTTGCCGCTTGCGCATGCGCAGACGCTCAAAATGACATGCGCAGAAGCTGCGAATCGTGACCCAGAGATGCGGGTCGCATTCTGCTCATGTTGCCAACGGGGCTCCAGAACGGATCCCGTTCACAACCAGAGGTACCACTGTAGTTTTATAAGAACTTTAAAAGAGTCTTTTCCAGTTTATTGGGGTCTCTTTCTGTTTGTGCCAGACCTGTAGAGAGAAGAAGAGGAAATTCTAAAGGAAGAACTGAAAACTGCTTGCTTGCTTGGTACAGCAGTCTGGCTTGCGTGATGTGCTCTAGAAAAGGCACACTAGCCTGCAAGGCAATTGCATAGTTACCGAAATATCCGTCAACATTAATATCTGCCTCTTGCTTTTCCTGCTGCTGCTTGTTAGCATCCTCGAATTTTTTTTCTCTCGGATGAAAGCCTATCCTACAGTTGCATGCTATCTGGGGTTTTTTTCCTTGTTGGAGAAAGACAGATGCAAAGGGCGGTAGATGGAATTCTCATCTGCAGTGTTTGTTTGACTTCTAACCTTCCTGTTCTCCTTTGTCTTAAAGAGCACTGGGCTCAACCAAACTTCATCCTGTGAGCATAATATCCTTTCAAAATTAAAACTAGTCTCCATCTGAACAGAAGTCCAGCATTCAGTGGCTGGTTTGCAGTACCTTAAATAAAAGGTACTGTCTTTTTCTAAAGGTGTATTTATGTCACCAATATAAAATTGTTCCCAATCAGACCACAGTGTAACGAGCATTCTACCGATTTGTGGCAGGGATATACTTTTGGTACACCTTCACCTTAGAAGGATTGCTTTGTTGTGGTTGGTTTTCATTCCCTCCTCCACATTTGAACTTGGATCTGAGGGCAGATTTGATACTCGGCTGAAAGAATCCGTGGACAAACTTCCCATAGAAATGAGTTTGGCTTGAGAGGAGAAATGATGTCATTTCAAGGGGAAAAGAGTTATAACAAAAAACTGCTTTCCGCCTGACATTTGACAACCTCTGGGGGAAGCTCAGTGGTAGAGCATCTGATTGGCATCATCATGATCATCGTCATTTCTATACCACATGCAGAAAGTTCCAGGTTCAATCATTGATGTTTCCAAGAAGGGCTGGAAATATTAACTGCCCTGAGTCCCTGGAGCGCTGTTGCCAGTCAGGCAAAGTCATCAGACCTGATCACCAGACCTTTTTTTGCCACACCATCCATTTGCTGACATTGTTGCTTTAAAAGTCTTGACGTTCTTGGTCAGCTGCTCTTTCTTGGGGTGGGAAAACCGCATAGGAGCTGTAGCACAAAAGGCAGTGTTAACTTGTGTTGTTTTCACAGCCAAATTGGTCCCAAGTTGCTCCTTGTTTCATAGCAGAAAATATAAAGGCAACAGTCTTTCCTCCAGCGCCACAACCCGATTCTCTCTACTGCCACCCCCACCATGGCTACTTTGGCACTGTTTTGAAAACAGCTCAGGGATTTCTGTTTACCCATCTTCCATCTCCACATTGCCGGGCCTTCATCCTCCCCAGAACAAAGTGTACAGAAGTTCCCACAGCGCCACCCAACCCACCCAACCAAGTTTGTTATTGGTATGAGCTTTCGTGTGCATGCACACTTCTTCAGATAAGTGTGCATGCACATGAAAGTTCATACCAATAACAATCTTGGTCTCTAAGGTGCTACTGGAAGGATTTTTTTTATTTTGTTTCGACTATGGCAGACCAACACAGCTACCTACCTGTAAGTGGTACCACTAGGCAGAGTAAAGCTGTTTGTGTGCCATGAGGTCCAATCAATAGTGTTAAGGTGAGGTCCAACTGCTAACCTGATCAGATAGCAAAATGCTTTTCTCCCTCTCTTATGCGGTGATCTTCTTTTATTTTAATTTTAAAGAAAACCCAGTTACCAGTATCTTGCATCATGTCCTTTATTGTTTGTTTTGGTTACGGCTGGCTTTGAATTACTGCATTTTAATATAACTTTGTATTACGCCACCCAGGGAATATTTCTTGGTAGCCGGGTACATGAATTAAATAGTAAGAAGTCTGCTTTGTCCCGTTTCTGGGACTGGTTTGAGACTCTCTGGACTCTTCTTATAATTGCCGTAATGCAAGGATGCTTCAGGTACTTTTGAGCAAATGAGAGTGGAACCTTCCTTAATGGCCGGGGCAGAGAATTGGCCGCAGTATAGAGTGTTTACTGGGCACAAGAAACAAACAATAAAAATGCATAAAGAAAAGTGCTGTTTACCCCCCTCCCTCCCTCTTTCTTTCCTCTGTGTGTGCACACACAATCGCAATTTGGCGTCTTCATAGGCTGTTTTCTTTGGAATGGTTTTCCTTTGGAGCTGTTCGAATTCAGTCCCTGGGTACCTGTATGCATGAATTCTTGTGCAAGAAACTTTCTTTTTATTTGATGAGCTGGAGGGCATAGTGTTCGCCAGTTCGCTTTCCCATCCCATCTTTATGCGTGTGAAGCAGAGTTAGGCCAGATGTTGCGAAGCACGTATCTTTGCTTAAACTTGCCTCCCCCCCTCCCACTCTTTGACAAATTGTGTGGAGCGTGAGCACTAATGGACAGGAATGAGCTTGCACTCAAAACTTAATTCTCATCCCTGACATAGATGCCCAGAGCTTTTTCATAGAGTTGTAGAGTTGGAAGGGGCCTTGGGGATCCAGTATACCTGAAGGAGCGTCTCCACCTCCATCGTTCTGCCCGGACACTGAGGTCCAACGCCGAGGGCCTTCTGGCGGTTTCCTTGCTGCGAGAAGCCAAGTTACGGGGAACGAGGCAGAGGGCCTTCTCGGTAGTGGCACCTGCCCTGTGGAACGCCCTCCCACCAGATGTCAAAGAGAAAACTAACTACCAAACTTTTAGAACACATCTGAAGGCAGCCCTGTTTAGGGAAGCTTTTAATGTTTAGTAGGTTGTTGTATTTTAGTGTTTTGTTGGAAGCCTCCCAGAGTGGCTGAGGAAACCCAGACAGATGGGCGGGGTATAAATAATAAATAAATTATTAATTAATTAATTAATTAATTAATTAATTACTACAGTGGTACCTCTGGATACGAATGGGGATCTGTTCCGGAGCTCCGTTCGTATCTAGAAGCAAACGTAACTAGCGACAACACGTCTGCGCATGCATGCGTCGCTTTTTGCCGCTTCTCTGCATGCGCGTGACATTTTGAGCGTCTGCGCATGCACAAGCAGCGAAACCCAGAAGTAATGCGCTCCGTTACTTCTGGGTTGCCACGGAGCGCAACTCGGAACACGCTGAACCCGAAGCGCATTCAACCTGAGGTATAACTGTATTATTTATTATTTATTATTTATTATTTATTATTTATTATTTATTATTTATTATTTATTATTTATTATTTATTATTTATTATTTATTATTTATTATTTATTATTTATTATTATTATTTTATTCTCATTATCATCATCTAGTCCAACCTCCTGCAATGCAGGGAATATTCCATAGCTTAACCGACTGAACTATGGACAGAGGGTGGGGTAGAGAGGAGTCTTTGCGTCTGTACAGCTGCAGGGATTTCCTGGTCACCTATGGTGACCAGCATAGTTGTTGGGTTCACTCCCACACTGTGCTCCTACGGGGTCTCCCGCGAGAAGCAGCTGATCTGTGTTAAAAATAAAACAAAAGTATTGTGTGCACCTTAAGAGGATGTCGAGTTTTGCAGGGAAAGAACCTTCCAACTTGCAAGTACCCTGAACTGCTTCTTCTTCACCACAAATAGAATCCCAAGGCTGTTTAGGTTTGACCTTCGGGCACAAAGAATTCAAAATTTCAAATAGGATATTTACTTTTGCTCCGGTCGTGTCATCTGATATTGCAGCGGTCTTGTTTTATTGCGTGTGTCTCTCAGATTGCTTGACTGCATCCAGCTGACTGAGACATTCTAAGGATCCGAAGGTGTTCTTTGCCCACCCCCTCTTCCTTTTTATTTATTTATTTTTTTAAAAAGAAATCCTATGAAAGAATTTCATGGATATTTTGACTTCACGCTCCAACAGTGATAATTAGATATGTGACCCACTTTCATTCTGCTGGCTCATAGGGATAGTGCAACCTCATTACAAACACAGGGATTAAGGGAGGAAAGGTTTTGGATTTTGCACTATAAAATGTTCCTTTAGAAGATGCCCCAAAGAGCTCTGAGTTGCCTTGGCCACTGCGAGCGTGCCTTGCGTCCTTAAGCGATAGTTACAAGAAGAGCTTCCTTGGAATAAAATCTATTAACATGCATGTAAAAGCCCTTTAATGTGCATGGCGGGAAAGGAAAACTGCCTGTGTAGAAGTTGCTTGAATTCTACAGTGTCTGGGTTTGTTTTGTAACTCGTCTCAGTTGCTATCCTTGGGAGGAAACTGCGGCACAGAGATGGGAGTGCAGGCATTTGCATTCATAAGGCCCTGGGTTCAATTTCCACCTCTTTTATAAGCGGATCTGAAAAGTACTGGGCAGATTTTTTTGTGATTTTAGCGGGCACTGGAAGGGATTTTGCAGGTCAAGGGATTACTTTCATGTATGTACCGTATTTTCCGACGTATAAGACGACTGGGCGTATAAGGCGACCCCCCAACTTTTCCAGTTACAATATAGAGTTTGGGATATACTCACCGTATAAGACTACCCCTCTTCCAACGCACACCAAATAAAAATTTAAAAAACCAGTCTCCAGTCCGGCTCGGAAATCCGCTCCACTTCCCAGTGGCCGGGGGCTTCTGGGGCCAGTTTTCAAGCGTATTTCTGCTTCATCTGGAGAACTTGGTGTCCTGATTTAATTTGCTGTCGTTTTATCCTTTGGTGGGGAGTTGCTGCAGGAGCTGCTGCCGTAGCCGGCGTATAAGACGACCCCCGACTTTTGAGAAGATTTTCCTGGGTTAAAAAGTAGTCTTATACGCCAGAAAATACAGTAGTTGGTTTTACTTTACAAATAGTTATATACACTGTAGAACTTTCTGTATACAATACATATACATAGATTGGGGGCGGATAATAAAACCCAACACTGAAGGCCGAAAAGCTGTATTTATACTTTTTTACCCCAATCTGATGTAACACAGGAGAAACAGGAATCAGAATAGATTTGTGCTTCTTGTTCTGTGTTGCTTCTGTAAGGCTCCGAATGCAACTTGGACATGTTTGCTGTGTTGACGTTGCTGTTATTTTGGCATCACATAAAGATGTATCTGTTTTCTCTGGCTTTTACGTTTAATTTTTTTTTTAAAGAGTGATAACGCCAAGGTTGCAGGTTTGACAGCTGCATATTCCTGCATTGTAGGGAGTTGGACCAGATCAGGGGCGGTCAACCTAAGGCCCGTGGGCCGGATGCGACCCAATCGCCTTCTCAGTCCGGCCCGCGGATGATTCGGGAATCAGCGTGTTTTTACATGAGTAGAATGTTTCCTTTTATTTAAAATGCATCTCTGGGTTATTTGTGAGGCATGCCTGGTGTTTTTACATGAGTAGCATGTGTGCTTTTATTTAAAATGCATCTCTGGGTTATTTGTGGGGCATAGGAATTCGTTCATATTTTTTTCAAAATATAGTCCGGCCCACCACATGGTCTGATAGACGGTTGCTGACCCCTGGACTAGATGATCCTCAGGATCCCTTCAAATTCTTACAATTCTGAGATTTTTATTCCTCTTTTCCATGTCGCTGTTTTCAGTTTTCTTTGTTTGCCAGTGCTTTTAAGAATGGTTTATCTGTTTCTTAAAAATATATATATATTAGGGGGGGGGGAGTTTCATTTTACATTGTGCTCTGTCTTCCCATTTCTGTGACTGAAAGGAGGGCTGCAAATATTTTTAAAATTAAGAATAAATAAAGGTGTGCAGGCTTTCCCCACAGCAAGAGCTCACACAGATATGCAAATTCCATTTTGGATGTTGCTAAGAAGCATGAAGGGAGAGCACATTGTAGAAAGTTCACCTGCTCTTCCTGTTCTGCCTGTATCGTGCTCAAAGCCACTCTTTTGTCTTCCACAACATGTGAATGAATAACCGAGGATAAATGAACCCATGCAGCATAGAGTCTGTTGACAATCAGTCGAGTTTTTAGGTGGGCCATTGGTCATGTGCTCATCCAGCAGGTTTTTGGCATTTTTCTTTTCTCATCTCTAGAAGAGCACTAATTCTTTTTTTGCTATACAATGGACGCTCAGGTTGTGAACGTGATCCGTTCGCAACCCGCAGCGTTCACAACCTGCGTCTGCGCATGCACGGGTTGCGATTCAGCACTTCTGTGCAAAGCGCAATTTAGCGCCTCTGCGCATGTGCGACCGCTGAAACCCGGAAGCAACCCGTTCTGGTACTTCCGGGTTTTGGCGGTCCGCAACCCGAAAAAATGCAACCTGAAGCAGCTGTAACCCAAGGTATGACTGTATTGCAAACCCAAGTTTCAAAAAAGCTTGCCATAGTGTTTGTAGGTTGCCCCTCCATTGCACACATGGAAGACTCATCCGGTTCCTTTTGATTGCGAACAAGGGCTTGGAAGCCCTGTTACATATAGAAATAAACCCTTGCATTATTGATCTCAGTAGGCTTAAGCAGTAAGAATAATGGCGTCCACCTATACAAATTGGTCAGCCTCGTGCAAAGAGGTTAGAGTTTTTTCCACTGTTTTTGGTAGGGGACGAATGGGCAGAGGATCCTCAGTTGGGTAGACAATGGAGTCTGCTCACCCAGTATTCCTTCTCAGATGGTAATTGACTTTCTGCTTTTCTACTTAGGCCACTCTTGGGGAGAGAGGATACAAAACGCCTCAAATAGTTCGTGTTGTATTCTTGCAATCATAAGAGTTGTTGACGACACTTTTTTACGTTAATACTCACAAATAGTTAAACAATTCATTGTGTTCTTTTGAGGCTACCCGTAAGATCCCGTTGGTCAGTGAAATGGCTTTGCAAAACAGATTGCTTCCCAGCTATTCTGAAGTGCTTGAATTTATGCCTTTGAATGCACAACATTGTAGGTGTGCATCTGACATCTGTGTTTGTTCTAAATGCAGGAAGTGCCATGTCTGATGCCAAGTTGACCGCCCCAGAGGCTGGCTTGCAAAACCACATTTTTAGGTGGGGCTTTTGTTGATCTAAGCCAGTAATTTTTGGTGCTGTGTTTGCTACTGGTGTGTGTGTGTGTGTGTGTGTGTGTGTGTGTGTATAGCGAAACTTGTTCACATTTGTCTCTGACGTGGCATTCTCTGCTGAGTTCAGGCTTGCATTCATTCCTCTGATCCCCACAGCTCTTTATATACGTTTGCGTCTGATGTGCATTCGGTTGATGACAGAGGCTAACCTTTTGTGAGATTTGGAAGGGAAGAAGGACAACCTTTTCAAACTCTATATACCACTGGAACCAGCAAATCATTAAAAAAATAAATCTGAAAAGAAGGGTGGATAGGACAGAATACGTGGAGAGCTTTTGCAAAACAATTTGATACATATCCTGCCTGGATAGCTCAGTTGGTTAGAGCATGAGTAGGCAAACTAAGGCCCGGGGACTGGATCTGGCCCAATCGCCTTTTAAATCCAGCCCGCAGATGGTCCAGGAATCAGTGTGTTTTTACATGAGTAGATCTCTGGGTTATTTGTGGGGCCTGCCTGGTGTTTTTACATGAGTAGAATGTGTGCTTTTATTTAAAATGCATCTCTGGGTTATCATGGGGCATAGGAATTCATTCATATTTTTTTCAAAATATAGTCTGAGGGACAGTGGACTGAAAAAGTTTGCTGACCCCTAGGTTAGAGCATGGTGCTGATAATCCAAGGCTGCAGGTTTGATCCTCGTCTGGGATAGCTGACCTGAAGGGATAGCTCTGTCGGTAGAGATATCCCTTACTCTTAATCTCACGGTTGTGGGTTCGAGCCCCGCATGAGCAAAAGATTCCTGCATTGCAGGGGGTTGGACTAGATGATCCTCAGGGCCCCTTCCAACTCTACAATTCCAGGAATCTACAATAATGTTCTTAGTTTTGTTTAATTAGGGTTAAACCACTGGCTTTGAGGCTCCAAAATTGTGCACCCCTCCCTTCTGGATATTGAATTCCAGTTTCCCTAGCTTAGCTCTGGTTGCGTCACTTGCCATATTAACAATGGTCGAGGCAAGTCAATGCACAGAAGTTGTGGTGCCATCTGTCTCTGCAGTATATATTGGAAGCTTGAAAGAAAATGGGCACGTGAGAGTGAGTGGAGAGAGGAGAATGTGCTGTCTTCCAGTTTTGCAGATGTTTCATTGCCTGGCCACCTGGGGGAATCCTTAGTCGCCTTAGGTCAGTAGTCATTTGCTAGCCTGTCTCGAAGCAAGCCAGGGCTCTGTTTCAGAAGTGAGATCACAGGCTATGTGCCAGTTGTCTGCAGGTCATCAGCTCTCTGCCTCAAGCCACAACTTAATGAGAAGCAGCAAAAGGATTTGCCAGCTAGTTTTAGCTGATTTGGAAAACTCCATTTCCTCCCAACATTCTCACGTATTCATAAGGATAGGTGCTTCCTAATTCTTGCAATGCTTTTTCTTCTGAGATGAGGGTTTAAGGCCCGGAAAGCGTTAACCGTGTCCAAATGCAGTGAAAGTTGTTCTCAAGGAAAGGGTAAAAGAGGTCAAACTTCATAAAACTTGCTGACCAGAGGAATGTTACTTGAGGTCAACTTGCGAAAGTTGGAAATGCCAGAATGTGTCTTGCATTTCATTTAAGGAAGCGTAATTTGGATGCTCTTCCCAGAAGTGGGAGGAGGAGGGAACATAAACCACCTGTTTGGAGAGGCCACAAGTCTGAAACAGCAAATGTGGACTGAACAGTGTTTGAAAACCCCCCAGCTTCATACATTTTGCAGTGGAGTTCATCCTTGGTATTCGCTTGATGTTGCTTGGCTGTGAAGACAAATAATGTTGATAAGGGCTTATTTATTTTCCTCCGAGGAGCTTGGAAGTGGCCTGCATGGTTCTCTTCCTCCCCATCTGATCCTTGCAACAACCCTGTGAAGTAGGTTAGGCTGATAGATACGTGGCTGTTCCAAGGTCACCCAGTGAGTTTCATGAATGTGCAGGGATTCAAACCCTGGTCTCCCTTGTGCTAGTACAACACTCTAACCCAGGCTTCCTCAACTTCAGGCCTCCAGATGTTTTTGGCCTACAACTCCCATGATCCCTAGCTAGCAGGACCAGTGGTCAGGGATGATGGGAATTGTAGCCTCAAAACATCTGGAGGGGCTGAGGTTGAGGAAGGCTGCTCTAACCACTACAACCAGGCTGGCTCTCAGGTGCCTTGGGGAATCCTTTTCTAGTTTACACCGCTTTCCTTTCAGCTCTCCATATTCTGCCTCTGCTCCAAGGTGCCCAGAACTACTGCTGTTGTTGTTTAGTCGTTTAGTCATGTCCGACTCTTCGTGACCCCATGGACCAGAGCACGCCAGGCATCCTTGTCTTCCGCATTTTGGTCAAACTCATGCTGGTAGCTTCGAGAACACTGTCCAACCATCTCGTCCTCTGTCGTCCCCGATCACTGCCTTGTCTTGGCGAAGGGGCTTGAATAACTCAGAGAAGCTATGAGCTATGCCGTACAGGGCCACCCAAGATAGACAGGTCATAGTGGAGAGTTTAGACCAAGCGTGATCCACCTGGAGGAGGAACCAGCAACCCACTCCAGTATCCCTGCCAAGAAAACCCCATGGACAAAGACAGCAGGCCCAGAACTACTACGACTATTCTAAAAATTTTCTAGGCACCTTACAAAGACGAGTGGGTGACACTGGAGTAGAACTCCCAACAACCCATGTTGGATGTGGAGTCCTAGCACATCTGGAAGTCTGGAGATTCGCCAGTCCTGCTCTAGAGCTTAGCTCTGAGTCATGTTTTCAGACCCAGCACACTCTGCTGTGGGTTAACTTTTGCTTCCTGGGCTGTGTGCTACTTGCAGAAATTGGTCCTCCCCCCAGCGTCGTCCCACAACATAGTGCTGTTGTTAATTCTTCAGAGCGGCTTCCTGCAGCAGGGGTGGGTCGACGGATGGATAATTCAAAGCATTAAAAAAGGCCTTTAGGAGTGCATGAAAGCGAGATTTTTCAAAGCACCTGAGGGCGGTGTTAATGTACATGAATCCGCCTGCTCCTCTTGATGTGGTAATGGAGGAGCAATTTAAATATGTTGATGCATACAGGGTGGCTCTTATTGTTGCTGGATGGGTGCGTTCTCTCCCCAAAGTGGGGGGGATCATGATGCGCCTGTAATTGTAGCTAAACGAACATGGCTGGCTGGCTGGCTCTTGGGCAGACTGAACCTAATTTGTCACAGCTGTCAGGACGATCATCTCATGTTGGATGCCTTTGGGGGAGGACTTGCAGACTGGAAACTCGGCTAGCATTTATTGAGATGGAACTGGGAAGTAATATGGAATATATGCTGACCTTAGGATTTGTGTAGGGGTTTGTGCCCCTCCCTTTCTCCCCCAACCCCACTTTAATCACTCGCTCTGTCCTTATAAGTGACAGCTGATTTAATGAACTGTAGCTGCATGGGACTGGAACTTGATAGCCTGAGACGATAGCTGGTCTACCGCAAAAGCCTCTTCCATTTCCATAGAGATTTGGATGGTCTGCATAAAGCAGCCAGCTTGCTTTGTTTATACCTTATACTTCAGAGAAAATCTGAAAATATTTTAATAATAATAATTTTTTATTTATACCCCGCCCTTCCCGGTTCAAAAACCGGGCTCAGGGCAGCTAATAACAAATTTAAAACACTCAATTATAAAGACAGCATAAAATACAGTGTAAAAACATGAATGACAATAAAATTCAAAAATCAATTAGATAATCCCCAGGGCTAGCTGGCTGAATTGGTCCTACTTGGGCCAGCGAGGAGGTCAGGGGAGAATTAGCTGTGGGGTCTCAGAGTGGGTGATCTTCATAAAAGAGGAGGGGGAGGGAAGAGAAGGGAAATTAAAGATCAGGATGACTTCAAATTAAAGGCCAGGCAGAATAGCTCTGTCTTACAGGCCCGACGGAAGGAGATTAAATCCTGAAGGGCCCTATTTTCATGGGACAGAGCATTCCACCAGGTCAGAGCCATCACTGAAAAGGCCCTGGCCCTGGTGGAGGATAGCCTGACTTCCTTAGGGCCCAGGACCTTTAAACTATGGTTATACATGGACCTTAAGGTCCTCTGTGGGGCATACTGGGAGAGGCGGTCCTGTAGATACGAGGGCCCTAAGCCACGAAGGGGCAGTCTCTCCCTGCCCCTTTGTATAAGAGTCTTAATTAGTAAGCATTAAAACCGAGGTGGGGATCCTATGACCACCCAGATGTTACTGAACTACAATTTTCATCATCCCTGGCCATTAGCCATGCTGGCTGGAGCTGATAGGAGCTGGCACTCAACAACAGATAGAGGACCAGTCTTTGCTTAAAGATTACTTTCTGAGTAGCTAAGTGACTAAGTGTCTTCCCCTGCATGTGTAGGCAGGCTCTGGCAGATTGAGTGGGCAAGACCAAAAGTGGGTCCAGGGTCAAGAAGGTGGTTTCTGGCATAGAGGGAAGTGAGGGGCAGATGGGGCTCATCAACCTGGGAAGGTAGCCCATCTGGGAGAAGGAAAACTCTGATCCTAAACCTTCGCTGCCTTGCGGGATATTTTCAGAAGAAAAGGCAAGGAGGAGTGGGAAATGAGGATCACTTGGAGAGGGACCCAGGCGGAGAGGTGGATTTCAGGACCATGGTTAGCGATCCGCAGCTGAGATTGATAATGCAAGTTGTCTCAGCAGTGTCCTGGAACAAATGGGCTGTATTTAACGAAATGTTATTCAGAGTACACCCATTTAAAATAATGGATCTAATTTAGTCATGGTCATTAATTTTTAGTGGGCATACTCACATGACTACAACCCATTGGCAGGTCTCTACAGCCTGGACTAGGTATCTGGATCTGGTCAGTTAGAGGGGCTGTTGCCTTTCTCTGCATACACTTGACTTATTTTAGGCCCTGGGGTTTCAAGCTATGGGAATATCTCCTCTAGAGCTTTTCTGATTCTCTAAGGAGTTTGTGGACCAATCAGCTGTGTGGGGGAAGAGGGGTCTTCGTGCTACTCAGGGAGGAGATGATAGCCCCAGTGACCGTGGCTCCCCATGGGAAGGACCAGGGAGTAGACCCACCTCCCCCCAAGTCAGAGAAATATTTTCCCTCTGTGTGTTCTTGTTCTGGAGCCTTAATATCCCAAAGACTCTTTTCATCTTCAAAAGGATTCAGCCTGGTCAAAGAAGTGAAGCTAAATTTCATAATAACAACAGACAGGCAGGTTCACTTTCATCATTCCTTGTTTAACTGAGGGTCCACCAGACAAGAGCAGCACAACAATGCTATAGTCCATTAGACACGGATGCATATTAGTTGTGTCAGCGATACAAAGATTATTTCATCAATAGGCAACCTTATCTGCAAAAAAGCTATTTTTAAATCAGAAGCAACAGAAATCTGATTCCTGTCAGTACTGAGATGAGTAAATGGAAGAGATAGCGCTGTGGTCTTATCGGGTGCTGCCAAAAGGAAAGGAAAGATCTTGCGCTTAAATAGGGCACCATCTGCTTTAAAAAGCCCACATCCAGTTAAGATCAATTATGCAAACGTTTTTAGAGTGTGGTGTTTTATTTATTCCAAAGTTGCTTCTCACTCTTCCTCCTAGGGAGTCCTACGCGACGGCACAGGGGAAGTAGTTCATTTTGTCCTCGCTACAAGCTTGTGAGGTCTGTCTAGCTGGGAGAATCATGACTTGCTCCAAGGCCACCGTCTCAGCTTCATGGCTGAGCAGGGATTGGGGCCTTGTATTGAGTTAGTACTCCAGCATCACTCTGCATCCATCTCAACCATTCAAATTTTATTGTGTACGATTCTCTAACCTGTAATGTATTATATGAGCACGATACCATTTCCGTTATCCAGGGTGCAGTAGTTCGCCACGATAAATAAGTAAGAGTTTGGCGAGACCAAAGTATCTACTGTGCTGCCGCCCAAATTTTCTTTCCTTATTCTGCTCAAAAAATTTGACAGTGTTGTTGTTCTCAATGTGACTTAGCCAGATGCCTCATTGTCTATTCCTGCTTTTCCAATTGGGATGCCAGAACAGCAACTCACTCAGAGGCACAGCGAATTTGTTCCATTCTTTGACCTGCACATTCCTTAAAGACAGGTGGGGAACCTTGTAACCCGTAGAAGTTGTTGGATATAAGCTCCCATCGGCTCTAGCCAGCCTGGCCAAACTTTGGGGGGATGATGGGAGTTGTAGTCCGGCAGCCTAAAACTTTTTGGGTGGCAGAGCGAAGTGTGCCCTGCGCTGTTTGAAACAGAAGAGTTTTTCCTTAAGGATGATGAGAGGCAAAATGTTTGTAAGCTTTTTTGCCTGCTCAACCAGCAGCACTTGCTATCTGCTTATGGACTTTAAATGGCAACTTAAGAGTTTCAATTTGATAAGCTTGGAGAAAGAAAGAAAGAAAGAAAGAAAGAAAGAAAGAAAGAAAGAAAGAAAGAAAGAAAGTTAGTTTTTCAGCATATGAAGGGAAAGGCTGTACAGTGTTGCCTCAGGTTAAGTACTTAATTCGTTCCAGAGGTCCGTACTTAACCTGAAACTGTTCTTAACCTGAAGCACCACTTTAGCTAATGGGGCCTCCTGCTGCTGCCGCGCCGCCGGAGCACGATTTCTGTTCTCATCCTGAAGCAAAGTTCTTAACCTGAAGCACTATTTCTGGGTTAGCGGAGTCTGCAACCTGAAGCGTATGTAACCTGAGGTAGCACTGTAGCTGAGCAGCACGTGGTCCCAGATTCAATCCCTGACATCTCCTGCTAGGGCTGGGAACGCCCCTTGTCTGAAACCCTGGAGAGCTGCTTTCGGTCAGAGTGGACAATATTGAGTTGACGAACCCAATGTTCTTTTATCAGTAAAGGCAGCTTCTTATATTCCCAAGTTTAAACTAGTTTAACCCAGAAGACTGGTTAAAAATCAACTAGTCAAATCAATTTTATTTGTACGCCACCTTTCCATGTTCAAGGCAGCTTACAACATTATTTTTTTAAAATCACATAACTACAAACATAGCCAACATAGCTCAGTCGGTAGAGCATGAGACTCTTCATCTCAAGGTTGAGGGTTCGAGATTCATGCTGGGCCAAAGATTCTGGCATTGTAGAGGGTTGGACTAAGTGACCCTCGTGGCCCCGTCCAACTCTACAGTACGAGTCCGTAGCAAAAGTAGTCATAAACAAAATCGATCAGTTTCAACACAAATCATAAGATCCAGAGCTAAAGATACAAAAAATTAACATCAACAACAGGAACAACCCCCAAAACAATTCCTCAACTCAAGAGTCTGCTCAGCAGCCTCAGCTTTTTGTAGCTGGAGTCAGTCCCCAGCCAGGTGGGAAAAGGCCTGTATGGCAGGGAACCAGGTCTTCCAGAACTCACAGCCAAGATGGTCTCTGGAGTTGGTAGTTTTGACGAGGGTGCCAAAACTCCAGATATTTTTCTCACTCGCTTCCTGAAAGATCAGCGTAGGGGGATTTTAATCTTAGATTAAAGCTTCAGTTGATTAACTGGTGAGATGCATCGATTTTCAAAGCTTGCCCTTTATTTTCAGGATTAATGCCTCTAGGCTTAATATTCCCCTGTAACCTGCTTTGAGGCTTAATTTCCCTTGGGGATGTGTGTATCACTCCTGTTGAAAACTCTGTGTGTAAACCCATCAGTGCTATTGTGAATACAACAGCTCTGCTGGGACCTTTTTTTCTGCCATTATTTATTACCTGTGTTCCCACCAGCGGATTCTAATGGGCTGTTAAAAGAAGCTTCTCAGCTTACACAACAATGTAATATATTTCTTAATGGAGATTCTACCCTCATGGAGTTGAAGCCCTTTATTCCCTTTCTTGAATCAGCTCTCTTTTCCACAGTTAGATAAATGAGAATGAGGAGACTTCCGGTGGCCCTAGATGGCCTTAATTACTAAGGAGGAGAGTTTTCTTGAATTTGAGAGTGTGTACATGGGTTGCAGGGAGGGGAAGTCAGAATTTGTTGGGGGTAAGTTGTTGAAACAGTAGAGCAGAGATAGCTAACATGGTGGGGCCTCCAGTTATTGCTAGACTGTCACTTCCATCGTACCAAACTCTCATACCCTCCAACCTTTAAAATAGGGATGTCCTTAGATTATACTGAATTGGCCAGATTAACAGAGACAATTAGGGGACAACCTAGACCAGATTTCCAAAAAGAATGGGGAAAATGCAGAGAATACTTTACCAAACAGTGCCCCAAAGTATACACCTGGACTTGTTTTGATTAATTTCTATAGGAGACTTTGCCGGGTTTTTAAAGTCATAATTAGGAAAAATTCTAATAATCACATATAACAGAAACTGTACACAAGAAGGAGGCCATTTACAGGATAAAGGAAGTCTTTTATTTTTATGTTATGTTATGTTCTTTGTGTAAGGGGATAGGAGTTTGATAATTAAATTGTCAATGGTGGTGGGTATGTATGTATGTATGTATGTATGTATGAGTTGTTGTGGACTATGTTGTAAATAAAATAAAAAATTTTAAAAAAGAAAGAAAAGAAAATAAGGAAGCCCTATTCCACAATAATAATAATCAGACTGGGTTGCCCCAGCCACTCTAGGCGTCTCTCTCTCTCTCTCTCTCTCTCTCTCTCTCTCTCAAATTTAAACCCTTCCCTACACCCTTCAGGTGTCTTCAAAGGGTTGTATAGTTATCTCTTTGGCTTGGGAGTTGCATAACTCCATACTCTCCAACATTTCTCCAGTGAAAATAGGGACATCCTAAGGAAAAGCGGAGAGACGTGGGTGGCGCTGTGGGTTAAACCACAGAGCCTAGGACTTGCTGGTCAGAAGGTCGGTGGTTCGAATCCCGTGACGGGGTGAGCTCCCATTGCTCGGTTCCTGCTCCTGCCAACCTAGCAGTTTGAAAGCACGTCAAAGTGCAAGTAGATAAATAGGTACTGCTTTGGCGGGAAGGTAAACAGCGTTTCTGTGCGCTGCTCTGGTTCGCCAGAAGCGGCTTAGTCATGCTGGCCACATGACCCGGAAGCTGTACGCTGGCTCACTCGGCCAATAAAGCGAGATGAGTGCCACAACCCCAGAGTCGGTCACGACTGGACCTAATGGTTGGGGGACCCCTTTACCTTTTTAAGGAAAAGCGGGATATTCTGGGATCAGGACAGAAACCGGGACGGCTTCTGTAAATCCTGGAGTGTCCCTGGAAAAGAGAGACGCTTGGAGTGTCTGAACTCTTGACAGTGCTAGTGGGGGCACATTGGATTTGGGGGTCCAACAACCACTGGATGGTACCTTGTTGGCTATCGCTCCACTAGAGGATTGTTTCATAGTGTATGTAACTGTGTCTTGTTGGCACCTGCCATTGGGTGGAAGGAAATAATACGGAACCATTGGAAATGGCAGGATCTGAGTTGTGAAAACTTCTTCCTTCCCCCAGACTTTTTTTTTTTAAAAAATAAACTTAGCATCTTAGCTCATGCTTTAAACATAATTTACCTGCGTTTCTGATCGACCGGGAATGAAACTTGCTAGCCTTTTAAATTTTGTCTGGCTTGCTGCAATTGGTTTTGTTATAGCTGTTTCTTATTATGATGGATGCTTTACAATTTATATTGCATGTCACCCAGGGACTGTGGTATAAGGTGGCTGATAAATTCAATTCATAACATATTAATAATAAAATTACATTAGGAAGGGGGAGTTGGAGACACAGAACTACTCGTCTTTCATAATGTCTGGTTCTACCTCTGGGAAGTTATGGTAATAATAAAATATAGTGGCTTCTATTGTTGTTGTTTTATTGGCAATTCAATTAGACATACTTGCATAGAAGGTAAACACTGTTCTTTGGTGAAGTGTGTTCAGGCCTGTCTTTTTTACTTCTTAGGAGGCAGGATGATAGAGTATCCTGGGCTGAATAACATTCCCTGGTTTATTATATATCTGATGGAGAGTTGCTGTGATTCCTCTATCATGGCCTCTTCTGCCTTCCTGTCGTTCCAAGATTTGTGAATGGGCTGGGAGAGAACGGGTGTGTTTGTCCATGAAACCTTGTACTGGTAGGGAAAGAAACTTGTTTCCAGGTGTTCTAATCACAAACAGAAACCTGACTCCTTAATATCCTCTGCTCAAATCCTCCTGGGGCATCAGCTGTGCTACTACTGAGAATGACTGCTCACGCACAGCCAAGTCCTTGGTTGACTTCAATGTTAGAGTCACGGCTTGTCTTCTCCAAGGCAAGGAATGACCTTAGCTCAGTTTTAGGGAATATCCTTTGCATGCACAGGGTCCCAGGATTGTTCCCCGACATCTCAAGGTAGGGCTGCGAAAGATCCTTGCCCAAAACCTTGCAGTCACTATTGGCAGTACTGTTAACGAACTAGGTTAGTGTTTCTCAAACTTGGGTCTCCAGCTGTTGTTAAGACTACAACTCCCATAATCCATAGCTAGCAAGACCAGTGGTCAAGGAGGGTGGGAGTTGTAGTCCAACAGCAGCAGCTGGAGACCCAAGTTGGAGAACCATGGGAACTAGATGGACCAAGATGGTCTAACTTGGCATAGAATCATAGAACTGTAGAATTGGAAGGGACCACGGAGTTCATCTTGCCCAACCTCTTGCAGTGCAGGAATCTTGTGCCCAATGTGTGGCTCAAACCCATGACCCTGACATTAAGAGTCTCCTGCTGTACTAACTGAGCTATCTATGAGGAAGCTTCCTCTTCTTCTGGGGTGTGGGATCTTGGCCATGAAACTGTATACCCTAGAGCAGTGGCGTTCCACTCTTGTCCCTCAAAGGAACTCTTCCCGCATTGACCTATCTATATTGCATTGTAGGAGATTTGGGAGGCATATTTTAGGGCACACAGATGTTTCACAGCAGGACATTAGCCAGACCTCTCAGACCTCACCATTGTGGGTGTTCTTCCTGTGAATTGCACGGTAGTGGTGAGCAGAACAGCTTCTGGACAAGCACACGTTAAGTCATGCTTTCATGAGCGGAATTCAGGATAAGTTCCCAAGGGGTCCCGGGGTTCCTCTGAATGGGGCCAGAGCAGGACATTCTGCTGTTTTGAGCAGGGATAGACGAAGGGAAGCAAAGCATTGGGTTTTCCCCCAGTTGCCTGAGTCATGTGCTCGACTACTTCAGCTTTATCTTTTTTGGGTGGGGTGGGGTGTCGGAGATATCTGGTGTTGCTTCCTGCTGACCTTTCAGGCTGCTTGGACAAAGAGGAGGAAGCGTCGGGGGTTACGTGTATAGTCTTTCCTGGTTGAATTGTGAAAGGCTTCTGTTGGGTTGGGAAGCAGCTGTTTTGACAAGTCGGTGCTGCAGCAATTCCTGGGCAGGAAATTAATCACCCTTCTGACGAAACTGCTGGGTGGATTTCGACATGGCTTTGGATGCAAGGCCTGGACCCAAAGCTGTTCATGTTCCTTCCTCTGCAAAAAAAATTCCAGCGAAGTACCTTGAACCAAAAGATGCTCAGGATCTGGGGTTTTTCTTCTTCTGTCCTTTGCATTGTTTTTCAGGCCTCGAGGCTGAGTCACGGTAGAGAGAATCACTCCCCTTCTCTTCTTCCCCAAACTGTGAACGGAGCACAGTTTGACTTAGCCCCCCGTTTATCACTTACGGAACTGTCCGCTGCCTCCCCGGTCTTCTTCAGACAAAGTCTCCTGCCTCACCCTGATCCGGCCTGACCCTGCTAAGCTTTGCAAGGTGAAATGAGACTGCAGCCAGCGGGAGTGTGGTCGCAGTAAACAAAATGGGAGGATGCTAAAAGCATCTAATTGAATTACCGTCCTTTGACGATGATGCGGTGACTCAGAGTGAGGCAAGTCACCTGCTGCTGTGTCTTCCGCTTTCTGCTACCTATAGCGGGTTCGCGGTTAAAAACATTTCAAAGGTCATTGTTATGAAGATTGCTGGAGTCCCATTGTTTTGCCTCTAAAGGCATCCTAAGGTGCATGCAAATAAGATTGGAGCAATAGCACTGTACAAAGGAAGGTGCAAATAGACTTCTTGTGCTACTCTTTAAGGCTAGTCTGTTGAAATGCTTTATTTACAAGTCTACAGGTGGAGCATATATAGAACCAAACGGTGTGGCACATCCACTAGGTAGATCCCCATAAGAGATATACCTTCAGAGGGTGTCTTCAGCCTTCAGCTAACTCTGCACATGCTCTCTGCATCTGCCCCCCAAAATCTTCTTCTTTCTCTTTCACACGTGCACATACCATTTTCTCTCCACGTAGCAAGAATTCACCTTTCGCAGGCTCTGGAAACTTTTCCGTGTATCAAGGAACTATCTCTGAGCAAATTTAGTTTTAATAAAGAGAGACCCACTGACCAGACCCTGCTTTCAACCCATAATTTGCTAAACCAAAGGCATCTGATAGGCTAGCCTACCTCTGCTGCAAGCCAACTATCACAGTGTTCCAGCTTTGCTCTTGTATGGCTGTGTATTTTAATTTGGCACAAATGTGATAACCTTTGAGGATTTGCTTGTGTGCTTCGGCAGAGCAAGATTTTTTTACCCTGTGGCTCTCTTTCTCAAGTGTGCATGGTGGCAGTACCCTGAGATGGAGAATGCTCTCTTTTGGCTCTGTGCAGACAGTACTTTAAAAAAAAATATTTATTGGAGATGTCTACTGGCTTAGGTCATTCTTTCTCGGCCAGCGTTAGTGTGTGCTTCTCCATAAGTATAGGATGTTCCAAGAAAATAATATAGTATTTTCTGGTCCTTGGAGGGGTTGCCAAAGGAAATGCTTCCTTCTGTAAACAAAGGAGCTTATTTTTTTAACAAATGTGGGTCAGTGAATGGGTAAGTCCTGGAGGTTTCCTTTTGATGTCAGCGCCCTGGTGTTGAGTCAGCTCAAAGTTGGCTCTCTGAGAACGTTGCAAGTTTGGCTGTTCCTTTTAATAACTTGCCATGGACGGGATTAAGAGTCAGTCTCGGAGACTGCATGCCGCGTAAACAGTTGACATACCCTCTTGATGTTGCTTTCGGTAGGGAGCAATTTGCATTTAATCACTCGAGGAATAAATCCAAGCGTTGATTTGGAGCACATGTCGTCATGGAAGGTCCTGGGATCGCAAGCTGCCTGCCCTCCAAGGCGAAAGGGCTTGTGGGCAGCCAGCCTGGCACCTGCTGTTTGGAGAGATGGAATAGCAGTCACGGCCAGGGAGGACAGAAAGAAGAAGGAGAAAGGAATAGCCGAGGGCTCCTCAAAACCATGTCTGATCCGTAACACATTTTCTCCCTAGTGCATGGACAGGGTTTCTGCTAAGTTTGATTGGTTCAAGACCAACTTCCTCTTTCTAGAGAACTCTCTCGCCCACATCACAGTATCGAAATGGGCAGAACTTTTCACTTGTGGTGGGCTGAGGCCAATCAGATACCACCACCACCAGCTTATGGCTAGGACTGCAATATTGCCATTGCAGAGGCTGCTAGAATCATAGAATCTAGTCCAACCCCCTTGTCATCTTGTCTTCAGCCCTCTGTTAGAGCACATGCTTCCCATGCAGAAGGTTCCAGGATCAATCCCCAGCATCTCCAGGTAGAGTGAAGGCAGACTCCTTCCTGTCTGAAACCCTGGAGAGCAGCTGCCAGCCAGTGCAGGCCTGGCCAATACTACTTGGTTATACACTAGGCTCCCTGTCCACAAATAGTTTTACCCTTTGCATTTTGGTACCGAAGGATGTTCCCAAGTATCTTCCTGCCACAGCAGAGGTCGGAAAATTAATGGAACAAGCTGGACCGGGGTTCGTATAACCTCGAGCAACTGACCAAGGGATGGTGATTCAGGCTCCTAAAAACGTGATGCTCTTGCCTAGGTGTCTGGGGAAAAACTTTGCTTCCATTTTGCCATCTTGCCTTTGCTGCAGCGCATCATAACATCTCCACAAATATTTCTTGAAGGGGCAATACAATGAGATTAAAATGCTTAATCAAGCAGGCTTTCTCGCACTGTAAAGCGGGTGCCTCCGTTGGTTATTTTATCTTTTGCTGTAGTTTTTAAGGGACCGCCTTTCCTTTGTAATTGAGTCGTTTGTTTTAACGTGTACAGTTTGCTGCAGTTTTAGTGCTGTATTAAACAGCAGATGGATGGATTGAGTGCACCAATTATTTTGTTAAGAATGTGCCTCTGCGTTCTGCGCAGAAGAAATGACATCTCTGCTGATTCGTAAGACAAAATCTTGAGCACTGGGAAGATGTCATTGTTGCCACGGTGGTGTTATGATTCTGTAATCCTGCGCAGTTAATTGGGAGAAGCCCCATTAAACACAGCGGGACATTTCTGAGTGATCATGCTTAGGATTGGACCAGAAATGTATGTTCAGCTCATTCAAAAATACAGTCATATCTTGGGTTACAGACGCTTCAGGTTGTGTTTTTTTGGGTTGCGGACCGCCGAAACCTGGAAGTACCGGAACGGGTTACTTCCAGGTTTCGGCGGTCGCGCATGCACAGAAGCGCTAAATCGCACTTTGCGCATGCACTGAATCGCAACCTGCGCATGCGCAGACGTGGGTTGCGAACACTGATGGTTCTGAACGTGCACCCCGCACGGATCACGTTCGCAACCCGTGCGTCCACTGTATACATGCTTATTAAAGTGTACAGGACTTCTTCCTGAGTGCACAGTGTGCTATAAAAATAATAATGAACACATTTATTCCTTGCCATTCACCCTTCCTCTCCCATATGTCTTTGGTTTTTTAAAAAAACATATTTATTTAGAGAACTTGTATATCACTTAACATTTTTGGGGGCGGGGGAGAAACCCTCTTAAGCTGTTTACAAGTATCGTAAAATATTACCAAACCAGGAAATGACAAATACATAATAAAAAACCCATTGCATTCAGCAGCTGAACAGGACAACCCTCTTAAACACCAGACAAGACCTGAGTAAGCAGGTAGGTCAGAGATGGGGGACATGTGGCGCTTCAGAAGTTCCCAGCAGGGCCCCTTCAGCATGACCAGTAGTCAAAGACGATGGGAATTGTAGTCCAGCAACAGCTAAGAGAGTCACAGCTTCCCCACACCTGAATTCGGCTTTTAACAGTGTTCCTTACCTGTCTAGAAGCAAAGTCCTGCCCAACGGCTCACAATGACTCTAGATTGCCACCCCCTGCTGAAGGCTCTTTATTTCAATGTAATCACCTATGTCTTAGGCATGTTAGACAGAATGTGAGTGACAAATAGCTGTCTGCCTTAAAATACCGTATTTTTCGCTCTATAACACGCAGATTTTTTCTCCTAAAAAGGAAGGGGAAATGTCTGTGCGTGTTATGCAGCGAATGTGTGGTCCCTGGAGCCGAAAAATGAGGCAAAAATCAAACCGCGCTTCAGGGAGAAGGGAGCTCCGTGAGAGAGGAAGTGGTGGCTTTCCTGCATTCTGCCTCAGGGTCTTACTGCCCACCCTCCTCTGTTTCGTTACTGTGTTTGCTCAAACGGAACAAAGAGCAGGGAAAGCCCCTCCCCTCCAGGCAAGTAGAGGGGAGAGCAGAGCGTCCCTCGTTCTATCCTCTCCCTGCTCCGGAGGGAACAATGTTTGTGAAGGGAAGAGAGATTACAGGTTCGGCTTAAAATTCTGATTTGACTTCCTGCTTTTTGTTTTTGGAGACACACAGCATTCAAATATGCTTTCTTCCATTTAAAAGGATGAAATCCTTAAACAGTGTTTTGCCTGTAAATTCATGCGATCTGGAAGATTACAGTGTCTGTACCTCTTAAGGGATGGCAAAGCTTAGGCTTCGCTGCTAAATAGTTCTTAATGCAGTTAAAATGCTTTCTTCTGTCATGCTGGTGGGAGGGAGAGGGAGAGAGAGAGAGCGCAGGCTGGCTGGCTTGTGTGGGTGGGTGGGGGGAAACTTTTGCCTTCCTTTCCTCACGTTATAGCCCTCTCCTGCATTCTTAGCCTTCTGTGTTTTTCCTTCCCTCCCCACTTAAAATGTGGTTACAAAGCATGGATCCACATGGATCCTCAGGATCTTTGCATTGGGTCACCCCAAATTCACCATCAGAGCACACAGCATGTCCATGGCTACAGCCTGCCCCCCCAAAATCACACACCCATTGTTGCCTGGGGCTGCAATGGTGCAAAAACGTGGTTACAAAGCATGGATCCACATGGATCCTCAGGATCTTTGCATTGGGTCAGCCAAAATTCACCATCAGAGCACATAGCATGTCCATGGCTACAGCCTGTCCCCCCCCCCAAAAAAAAATCATGCACCCACTGTTGCCTGGGGCTGCAATGGTGCAAAAACGTGGTTACAAAGCATGGATCCACATGGATCCTCAGGATCTTTGCATTGGGTCAGCCAAAATTCACCATCAGAGCACATAGCATGTCCATGGCTACAGCCTGCCCCCCCCAAAAAATCACGCACCCACTGTTGCCTGGGGCTGCAATGGTGCAAAAACGTGGTTACAAAGCATGGATCCACAGGGATTCTCAGGATTTTTGCATTGGGTCACCCCAAATTCACCATCAGATCACATGTCTGTGGCCACAGCATGAAGCACAAAAATGATACGTCCACTGTTTCATTCAGAATATTTTTTCCCTTGTTTTCCTCCTCTAAAAACGATGTGCGTGTTATGGTCAGGTGCGTGTTATAGAGCGAAAAATACGGTAATTTAAAATATAAAGGTGCTACACCCACAAGTGTACCTGATTGGACCCAGTCCAGAAATCAGCCTTGATAAAGGTCTGACCCAGTTCTTGAGAGATGCTGTAGAAATGGTACGTCTCCAAGCAGACAGAATTTTGTTGGCTTGGCATAGACGTTCCACGTACTCTCTTCTGTCTGAACATGTGGTATTAATAAAATGCTGTTCTAAGAATATGATGGGAAGTGGCCATGTCAGGTGCACTGATAAAAGAGTGGAGGTGGTTCCATGAATGTTATTTAACTTGCCTTAATTCTGGGGGACAAAGATATTAAACTACTGCGAAAGGGAGCTAGGGCTGTGCTTATAAGATTTTCCGGTGCCCTTCCACCCTTGATAAATGTCAATTTAAACTTCCAAGAATCTAGGTAAATAGTTACCATATTTTTTGCACCATAACACTCACTTTTTTCCTCCTAAAAAGTAAGGGAAAATGTCTGCGTGTTATGGAGGGAATGCCTACGGGTGGCATGCCTACGGATTCTCCTCCTCTAAAAACTACATGCGTGTTATGGTCGGGTGCGTGTTATAGAGGGGAAAATACGGTACTTGTCTGATGCGCCATTATTCTCAGCGTATTTCATTGTAATATGCACACAGCCATCTAGGAAAAGGGTTCCCAGATTGTGGTCCGTGGACCATCAGTGGTCCATGAGCTTCGTTTAGGTGGTCCATGCTGTGTCTGTGGATTTGTGGTTGAAGATGGGCAATGCCACATTTATCACGTTGAATATTCACATGGGGTTTTTAAAAATTGTATTTTATTGCTTCTTTTGTTTCTTATGTTGTATTTTATTGCATTGCAATGAATTCTGTGGAATTGCAGTTTCTATAGCAGGCAGAAAAATCAGTAAGACCATCAGGAATTTCCAAGTGGTGGGGAAATTGGAGAGCATCTTATTTATTATCTGCCCTTCAAAAGTCCCAGGGCAGGTCACCACATTAAAAGCCATCTAAAGCAATCCACAACTTGACTTCTCATGAAGGAGGCTGGGTCAAATTGGAGGATTCCTGCATGCACAGAGCAGATAGAAAAATGGGGTGGGGGGCCGGGCATCTTAATATCAGCAAGCCCATTGTTAGTGTGGGAACCTGGCACTGTAGCAGCAAATCAAAGAGTTCCCTATGGGAATAGTTAATTAATTTCAAACAGCAGGTGACTCTTCCAAAGCAGTTTCCTCTAAAGCTGTAATCTATATTCTGAGTGTCTGTAGCTGAGACCTTAGTGTCAAGGTCAAAAGCCCCTCGGCCCTAACCTGATGATTTCCTGTTTGTCTTATTAATAGACAATTTAACAGCAATAGGCCATAAAACCAGCTGTGCTTTCCCCGGCAAAAATAAAATAAAATGTTTTTTAAATAAAATGGTTGATGAGGTCTGTTGAGCAGAAATAGCAAGCGACTGGAGATGTCTGCGTTGTTGTGTGTTTAATGTTTTCCTATGATGAATTTAGCTCACTCGCTTCCCCTTAACAGTGGTTCACTGGTACAAATTTAACACCCGTTGGCTGTGGTTAACCACTGTTGCGTCGCTCAGAAAAATAATGGCATCTGAATTTGCTGTTCGGGGGTGGGCCTAGCAGTTAAGCCAGGGCTTTTTCGGCTGTGGCTCCGATCTGGTGGAACACTCTGTCACAAGAGACTAAGGCCCTGCGGGACTTGACATCTTTCCGCAGGGCCTGCAAGACAGAGCTGTTCCACCAGGCCTTTGGCCAGGGCACAGCCTGACTCCCTCCCTCGGCAATCTTCACGGAGCTCTGGCCCAATGGTTGCCAGTGGCTTGAATTAATTAATTTTATAATGAATGATTTTAGAGTGTTGTTTATGCTGTACTTTTGTACTGTTTTATTGTTGTTAGCCGCCCTGAGCCTGGCTTCGGCTGGGGAGGGCGGGATATAAATAAAATTTATTATTATTATTATTATTATTATTATTATTATTATTATTATTATTAAGGTTGGCTCTTACCAACTGCATAACTGCAGGTGCAAGGAAGGTGCATGTGTTTCCAAGGTTGGCTGCTGATTGGGAAACCATGGTTAGCTGAGAACCAGCCTGCTATAGCCTCACTGAAACATTAACCTGCACTGTTTGTACGAATAAAGCTGTGAATTGCACATAGGTAAAGGGACCCCTGACCATTAGGTCCAGTCGTGACCGACTCTGGGGTTGCGGCGCTCATCTCGCTTTATTGGCCGAGGGAGGCGGCGTACAGCTTCCGGGTCACGTGGCCAGCATGACTAAGCCGCTTCTGGCAAACCAGAGCAGCGCACGGAAATGCCATTTACCTTCCCGCTGGAGCGATACCTATTTATCTACTTGCACTTTGATGTGCTTTCGAACTGCTAGGTTGGTAGGATTGCACATAGGGAGGTTTAATTTATAAGCACCCTGATTCCCATGATAGAGTTCAAGGTGACGTACACAGGGCTCTTGGGGGCCACCAATCCCCCACCCTGTAGAATTCTATCAGCTAAATTTTATTTGCACCTTTGGGGTGAATTTCAGGAATCAAATTGCTTTTTCTGTGCAGCCTGAACAGAAGCAGTCACCATTAAGAAAAATGAGGTCAGAATATGCCAAATCTATACGTGGACTGTCACTGGATCAAGTGACTTTTCTTCTTTTGGTTCTCAAAGTTCTTAACCTGGCTCAAGGTTGTCATCTGACCTAGCCTGATGTTTAACTGAGAATCAGTCACAGTCAATCCACCATTTGTAAAATAAGATTTTAGAGCCGTCTTGCTCAAAAATGGCAATTAAGCATTCTGTTTTGTTGAATGTAACCTTGGCTTAAGGAGCCATTTGGTGCCATTTCTGAGTTTTCTAACACTGGCTGGGAACATCCCTTGTCAGCAGCCTTGGAGACCAGCTAGATGAACTGATGTTCTGACTTGCTGTAAGGCAGCTTACAGTGGTACCTTGGGTTAAGAACTTAATTAGTTCCAGAGGTCTGTTCTTAACCTGAAACTGTACTTAACCTGATGTACCACTTTAGCTAATGGGCCCTCCCGCTGCCGTCACACCGCCGCCGCACAATTTCTGTTCTCATCCTGAAGCAAAGTTATTAACCCAAGGTACTATTTCTGAGTGAGAGATTTTACTTTCTTGGGCTCCATGATCACTGCAGATGGTGACAGCAGCCACGAAATTAAAAGACGCCTGCTTCTTCGGAGAACGGCAATGACAGGCCTAGACAGCATCTTGAGAAGTAGAGACATCACCTTGCCAACAAAGGTCCGTATAGTTAAAGCTATGGTTTTCCCAGTAGTGATGTATGGAAGTGAGAGCTGGACCATAAAGAAGGCTGATCGCCGAAGAATTGATTCTTTTGAATTATGGTGCTGGGGGAGACTCTTGAGAGTCCCATGGACTGCAAGAAGATCAAACGCATCCATTCTTAAGGAAATCAGCCCTGAGTGCTCACTGGAAGGACAGATCGTGAAGCTGAGGCTCCAGTACTTTGGCCACCTCATGAGAAGAGAAGACTCCCTGGAGAAGACACTGATGCTGGGAAAGATTGAGGGCACAAGGAGAAGGGGGCGACAGAGGACGAGATGGTTGGATAGTGTTTTCGAGGTTACCAGCATGAGTTTGACCAAACTGCGGGAGGTAGTGGAGGACAGAGGTGCCTGGCGTGCTCTGGTCCATGGGGTCACGAAGAGTCGGACACGACTAAACAACAACAACAAACTATTTCTGGGTTAGTGGAGTTTGTAACCTGAAGCGTCTGTAACCTGAAATGTCTGTAACCCGAGGTACCACTGTACTAGGCTTCTTACAATTTATTCCATGTATCCACCAGAAGATCTGGAGACAGAAAACGTCATCTTAAATGGTATAAGTGTCGATGCATCTCTGATGGGATTTTTCTAGGGGGCTTCAATTGTCTTAGTTGACCCCAAGTAGTAAATATATGTTTGCTTACTTTCTGCAGAGTTTTGGGTGTATGTGTGTGTGTGTGTATGTGTGTGTGTGTGTTGTTTTCAGCAAATGCTTGCCCCCGTCCTTGTTTTCTTTTCTTTTTTTGCAACAGGTGGCCTCTTGCTGCTTTCCCATTGATGCCAGACGTGTACCAAATGCTTGGGCTTATGAGGCTTAAGGACCCAGCTGCTCCTCTGCGGGTGGGGGCAAGAGGGAAGGATGGGCAATGCTGTAACAAAATTAGTAAAGTTGATGTTCAGCCTGGCTGCAGCGAGCACGGGTTGATGTTTCCTCCCATGGCCAATGGACAAGAGTCGGCTAATAATGACCTTGCATAGGACAATTTTGCCTTTCAGCATTTGTTGAAACTGCTAGCGCTGCTGTTAGAATGCCTCCCTCTCCAACTCGGGTCTGAGTAGATGCTACGGCAGATGGGCACTGTGCAGCTACAGTCTAGATCAGTGTTTCCCAAACGTTTTTGGGCAACGGCACACCTGTTTACCGGAAAAAAATCTCGCGGCACACCACCATTAAAGCCCCGCCCCGTGACGTCAGCGCGCAGCGTCACGCCGGGAGGGACGCACAAAAGTGAAAGTTTTTTCCCTTCCCCTTGCCGGGGTGGGAGGAGGCAGCAGAGCGAGGGACTGAGGGACGGCGGCAGCTGAGGCGGCGGCGATAGCGGGCGGAGGAGGAGCCGTCGCCGGGAGTTGCTGCTGCTGCTGTTGCTGCTGCTGCCCGGACATGCCGGCCTCCTCCTCCTCCGCTGTCTCGCAAGCAACCCACCCTCCCCCCGCTTCCCCAGACCGTCTCCCCCCCCCACCGCCGTGTCCCCTACCTGTGCTGCAGCCCCACTAGCCCCAGCGTGATCACATGGGGCACGTCCAGCTCCGTGGGCCACAGGCCGGAGGCGATGCACCCGAACACGCCGCACTCCTCCCGAATCCCCAGCTCCTCGAATTCCATGGTGCCCGAGCGAACACGTGTTGTTGTCAGCGCAGCTGCTTCTGTTATTGCCGCTGCTGCCTCCTGCCGCCGCCGCCGCCTGGGTTTGAGGGGGGGGGCGGAGGAGGAGGAGAAGGAGGCGGCGGCCTCAGAGGCGCGAGTTCCTCTCCGCGCCCACCCCTTGCGCCCGCCTCATTTACATGCATACATTACGAAGGGGCGAAATTCCCCGCCTCGGGGCTGCTCCGCGTGGTGGAGTTGGTTTCCCCACCCCAGAGGAGCAGAGCAAGAGAGGTCGCCTTCGGGGCGGGGGGGGCTACTTTGTATCTGCCTTTGGACACAAGTTAGCTCCCGCTCGCTCTTTCTCTCTCCCCACAAGTTAACTTTGTTTCCCTCTCTCTTTCTCTCCGCGCGCGCGCGCTTCTGAGAGCGAGTTTTGCCCAGTGGCTCCGAGAGTGTAAACGGCTGGCTGAAGTGCTGAGGAGACCGCGAAGGGCGGAGGGAGCTGGGCTTCGCGCGCGACGGAAGGGGTTATTCCCCCCCCCCCTTATGGAAACGGGGTTTGAGGGAATAAGGGGTAGGGAGGAGACTTCGGTTTTTGCGCGACTGAGCAGGGGAAGGGGGCGTCGGCGGGCGCTCGCCTCAGATTGGAGAAACGCTACCAAAGGGTTGTGAGCGGGGGGGGGGGGTGTTAAAAACATCCCTCCCTCCGTGGGTGGAGGAAAGATGGCTGGGAGGCAGGATGTGGCCCCGGCGGAGAGTTTTAGGTGGCCCAACCCCTTCCCTTTCCCAATGAGGTGGAAGCATTGGCGGGTTTCTGCAACCGCGCCCCGCCCCCTTCCGCCGTCCGTGCCCCCCCCCCTCCCTTCGTACGCAGCCCCAAAAGTGCCTCCGGACTCCGAACGCGCTTCTTTTTCGGGTCGCTTCCCTCTCGCGCGCTGCTCACTTGGTTTTGTTCTCTCCTAGGCGCCCGACTCGCCCGCCTCCCTCCCACGGCACACCAGCCGGTGTCTCACGGCACACTAGTGTGCCGCGGAACACCGGTTGGGAAACACTGGTCTAGATTTGTAGTTAGAGAGCTGCAGCCATAAAGGGTGGCCTACAAATCAAACATACCTTTCTTTCCATGCTACTGCGTTCCATGGGGACGCGGGTGGCGCTGTGGGTTAAACCACAGAGCCGAGGGCTTGCTGATCAGAAGGTTGGCAGTTCGAATCCCTGCGACGGGGTGAGCTCCCGTTGCTCGGTCCCTGCTCCTGCCAACCTAGCAGTTCAAAAGCACGTCAAAGTGCAAGTAGATAAATAGGTACCACTCCGGCGGGAAAGGTAAATGGCATTTCCGTGCGCTGCTCTGGTTTGCCAGAAGCGGCTGAGTCAGGCTGGCCACATGACCCTGAAGCTGTACGCCGGCTCCCTCGGCCAATAAAGAGAGATGAGTGCCGCAACCCCAGAGTTGGCCACGACTGGACCTAATGGTCAGGGGTCCCTTTACCTTTACCTTTTACAAATCAAACATACCTTTCTTTCCATTCTACTGGACTCTGGTTGGTACCCAGTCCTTGCTCAAGAGCCCTTGCAGATATTGAAACAGTGAGGTTATTTTTCCATGTGAGCTTAATTTGGTGCATGCATGAGCCATCGAGGAAAGACAGCTTGCTTTTGAATGCCAGTTCCTGGAAACGGCTGCACGGGGAGATTGCTCTCAGGTGCTGTTTGCAGGCTGGTCCAGAGGCATCACATTGGCTGCTGTGAGAACAGGATTCTGGGCAAAATAGGCCATTGGCCTGACCTAGCAGGTCTGTTCTTGCATTATTGTGAGTTGTCTATATGCCTCCCTAATCTGTGTCTTATGTTCCATCTTCCACACTGCACTGCAATTTGCTTTTGTATGCCACGGAATATATTACACTTAATTCTCCATTGTAGTAGACGTGAGAGGAAATCTGTGCTACTGCAAAGGAGGAGGGCCCTGTCAAATACAATGTGATTTCTGTAATTGGGTTAACGTGCTAAAAATGGTGCTTGACAAAATGCCTTTCTATTTCAGCAGGCGTCTTAAAGAAATTCTCTGCTTTTGTGATAAATTTTAATTGACTCTATCCACCGCGTCCTTTCTGTAAGTGTTAGGAGGCATGCACCTTAAAGATTCGGGCAATTAAGCATAAAGTAAAGCAGTAAGCATGCGTTGTTAATGAAACAATTTATTTTGATAGTTGGGCCATCCTAGCTGAAGATGCCCTGATACCTACAGAGGAAGAGCGGTATTCAAATTTAATAAATATGAATCATAATAATAAGAGCAATTTAAGAGCAAAAGTCCTCTCCTCTGCACTTCGATAAATGTAGGTAGAAAGATAGAACATGGAGGGTGGGTGGGATAAAAGAAAATCCTTGTATCAGACCCTCAAAAACAGAAATGTCAAGAGGCTAGAATATTTTTGGGAGTCAAGTAATATTGTAAGTGCAAGGGGAGGCAGCTGGTGTCCAGCATAATCCTCCCCCCCCCCCCGCCATGTCTGCATGTCTTCAGATGGTATTTATCTGTATTGTCTGCCTCCTTTTTATTCTTTCCATCTGTTGCGCACATTTTCGTTCCTTGGCTTGGAAGGTGGAGGCAGGGAAGGAGGAGGAAGACAAGTGTTGCTCCTTCTCTCACAGAACCTGGGGAGAATAAGCAAATCAGTCTCTTACGCTTAAGCCAAGAAATGGTATTCTCTATGAAATTGAATATCAATATACGTATCAAGGCTTTGAGATTAGACCACTGAAGAAGCCCGGAAAACTACCTGGGGAGTGTGCTACCTGCAAGCCCCAGTAAAAGGGCCCCATCGGGGGCGAACAGCGGCCTCTTGATTACTTGGACCGCCAGGGCGAAGCAGGTGCAAAACGTCGGCACCCTCTCGGGTGGCGCTGTGGGTTAAACCACAGCGCCTAGGACTTGCCAATCAGAAGGTCGGTGGTTAGAATCCCTGTGGCGGGGTAAGCCCCCGTTCCTCGGTCCCTGCTCCTGCCAACCTAGCAGTTCGAAAGCACGTCAAAGTGCAAGTAGATAAATAGGTACCGCTCCAGCGGGAAGGTAAACGGCGTTTCCGTGCGCTGCTCTGGTTCGCCAGAAGTGGCTTAGTCATGCTGGCCACATGACCCGGAAGCTGTGCGCCAGCTCCCTCGGCCAATAAAGCGAGATGAGTGCCACAACCCCAGAGTCGGCTACGACTCGACCTAATGGTCAGGGGTCCCCTTACCTTTACCTTTACAACTTCATTAGCACCTCTTGGTATTGTGAACAACACCAAACTTACCTTTTGTTGGTATCTTCATGAACTTGCCTAAAAAGATAAAGAAAACAAAAGACTGAGTTAAGCACATGAAAAATCCATTGAAATCAGACATTATAAGTTCACCTTAGGTTGGGTAGTTTGCAAGTCTCTGTGGCTTTGCATAAGGTTTTGTATTTTTCTCTGTAGTTAAACTATGGCATTCGCTGATGGTTGGCCACCACCTTTGATAACTTTAAAAGGGGGCTGGGCAAATTCACAGGGGGCAAAGCGTCCGATAGCTACTAGCCATGACGGCTGTGTTCAGCCTTGCCTGTTGGAGGCAGTATGTCTCTGAACGCTATTTGCTGGGAATCGCGGATGGGGAGAATGCTGCCATGCGCTTTGCAGGCTTCCCTGGGGCATCTGGTTGGCCACTGTGGGAACAGGATCCTGGGTTAGATCTAGTCACCTGATCTAGTAGGGCAGTACTTAAGGTGGATGGAGGAATGCATGGAGAGTATGAGGTAGATGTGTCCTCCTTAGGTGTGGACTTTTATTGCTGGCCCTTGTGGTAAGGGTTTAGGCCTGGATAGCTCAGTTGGTTAGAACGCGGTGCTGATAATGCCAAGGTTTCAGGTTCGATCCCCCGTCTGCGACAGCTGCATCCTTCTGCATTGCAGGGGTTTGGAGTCGATGATCCCTCAGGGTTCCTTCCAACTCTACAATTCTATGATTCTGTTTTTCTAATCTTAAGGTATCCAGATCAGCAAAGTGGGAAAACTCCTGGCCATTTAACTCTGGAAATGCCAGAGATTGGACCATGGACCCTGCTGCGTACAAATACAATGGTACCTCGGGTTAAGTACCTAATTCGTTCCGGAGGTCCATTCTTAATCTAAAACTGTTCTTAACCTGAAGCACCACTTTAGCTAATGGGGCCTCCTCCTGCTGCGCGATTTCTATTCTCATCCTAAAGCAAAGTTCTTAACCCGAGGTAATATTTCTGGGTTAATGTAGTCTGTAACCTGAAGCGTATGTAACCTGAAGCGTATGTAACCCAAGGTACCACTGTAATGGACTCAGCCGCTAAAATCATGGCTCTTCCCCTTCCAGTTTCTAGGAGCCAGTAGCAAATAACATGAACCCATGTCTATTGATATTTGTTTAAAGGGGGGGGGGGGGAGTGCGCACGTCTGCACAACTTGCAACACACCCCATGAATCAAGTATTTAGGCCTGGCCAGGTGCCTCTTCCCTGCATCTTTTCAGTTGCATGCAGGCAGTGAAAAGCAGCAGATTCCGCATTTTATGGTGGTTCCTCAAAATGGCTGGTGGCCTGTGTTCAGCGGTCAAGCCAAAAGTAGTGCAGGATCAGTTTCGATTGTGTGGTGCTCACATCAGATGTTTAGCAGCCTGGTCAACCAGTTGGCTGGGATTCTTCCAACCCAACTATAAAACTTTATGCACGTCATGCGTTATAAAAAAAAATATTGTCATTCTGCTGATCTCTGGAAGGTGAGATTATCCTGCTGGATCTGGCCAAAGCCTGACCCGATACCTATGGGAAGCCAGCAAGGATAGGAAGACGCACGACTGAAAAATGTCTAGGACCTTGTCCTGAACACGAGAAAGAGAAGAGTCCCGTTTTCCTGCAGGGTGCTTGAGTCTCTTGAAGGGCCTTGAAGTTGCTCCCTAAACGAGCGTGCCGTTTGTTTAGCTGTGTGTTCTTCGTGGTGCCATGACGGCGTTGTAATAGGAAAGATAAAGGGCTGGCTGTGTTCTGTTTTCAAGGAAGATAATCGCAGAAGGCCTTGCGAACGCACACCTGCCCCGTTGCCCAGGACACAGATAGATGGGGAAGGACGCGCAGCTTGAATCTAATCTGTCTGCCTTGAGTTGGTCCGTCTGCTTCCTTCTGCAGGAAACAAATGGGGGCCCGAAAGAGAGGCTTGCTAGAGCAGTGGTGTCCAACTGTCTTGGCAAGAGTGGCACAAATCAAGTCCTTCCGTGTGCTCAGAGCTACTTGTGTCACATGGGGGGCCAAGGCATAATTCTGCCTTCAGCCTACTTTGCCAGAAAACGGGCAGCAGTGTGCAAGAGAAAGAGAGAGAGAGATGTAACAGAAAGAGAGAGAGATGTAAGCAAGCATACAGTCCTGTTTCTGAGTCCTTGCCAGGCTTGTGGGTCCTAATAATAATAATAATAAATAATAATTTATTTTATTTATACCCCGCCCTTCCTGGTCACAGCTGGGCTCAGGGCGGCTAACACCAGTAAAATTACAGTAAAATCGTAATAGGGGGGGGGGGGACCAATTTAAAATACAGGTTAAAATGCAGCCTCATTTTAAAAGTAGCCCATAGGTCAAAACCATAAGGGTCAGACTGAGTCCAAACACATAAGGGTCAGACTGAGTCCAAAAACACAAGGGTCAGACTGAGTCCAAACCAAAGGCCAGGCGGAACAGCTCTGTCTTGCAGGCCCTGCAGAAAGATGTCAAGTCCCTCAGGGCCCTAGTCTCTTGTGACAGAGCGTTCCACCAAGTCGGGGCCAGTACTGAAAAGGCCCTGGCCCTAGTTGCGACCAATCTAACCACCTTGCAACCTGGGACCTCCAAAATGTTGTCATTTGTTGTTGTCACCTTAAGGTCCTCTGCGGGGCATACCAGGAGAGGCGGTCCTGTAGGTATGTGGGTCCTAATGCTCTACCCCAGGAGTGCTGCAGAGCCCAGCTACCTGTGCTACTCATGTGGTGCAGGGGGCTTAACACTCATGCATACCTACGTTGGGGCTACAAAAGCACAAGCCTGAAACTTCTCATCAGGTTGCTTTGTTTTGTTTTGAATATTTTAAACTAAAAAAAAACATAAATCTGTAGAACGGTTGGATTTTGCAGCCTGCATAAATGGTGTGAATGTGCATGACTTTGTAGAGCACATAAACTTCTGCAACTGCGAGTCACAGGAATGGGTGAGGAGCGCTTTGCAGATCCCACAGGAGTTGGGGAAACAGCCGTAGTTTTGCATCTGCTCTGCATATAGAAAGTCACTCTCTGAGTTATCCAGGTAGAGTTGGGAGAGAAACCTGTCTGAAGCCCTAGTGAGCTGTTGCCTGTCAGTGTAGACAATACTGAGAAAGATGGACCAATGGTCTGACTTGGTACCAACACCACACTGTGTACTGCTGACCCTGGTGATGGGGAAGGACTGCAGAGTCAGGAAAGGAAGAGATGTTTTGCACTACCTAGTCTCAGGATGCTTTCACCCACCCCTGGTGCTGGCAGCCTATAGCTTCCTCCTGTGTGAAATACTTGCTGGGAAGGCTTGAGTATACCAATGTGAAATCCAAGCTCCGTCTCTGTTGCTCCGTAGACTCTCTTGTTGCTGGTCAGCCAGATTACCTGCCTGTCCTCCTGTCTCCTTTCTGCGAGCTGCTTCTCTGCATCCATAGCCTCACTTGCTTCTGGACTGCAATAAGTCAAATCCATACCCTGTATTGATAAATAGCCCTTGCATCATTGCAACAACAGTAAATGGCTTTCCCCAAAGAATCTTAGGAATTGTGCTTCGTTAAGGGTGCTGGGGGGGACGCGGGTGGCGCTGTGGATTAAACCACAGAGCCTAGGACTTGCCAATCAGAAGGCCGGCGGTTCGAATCCCCACGACGGGGTGAGCTCCCGTTGCTCGGTCCCTGCTCCTGCCAACCTAGCAGTTCGAAAGACCATCAAAGTGCAAGTAGATAAATAGGTACCGCTCCAGCGGGAAGGTAAACGGCGTTTCAGTGAGCTGCTCTGGTTCGCCAGAAGTGGCTTAGTCATGCTGGCCACATGACCCGGAAGTTGTACACCGGCTCCCTAAACCAATCAAGTGAGATGAGCGCCGCAACCCGAGTCAGCCACGACTGGACCTAATGGTCAGGGGTTCCTTTACCTTTAAGGGTGCTGGGAGTTGTTAGGAGGCTCTTCCCAGGGCTACAGTTCCCAACACCCTTAGCAAAACTACAGTTCCCAGGATCCTTTGGAAGGAAGCCTCAACGGCTAGGTTGATTATTTCATGCTACCATTACCTGGCCCTTCAAGCGTTGCTGGACTGGAACTTTGATAATCTCAGAGCTTTGGCTATGCCAGCTGGAATTGATGGGAGGAGTCCCAACAACATCCGGACGCCCACAGGTGTAGGGTCTGTCCCCAGCTCTCCATGCCACCTCCTCTCCCAATTTGCAGTCCTCCGATGGACAAGGCAGCCAAGCTCTAACCCCTTTCCCTCTCTTCGGACACTTAACTTGAAATCACGTTAAGATTGTTATTTGTGAGTGTCTCCTCCTTCCTCCTCCTCCTCCTCCAGCGTCTTAATTAGGTGCTTGACAACATTAACTTTCAAATGGATGCAAAGCCTCTCTGTTGCAGCAAATACGCTTTGACGAAAGAATTAGGCTTCCCCCTCCTTCCGGCCCCCCTGTTTTGAGCTGCGGCAAATGCCTGCTCATTTGGAACAGGCTACTCAGGGTGAGCACGTACAAGCACTGCTTTCCCCCTTCAGTGGGTCGCCTGCCTGTGTGCCCATTAATGCCCCGCTGTGTTTCAAGATGGCAGCAACCTCCCGAACGTGGAGGAGGCTGTAGAAGGGCAAAGCTGCTCCCCCTCAAATGAGTTTTGCCTCTGTTTGACGCTTCCCAGAGTCTTGTGTCCCGGATTAAGCCACGCTGGTCCTTTTTAAAATGGAGAATAATCGATCTGGAGCCGGCACCTCTTTTCCCACCCAGAGCGCACTTTTCTGGCACCTCTCAGGTGGGCGCCATTGCAGGCTGGTCCCCCCCCCCCCCGCCCGCTTCTGGTCTTTACGTAATTCTGAGAAGCCCAAAACGAACATTTTGAGTCAAAATGGAAGGTTGGCCACCATGTGCGAGTCTACACTTTTTTAGGTCTACAACTCCTCCTAGCCGCCATTGGTCAAGTAAATGGGTGGGGCCAATCGTATTTCCTTTTCTTCAGTCCCTCTCTTGTGTAGTGGCAATGGGCTTTAAGCTTTCCAGCCAGGCCTCTACCATTGCACACATGCACGTTTGCACGAGGACCCCTCCGAGCTGCCCTAGCCATCTGCCTGAATCTAAGGGAGGCGGGGATACATTTATTTGACCTGCACCAGAACCAGGGGTGACCCCCAAACTAGCTAGGGAGACACTGCACGGTTTCATTTCATTTCACTCTTAATTTGTATATCACCTTTCTATATGACTATATTCAAGGCGTTTTACAAGCTGAGGAAACAACAGAACAGACAGCAAAGACCACGCAACTAATAGCAATCTGACCCGATACAAAAATAAATAAATCATAATAGAGGCGTAACTTTAAAACAAACAACTTAAATCAAATAAAGCAATATTCAATAATCCCTTGTTAAACTGGCATCTTTTCTGGGCTGCCCTGAGTTGCCCAACTTCATTGTGAGTTCCAGCACCTATTTTTCTTGGTGTTGATGCCAGAAGCATGACCTAAGTGCGCATTAATTATGTCAGGAGTGGAATTCAGGTAGCGGGCCGTGACTTTGTTTTATCTTGTTTTATTTGTGTGTGTCTCTCACGCACAGAATCCCCATTTACCACAGCAGCCTCGGAAACACCTCATGGTTTTTTGGGTCATATGTTTTTTTGGGTTCCTGGCGCTGAATGAGAGCATTTAATATATTATATCAGGTGCCTTGTCTCATCTGTGGAGGTATGCCAAATTCTCCAGTTGGGCTTCCACCCCGGAATCACATGCAATAGCCCCCCAAGTGCTCTATCTGAGCCCGTATGTCTCTGAATCCCAGTTGCTAGGCATTGCAGGTTGCAACGGCACGGCTGTCCTCATGTCTTACTCATGAGCTTCCCATGGGTATCTGTTCTGCCCCTGTGAGAGCATGATGCTGGGCTTCAATAGGCCTCTGCTCTGATCCAGTACTGTGGCTCTTCTTATATCCCTGGCATAGCTGGCTTCCAAAGAGGACAAGGCAAATTCATGGAGGAAAGGGTTAGGTCCATGACCACCGGCCGCAGCAGCAGCTGCTGATGGAATCTCCGAACTTCAGAGGCAATGCTTTGCTTAATTACCAGATGCGAAGGGCAAACAAGAAGGAATGGCTTGTCTTCGTAGCTCCCTGAGTTTTCCCCAAGGACACCTGGCTTTTTCACGGTCGGGAACGAGAGTGTTGGGTTTGATGGGCCGCAACTGTGATCCAGCCAGGCGGTTCTCAAGTTGTGTTAGCGCCATCTACTGGCGAGTCAAATGTTCTGTGGAAACCGATTCGCAGGTTTCGTGGTACAGAACTTGGCTGCGTCACAGAATTGTCAAGGGCTCGGGTTTTTTGGTGGGGACTTAAGAAAGCAGTCCTGTGTGCCTCCTTCCCAACCACAAATCACTGGTTGCCACGGCTAGCCAAAATTAGCGGACCACTGTGGAGGTGGGCATCTCTGGCACCCAACACTTAGCGTGGAACCTTTTGCAGTTCCCTTGCAGCAGGAATTGACATTGGACATCTCTGCCTTTGAGCAGAGATACAATACAGTGGTACCTCAGGTTACATACGCTTCAGGTTACATACGCTTCAGGTTACAGACTCCGCTAACCCAGAAATAGTGCTTCAGGTTAAGAACTTTGCTTCAGGATGAGAACAGAAATTGTGCTCCGGTGGCGCGGCAGCAGCAGGAGGCCCCATTAGCTAAAGTGGTGCTTCGGGTTAAGAACAGTTTCAGGTTAAGAACGTACCTCCGGAACGAATTAAGTACTTAACCTGAGGTACCACTGTATCTACTAGTGGGCTGGAGCATCCATTATCCTTTGACCCCTGGCAAATCCAAAATACGCTTTGCCATTTATTCTTGCAAGGTTTTGCTCTGCTTTAGTCTTTACTGAAAGGTGATAAGTGAGTTGCCTGGTATTGGTTGAAAAAGCACTAGTGTGGGTTCACAAAGTCAGAGACTAGGATACGTGTTGTTATTTTTCTTTTTTTGCAAGATCCTGTGCAAGATCTAGAGTGTTTAGCCTTATCACATAATGTCCAAACTAAGTTGCCTGTGTTCCCAGCCTCCTTTGTTTCTCTCCTTTGCGCTGAAAAGCAGAGCAGTGTGCTATTGTTCACCCTAGACAACCACTGAATGACAGTCGCCAATTGAGGGCACCCTTATAAATTGATAGCTTGCGGTTCAGTTCTTTGAGGCTATTGATACGGCGTCACAGTTGTGGAACACATTTCCTGGGGAGTATTGCCTGGCTATTTATTTCTCCCTTTAATTTTAGGGAACACTCTTGGTTCTGGCAGGTTGTTTCTATTGAGTCTCTGAAGAATGAGTTGCTCTCTCTTTTTTTAAAGCTTGATGATTCCTTTTAGTCATTTTATCATTTCATGGGTTCTCATTTCTTTTATTGCTTCTGCCACCCGTGCCAAACTGAAACCATCCCTGCACAACAGACGCCCCAGGGGCCAGGCTATAATTTTTTTTAAACGAAAGAGTAAGTTCTGCCCAAGTTTGCCCCGGAGCCGTCAATTCTGTAAGCATCAGGAAAAACTTTCTGACAGTACGAGCTGTTTGACAGTGGAATGGTCTCCCTCGGGAGGTGATAGACTCTCCTTCCTTGGAGGTTTTTAAGCAGAGGTTGGGTGGCCATCTGTCATGGATGCTTTAGCTGAAATTCCTGCATTGCAGGGGGTTGGACTAGATGACCCCGGGTCCCTTCCAAGTCTACGATTCTATGATTTACCCTGGGTATAGGGAGCCTCCAACCTGCCAGATGGTGCTGAACTGCAGCTCTCATCAGCCCAAACAAGCATGGCCAGCGGCCAGGAATGATGGTAGTTTGGCAATGTCTGGGGGGCCAAAGATTCCCCACAGGTGATTTAGACACTGGCATTCAGGTCTAGCCACTGTTGAAGAATCTTCTTGACCCATTCATTCTGTTTTCACTTCAGTGTTGGAGGAACCTTTTAGGAACTTTGCATTGCACGTTGCAATATTCTGGTTTTCAGTTGATTTTGTCCATTTGTATTATATCTTTGTTAAATTGCTTTTAGACTTTGGTTGTTGTTGTTGCATAAATCGGTGGGAAAAAATGTAATAAATAATAACAATCAATTTCCTAGGCATGGTTCAGAAATTTGTATCAAGGCACCACAAATGGCGTTAGAACACCCAAAGGGCCTGAGAAGACCTCTAGCCTTGGTTTAATCTGTGTTTGAAATACGGGGTGGTTTTACTCAAAATAGACACATTGAAATGAATGAACATGGCTAAATTAGGCCCATTAATTTCAGTGGGTCCATTCTGACTTAAACCCATTGCTTTTATTATTTCCATGCACCACTTGGGAATACTGTGTGTGTGTGTGTGTGTGTGTGTGTGTGTATCGAAAACCTTTCTTGCCAGTTTTTTCTAAATAAGACCGCTTTCTTCTTTCAGGTGCTACAAGAGAAATTGGCTCTGCTCTGACCAGAATGTGCATGAGGCACAGAAGCATAGAGTCCAAACTCAGGCAGTTCTCAAGGTGAGTTAATGCATGCCAGTGAGCCGACACAAATCGGAAGGAACCCTTCATTATTAGCTCCTGGACTTTGGTCAAGATGTAATTGCTACACAACCCCTTTCATTCAGGACCACATTAAGTTGTTTGCTGGGGCTGGCATCCAGCTAACCTCTGACTTTCGGTTGCTGGGAACACCCTTTCCTTTTCTCCCATCAAACAAACCGGGCTTTGTGGGAGAGGAAGAGTTTACTGCCCACCCTGAGGAAAGAAACAGAGGCTTGCTGGCACAACCCTCTTTGCACACCAGGAATTCCTAGTCATGGCATTAAGTGTAACTCAGCAGTGAATGAGGGACGCCAAAGGGGGATCGGTTCGTAAGCTGAGAACTTGGGAAGTTGCTGCAAAAACAAATTATTTTATTGGGCCTTCTCCAGTATCTGGTAACTCTCTCTCGAGGGAGTCTGAGAGCTACAGTTGCGCTGGGAGATTTAGCTATGAAATGGAGAGTCCCACCGCCCAACCCCTCTGATCTAGACACCCAATAGCCAGCCCTACACTTTTCATACCACCTGCAGTATGGACGCAATAATGCACAGCCTAACGTGATGGGCTGTTGAGAACACTTCAAAATAATTATATGAATGGGTTAGCGCAGCTCATAGATATTGAGGGGGTTTCTGAGCAGTCGGTGGGTCTGGCTTAGGGTAGATTCAGGTTGATTCCCCCCGCCCCCTTTGCAGGATTTGATTCCTCTTTGTGTTTTCTCAACCAAATTAGTGCTTTAATAGACTGTCTGATAAACCCACTTCAAGAGCAGATGGAAGAATGGAAGAAAGCAGCCAATCAACTGGATAAAGACCATGCAAAAGGTAGTTATATGGAGAAGGAGCCGTGGACAAGATGTGGCTGAACGATACAGGTTTTAAAATATAACTGTGCAAATGTTTACTTTTTGTGCTGTGTTTTCGAGAATCTGGTCACACGAGGTGGCGATGGCCGCTTATGGGATGACGCAGGTACAACCAGGGTTATGCATGAGCCAGCGCTAAGAAATCAGGAATGGGCTGTGAGAATCGCCTGCTCCTTTTCTGCATCTCCTTCCGTCCCTTAAGCAAACCCCCCTTTCCTTCTGCAACCACCTTTAAGCGTCATGTTAGCTCCAGTGTTATAAACATGGTTAGGTTTAACCACAGTTTCCGTTTTTAATAGGGGTTTGGAACCATGGTTTAATGGAGTTGGCTTTCAAGTCCTGGTTTTGAGTAGGTGCCAAGGGTAGCCTTAATACTGTCACTTAACGCTGTTAAAGTAATGCAGGTGGCTTGCCACTTTTTCCTAAGCTGGAAAGGACTTCAGGCGAAGGATCACGCAGCTCTGCACCTGGTGCTCAGTCTCTTAACCATGGATAAAGAGGTACCAGGATCAACATCTGAAGATTTGATAGAAGCCGCCACTTCTAAAAAAAAGAGTGATGTGTTCATTTTATGCAGAGATTTCAGGCCATACGGCTAAGTATTGCTTGCAACCGCTTTAATGTTTTGTGTGTGCTTAAATGCACCCTCAAAAAGGGACGCGGGTGGCGCTGTGGGTTAAACTACAGAGCCTAAGACTTGCAGATCAGAAGGTTGGCGGTTCGAATCCCCGCGACAGGGTGAGCTCCCGTTGCTCAGTCCCAGCTCCTGCCAACCTAGCAGTTCGAAAGCAAGTCAAAGTGCAAGTAGATAAATAGGTACTGCTCCGGCGGGAAGGTAAACGGCGTTTTCGTGCGCTGCTCTGGTTCACCAGAAGCGGCTTAGTCATGCTGGCCACATGACCCAGAAGCTGTACGCCGGCTCCCTCAGCCAATAAAGCGAGATGAGCACCGCAACCCCAGAGTCGGCCACGACTGGACCTAATGGTCGGGGGCCCCTTTACCTTTACCTTTAAATGCACCCTCAAGTGCTGAGAAGAAAGTACAGTGGATGCTCAGGTTGCGAACATGATCTGTGCAGGATGCACGTTCGCAACCCGTGTCTGTGCATGCACGGGTTGCGATTTGGCGCTTCTGCGCGTGCGCAAATTGTGGTTTAGCGCTTCTGCGCATGCGCGACCGCCGAAACCTGGAAGTAACTCGTTCCGGTACTTCCGGGTTTTGGCGGTCCACAACCTGAAAAAAATGCAACCTGAAGCATCTGTAACCCAAGGTATGAGTGTACAACCAGAATCTGGGACTTTGCGAAGCCGCAGTGGCTAGAACCCGCGGTTCTGCCCTGTTAACTGCAGAGGGGTGCATTTGTAGTAGTCTTAACCACAGGAAGCCGCGGTTTCTTAAAATAAAATGAAAGAACAATAAAAGACAGGTTACCACTAAAACCTGATGCTCTCTAAGAACATCCTGTCTGGCTGTTTTGAACAATTGCTGCTTCTCAAATAGGACAGGTGAACCGGTGGTTAGGCTGTGCCACAGCAGGTAGATTTAGTGGTAGAGCTGCTACCTTTTCTTCATCCTCCTAGCTTGTGCTGGCCGGGGCATTTAATTTTCATTTCATTTTCATTTGTATGCCACCTTTCTATATTGCTATATGGACAAGGCGGTTTACAAAGCTGAAGAAACAACAAAACAGATGGCAAAGTTTTTGTTTTATTGTGTATTTTGTATTCTCAATTTGTATTTTTCTGTTGTGAACTGCCCTGGGATCTTTGGATGAAGGGCAATATACAAATTTAATAAATAATATTAATATTTTCCTGCTCTTCCCTTCCCTTTTACATACTGCTTTTGTGCTAAATAATAGTGAAATGCATTAGGATGCATCAACAGAGAAAAGTAGCTTAAATTGCTTTCTCAAACACTGCATGCCATTCTCTGAACTCCTAGCATCATCAGGCATAGGCAGATCTGTTTGTTTATTTTTACAAAGCATGCCATAGCACAGATGTCAAATGTGTTGATATTCAGACTGTGTTTCCCTCCTTCCCTCTTTCTCTCTCTAGAATACAAGAAAGCCCGCCAGGAGATTAAAAAGAAATCTTCAGACACACTGAAACTACAGAAGAAAGCAAAGAAAGGTAAATTTCTCCCTGAGGTTTTCCTTACTTGCTTGGTGTGTGGCTGCTCTGAATTTCCTGTTTGTTTTTTTATTGCAGCAAAAAGCTGTGTTTCTGTGACTGTGCATAAATAATAATTTGGATGTATTGATTTGTTTTTGCCAAACACACACACACACACACACACACACACACACACCTCCAATTTAGGGTGGAATTAAACGTTGTGGTCTTCTGGCCATTTCATCTGTCTTTTTGAAAGATGGTCTCCCACCCTCTCCTCCCCCTTTGCACTGTTCTGGGGGATTCTTCTGACAAATACACCCCAAGCCAATTTCAAGGGTGTGGTGTGAGTGGGGGGACAAAGCCCCATTGCAGAAGCAAAAGGCCTTGCACAGGGTTTCCATTGACGGGGCTGGATAGGCGAATCCCAATCAGAGTCTCCATCCATCCTGGAGAAATTTTCACAAAGCTGAACCCCGTTCTAAACTTAATAGGCTCACGTCCACCCCATACATTTAACACACATTCAACACACATTTAACACACATTTAAAGCATGTGGCTAGTGTGGTGTAGTGGTTAAGAGTGGTAGTCTTGTAATCTGGGGAACCGGGTTTGCGTCTCCGCTCCTCCACATGCAGCTGCTGGGTGACCTTGGGCCAGTCACACTTCTCTGAAGTCTCTCAGCCCCACTCACCTCACAGAGTGTTTGTTGTGGGGGAGGAAGGGGAAGGAGAATGTTAGCCGCTTTGAGACTCCTTAAGGGGAGTGAAAGGAGGGATATCAAATCCAAACTCTTCCCCCACCCCTGGAATCATGGGAACTGTAGTTTGTTGATGATTCTAGGAATTGTAGCTGTGTGCTTCGAACTACAAGTACCAGAATTCTTGAGGTGCAGGGTGAGAAATACACTTTAAATGTATAGTGTAAATGTGATATAGACCTCGCACCTAGATACAGTGGATGCTCAGGTTGCAAACGTGATCTGTGCACGATGCATGTTCGCAACCTGCAGCATTCGCAACTTGTGCATGTGTGGGTTGCGATTCGGCGCTTCTGCGCATGTGCAAAGCGCAATTTAGCGTTTTTGCGCATGCGCGACTGTCGAAACCCAGAAGTAACCCGTTCCAGTACTTCCGGGTTTCAGCAGTCTGCAACCCGAAAAACACAACCTGAAGCGGACGCAACATGTATAGCCTGCTGCCTACTGCTTACGCCAGCTCTGTTCTCCAGACCACAGGGGCGCACAGGAGAATTTGCAGCAAGGCTCAAAAGCTTCCCTCCTTACTTGGCAGCTCTGCTGGACAGCTTCCCTATCGGTGTGGGATTGCTAGGACTTGCAGCCTCACTCTTCCACTGCCACTTTCCCAGTTGAGGCCCTGAGCCGCAGTTGGAGATGGTTTGATGCCAAACCAGCTTGCCCTGCGTATGGAATATGCAATAGCAGGACCCACCCGCTGGTTTTGCACACTCCGTTGGGGCCCAGCCCTCCATTTCAGAAGCATTGCATTACTGAATGGGCATGCGCCTCTTACGAAAATGCTTTCATGGCAACTATTGAAATTGCTGGGTGCCAGAGGGTTCTGAAGACGGACGCTTTCCTTTCCATCAAATTGGCTGTGCACTGAATTGCGCTCAGTGGTTTATAACACTGCAAAAATTACCTGGAAAGCGAACTGCCTTATGGCAAGTAAATTGGGAAACGTTGTCTGTTCCCAGCCATTGTGAATTCCATCCCTAAACAGCATAACTCCCACACTTAACTGCTGTCATGTTGACTGTTGTGATACGCATTTATTTGTGCTGAGTAGGAGGAAGTTTGGGTAAGCAGTAGGACTACTTCCTCCCACTGATGCAATTCTATAGGTGTAAGCTGCTGATGCATTTTAATCACTGTATAAGTGCATCGGCCTTCGCACTGAAATAATTTCAATATTCCTTCAGAGTTCTGGTGCGAGTGTGTGTGTGTGTGTGTGTGTGTGTGTGTGTATACCTGTCCCAACACCATGACCCCTTCATCCTGTAAAATCGGTCCCCCTATTACGTCTTGTGCTCCCAGCCAATTCTGGAGTCACAGCAGGAATAGAGAAGAGAATCACTTTCATAACGCTTAGAGTCAGGGGTCAGCAAACTTTTTTCAGCAGGGGGCCGGTCCATTGTCCCTCAGACCTGGGGGGGGGGGGGGCGGACTATATTTTGAAGTGGGGGGAAAATGAATGAATTCCTATGCCCCACAAATAACCCAGAGATGCATTTTAAATAAAAGCACACATTCTACTCATGCAAAAACACCAGGCAGGCCCCACAAATAACCCAGAGACGCATTTTAAATAAAAGGACATATTCTACTCATGCAAAAACACCAGGCAGGCCCCACAAATAACCCAGAGACGCATTTTAAATAAAAGGACATATTCTACTCATGTAAAAACACACTGATTCCTGGACTGTCTGCGGGCCGGATTTAGAAGGCAATTGGGCCGGATCCGGCCTTAGTTTGCCTACCCATGGCTTAGACACTGTACTGAACAGTCTCTTTCAAATGCTAAGTCCACCCCAGGGTTGGTGTGCGGCACTGAGAGCAGGATACCTGCTCTTGACCATCAAGGTTGGTCCCTTGTCTGTCTCAGGAGACAATGGAGGAGTGTGCCTTTGGGGGTGAAGTCAAACGGTTGGAAGATTACAGCATCTGCTGTGGCTGTGGAGACTGGTATGGGACAGACATGTTTTCGTTGAGGATTGGATCAGACAAAGGCGTCCAGTTGTTCTGTTGTAGGTGCATCGTGGTGTTTCTTCTCTCTGTGCTCCATCCTAGCAGTCATTCCTCCTCTGGTTGCTGTCGTGGATGCAAGACCTGACTGACTGTCTCCAAGTCTTCAGTCTTCTGCAGGGGATTCCCACACGATGAGGTTGATGTCGCCAGCCTTCATGTCCCGTTTGCGGACATCTTTGCAGTGCAGAGTTGGTCTGCCAACTGGCCTGGAGCCAGCTCCCCATAGAGCACATCCTTGGGGAACTTGCCATCTTCCGTTCTGTGGACCTTAGGATGATGGGATGGGCTTTGGGAAGGAGGCACAAGGCGTTAATACTCTGATTTACCGGAAACATGTAGGGTACTAGCCTTGTCCCCCTAGTCCACTGACCACACACCACGTGTCTTGTGCTGTCGAGATGTAACCTTGCCAAAATTTGATAACTACATTTTCTTTTGTCCAGCTATCTCTTGTTTCTTGTAGTCTCTGTCTGGCATATCTGTACACGCACGGTAGGGACGCGGGTGGCGCTGTGGGTAAAAGCCTCAGCGCCTAGGGCTTGCCGATCGAAAGGTCTGCGGTTCGAATCCCCGCGGCGGGGTGCGCTCCCGTTGCTCGGTCCCAGCGCCTGCCAACCTAGCAGTTCGAAAGCACCCCCGGGTGCAAGTAGATAAATAGGGACCGCTTACTGGCGGGAAGGTAAACGGCGTTTCCGTGTGCTGCGCTGGCTCGCCAGATGCAGCTTTGTCACGCTGGCCACGTGACCCGGAAGTGTCTCCGGACAGCGCTGGCCCCCGGCCTCTTGAGTGAGATGGGCGCACAACCCCAGAGTCTGTCAAGAGTGGCCCGTACGGGCAGGGGTACCTTTACCTTTACCTTTTTACACGCACGGTGGCTCCTTTAGAGTGGAAATCTGTCCCTTCTGTTTGTCCATCCACGTGTATGGAAAATATGCAAGGGGGGAATTTATATAGTGGTCCACACACAAGCTGTTTTAACTTGGTTTTGTGATGTGACCAGGTTCCCTCTACTATTAGTAGTGCCTCCACCAGCTTTTGGAGCAAGCTCTCCCAACTCAGTTTACGATAAAGATGTTACAAACAAAACAAAATGAGAGGCACACTGCTGAAACTCCCTGTTTTATTAGAGTGAAGGTGCAATGTCAGTACTTTTACATTTTTCTCATGGTAAAACAGCCCAAAGCCATACTGGAAAATGGTTTGGATTGTAGGCACTTCCTTGATTGTGGGTTCTGCTGTTCACTTGTGCATCAAAATTTAATCCAATACAGCAGTACCTCGGGTTACATACGCTTCAGGCTACAGACTCTGCTAACCCAGAAATAGTACCTCGGGTTAAGAACTTTGCTTCAGGATGAGAACAGAAATCTTGCTACGGTGGCAGCAGGAGGCCCCATTAGCTAAAGTGGTGCTTCAGGTTAAGAACAGACCTCCGGAATGAATTAAGTACTTAACCCGAGGTACCACTGTATTCCCATTTGATCCCCATGTACTGTTTCTGCTGAAAATCCATTATTATTATTTTTTAAAAACAAAACAAAACGGAAACTGTAAATCTGGATGGCGGAAAAAATTGGGTGGCGGTTTGATGATTACAAGATTGTGTGGACATTTCGGAAAACTTGCATGTAGTAGCAGCACCAAGTTCCACAATAAACTGTTGAGTGGAAGTGTCCTCGGATGTTAAAGGTATCAATAGCCCTTGAGAGTAAAGCTTGACTGCATCACTTCATTTTAAAAATCATGTTGGATTTGTTTGATGTATTCTCTCTGTTTTTCAGTTCAGTAAAATGTTTTTGGGTGTGCAGGCATTTCAGATTTTAATTTTGCTGCCCGTTTAAAAATTAAGATTACACAAAAGCCATAAGGTGGTGATGTGATTTATGTACCCAGGATTCTGAACTGAGTGTATGAAATGTGATAGGTTAGGTGGTGCCTTTTTCTTAAGAAAAGCGAATTTCCCATTACAGATTGGGAATTTATTACAGTTCACCATGGTCTACTGCACTATGTTGTATTTGTGTCTATTTTGATACTTGTTTTCCAACAGCTCAGCAAGCCTTTCAGTCGCCTTGGGCCTGTATCTATAGCTAAATACCATTTCTAGTTAGAAAACATTGTGTCCATTACTTCAACCATTTTCGTGACTCTTTTATTTATTTTATTTTATTTTATTATTTTATTTTTTGCAACCATTTTTGCAAATGTGTAATGTAACTTTTGCTTATTAACAGTTTGATAGCCCAACCCATCAATAAATGGTATATTAAAAAATGGCAAACCACTTTCAGCAGCAAAAGGTAACCCTGAAATTCACATGATAATTTTTGTACTCTTTGGACCTTAGAATAAGATGGGTTGACACTGTGTCTCTGCATTTTCTTATTGTTGGTCTCTAGATATTTCTGTTCCATAGGCACTTGCTTGGGCAGTTTTTCCACTTATCTCAAAGACAACTATTTCATCCAACGGATTTTAGCATTAAAACATTTTGTTCTGAAAAACATTGCTTGTTAGCTGTTTATATCTCCGTTTTAAAAAACAACTAGGAGGAGCTTGAGGGATGTTTTACGGAGGGACTGCAGCTCCTGTGGGGTGCAGAATTAAATTAGGAGATTTTGGCACGTTTGGGGAATTTATCTGCTACATTGGAAATGTTTGGGATTACTTGTATGTCGCAAGTATCTACAGATGTTACACACCTCTGTGTCACGCTGCTGGAGTGTGGATCTTCTGTAGCGTATATGTATTTTTAAGGTCACAATAATGTGCTTTACATAATGTTATGCCTAGTGTATATATGGAGAAAGATACGTAGAATGGAATCTATAGCAAATTCTGTTCAAGAAAATTTCAGGGTTGGAGAGGAGAACCTGTGGATGTGTTTACCAGTCTTTGCTTTAAAATATGTAGTGATTTCATTAGTCATGTGGTGATTTTTATTACTCTGATTTAATAACCTACATAGAAAAACACACACACTTGTCTAAAGATGAAAATTGTGCAGTGATTTAAACTAAGCGGATGTATGCAAATTTGCATAAGATGTTCCAGTTGCATAATTTGAGTTTTGTGCTTACAATTAACACACCCTTCCCTGTCTTAACATGTGCATAGAAGGGTGTAGGAGCTCCTTAAGTGGTGTAAAAAGGGTCAATTGAGATTATCCTCCAAACCATGATTTGGAGGAACGGTAGTGTTTTAGGTACAAATGTCCTTTCCTATACACCAGTTTTCTCTTGTTTTCAGTTTTCTTCTAATCATATTGTGCCCTGACGCCTGAATTGGGCAAACTATGGTTAGCACCTAACCTCCAACTTACGATTTGAAACCATAGTCTGCAAAACCACTTCAAACCTTGCTTTTCAAATGACAGTTTAGATGCTAGTGCTAGCCATAGTTGGCCTGATTTGTTTGTTACAGGAAACCGTGGCATAGAGTGGGCTGAACCCGGAAGTGGAGAAATGGAGTCGGGCAACTCCTGATACTCCAAACAATGTTTTTAAAAAATGGGGGTGCCCTATTTCACTAGATCTCTTATCACTAATCTAACCTTTCCCCTGGTTCCCCGTCGAATTCATCAAGTTGCATCATGCAAATGTTCGAAGGACCAGCCGCTGAGATGAAAGAAACTGGAAGTTCTAACAAAGCTAAATAAATTAAAACCAGCTTGAGTACAGCAGGATTTTGTTTGGGTGGAAATTGACACTTTGACCTTAGCAACTTTGGAATGTGAAAGAAGGAAAGAAATATTTGGCGTGAACGGGATCATTTTGCTTCTCTTCAATCTGCTAATGATGTATATAAACACCAGGAAATTTAGAACACTGGTTTTGACTTATTTTATTTTCCTTCTCCTGTGTCAATTTTTGTATCCTGCTCACCTTCTCGACAGCTGAGGCGCTGGGTAAGTCTGAGCTGCACCGCATCGCTGGTGGCTGGTTGGTATAATTCTTTGCTGTGGCCTCTTATGGTTGTCTGGTCTCTACTAGCTGCCTAGACTTTAATTTCGAATTAAAAACTCCTGCATCTTTTGGCCTCGACACCCGAGAGCAGGTGTCTTCTCAGCCAGATGCTACATGAAATCCATAGTGATGCACTAGGTTTGGAAAATATTAGGTTGGCGGTTTGAATCCCCGCAACAGGGTGAGCTCCCTTTGCTCTGTCCCAGCTCCTGCCAACCTAGCAGTTCGAAACCACGAAGTGCAAGTAGATAAATAGGTACCACTCCGGTGGGAAGGTAAACAGTGTTTCCGTGCACTGCTCTGTTTTGCCAAAAGCAACTTAGTCATGCTGGCCACATGACCTGGAAGCTGTACACTGGCTCCCTCGGCCAATAAAGCGAGATGAGCGCCGCAACCCCCGAGTTGTCCGTGACCGGAGCTAATGGTCAGGGGTCCCTTTACCTTTACTGGCATTAAATTGTTTAAGTTCCAGCTGTGCCCTCAAACACTTCTCAAGTTTCTGGGCATCGTGATGATAAGTGGCCAAATTATTTTCTAGACCTGACTTGAGGCATTCAGCTCTCCCATTTTACTACCTTTTCCAGGGTATGCAGGAAAATTAGCTTCACATCTTAATAGCCTATGAAAAAGCTGGAATACTTGACTTGAAATCACAGCTCAATTCTTACTACCAGATTGATGCCACCAAATTATAAGCAAATTGATGTAAAGGAGTTGAGCAGTATTTATTTTATAAGATTTTTTTACCCGCCCATCACCATAAGGTCCTGGGGCAGTTTACAGCTGTAGAAAATACAACAGAAATAAAAACAGATGAAACCATTACAGAAGGAGCAGAACGATAAAAATTCGGCCAAAGAGGTGGGAAGCCAAATAGATTCATTTTCAACGGCTGAGGTACGTCTTCACCATAAGGTGAAAGCTGTACAACTTAAGGTGAAAGACACACCTCTCTGCGGAGGGAGTTCCACAATTTAGGCGCTCCTGGGCCACCATCCTTGACTCCTTTGAGGCGGGTGGAACTGAGTAGACTTATCCAAGTGTTCTGGGCTTAGGTGTGCAAGAGACCTGCGGTTAGAACGGCGACACCATCAAATTTATTCCATTTTCGAAAACTTGCTTGCGATCTCTCAACAGGATGATTTCAAATATATGTGCCTATTCAAAACATCTTTTTAAAGTCTAGAGCCTAAATTCCCATGTTTGTAACCCCTTGACCCTAAAACATACCCTTTTAAAAAAAATCACTTGCATGTTATGCCCTGATTGATAACAAATATATGAGTTTGGTGTGTTGAGAATGGGTAGAAATACGTGGTTCCGAAATGAGGTTTTCAGTTAGAGATAACTGACAAGTCAGGCTGTTGGGAGTAGAAAATGACTTTTGTTTTATCCAAGAATGTTGTGATCCTCAGTAAGTTTGCAGCAGGGAAATCCCATAGTCCCTGGCCAATGGTCCATGCTGGTTGGGGTTGATAGATGATGGAGTACAGCAAACATCAAGGAGGATTACCTGTCTAAATTTTAATAGTGGGAAAGACAATAGGGGTGTGTGTGAAGGAGAGATAAACGTAAGCAAAGGATGAAGGGGGAGCAAGTGCCTCTATATCTTCTTAGACTTGGATATAGGTAGCCAATTGGCCGTGAGGATTAAGGGGTTACATCCAAGCTTTCAAGGAATATGTGAGTTTGAGGAGGGAGAACAGGCTGCTGGTTGTGGTTGGTTTTTTAAAAATGGAAGGAGATTCGTGCAGTGCTGTGTGTGCGCACTGATGAAGCAACCTTTCTGTGAAACTCAGTGTGAATGTGTTTGAGAGAGAGGCTGTTTCTGTTCTCGTCTTTATACCGTAACACCACAACAGGGAAGGTGGTGATAGCATAGCGAAATGCAATGTGACAAAAGATAGCGTCACCAGGGCAACCGTTAGAGGCTTATAAATCTAAACAACCACGAAAATAACAGGAGTCATCTTTTTATGAATGAACATTCATATATTTGAATAGAAGGACGAATCCACACATAAATGAGAGTTGCTCAACATTCAAATGTTGTTCCGGTCTACATCACATTTCCTCCCCCCAAAGGGCCTAATCACTGAGCTAGGGAAACTAAATAAAACAAGATTCCAGTCAACGTCTATTTCCAGATGAGGTAAACAAAATGCGAAGAGAACGCATGCATGCGACATTACCTGTGTTGTAAAATGTAGGTAGTGTGCAATTACAGTGGTACCTCGGGTTAAGTACTTAATTTGTTCCGGAGGTCCATTCTTAACCTGAAACTGTTCTTAACGTGAAGCACCACTTTAGCTAATGGGGCCTCCTGCTGCCACCACGCCACCAAGGCATGATTTCTGTTCTCATCCTGAAGCAAAGTTCTTAACCCGAGGTAATATTTCTGGGTTAGCGGAGTCTGTAACCTGAAGCGTATGTACCCCGAGGTACCACTGTATACTACTAATAATTTATGAGTGAATTCTTCTCTGATCGAGATTCAAATATATGAATGCTCATTGAGAAAAAGATGACTTTTCATTGAGAAAGGTTGTTTTCTGCTGCTCCAGAGAAGCGGACACGGAGCAATGGATCCAAACTACAAGAAAGAAGATTCCACCTAAACATTAGGAAGAACTTCCTGACAGTAAGAGCTGTTCGACAGTGGAATTTGCTGCCAAGGAGTGTGGTGGAGTCTCCGTCTTTGGAGGTCTTTAAGCACAGACTTGACAACCATATGTCAGGAGTGCTCTGATGGTGTTTCCTGCTTGGCAGGGGGTTGGACTCGATGGCCCTTGTGGTCTCTTCCAACTCTATGATTCTATGACTCCTGTTATTTTCATGGTCTTCATACTGTGGCAGGGAGAGTAAAGAGAAAGTCTAAGACGGGTTGGCAACCTAAGGCCCATGGACCACAAGTGGCCCACGGGGAGCTGCCCCCGAACCGAGCCGCCCGGGGACTCGCTTCTGCGGTGCTGGAAATTGCGTCTGCAGAGATGCCGACGGCAGAAATCGTGTCTGTGCAGATGCCGGAAATCGCAGGCTCGTACGCGATCCAGCCCACAGAGGGATCTCTGCTGGAGTGAACCGGCCCAAGCAAGGTAACCCTTGCTGACCCCTGGTCTAAGACTTGTGCTACCATGGGGCGTTGCAGAGCAAGGTTTGAGATATGTAGCTACTGGGATGATATTGAGGCTGGTATCTTCCTAGCATGCCTCCTTTATAGCAGAGGGCTGAGGTAGACCATAGGTTTTAGCTTTCTGCTTCAGTGAGCTCCTAGCTGCACTCATATGGCACCTCTCAGCACTTACAGAAGTCTGTCCAAGGCGCTTAATTCCGATTTAGTGCCTGAATTACGAACACAAAAGCTTCTGCCATGCACAGTTGCACTTGAGTAGCCAGACACTTAGCAGGCAACACACTGCAGTCTGAGCTCTTTAATTTCTTCCTGCAGTTAAAATAACGGCCGGTATGTCCTTGTGACGCACAGCTCTGATTCTGCTAGTAGCCTTCAGTGGGGCGGAGGTTAAAAATGTGTTCACGGTGAGGGGATATTTGCAGCATAAACTCTGCCTGCCTCCCGTTGGGATGAAGCCATGTAAATGGTCATTATTGAAGAGGAGATGGAGGCATGGTTGGCGGCGAACCTAGAGGAATCTGGGCAGCACTCTTGCATCACACATGGAATTGCAAGGTTGAAGACCATGATTGCCATATCCGACCTTAATGGATCTGGCGCCGGCTGAGAGCCAAGAGGGCAGGGTTGGCCCCACATTGCATCTTTTCCCAACTAATGCCCTCAAATTTTGTTGGACTGCAACTCCCGTCAACCTTGACCATTGGCCATTCTGGCTTGGCCTTATGGGAGTTGGGGGCCAGCAAGATCTCCTTAGCAGCGCCAGCTGTTGAGGTGATTTGTGTCCTGTGAGTCTTGGTCTCACGAAGACTACTAGTCTGTAACTGAATTTTTGCTGTACCTGCTAACACTTCCATTCTTTGCAGTAGCATTTTCTATGCACATGTTATTCGCTACAGAATAAGCTTTTTGTGTGTAGAATTGGCTGTGAGCAGCCACATTTAAGTCAAGGTGGGGGGTATAAACTAGTGTCTTACCTTAGTAAGCTTTCTGGGCAAGCTCCCAGGCTGTTGGTTTTCTTTTCTTTGCAACACATATACTTTGATGTTCCGACGAAGTCCCCAAACTCTGAAGGCAAATAAATGTACTGCTTCTGTCAGCTGATGTCTCATGCCAGCTTCAGTTTTATGGGTGCCTTTTTGTGGTCACTTTTGCCATTGAAGCACATCAACTTGGATACCAAGCTGTACCTTAACGGTTCAATATTTTTCTGGGGAATTTTTAAAATATACTTAAGATTTTGGGGGGCGGATGCACAATATGGTGGTGAGTTTGGCAGGAGATGAGAGCTGTGCATACATTTGAACGCCAATATCCTTGTTTGTTTGTAACCCAGTGGCTTGAATTGAAGCAAGTTCCCTATTTCCCTTGTGAAACTGATTTCCTCCTTGATACCTTTACGTGAAAAGTTTGTATATACACACACCAACTCCTGTTACCCCCTTTAACTTTTGCTTATGAAACTGGATTGGCTTTAAACTGGGGTGGGTAAGTAACCTCTTCTGGACCTGACATCCTTCACTAAACTTTGGTGGAACCCAGCCAGGTTCTTACCGAACTGGCGAGTCCTGGGAGTCCCGGGACAAGGGAGTTGGTGTTGCACAACCTTTGACCTGTCCTCTAAACCCACCTTCCTACCTTTTTACGGAACCATTTTCAGTTTGCTGGCCAAGAGAACACCTGTCCGCTAAACTCCTCCAGGGCATGTTATAAGCTGCATGGCCGTATATATAACCTTGGCGTCTCCAGTTGAACAGATGAGAGAGCAGGCGGTGAGAAAGACAGCTGTCAAATGAGTCACTGCCGGTCAAAACAGGCAATACTGCAAATACAGTGAGCTGGTGTGAGGCAGCTTTCTGTATCCCATGCAGCGCATTGGGCAGGCCTTGCGGGGCTCATTGTTACTCTGTATAAAGGAATAGTGCACTAGGTAACACATATTATACGAGGAGATTGGTAATCGGTAGGCAAGCCGTCGTCATCAGAAGACCCTTGCTGGATCAGACCAAAGGCTCACCTAATCCCGTGTCCTCTCCACCACAGTAGCCTTTGGAGGCCCACAAGCAGGACATGCGCTCAACAACACTGTCCCATTTGTGTTGCCCCAGCAAGTGGTACTAGGAGACAGGCTGCCTCTGTTCCTAAGGGTAGCATGCAGCCCTCATGACTACTGGCCCACTGATAGGCAAATTCATAGAGGGCAGTTGGAAGCCATCTTTGTTGGTGGCCTTTGCTACGCCCTTCTGTAAGTGAATTCCATAAACTGGCTGTGCACTGTGTGGAAAAAATGCTTCTTTTAGTCTTTCCTGAATCTCCCACTGTTGTTTCATTGGACGGCTCCAGTTTCTAGACTTGTATCAGAGGGAGAAAAAGCTTCCTCCAACCACTTTCTCCATGCATAATTCTATAAATCTGTTATGGCGCAAGCTAGGTTTGTCTACCATTACTGATCTTCTTGTTAAAGGAACCCCAAATAAGCTGCTAATGATTCCCAGGGTATCCTGAAAAAAGTGGGACAGACCACCAGTCTGTGTCAATGTAGCTTGAATTGTTCCATCTTCTGTTATGTATTTGATGAAATACAACATTTGACCGCTCTGTGAAAGCTTAACCTCTTCTCCTTATGTGTGTAGCCTGTTCTTAATACTGTAAAATATAAGAACTGTATTTTCTTTGTTAAATTAATATTTCCTCCCCTTTGTCCCAAAGGAGGTGTGCTAGGCTCCTTGATTTAAGCCGCAAATTCAGCTTATTCAAGGCAGATTCACTCCCATAGAGATGGATCGACAAGGGAGTTGACGGCATGTAGTGACTAGCCGTGTGAACACGCTTGACGTGAGCCCAGATATAGCCAAAGCTGTACAAATGTTTATGGGCTTCCTTGGGAGTAGCTTCAGCCTATAACCACCTTTGCTTTTTCTCCGTTGTGAATTAGGTAGAGGAGACATCCAGCCTCAGCTAGACAGCGCCTTACAGGACGTGAACGATAAATACCTACTTCTTGAAGAAACAGAGAAACAGGCCGTTAGGAAGGCCCTGATTGAGGAACGCGGCAGATTCTGCTCATTCATCTCCATGCTGCGGCCTGTGATTGTGAGTTTCGTTTTGAGCCTTTTCCCCATTGCTTCCACAAAGCATGTTTTGAACCTGAAATTCCCAGGTGTGAGAAAAGGTTATTTATGTATGCCACTACTGCGGCCTGTGTTTTGTTAGCCCCAAAATGGAAAACGAGCAAGGTCCCAACTAAAGAAGAATGGCAACTTAAGCTGACAGACTTAACATATAGAATAAGAGAACAAGAAGAACATATGTTTAGAGAAGATTGGAAAACGTTTATTGAATATATGGGGGGAGGGAACTGTGTACACTTGAAAATGTTGGCAGCATTAAGATCAATTCAACAGTGTAAATAAGTTTTGATGGGTGCAATAATGGAATACTGAATGTATTCTTGTTCTTGTAAAATATGCAGGGATTTATGATAGGCAAAATGAACCATGGAAAGAGAAGAAGGGAAGTCATTGATATTTTAGGGATGTTTAAATGAGTATTTTAAATCGTAAAACAGAAAATTTAATAAAAATTATTATATAAAAAAAGAAAGCGATGTGGCAAGAACTAAGAAGGCTTTTTTCTTTAATGATTTAAGAATGAAGGAATGTTGACATCTTGCTTGCAAGCCTGACCTTTTCTGTAGCTTCAGTCATAAGTATCTAATCCTTTTTTTTTTAACCTTTACAAATTGTGTCTGTTTAAAGAAGTGAGTGGTGCTTATGCCTTGACTTAGTAAGATGAAGCAGCTAGTTTGTTGATGTTGACCGAAATTGCATACGTAATAGAACTCAGTAACACTGGCAGTTCTGATTTTCTGCTTCGTTTCTGTGTTTTTTTAATCTGCCAGGAAGAAGAAATCTCAATGCTGGGAGAAATAACTCACCTGCAGACCATCTCAGAAGATCTGAAAAGCCTCACTATGGACCCTCACAAGCTGCCGCCATCAAGTGAGCAGGTTAGTTTGACTGAGGAAAGGCTAATCTGTTTGGTTTACTGTGTCTACTCAACCCACAAATGGTAGAATTCCATATATGTGCAAAAGGTAAATACCCAATGAAAATACTTCCCCATGCAAGCGCTATTGATATGATTGGCAGCTGCCCAAGAACATGGTAACATCCTTCCCTAGCTCCTCTTGGGGTGGCCGGTTGTGGGGGTTTCAGGAGGAGAACTTTCCAGTAGACTGTGCCCTTGACCTTCATCTATGTCAATATTTTCCCAGCCTGGTGCCCTCTAGATGTTGTTGGACTACAACTCCCATCATCCATGACTGTTGGTCGTACAGGCCAGGGATGTTGGGAGTTGTAGTCCCAACAAAATCTGGTGGGCACTGGGTTGAGGAAGTGACAGTGTAGCTTCACTAGATTTCAGCAAGCAGCACTGGAATATGGTTGGCAGAATCTTGAATAAAACTGGTTGTGTTTTGTAAGGGTTTTGCTGGTCTGGAGGGCTCTGAGAAACGTGTGCTTCAAGAAAGAGAAAGACTGAAGGATCGTGATAATAACAAGTCCGTAATGTTAGAAATAAGTGTGCTGGGGTGTTAGTAGGATATGCTTAACTTGATGCCCTGATAGGATTGGTTGACCTGACAGCAGCTAGCTAGTTTCAAGCCACCAATGACCAATTCACTGGTGTAAATAACCGTGCATGGCTATCTCCTGATTCTCCAGGTAATTCTAGATTTGAAAGGCTCTGATTATGGCTGGTCCTATCAGACTCCTCCATCATCTCCCAGTACCACCATGTCAAGAAAATCCAGTGTGTGCAGGTAAGCAGAAAAGGCACATGATCTGTTTCTATGGGAACCCAATGTTTTACTCTAATAAACACTCTTCTGTAAGATTTATTTATTTATATGCTTGGATCCTGCTCTTTCCTCTAGGACATTTGAAGCACCTAGGAAGGACCACTCAGTGTTCATCCAGGCACTGATGAGGTCCATCACCTTTTGAGGGCTCAGCTACACGGGCCGTTTGTCCCGTGATTTCTAAACATGTTTTTCTTTTGTCCTGCCGCTTTCCCCAGGAAAACCTGTGGTTTACTGCTGAATCGGAACAAATGTTAATTAGGTTTTCTGCAGATTGATGTTTGTTCCGATTCAGCGGCAAGCAGTCAAAAGCAGCAGGACAAAAGAAGAAACTCTCAGACCCTTGTCTAGAAATCACAATCTTCTCCATGCTGCGACAAGATGTCCTCCCCAACCCATTCATGGGCAGTGAGCTTTTTAGTCTTGACTCACATCAAAATAATGGTGTTTTAAGATGGTTGAATCTGGGGGTACGTCTGAATTTTGTAAAATAATAATTTGTCTACTCTTTGTGGTCCTCTCCTTCTTGAGATGCTATTGATAGACTGAAATAGAATTGTTGAGCGTTGTTATGACAGCCATACAAAGAGGCTCTGGAAAAAAACTTCTAAGGAAAACCGGCCACTGACCATCCAGTTGTCGATTCGGGGTCTGGTATTCTTTGCCACTGTCTCATGAACCCACATACATTGTAAATGTTTATACAATTGTTCAATCTTACAGCAGGCTTAATTTCTCAGTGGCATAAACTGCTTGGATGCCTCCCGTTTCTCTTCCAACTTCTTTGAGTAAAATTCTTTACTGAAAATTATTCGGTAGTACTTTACTGTTCAGTACTGATGAAATGCAGTTCAGAAAAAAAGAGTTAATTTTTTTACTTTTGCGTGTTTTGAGCATCTAGATCCCCCTTTGACCTCTTCCATGAAAACTGTTTTCTCTCTGCTAAAACAGTTTGGCAGCATGCATCTCCTCCTCCTCCCTCACTCCTTTCCAGGCACACCGGTGTCTAATTCTCTCCTTTTCTCCACCAAAAGGAAGACGTTCTGCTATATGTTCCTTGCTCTTGCATTTCCTTTTAGCCTTAAATGCTATTATTATTATTATTATTATTATTATTGTCATTATTTTTAACAAATTTGCCTTCCGAATCACATGGATTGGAGAGCTGCAGCACCCTACGGCATGGTAGACCAAGATGCCCCTTGCATTTCCCTGCGTAAATAGCTGTCTGTGCATGCGTACGTACAGTATCTATAGACAGGAGATCTATAGATATTTCTATTGACAGCGGTAAGCACAGGCTTTTCAAAATGCAATATCCTTAACAAGGAAAATGGCTGGCCGTACAATCCCAGCAGATAAACTAGGCAAGATGGTGGGAGATTCACATGACTATCATCTCCACAGGCGATGGGACCGTGTAGCCTCTTGTCTCCCACAAAGCAGATTGCCAGCTCTATTTATTACTTAAAGGGAATCCTCAGGAGACCCCCATGAAAGATCTCCTGCTGTCTTCATCTGGTTGAGCCCAACAGTTGATAGTATTATGTAAACAGCAGACGCTTAAAGGAGAAAGTAGCCAGCCCTCTTGAGTTAGCAGCGAAACCCCTCCTCTGCCTTAAAATTTTAAAATTCTGCTACAGACTTTTAACCCCAAGGGAGGCTGCCTTTTCTGACGATAGGGTGTGCTATGAGAGGAAGTGACATGGCAACCTCAGGAGCAGAGTGAGGCCACTGCTTGCACCAGCAGAATTGAGAGGCAAGGCAGGTCCAATCCACGGTGCAGAGTCTGCCAGAAGTCTCTCCTGTTCCAGTCCCATTGAGTACCAGGATCTGTACCCGAGTGCAGTAGTGGTTTTGCTACCACTCCCATTCACGTCAGTGGAACTTGCACAGGGAATCTCTCAGTAGAACGTTCCACAGGCTGGTTAGCTTTTTGTTTGGGTGCTGATGGGATTTCTCACCTCGGGCACCTTGAGCCAGCCCTAATCACTATCCAATGCAGCATTTCAAATATACCCGTAAAAGTCCCCTAGCCCAGTGTTTCCCAACCTTTTTTGGGCAAAGGCACACTTCTTTCATGAAAAAAATCTCGAGGCACACCACCATTAGAAAATGTTAAAAAATTTAACTCTGTGCCTATATTGACTATATAAAAAGTACAGTGGTGCCTCGCAAGACGAAATTAATTCGTTCCGCAAGTCTCTTCGTCTTGCGAGTTTTTCGTCTTGCGATGCACGGTTTCCCATAGGAATGCATTGAAAATCAATTAATGCGTTCCTAGGGAAACCGCCTTCAGACCAGGTCCGGGGACAGTCTGTCCCCCGACCTCTTCTGAAGGCTGGGGGGGGGGGGGACAAGGGCTTTTCTTCCCACTGCCAGCCTTCAGAAGGCTGTTCTGAAGGCTGGCGGTGGGAAGAAAAGCCCTTCTTCCCACCTCCCGCCCCGCAAGCTCCGGGGACAGGAGGGCTTTGCTGCCGACCGCCAGCATTTTAAAAGCCCCTGCTGTCCCGGGGCGATTTTAAAATGCTGGCGGGCGGGAGCGAAGTCTCCGCTGCCCCGAGGAGATTTTAAAATGCTGGGGGTCGGCAGCGAACGCTTCGCTCCCGCCCGCCAGCATTTTAAGATCGCCCGGGGCAGCGGAGAAGTCTCCACTGTCCCGGGAAGGCAGGCGGGGGGAGCAAAGACTTTTGCCCCCGCCTGCCTTCAGAAGAGGTCCAGGACCTCGTTCTGATGCCCGGCGGTGGGGTGCGAGGTTCCCGCCCCACCGCCCGGCATCGGGGCATCGTTCCGATGCCCGGCGGCGGGGTGCGAGGTTCCCGCCCCACCGCCCGGCATCGGGGCATCGTTCCGATGCCCGGCGGCGGGGTGCGAGGTTCCCGCCCCACTGCCCCGCTTCGGAGCAGCGCTCCGAAGCGGGGCGGCTGGGGCAGGTGTTCCCGCCCCCCCGCCCCGCTTCGGAGCAGCGTTCCGAAGCGGGGTGGCTGGGGCAGGTGTTCCCGCCCCCCCCGCCCCGCTTCGGAGCAGCGTTCCGAAGCGGGGTGGCTGGGGCAGGTGTTCCCGCCCCCCCGCCCCGCTTCGGAGCACCGGGAGAAGCGATCTCCTCGCAGCCCCTTGCTTCAAAAGAGGTCCGGGGGCAGCGGGGAAGAAGCGCTGCGCTTCCCGCTGCCCCCGGACCTCTTTTGAAGCAAGGGGCTGCGGGGAGATCGCTTCTCCCCGCAAAGCCTTGCTTCAAAAGAGGTCCGGGGGCAGCGCGAAGCGCTTCCCGCTGTCCCCGGACCTCTTTTGAAGCAAGGGGCGTGGGGAGAAACGATCTCGGGCGCCGCGGCGAGCAGGCGCACTGCTCGCTCCTCTTTCCGCGCAGGCGCCTTCTCTTGCTCTTTCGCCTCCTTTTCTTTCTCTCTCGATGGTCCGCCTACAAAGGAGCGAGGGAGGCGCCCGCCATGTTTGGATTTGCATCCAGCAGGAGATGCCGCCGCCGCCCCGCCTCTCCCGCCTCCCTCCCACGGCACACCAGGCAAGGTCTCACGGCACACCAGTGTGCCGCGGAACACCGGTTGGGAAACACTGCCCTAGCCTACAAAGGAATTGTGTCCAGTGGAGTCAGTGCTCTTCCAGACCTTCCAGCCACACAGTGGAACTTCCTCTTCCTCCTTCTGTGCTCCCACCCCTTCAGATCGGTTCTGAGGTTGCCCCTAGCCCTCGCAGCAGATTGGGGTGGAGTGAGAGGAGAAAGGGAAGTTCTGTTGCATGAGCAGAAGTCCTTCCACTCATGCAGCAAACGTTCGATTCGACCCAAGCTATCCCAGCTTCCTCCCCAGTTGTCAGCCGTTTCGTTCCATGCTGGTAGGGTGGGGAACCAGGTCCTTCCCGCTTTCCTGCCTGGTCTGCTAGAGGAACTTCTTCCTTTGCAGAAATAGCCCCTGACTCGTTCATTGCCGCATTCTAGTACCACTCGATGCTGTCGATTTGCCATTTTCCATCCGATTCCTAAGGATACTGCAGTTCCTTGCGACTCTTACCAGTTTCCTTCCGCTAGTTGTGCCATTTATTTATTTTTTTATTCTTTGTGCTGCATGCCCTGCTGGAGAACCATGGAATGTTAATTGTCCTGTGCGGTCTCTTCCCCCTCCCCCCCTTTTTTGTTTCTCTTCCCCCCTCCCCCTCTGCCCTCGTCTCTCTTCCTTTTGTATCTCACAGCAGTCTGAACAGTGTAAACAGTAGTGACTCACGGTCAAGCGGCTCACACTCTCACTCACCCAGTTCACACTATCGCTACCGCAGCTCCAACCTGCCCCAGCAAGCGCCGATGAGGCTGTCCAGCGTGTCCTCGCACGACTCCGGCTTCATGTCCCAGGACGCTTTCCAGTCCAAGTCGCCATCCCCCATGCCGCCAGAGGCCCTCAACCAGGTAGGCCTAGGGAGCAGCGGCTGCCCCCGCATGTAGCACCTTCTGTTTCTCACCCAAGATCTCCAAGGGCTTCTGTGCTCATTGTGCTTTTCGTGGCTTCTGCTTCGGGTTATTTGGTTGTCTGCCTGCTGCATTACTCTACTGCAGGAGTGGGGAATATTTTCCAGCCCAAGGGCCGCTTTGCCTTCTGAGGGACTTAATGGGGGCCATGTGTCAGTGGTGGGTGGGGCCAGAGGCCAAAGTGGGTTGAGTATTGGATGTACCGTATTTTTCGCTCTATAAGACGCACCAGACCACAAGATGCACCTAGTTTTTGGAGGAGAAAATTAAGAAAAAATATTCTGAATCCCAGAAGCCAGAACAGCAAGAGGGATCGCTGTGCAGCAAAAGCAGCGATCCTTCTTGCTGTTCTGTCTTCTGGGATAGCTGCGCAGCCTGCATTTGCTCCATAAGACGCACACACATTTCCCCTTACTTTTTAGGAGGGAAAGTCTTATAGAGCAAAAAATACGGTAATTTTTTCCATCGTATGCTAGTCAGACATGACTAAACAACAATGCAAGAGGTCAAGGGTACCTTCTAGCCAGGCACAAAACACACAAGGAGGGTGTGAAATAGGACCAGTGAAGGGGATGACAAGGAGTGTGACCTGGATAGAGTCTAATGTGCTGGATAGAGAGTCCTGGGAGGTCACATTTGGCCCCCAGACCTGAGATTCCCCACCCCTGCTTTATTGGGCAGACTACTGCTACTTTCTGATTCTCACCCATCGGAAATTGTGTCTTAAGCCTGGCTTGCAGTTGCCAAGAGGTAAACCCAGCAATTGCCTCCTGCCGCTGCAGCCAAAGGCTAAAATGCGGGGCCCTTTCACAGATTACAGGAAAGATGTTTGCATCTTCCCATCTTGTCTTTCACATTGAGTTGATCACAAGAGAAATGCACATACAAGCTGTCAGGGTATGTTCTCCCTAGCACTCCCTCTCGCCAGTCTCCTTCCCACCTGATGCTCTCCAGATATCTGGGGGCTGCAAACAGGGTGGTGGTGCCGTGTTAATTTTACCTGTGGTTGACGATAACAAGAGAAACTATAAACAACTGCTTCCAGTGATGCAAATTTTAATCAGTATCCCATGGATTCTGCCATCCTGCAACTCAAGTTTAGAACCTTCCTCCCATTTGCTATGCAAATTCTTGCAGTCAATGTTCAGTGATCTGACAGCTGCCTCCTGGTGGCTCAGCCATAATTATTCCCCTATTTTGTACCATCCTGGTGGCTCAGCCATAATTATTCCCCTATTTTGTACCACCCCATCCCAAGCTATTTGATGCCCCAAAGCTTGCCCCAGAAATGTTTCCTTTCCTTCCAATAAGTTTCAAGCTCTACAAAAGAGGTGTACAGCAACTTAAGTTGAAGTGAAATTAGTAAAAAAAAAACCACACACACAAAAAACCCCCTGGGTAATAATTCCGTATTTACAGGATATGAGAGCACTTCTGAGAGCAGATCTCATATGTTCAGGAAGTAGAATGTGGCGTTGCTGTAGATACCTGACAGAAACGGCTTGTTTTGAGATCACGAGCACGCCTAGGGCTTGTCGTTAAATCTCTTGGTGCAAAGTTGGCAGGGACGGGAAAAGGCTAGGCTGGAAGCCTTCTCCCTGAACAGCTGCCTTTGCGTGTGATGCTGGGATATTTAACAAAAGTGTTGCATTCAGACATGCAGTTTTCCCTGCGTGCCCAGTGAACCAAAATGCTTCAGGGAGCACTGTGCCACACACCCCTTGGAAAAGACTTGGAACTATTCCAACTAGGGGTTCTTTAGTTACAGGGTTCACAGGTCCACGTTCGGCCCACGTTAAAGAGCACTTCACATGCTGACGTGTTTAGTGTACACCTTAAGCCAAGATCTAAAATGAATGTGAACGCAAATCAGGTATGTTTGCAAACATCTGTATCGCACAGCGACACCTGTATCGCACAGTTACACTAATCAGTGATTAGCCAAAGCTGAGTCTGTTGCCAGCAGCGTAACTGGCATGGACTTTGCGTAATGTGTGAAATGGCCCAGACCATCATGCATTGTTTCTTTTGCAAGGTGGGTTCTGCATGGCATTAGCTTTTATGAAGAGATCCAGCACACAATTGGGTTTTGGTCCACCACAGTTGTAAGCAATCCAGGTTTTTGAGTCACTAAATTCTTGGAACCATGATGTGTTTTGGAGCTGGTCCCAAGTTGGACCTCTCCGTGTGACCTTAGCTCCATGTGGATTTCGGAATATAAAGAAACTGTTGCTCAGTGGGGAGAAATTGGCGTTCTTAATGTGCTAATGAATAGAGGAACCCCCCACTGCTGATCTAAAGAGAGAGAGAGAGAGATGTCCATAGCATCATTTCAGCGTGAGGATAAAAGGGATCATTTTTATGCCCTGGATATTTCAGACTTGCTTGAATGTCCTGCTACTCATGCAGGCAGAACCCAGAAAACCATTTAATGTGTTGTGTGTTTTAACCAACTGACGGGCTTTCATCTTGGAGTTTTTATTCGCAAGACAGAGAAAATAACCTCGCGCTGCCGCGTGTCATCGTTTGAAAGCAGAATGTTGATTCTTGCGATAAAGCCATAGATGAAAGTGGCATTCTGCTTTCTCTGTTGATGCTTTTTATGTGTTTTTAGCGGCCCGTTTTGTGTGAGTTCCGTTCTCTGTTGCTGAGGGACAAAAGAATGCAATGGGCAGTTGTTGCAACTTCTCGCGCCATGGAATTGTAGGATATAGGGTGAAAGGAGGCAATTTGGCCTGGTGCATATCCAAATTACCCCATATCATAGTCAGTTGGGAGGCTTAAACTAGCAAGAAAGACAGAGGAGGGTTTTTTCCACAGGGAGAGTCAGAAAAAGTCTTGCCTGTATGTCTTATAAAAAGGTCAGTAAGGCCTGCGCTTTGGTGTGTAAAAGTTTTGCAGGCAGTGGGTTTAAGCCCTCATGTACAAGCCTGTAGTATGAATTGCATCCCTTATAATCACCTCCATGAGTAGGACTTGCTTTTGCAATCCGCCCACCCTTATTTTGTTACGTATGGGTGGGAGAAACAGGGCCTGCTTTGTGTTGGCCCTGGTTTATATGAGAGTTTCTTTCAGCCCTGCACCTCTCTGCATGTGCAACCTACAAACAAGGGTGACTGATCTAGGTCTGTCCATTTCAAAAATCTAGCTTGCGTTCCAAAGTACAGTGGTACCTCGGGTTACAAACACTTTGGGTTACAAACTCCGTTAACCCAGAAGTAGTACCTCGGGTTAAGAACTTTACCTCAGGATGAGAACAGAAATCGCACAACGGCAGCGGGAGGCCCCATTAGCTAAAGTAGTACCTCAGGTTAAGAACGGTTTCAGGTTAAGAACGGACCTCTGGAACGAATTAAGTTCGTAACCCGAGGTACCACTGTAATTTGATTTAACGCAGAGCAGGTGTTGAGGACCTTCTTATGAAATAGTGAGGCCTTCCAGCACTTTAATGGGAGGTGGGGGTGACGTCCCCCTGTAGAAGCGCAGATATTGTGCACCCGTACAAAGCAAAGAGTCTCCGTTCTGGGTGAAGAAACCTCAAATTCTGTGCTTGGAATATGTAGAGCAGATTGTTGTATTTGCATGTGCTTAATAGGCTTGTTGTCTCGATTCTTTGCTGAAGGCTTGCCTTCCATGCCTACACCTTCCATGGGGTTGCATGCCTTGTGCTCCTGTTGCATACATTTTTAGCCCGCTGCTGTCTCATTGATGTGGGTCACTCTGTAGCAGGGCTGGGGGAGGGGGAACCCGTGACCCTCTAGATGAGGTGGAGCCCCAGTTCCCATCAACCAGTGGCCCAGGAATGATGGGAGCTGTAGTCCAACAACATCTGGAGGGCCACAGGTTTCCCACTCTGCTCCTCATAGAATTCTAGAGTTGGAAGGGACCCTGAGAATCATCTAGTTCCAGCCCCCTGCAATGCAGACCAAAGGATCGGACCTCACTTTATCAGCACCGCACTATAGCCAACAGCGCTATCCGGGCCAAACTAAAAGCACTGGAATGTGTGGTTTGTCGGTTTGAGCTGAAGAGCAGAGAATCCCAGGAAAAGATTGGATTTAGGTGATCTATGGCACAACAGGAAGAGCGTCAATTTATTATTTCAATGTTGAGATTCTCACAACTCTCCAGATGTCTCAACACTAATTTGGGGAGGATAGTACAGACATACGGACAGCACAGGGAGACTGAGGGCAGAAACCCTACTAATAGTAATTTATTATTTGTTCCCCGCCCATCTGGCTGGGTTTCCCCAGCCACTCTGGGCAGCTTCCAATAAAGATTAAAAATACATTAAAATGTCACACATTAAAAACTTCCCTGAACAGGGCTGCCTTCAGATGTCTTCTAAATGTCAGGTAGTTGTTTATCTCTTTGACATCTGATGGGAGGAAGTTCCATAGGGCGGGTGCCACTACCGAGAAGGCCCTCTGCCTGGTTCCCTTTAGCTTTGCTTCTCGCAATGAGGGAACCGCCAGAAGACCCTCAGCACTGGACCTCAGTGTCCGGGCAGAACGATGGTGGTGGAGATGCTCCTTCAGATATACTGGACCGAGGACTCTCTGTGGGTGGACTCTCTGACCACCAGCACCCCTCACTTAAGACCGTATGGAAACATTGGGGTAGCTTCGAACAACTTCCCATGAAGGAAACCACACGGAAAATGTCTGCCTGGTAAATATGGATTTACTTTCTCAAGAAAGTTCTGTGCACAGCAGCTGGTCTTCTGCTGCTGGCCCAGTTCTTGACAAATCCATGTGGGGTTTCCAGATACAGGCTTTTCCCTAGGTACCCCTGCCTAGATTTTCCCAACTACCAGCCTCCAAAGGCAAGGCACGGCTGGAGGGCCTTTGCGTTGTGGCGCTGCAGCTGTGGCTTCAGCGCTCTGCCGATCTGCTCCGAGGTGGTTCTGAAGGTGCCATTGCCTCAGCCCTTTCAATTGAAACTGAAATCTCAGCGGGGAGTTGGCACGTGGCTTCCTTTTAGACGCAGCAAAGGCTCTGCCATTTAGGACCCTGTTGCTTTTGTCCCTCTTGCAGCGTTGAAGGCTTTCGGCTACGTTCATAACGATCGAATTTTTGCTCTGATCTCCTAACACTCTGCTTCTCTCCTCCTCCTCCTCCCGTGAATGTATTCGTTCCTTTGTGCTTTGTTGGGTTTTTGTTCTCCCGTTGGCTTGTCTTTCCTCTCCTTTGCTGTTCCTTGCCGTGTCATGGTTGCCGCTATTTTTTTAACCCAGCAGAATTCGTCCAGCTCTGCCTCCTCGGAAGCCTCTGAAACCTGCCAGTCAGTCAGCGAGTGCAGCTCCCCCACGTCAGTCAGCTCAGGCTCTACCATGGGGGCTTGGGCCTCCACAGAGAAGGTGAAGAAGGCTTCGTCTCTAAGACATGTTCTTTGATCCTCCCCGGGCTCTGAGACACACAGGCCCGAAATAGTTCTCCCCAGTGCAAATGAGAGGATGAGAATGGAAACCCGTAGCAGGCATGTCCAAAGTCCATTTCGGGGGCCTAAATCCTAAAAAACCTCAACATCTTCAATCCTAAAAAAAGGTCAACACAACTTTGGTTGGTCCCTTGGTTGGTCCTCACAGCCCTTCACTTCATCAAATCTGACGTTGGGTGTCAGGTGCTTTGAAGGCCCTAAAATGTTTGGACGCCACCACAGCGTAAAGGATCAAAATTGGCTACCGGGAACTCTTTGGACCTCCAGCTGTAGCGCTGAACTACATCGTTCATCACCCTTAGTCATTGGACATGCTTGTGGGTGATGGGGAGTTGTAGCTTTGCAACATCTAGAGGGCTGAAAGTTCCCCGCACATGATCCAAATGAATGAGTTGAATGCAGCAGGAAAACCTGCCTCATGTTTCCAGCCGCACAGTTGCTGTTAACGCACAGTTGCCACCTCTTTGGGTGCAGTAACTGGTTTTGTGAATCCCTGCCTGCCACGTTCTGGAAGTGGAGATTGTTCAGCAGTGATGGTAACGCAAGTTGGAGCATTCGCAGAACCATTTGCCAGGCATTTTGCGGTGCAGTCTGTGGCACGTCGTGGCTGTGTTTATAACCGTTAGCCCACGACAGAACCACTTTGGTCAATGCAATGGAATTGGCTCTAGGGAGCTTTTCTAATAATGCGAAGCCAAAATCTTCATGTGGTCTACTCATCACCTCCAATCATGCACAATCTCAGATTCTCTTTTTAAAATCAGATGCTCCCTGGCATGCATAAATCTTACTGGCATTTTCAAGTAAAATAATAATTTGGGGATAATTTCCGATCTCCACCGGAGCGAGTGGTTTTAAATTGGGGTCCATTCTCATCTGGAAACGCCCCCCGATTCCTTCCATCCCCTTTCATTATGTTGTTCCTAGAACATGTCATTTTCTGAGGCTGAGCTGCTGCTGCTGCTGCTGCTGCTTCTCACTTGAACGCGCTGTGAAAATACTAACCCAGGAGGCGTATTAACAGCTTTGGAAAGATCGCACCCCATTGCTTTCAGAATCTGAACGAAACTCGCGATTGTCCCTCAAGGAACGAGAGCATCCAAACTCCGTATTGTGTTTATCCGGCATGCATAACGCTGGCCAACGCTGGGAGGTTAACTTCCCGTCCCCCCCACAAAAAAGGCTGCCTCTCTAACAGGGCACCCTAAAGCTGTTCAGCCCCTGAAAATGATGTTTTGGTTTTTGAATGGCGATGCATATTTGAGTAGCATTAACAAAGCATGATCCAGCACTGTATGGGGTGTTGAGTTGCGAACAGTTCTCAAATCTCCGTGGGGTATTTCCCCACCTCCCCTTCTCTCCCAGCAATGCATGCCTGATTCACCTTGTATCCCACCCCCCATATTTTGTCCTATTTATATTAATTTCTCTCCTCTTTTTTCCCCTTTTTGTTTTGTTTTGTTTCCAGTTGTCTAATGGGTATTATCACTGTAGTTTGTCCAGTGGCCCATCCTTAGCTTCCGTTGGTGCAGGCCCTTCCCCTCATTTCCCGCCTGTCTCCCACGCATGGACCCGGGCTTCTTCTTCCACCACCCTCCTTCCAGACTGCGCTCATTATTACACCATTGGGCCAGGCATGCTACCATCATCTAAGATCCCTAGCTGGAAGGTTTGTGTTTCTTTTTTTTTTTTTGTTTCTGTCACCCATTCTCCTTTCCATTTCCCACTCCCCAACTCTACTGCAAGTTGTTGCTTCTGGAATCTCATTTAATTCTCGGTCGATTTCTCTGCCCCACCCCAGCTCGTAATACTATTCCGAATTCTGTGATCTGACGAGGGAGTCTCCCTTAGCTCCTACGCCCATAAATCAAGAACTTCAAAAGAGAGAAATCGGTGTGATCTGAACAAGCATTTCAACAGCTTTCCGAACTGTGCAGCAGCACACTGAGACTTCGGGATGGTTCTAGGTTAACCTTTGGTGCTCTCTGGATAACAGTTTGATAGGACCTAATTGAGGGTGTGCCTCTATTAATAAAGTTAAGGAATAGGGAATCTTTTTTCGTTTAACAGGCCCAGGTCCTCATCAGGATTGGACTCAAGGGCCAAATTTGACAGGTGGCCAGGGTTGCCAACTTGTCAATCAACTGACCTCGCAATGACGTTGGGTGTCAGGTGCTTTGAAGGCCCAAAGTTGCGACTTCAAAGCACCTAATAAAGCACTGCTAAAACACAAGGGTTTTTCCTCCTTTTAGCAGGGCTTTCCGCACAAACCCCTTCCTTAGGAAGCTGACCCTGCAGGCCAGGATTGGCCCACAGACTGGAGGTTCCCCCCTATGTTAAAATTAACACTAAAGTTGCTCATGGTACCTTTTCCAGGGGAGATCCCTTGAACAGGGCCTTGCATTTCCTGTTGGCTCTCATTCACAGCTTCACCCCTGGAAAAAACTTGCTGGGACAATCACTCCCTAGTGTAACTTGCGTTATTCTTTTTACCATGTGCACACACATAAAGTCTTCCTGCTTGAAGACTACATCAGTTACATTTGCCTAATGTACAGCTGGTGTCAAAGGAGTCAGTTTACTAGGTTTCTAGATTGCTTTGAAAGGAGCACATTTGTTGGGAAGGAAGAAGGGAAGAAATGTATCTGCAGTGCCCCGGGCAGCCCATTATTTGTCTGTCTGGCCTGAGAATCCGTGGGAACGAAGGTGCAGATATGAGACCCAGACACTTGCATGCTATTTTGGTTTTGAAAGGTGCCTACCTGCGTACTTCCCTTTCTGAAATACACACCAGGAGTTGACCAAAGCAGGAGTGTTTCTGCTTATTTTAAAGGGGTACGTGGCGAATTAACACCCAGGTGCACCTTTCAGAAATGGTGTGCTTTTGGATTTGGGTATCCTTACATGGGTTCAAAACTTGGCATGAGAAACTGCCCTCATCTAAACGACGTAACAATGCACTGGGCTGAGTTTACATTTGAACATAAATTACTTTTGTCTTATTAAATGAATATTCACTGACAAAGTGATTCTTAACAAGCCTTCATATGAAGGTGCCACCCCCACCTATCCGCTAATATTTACTTTGTGTGAATAAGTAGGAGCTCCAAGCTATTTACAGAAGCAGGATTTTTACTGGATTGGAGGAAGGCTGGGGAGGTTCAGCTCTTGCTAATAGATCTCCAGACCTTTATAGAGAGAAATAGCCAGTTTTCTCTCCCTTACATCTTAAGGGAGCTTTGTTTCCAAACAAGATCTGGTTGCAAGGCTGATATCCATAGCAAGGACTCTTCCCTTTAGTGCAAATCCTTTGCACTTTTCAGATGTTTAAAGTTCCTCACATATTTATCTCAGTAATGCTCACAACTGCCTTGCCAGGGACATTTGCATTATAACATCCCCCTTACTACAAATTAGGGGCAAGGAGGTTTGGTCTTGCCCTTAACAATTAGCCTGAACATTATCTATTTGCGGCAAAATTGTGATGGTTTGTTACCTGGGGTGGCTTTTAGAAGTTGCGTATTTGTGGGGAAGGGGACAGGAAGCACAGATGTTTCATTCTTCCAGTTCTCTGCAGTTTTTAATGTCTGTTGCCTCTCTGCTGAACAGCTGTGCATTGCTATCCTGTCCCCAAAACCCTCCCACCCATTGGCCCACTCACATTAAAATGACGCCATGTTTCTGGCACTGTATTTGTATCAGCGTGGCTGTAAAACAGATTTTTTTAAAAAAACCAATTATTTCCTTCTTCAGCCATTTGGAAAGGGCCTTTGTGTGTTGGCAGCTTATTCCTCAAAATGGAGATTTCCCCAGCTATATATTAAAATAGGCTTAGGAAAACCAAGATTTCATGAAATCCTAGCAATTGGAGCCAACAAAGTTGACTTCCTTTCACTGCATTTCCTCCCCTGTCTGCTCCAGAGGGTTGAGAGAAACCCCAGAACAGATCAAGGGGTTTTTTTGGGGGGGGGGAGGGAGGGACTCTCATCCTCGGCTTCCTAAGCCATCACTTAGGAAGCTGAGATCATTACGCCAGTCACTGACTCACTGCTGTGCTGTTGCTCCTGCAATGGAGTCAACCTGGCCTGTGCCTTGATTTGAAGGCAAAGCCGTACATGAGCTCAGAAAAACGAACATCTTAAGACTGGTGACTTTCTTTTAATAAAAAGCAGAGAGCCCAGCACGTATCTTTGCAGAAAGTATGCAATCTGCGTAAACTTTTGACTAATGGGATTTTTCCTCTAGGATTGGGCTAAGCCAGGTCCTTATGACCAGCCCTTGGTAAATACTTTGCAACGCCGGAAGGAAAAACGAGAAGGAGACCCCGCCGGGGGAGCACAGAGTGGACCAGCTCTGGCCACCGAGGAAGCTCAGAGACCTCGGAGCATGACTGTGTCGGCCGCCCCAAGGGTGAGACTCTGTTGTTCTTTGTTGTGTCCCCAGTAGACCTGTTCATCCAGTACCAAACGGGCCCAACTGAGCCCCAATGGTCTTCTAAGTTGCACAGACACCTGCTGCTTATCATAGAATTGTAGAGTTGGAAGGGACCCGAGGGTCATCGACTCCAACCCCCTGCAATGTTGGAATCTTGGCTAAAGCATCCATGACAGATGGCCATCCAACCTTTGCTTAAACCAAGGAAGGAAGGAATCGAAGGAAGGAGCCCACATCCTCGTGAGAGAGCCCGCTCCACTGTTGGACAGCACTTCCTGTTGCACTTACTTGCAGAGCTTGAACACTTACTTTGTGACATTTTGGTTGGTCTAATTATCTAATGGGAATACAGTCATACCTCTTGTTTGCTTCAGGTCTTTTCAGGTTACGTCTCGTGGCGACCCGAAAGTACCGGAAATGGGTACTTCCTGGTTTCGCCGCATGCACAGACGCTTGAAATAATGTCACACCCATGCGTAGAAGGGGCAAATCGCGGCACATGCAGATGCAGGTTGCATTCTGCTTGTTGCGAACAGGGCTCCGGAACGGATCCCGTTCGCAACCAGAGGTACCACTGTAATTTTGTAATAATCTACTTTGTGCAGAAGGGGTTGCAGAAAGGGTCATTGCAGCAAGAGGCCCTGGGGGATCATACTAGCTATCCCTGTTCCGCAATCCTAACAAGAGGCCTCTGTTGTCTTTTTAGCAAGGAGAGGAGATGGAGGCCTGCGAAGAGCTAGCTCTGGCTCTGACTCGAGGGCTGCAGCTGGACACTCAGAGGAGCAGCCGGGATTCCCTGCAGTGTTCCAGCGGCTACAGCACCCAGACGACCACACCTTGCTGCTCAGAGGACACCATCCCCTCGCAAGGTAAGCAATGTGCGTGTCCATTTTTTGCTTCTTTGGAACGGCCAAGCCAAGAAAGTTGCTGCACCTCTCAAGCCTTCTGCATGCTGCAGACTTTGTGCATTTTACAAAGGCTCATCATGCGTTGAAGAGATGGTAGTAAGGAGAGCTGAAAAGAACGTTGTTATTTCACATCTGACAACCAATATGTCCCTTTGGTTTCAGATAGGACATGGGTAGAAGAGTCCAAAAGCCCAGGACACGAAATTTCATATCCCTCTAGCAGCTATAGTGGCTCATTTGCCAGGAGTAATGTATTTAGCATTATCTCTGGAAAAGTTACATATACAGTTGGTACCTTGGTTCTCGAATGACTTGGCTCCCAAACGCTACAAACGCAGAATTAAGTGTTCTGGTTTGCAAACGTTTTTTGGAAGCCGAACTTCTGACACAGCTTGCACTTGACTGCAGGAAGCTCCTGCGGCCAATCGGAAGCTGCGCCTTGGTTTTCGAACGGTTCCCGGAGTCGAACGGACTCCTGGAATGGATTAAGTTTGACAACCAAAGTACCGCTGTACTCAATTCTGACCAAACTAAGCCTCCCATGTAATTTGTGTTCATCCTGCTGCAGTGAAATAAAAGCTCGCAGCAGTTGAACAGTCATAGTTTCCTGACTTGCCTTTTCCACCCCCAGTTTCGGACTACGACTATTTCTCCGTCAGCGGGGACCAAGAGCCGGAGCAGCAGGAATTCGACAAGTCTTCGACTATTCCGAGAAACAGCGACATCAGCCAGTCGTACCGCCGCATGTTTCACGCCAAGCGTCCTGCGTCCACCGCGGGCCTCCCCACCACCCTTGGGCCTGTGCTGGTTACTCCCGGCGTGGCCACCATCCGGCGGACCCCTTCCACCAAACCGACGGTCCGGCGTGGGACCATAGGGGCAGGGCCGATACCCATCAAGACGCCCGTGATTCCGGTCAAGACGCCAACCGTCCCAGACATGCCGGGGGGGCTGCCCAGTGTGCCAGGCGGGGCTGAAGAAAGCCCTGAGCAAAGCCCGGAGGCCGGAGGCGGCAATTTGGTTGGAGTCTGTGCAGCCTTGCCGTGGAGCGGTCAGGCACCCGCCAACCCTCCCGCTGTGAGCCAGAAGCCGAGTGCCGGAGAGGAGCAGAGACAGGCAGCCGGGGAAAGGGAAGGAGAGCCCGGAGAAAGGGAGAGCCCCAACATGACTGCTCCCCCATGCCAGCCGGTGCCTCAGTTGGGGGACCAGAATCTCGGAGAGGCCCCGCAAGGCGAAGACATGCTGAATGCCATTCGCCGGGGCGTGAAGCTGAAGAAGACCACCACAAATGACCGCTCGGCGCCCCGCATTTCCTAGACGCTGGACCACTGCCAGTTGACCAGCTTAACAGAGACTGAACTACCTGATGAAACCGTCTGTCTGTCCATTCCACTGTACAATCAGAATTTGCAGGATGCTCATTAGCAAAGCAGCTGGAAACGTTCTTTAAAATGGAGGGCAGCGGGGGTGGGAGGAGGGAGGGGACCTGCAAACTAAAACGCTTAAGGCACAGCCTCTTTTCTGATATTTTTATTTTTAATTTTTTTGTAAATACTGCTGATTATTATTTTTTTCCTGCACATTTTTAACCTGAGTTTCCCTTTTGATTCCCCCCCCCCCCGAAGGTGCCAAATCCTGTGTAACTTTTTTATAAACACTTTGTACAAAACAAAAGGAAAAGCAAGTTTTACATGCGTACGAAGAAGATCAAGTAGCTTAAACTTCGGCAAGGAGAGAGTAGTAGTAATGCATTCTCGCTCTCCCCAGGAATTTTTATTTTTTATTTTTATTTTGCAAAGCACCTTGTCATGAGAAGGATGCGAAAACCAGCTTTTGTTTTTTAACGTACGAAGGACGTGGCAAGAAGCAGGTCCTCGCTGAAGTACAGTGACTTTTTTTTATGTTTAAAAGGCAGGAAACAGCAGCTGATTGATTAAAGCAATATATAGTGGAAGAGAGAGAGGGGGAGAGCCTGTCATTGGTTAGTATTTAGGGGATAGGAAAAGGGGAGGGACTTTACTGTTGCACAAAAGTAGCTTAGCGGTAGCTTCAAGATACATGCGTCCCAATAAGCCATATTGGATTGCAGTGTTTGTTTATGTAGGAAGTATATGGGCGCTTTACACTAGGAACACCTCCTGTGTTTAGCCTCTCCCATTAAAAATTGTCAAGGCTCCATAAGATCTCCTGCCTAAGAAGAGCCTCTGTGGACTGTTCCTTTTAATAATCATAATTTGTATTATTCCACCCCACCCTTGTCTTCAGGACTGCACAAGCAACAACTTTTGTCAAGTCATGCCATCTTAAGCCAGGTTAGACTTAAGAACTTTTTTTTGTTTTCTCCCTTCACGTTGTCTCGTTTTTTTTCTTTTTCTTTTGTTAGGGGACAGTAACGAAGAAGTGGAGAGAAAGAAATGCGTAGACTTGAAAAGGGTTGTGGTGGGGAGATTTACCAGGGAGTTCTTAGTTAAAAACTTCTCATTCAACTGGCTATGCTCAGCAGGCTGGGCAGCTTAACAAACAAACAGCAAACACCCCACTAGTTTTGAGGAAACAACTTGATCTGATGGGGAACCAGCTGAGAATTCTGATGAAATGAGAAACGTTTATCGTAAGGGGCCTGTTTTTCCTTCTCTTAAGTGACATTTTGGGTTGGCTTTTTTCATAAATGCTAAAAGCTTTGGGGGAATGCGGGAGGGAACGGGCACACAGCTTTGCTTTTTTTATTTATTACAGGGGTTACGGGGGGGTTGACCTTTTTTTTTAAGAGACTTCTTAGCAACGAATTTTAGGAAAGCTGTTAATAAATTTATAGATGGGGGTTTTTTTTTCCTTCTCTTTTCTTAACATGAAAATTGCTGTGATTATAATCCATTTCATGGGGTCCGTAGAAAACGTGCATCACTCGTGCACCTCGGGTGTGCTGCACTTTTGTGGGTTGTGTCTTTTTCTTTTAAAGCATTCTGCAGTCTAAACGAATACCGTCTGCCTTATCTCTATATGGGCAACGCAAGCGGAATTAACGGATCAACAGACCTGCGTGTTGGTGGTTGCAGAGAAGTAGCCCCTACAGCGGGAGGAGCTCATTTGGGCGTATGCTCACACATCTCCTCCTCCACGGACATTCTTGAGACTCCTATTGGCTGCCATCTTGCCTACATAACCTCTTATGCTTTAAATACATAACTGCATTGGATGTGAGACGTATTGTAAAACTGTTATAGTCACTGTGTTCTATATACATTTACACTGCTGTGGTTGCTTAACACTTTTTTAAGTTATGGCTTCAGAAGCAAACAAAAAAAACACACACACAAGACAAAAAAAGCATGATCTTTAATTGATAAACCTCTCCTTTGATGAAAAACAAGCTCCTTATTACTTCGAAACATACATTAAAACAAGTAGTGCCTCTGGTATAATAAGCCCACCCAATCTTGATGAAATAGCGGATGCGTTCTGCAAATGATGCTTCAAGATCTTTTCCCCATCACTAAACTAAGGTGGGGCGGGGAAAACAGTAATTGGACTAAAATGGATGCAGGGGGTCACAATCATCTCCTGGCAAGCTTCATGTTGAAATCAGCTGGCATTTCACAAGGGCTCAGCAGTACTCTTGTATAATTCCCGTTAGTTTTTGTGAGGCTTGGGCAGGAGAAATTCCTGATGGATTGGATCCAAAAGGTATACAAAACTTTTTTTTTTTTTAATCCAGCTGTACTCAAGAAGTGCAGCTCCTCTTTAGTTCTTTAAACACTAGGATTTGCTCTTGGTTTAAAATTTTATTATCAAAACTGTTGCCAAAATTCAATGTTTAGGGTGTAACAAACCACTTTGAATCATTCTGTTGGGTTTAAATTTTTTTTGGTGTGTGTTCCTTGCCTATTGTAAAAGCAGTGTCACCGTTTTTTAAAGGAAAAGATGTTTCTAATGGTAAGTTATTGTGGTTTAGTTGCTAGTTTGTACTGAGAGTTGACCTCTCCCCTCATGCATTTTTTGTTCTGAATTGCTATAAATAAAAAAATTGCTGTTAACTGTGTTACCCTTCTACATTGTAATGATTGCTTCAGCCTATATTATAAATAAAGACCTGCTAATAAACCTCCTCATATTTTAGTTGCCTAATCTTACTCCATGACCCCCATTTCAATAAAAGGCTTTGCCACTATGCCTTTTTAAACACCAGCAAAGTATTATATAGCAAAGTATGAACTGGGCATTAACCACAAAACTGACACACAGAAAAAAGGAACATTTCATTGCAGGTAAGAGAAGTGTTTGAATATTCCATATACCTTCCAGTGTAGTGTATTCACCTGACATTGTAGCCTTCTATTTGCAGCCACAAGAATAAAATTCTATGTCTTTTCCCCCTGCCTTCCCATCAAAGCATGCCCAAGGCAGCTAACAAAACAGCGTGACCCACATTTTGTGGACTTCCCAGTACAAAGTGGATGGTATAACATAGCTGCATCTCACTGTACTTGGTTTTAAAGAGGGTCCAATTGCACAGCTTGATGATTGAAGAAAATATGAGCTGTAGCAGTACAAGAACTTAGGCTTGCACATCAAGACATCCTCTTTCGCCCCTTGCCTCCCTTCCCCTCTTGATTGTAGGAAATCATTGTGCTAATAGGATGACTTTGTTCGATACAACCCTATTACAATAAGCTTATCTTCATCAACAAGGGCTTCATACATTGAATGCTTTCTCATAGGTTTAGTGTGAAATGGCTGTTGAACTATATAAAAACAGAGTCTGAATTCTGGAGGTGACCTGGGCATGGTATGTAGAGGCTGTTTGCTCTGGAACAAGGATGGGGAAACTCCAGATGTTGTGGTCCTACAGCTTCCATTATCATTTGCCATAGCAGCTGAGGCTGATGGCTGCCGCAACATCCTCTGTAAAGACAAAAGGTTCACCACCCCTCCTTTAGAGCAATAATAATCTTGAGTGGCAGTCCATGGCCCAGGTCTGTTGCGTTTCATATCCACACTGCTGCTCCCATAAGGCAATTCCTAACCTATACAGAGAACCAGACTGCTTAAGAAGGGCAGAGTGCCAACACACTCATCGTTCCCCACCAATATCTGGAGGATAAGGACTCCCAAGAATACATAACTGGGCAATGGGGCGGCTGTTTTAAACAGGGTGTCCCTACTTTGGGAGAAACTGTTTTGTGCGTTGGGTTGTCAAGCCAACTATGCGATTCAAACTCGCCCAAGCGTTAATCTGCTCAACTTCTGGAAGCAGCATAAGAGGAAGACATTAGAAACAGTTCCAGGTAGGGGGTTCCATAATTAAAGAGCTACTCTTCTCCCTGCATATACCGATACTAAAACAACATACAGTGGTACCTCGGGTTAAGTACTTAATTCGTTCTGGAGGTCTGTTCTTAACCTGAAACTGTTCTTAACCTGAAGCACCACTTTAGCTAATGGGGCCTCCCGCTGCTGCTACGCCACTGCTGCGCGATTTCTGTTCTCATCCGGAAGCAAAGTTCTTAACCCGAGGTACTATTTCTGGGTTAGCGGAGTCTGTAACCTGAAGCGCCTGTAACCTGAGGTACCACTGTACTGAGGAAGATGAGGTGCCACCATAGTCCGCACTTGAATGTTCACACGAACGCCACTGATTGACACTGAACTTTATTTTATTGGGTACATGTACCACAGTAATGCATGCAGACATTCTTTTTACTGGTAGGGCTTCATCACCTCTTGGAGAAGTGTTTTTGTACATGGAAAGTTGATCTTTTTATGCTGGACGCTCCCGTGGCCTAGTGACATACTGCCACCACAGGGGAGGCAGGTGTCCCTCCTTCCGTGCTGGAGGCAGGGCTTCCGTCTTGGGCCCATCTGCTGGGGTTTCTTCCTGAAGCTGCTGAACCTAAGAGAGTGAAACCAAGTCAGTAGCCACCAAGAGTGCATCTCCAAGCGTTTGTTTATAGAGTTGCCCGCTTCAAGCTTGGTGCCCATACATTTCCACAGGAGACTATAGCAATGCATGCTTGTGTCCTGCTGGACTGAACATGAATCAGAAAGTTTCCCACGCCAAGATACGATGGAAGTACTAACTGGTATCCTGACCGGGGAGAGAAGAAGCTATCCAGATTAGCCACTTAGTTTGGGATGGGCAACGTGCCACTGAAATGCAGTGCTGTGCATTTGCAAAGTGAGAATGGGCTTTCAGAGATGATGATGAGGTATGTAGGCCTCATGGTAATGATGACGTTTGAAAATAGGTTGTTAGGAAACAAGCAGAATGTCTAAATATCTGCGACTGCCATTTCTTTTGTCTTTCAACACACAGAAATCTACACTGCAGTACAGGTAGTAGAGAAGAAGTAATACCAACCTCTTTCTCCCAGCTTTCCATCCTCAGCTTCTTCCACTGTTCTCTCTTGGCAAAGTAGTCCGGATACATTGCCTTCTCTGAAGGATGCCATAAATCTAGGAACCATTCGGGTGCCTGTCAGATTGGAAACCAGACAATAACTTAAACACTGCAATAACAACATAGGCAAAGATTGCTTGTCTCTTTGAAGGCACAATGTTTTTCCTGTAACGCTTCAATGTGTTCCTTTGTTTAAGAGGCTAGTTTAATAAAGACCCAGTAGACTAGTTTAATAAAGACCTAGCAATTTTTAGGCTTGAATTGCTGCAATGTGCAGTTTAAACCAAATTGAGAAGAAAGAATTACAAGGTGTGCACCCCGTTGTGGGGCTTCCTTTCTATGAGTCCGCTTGTGCCACACAACTACTCTTCAGTCAGAAGATCCTACAATAAAATACTGGACAATAGTCAGGAGAGCCAATAGAAAAAGTATCATCCATCCACCTTCCAAAAGACTCCCAATGAGCCTAAACGAAGAGGGAAGAGGCCATAGCTTGCCGGAGTTCAGTTCGAGAGCTTGCTTTGTACGCAAAAGGTCCCTGTTCAGTCCCCACCATCTCCATGTTGGAGCGAGCAGCATGGCTGGTAAGGCACAGGACAGGTCTACACCTGACTACAAGACAGCTTCACATACCCAATGAAAAATATTATACATTTCCTCATGGGCTCCTATGGTAGCATACTGAGCAGCTACTAGAAAAGACATTTCGCCATCCAACTCATTTGGCAGAGGTATGGGCAGAACTACCTCACTTTCCAAATGAATGGTTGGTTGCCAGGGGCCATTTGGGCATGCACTACCTTCCTGACGCAGGTGGTGCTGAACACAGAGCCTAGGACTTGCCGATCAGAAGGTTGGCAGTTTGAATCGCTGCGGCGGGGTGAGCTCCCATTGCTTGGTCCCTGCTCCTGCCAACCTAGCAGTTTGAAAGCACGTCAAAGTGCAAGTAGATAAATAGGTACCGCTCCGGCGGGAAGGTAAACAGCGTTTCCATACGCTGCTCTGGTTCACCAGAAGCATCTTAGTCATGCTGGCCACATGACCTGGAAGCTGTAGGCCGGCTCCCTCGGCCAATAAAGCGAGATGAGCACGCAACCCCAGAGTCGGTCACGACTGGACCTAATGGTCAGGGGTCCCTTTACCTTTACCTTCCTGATATGTAGGGCTCCAGTGACCCGCAAATCACTCCCGCCCGTTAAAATGATGGATCTTCTGGATAATGAGATTCTTCTGCTGCTTCTGAAGCAGATAATGTGAGCTATTTAAAGGACGCACATCTAATCCTCCAACTTGTACTCCTCTTCAGCATGGATGAGAGTGACAGTAGGATCAATGCAGCAGGTATTTGTTTAATGGCAGAAGCAGCGCTGCTCTGTGCCTCCATCTTCTTGCTTTTAGGAGGCACACAGGTCCCCCCCTTTTGATAATACTTTACTGGAAGACAACTTCTGTGTTCTAGCAAAAATTTGGTCTCTCTACCTCTCCATGACTCTTCTTTACGCCCAAGACCTAATACTTTTCTCACTTACATTTTCCCATGTCTGAAATATACTCCTTGAACTTAACCATTTCATTTTCTTTGGGAAAAGAAAACACATCAGCCCTTTCTTTTTCCCTTCTGACTGCTCAAAGGGTTCCCCCCCCCCCAATTTAGCATACTTCTTGTACTAATCAATACTCTCTGTTGAAACTATGATAACTATCCGAAGCATGTGCACAGTGCTGTTTGCAACGGATTACGGAGGTTAGTTGCAAGTTGCCTTGTAATGTACTGACCTTGTAGCACTCGTATCTTTCATAAGATGTGCCCCCTGGAGCATCAGGAAAGATGTAAGGCTCAGAGTGTTTATTTTCCCAAAATTCTTGTTCACCAGCCAGCAACAACTTGGATGCTTTCACCATATCTTTTTCATCCTTATGTTCATCAAACCGTGCTCTCAGCAGGCAGGCGAAGAATCGATACCTGTCCCTGAGAATGCAAGGAAAAAGAAAAAGATAACCATCGTGAAATTACAGGTCCCTGATATAGGCCAATGAAAATATAATGCTGCCTGATCTCCCAATCACAGTTACTAGAAAGGGCTCCTCTGCTCCTTTCCCCTTCTCAAACACAAATCCCTTTCCCCTTTTTAGAGCTAACCATGGTTATTATTTTTTTATGAACCATTTGAAAAACAAATCCAGGCTGCATTTCGGCAATTTTATGACGCTGTTTTAACAATAGCTTTCTCTGCTGATGTTGCTATCTTTTAACATCAGTTTTATTATTTTAGCACCATTTTAACAACTGTTATTTGTAATGCATTTTATAATGTAAACTGCAAAGGTATGTAACTATTGTAGTGACAGAAGTAGCCCTGTTTGTACCATTCTGCAGTCGCTGAGAGTTAACACACTGTCAGATAGCTACACACAGAGTACTCCATGGATAAAATGTCATGGGGCACCATGTTCATAGGACACCCTGTAAAATCCACAACCACTTACCCAATTTTACTAATACACTAGATAAGAATTCTACTTAAGTCTGTTATAATAGAACCATTTCTATGGAATGGCCACTAGAGGGATCTAGTGTGTAGATAATGTTTCACAAAATTAGAATTTTAGGCATAAAGCCCTAAACATTATTGGTTGTTATTTTGGCTCTTAAATACAGCTGTGCATGGCTGTGAGGGGATTTATAGCCACGGATCACATTTTAAGCACAAATGAGAGTGCTAGACGCTCCTGAAGACCTAAATATTCTCTGTATAGAAGGGAATTTAGCCCCATATTATTCTGGTTGTCCCCTTTGGCAGCTTTTTCAGCTCTAGAATATCGATTTTGAGGTACAGAGAGCAAAACTGTATACAAGTGTGTTCACACCATAGATTTGAATGACAGCTTTGGCAGTTTTATTTTTAATCCCTTTCCTAACAATCCCTAGAATACAACTGGTCCTTTTTTACAAAGGTGCAGCACAGTGGCTTGACATTTTCACTGAGCTACACAACACTACCCCAAGATCTAATTTCCTCGTTTGTCTACATGTGAAGATATGATTGATTTGTCCCCATGTATATCACTTGAAACTTACTTTCAACCTCATCTGTCATTTTGTTGCCCATTCACCCAGTCTGGAGCGATTCTTTTGCAGCTCTTTCCAGTCTGCTTTATTTTTCAACATCTTGAATAATACGGTATCATCTGCAACCTGGTCACCTCACTGCTCAGCCCTTTACTTTAAAAACATAGGTGCTCCTGAGGAATAGGGTGGTCAGGAAGCACAGCATGGGGTAAACAATAATTAACACGGGAGCAAAAAACCATCCAAAGCGATAAGACCTGTGAGCTCATCTTAACCCTTGTTAAAATGATTTCAGGGAAATGCTCAAACCTCACCTGATCCCCTCAGCCCACCCACCAGCAAACATCAAAAAATAGCAGAAAAATCACAAAATGGGTGAGGAGAGAAGAGAGAGAAGGGGGTGGGGGAATATTAGTACCAGAAATATTAAAAGGTAAAATTTTGCCATGTCAGAAAGCTTGACATACAAGGGATGTTGGCAAATGCATCATGTTTCTATGTGAAACACAACAGTAAAAAGTGTAATTAGAATGTTAGAGCGTTGGACTACAGCTAGTCATCCCCAGGGTCAAAATCCTACTAGCTATGAAGTTCACAGTGACCTTGGGCCAATCACCATCTCTGAGCCTAGCTTTCCTAACAGGATCCACAGAAGGGCAATACCTTGATTAGGAATGTCTAGAAATTATTCCGTTTGGTTCTGTATTTTTTCATGTTTTATTTATTGCTTAGAATCACTTTTGTATGTTGTAGTTATGCATTTTTTCATGTTATAAGCCACCTCCGGCATGGTTTGAACTGTGGAAAGGCAGCATACCAATAAAAGTATGTACGTATTTATTTATGTATGTATGTATAAATTAATACTATTAAGTCTTACCATGCTCTTTTTTGGAACAATGAAGCTCCCTTTTTACTTTTGGTCCTGCTATTACAGTAGAGTGGTTCGCAGTACCACCCTGGTGTGGCAGCAAGATTCAAGGACAATCAATATTATTCACGTTCTTGTGTAGCTGCATTATTTTATACTTTCTGGAAGTCCTATTATAAATCAAGCATGGCTAGGAGTGGTTTCTTTTTGTTTCCCTTTTTAAAAAAATAAAATTTATTAAGGTTTATAGAGGAAAAATACAAAACTTGATATATTTTTCCTTTTTTACCAAACCAAGACTTTCATACAGATACAATAAAAAAACAGAAAGGTTGGACTAGATGACCCTTGGGTCCCTTCCAACTCTAAGATTCTATGAAAAATTTAAAAATCAGAGAGTAAAGAACTTCCAATTCTTCATCCGTCCGCTATATAAAAACAATATTCACTGTTTTCTAAGGCATTTCTCATGAATTAAAAATCTCGTGTGGCGCGGGGAAATTTTTATTCTGAAAGAATGGTCCTGAGAAAAAAGCTTGAGGACCACAGTCAATGGGTCTGCTTAGTTTTAGATCACTGTTCACTACATCTGTTTGCGGACCACTTCAGCAGCGTTGGAAGTCATAAAACAAAGCTTTACGGCTTGTTTTCACCAGATAAGAATCTGACCCATTGCTTCTTTCAGAGACTTGCATAGCCCACAAAAACTTTCAGAGACCTATAAGACTTATGTTTATTTGCTTCTATGTTTTCAAGAGAATCCATCTTTTGGTTCTATGTTTTCAAGAGAATCCATCTTTTGTGACTTTTAGAGATTTAGAAGATTTCTGTTTATTTGGTTTTGCAGAGAGTGCATATTTCATATATTTCTATAAAGATTATATAGAGTTTATATTGACATCTCATTGTTGCACTTGGTCATCGTGTTGCCTTTGGATATTACTAGTTTTTGATTAAGCAGACCTGACTTACTTTGCTCTTTTTTCCTTACCCCCCCCCCTTTCCCCTTCTGGCCGCCCTGCCTCGCAAGGTTGTTGTTGTCCTGGCGAAATGGGAGAGCCGTGAGGAAGAGACACAGAAGCAACCACGAGAGAAGCTGCCCGGCCCCCCGGGAGGAAAGACAGGAGGAAAGAGTCGGAATAAACGAAGGAGGTCTGAGCGAGGCCCTGTCACGGAGAAGGACAGAGGCCCTCCTTCTCCCTCGGGCCCCGGCAAATAACGGGAGAGGGCGGCCAAAGAGAGGGGAGGGTCCCGGGGAGCAGCCCCCCCCCCGTCTCTCACCGGAAGATGCACCAGGACTCGAGGTGCCGCAGCGCCCGCTTGTAGAGACGCAGCACTTTCTGCTGGTGGGTCAGGTACGCCGCCATCTTGGCTGGGCCGCCAGCTTCTTCACCTTGCCAAGGAGGGCTCGCCGCAAGGGATCATGGGAGGGTGACGTCAGAGGAAGCGGCCTATCCGGGCCGCCGTAGAAATACGGAGGGAGGGGGTGAATATAGAGATAGGAAAGAAGAATGTAGAGATAGGGAGAAAAGGGTAGAGTGGGGCGAAGACGAAGATAAAGGACCCCTGACCATTAAGTCCAGTCATGACCGACTCTGGGGTTGCAGCACTCATCTCGCTTTACTGGCCCAGGGAGCCGGTGTACAGCTTCCGGGTTATGTGGCCAGCATGACTAAGCCACTTCTGGCTAACCAGAGCAGCGCATGGAAACGCCGTTTACCTTCCCGCCGGAGCGGTACCTATTTATCTACTTGCACTTTGACGTGCTTTCGAACTGCTAGGTTGGCAGGAGCAGGGACCGAGCAACGGGAGCTCACCCCGTCGCGGGGATTCGAACTGCCGACCTTCTGATCAGCAAGTCCTAGGCTCTGTGGTTTAACGCACAGCGCCACTCGCGTCCCTAGATAGATAGAGATAAGGAATTTAGAGAAACACACAGGTTAATTGGCAAAAAGCAGATAAGAGATACGGAGGCGCAGGTTGCAGCAACAGCCAAGGCGACCTTTTTCCACCTTCGCTGCATCAAGCAGTTGGTCCCTTACTTTTCCCGCCCCGACCATGTCTTCACTCAAACTTCTTCCTAGGTCGTAGAAATGACTTGGTTTGACATTGTGGAGCCTTGCCGAAGGTTCCCTAACTTTTGAACCTGCAGAAGTAGGCTGAAGTTGATGTTTGTGTGTGCTTTATTTTACAGTATTAAAAATGCCTAGCTTCGGATTATTTCGGTCAATCTGGACGTAAATGTATGTGACTAGTTGTCTTTTTCATCTTGCCAATACCACTGCTTCAGGTTTCCTCAGAGGCAAATATTCCCGCAAAAGCAAACAAGCAAAACCCACCCCAAGCTGCTCATTTGAAATTCATGAGTACTCCAAGTCCCAACTCCAAAGTTTAAAGGGGGGGCTGTTTCTGTGGTTCACTAACAGGCAAAATGCAGTGTTGTGTAGGAAAAGAAGCATTTGCCTAGTAGCTTTTATTCTTAAATAGACAGCCGCTCAGCTTTGCTCTAAAACTAATTTGTTAGATGGTCAAACATGAAGGCTATGCAGACCTCTGCTTGCATTGTCCCATGAGGAATCTGAGGGAAGTATATTTTATTAAATACAGGCATTGTATTTAATATTGTACTTACCTTTCCCGCCCCGACCTGGCCACAGTGATCCATGCGACGGTCACCTCCAGGCTTGACTACTGTAATTCTGCCCTTGAAGCTGTCCCAGAAACTCCAGCGGGTGCAGAATGCTGCAGCAAGGCTCCTCACAGGGTCTCTGCCATGGGAGCATATTCATCCAGTGTTTTTCAAGCTGCACTGGCTCCCGGTGGAGTACAGGGCCAAATTTAAGGTGCTGGTTCACAGCCTAGGACCCTCGTACCTACGGGACCACCTCTCCCGGTATGCCCCACGGAGGACCTTAAGGTGCATAAATAGCAACACCTTAGTGGTCCCAGGCCCTAAAGGTACCCTGCCCGTACGGGCCAGTCTTGCCAGACTCTAGGGTTGTGCGCTCATCTCACTCTATAGGCCGGGAGCCAGCGCTGTCCGCAGACACTTCCGGGTCACGTGGCCAGTGTGACAAGCTGCATCTGGCGAGCCAGCGCAGCACACGGAACGCCGTTTACCTTCCCGCTGGTAAGCGGTCCCTATTTATCTACTTGCACCCGGAGGTGCTTTCGAACTGCTAGGTTGGCAGGCGCTGGGACCGAACGACGGGCGCGCACCCCGCTGCGGGGATTCGAACCGCCGACCATGTGATCGGCAAGTCCTAGGCACTGAGGTTTTACCCACAGCGCCACCCGCGTCCCTGGTCCCAGGCCCTAAGGAAGTTAGATTAGCCTCACCCAGAGCCAGGGCCTTCTCAACACTGGCTCCGGCCTGGTGGAACGCTCTGCCTCATGAGACCAGGGCCCTGCAGGATCTGATTTCTTTCCGCAGGGCCTGTAAGACAGAGTTGTTCCACCTGGCCTTTGGCTTGAAGTCAATCTGATTCCCAACCCCTCTCCCCCCCCCCTTTCTCCTCCTGTGATGAGGCTGCATTTTAATGTTTTAATGTTGTATTTTAATCTTGTTTTTAAGTTGTATTCATTCAACTTGTTTTTATTATTGGTTGTTAGCCGCCCTGAGTCCAGCCTTGGCTAGGGAGGGCGGGGTATAAATAAAATTTATTATGATGATAATGATGAAACTGGAGAAACGCACAGGCCAATTGGCCAAAGGCAGATAGAGATAAGGAATCAAGACAATTGCAGAGGCCAATAGGCAAAAAGCCGGTGCTTCCCTTCAGGCTGCCCTGGGGGCTTTTGAAGGTGGCTCCTCAATGTGAATTAGAAAATGTCACCGCTGTAATTTATATCGCCATGAGCAAGCTGGGTGACCTTGGAGCCAGTCCCCTGCTATCCACCACCCAGGATAAAACAGGGGCAGCAGGGTGGTGGAGGGAAACTATGTGCATTGGTAGCACCAAATGCGGCGAATTAATCAAATACATTAAATCAATAAAGTTAAGGGCTTTTTTTTTTGCTTTATTACATTTCCATGCGGCTTCTCCGCTCCGCGCGAATCCCCGAAGCGGCTTGCCAACATTAAATTAACGAGAACATGCTAGGAAATAATGGAACACCACAAATGCAGCAGAATTCTAAAAATATTTGAAAATTAACAATGATTTAACGCTGCATTATATATAATGTTCAGTATAATTTAAATGCGATGGATAATAATACAGAAGAGGAATAGAGAGAAGGAACCATAGAGATAAATTTCTAACAGTGGCGGATAGAGCGGCACCCACCTCTATGGTCCATTCCGCCTTCTTATGCGCCTACCCAGCATACGGGTAGCGCTCAAAGGGAAACCAGAAGTGACGTCGGCGCTTCTACATTCTATGGGAGGAGAGAGAGAAGGAGAGAGAGAGAGGCGCACGGGCCTCAGTCGCCGTCGTCATGAGCCGCTTCAAGTTCATTGGTGAGGACGGTTGCCTGGGCAACTGGGGGGGTGTTCCTTTGCGTCCGCAAAGAGGGCGCCGGGCCTAGTCGCTGAGGGGCAGCCCTTCGAGGTGGGGGGGCGGCTGCGGAACGGGCCGAAGGGCACCATCCCAGGCGCGCTTACTCCGGCGCAAGCCCCGTCGTTGTCAGTGGAGCTTGCTCCCGGGTAGATGCGAGGTTCGGGATCGCAGCCTTGCTCCCCTGAGGGGAACCTGCGCGGGGTTGCAGGTGCGCGCAGGGCGATCCTGTGCGCGTTGGCTGGGGAGCAAGCCCCCCAAGTCACAATTCCGGTTCTGCGCATGCTTACTCAGAAGCAGGGCCCGTCGATTTCATCCATTCATTTCTTACTTGTATTATACGGGGCTTGCTTCTGGGTACCCCGGCGCGCAAAGCCGGAGCCGTAACTGGTAGCTCCTTCTCTGTTTTGCTTGTATCTCACAAATGCACGCAAGAGACCTTTGGTCTTTGCTGCAAGCAGTCAGATTTCTGCAGAGATCTAATCCGTTTGCGGTATTTGCCTACAAATGGACACAGGAGACAGTTCCAACCCTTTCCCTCACATCCTGCAGCGATTCCCCTGCAGCCATTGCCAGATGAGAATCTGCATTTAGTGGCTTCTCTTGGGGGTTGGTGCCTGCATGCATTTGACTCTCCCTGTCATTTGATGATTTGGCAGGTGCACTGTGTATATTGACTCCACTGAAAGAGCATTACACACGAGGTGGCCTGAAAGTTCTGGCCTTGGTGTTTGCATGAATGAGTCACTGCAGATTATACAAGCTGTCGCCTGATGCATGTGCCAATTTATTATTATTAGCATTATTGTTTTCATTTTATTTCTATACCATTTTATATGTTTAAGAAAAACTTCAAAGGGGCTTACAACACATTGAAACATCAAATAAAACAATCCAGAATGAAACATAGCAGGTACATGCAAGACAGCCCTCATTCCATAAGAAAGGTTTTGCAGGCTTTTTAAAGGGATCCTCTCCTAGTACAGACTCCGGCCTCTAACAGCAAGCAGTATATTTCTTTTTTTTTTTTTAAATAATTTTTATTAATTTTCCACACATGTATTATACACAAACAACAAAACAAAACATACACACAAATAAACATGTATAATTTCATAAACTCATTTTCCTTCACCTTGTTTCCCGGACTTCCCCATACCTCCCTTTTTCTGCATCCTTATTTTTCCCTTGTATCAGCAACCCTCCATTTAATTAATTAATTCATCTTCATTGTAATTCCCTTAAATTTATGATATACAGCTGCAATTCTCTGTTTCTTAACACCATAGCATCTCAGCACTCCTCAATATTACAACAGTTTTTAAGATATATTTTAAATTTCTTCCAGTCTTCTTCCACTGTCTCACTCCCCTGGTCTCGGATTCTGCCGGTCATCTCTGCCATTCCCATGTAGTCAATCACCTTCGCTTGCCATTCTTCCAGAGTAGGTAGCTGCTGCGTCTTCCAATACTTTGCCAGAAGAATTCTTGCTGCTGTGGTAGCAAACATAAAGAAAGTTCTGTCCTTCCTTGGCACCAATTGGCCCACCATGCCCAGGAGAAAAGCCTCTGGTTTTTTAGAAAATGTCCATTTAAGGACCTTTTTAATTTCATTATAGATCATTTCCCAGTAGGCTTTAATCTTCGGGCAGGTCCACCAAAGGTGAAGCAAGCAGTATATTTCTAAAGCATAGGGTCATAGTTTCATCACATGTCGGGGACCCATCAGATCTTCTGACATCTTGAAACTGCAGGTGAGGAGCCTTTCAGATGATGGACTCCAACTCCCATCATCCCCAGGCAGCATAGACAATGACCCAAGTTGAGGATGCTAATTTATTTCTCTCTCTCTCTAGATATTGGTGTTAATTTAACTGATCCTATGTTCAAAGGCATATACAGAGGTACTCAAAAGCATCAAGGTAAATACTCTGTTTCTTTAATGGCTCCTTCTGTGGTCCTCTTATCCCCAGATATTCATGGTATGCATCTGCAAGGGACATTTTCTTTCAGGTTACACTTTTTGGGGTCCCCCCATTCCCAGAGAGTGACATTATTATTAATTATTATTATTATTATTGGAATTTATTAAAATTCGACTTTCATCCTGCTCTTGTCTCCCACCCACCCATTTTGAGAGAAAAAACCCCACTAGAGTGGTAATTCAATGCAGTTTTACTCAGAGTACACCCATTAAAATTATTGAACATGACTAATTGATATGGGTCTGCCCTGAGGATATAATCTTTTGCATATCTTACTTGGGAGGAAGTCCTATTCAGTTCAGTATGACTTCTAAGTAGACATGTGTAAAATTGCACTGTAAAGCCACAATCCTTAACACTCTTAGCTGGGAGTAAGCCTCAGTTAACACAATGGGACTCTCTACTAACAATGCATGCATAGGATTGTGCTGTAAGGCTGCAATTCTGTTAATACTTTATTGGGAGTACGTTGCATTGGACTCAGTATTTTTGAATAAGCATGCTTAATGTTGTGCCTTTGAAGTGTGTTGTCTGACAGTCATACTGAGAGTAGACCCCCTGAAAACTAAAGCTACTTGTGGTGTAATTTAGTGTGAGTCTTTTCTCAGTATGACTTAGTCACATTGTGCCACCCTAAGACTTAAGTTTCAGCAAGTCTCCAGATGGAGAGTACAGTATTCAGTTGCTGAAGGGAAACTATCAAAAACGCCTTGCTGCATGACCAAGAAGTTCAAATGATGCACAGATGATTAAGAAGTCAATTTCTGGCAGTTGGTGGAGCATACATGTGGTGATGATCACTTATATATGTTGAATATGTTCCTAGGGAAAATATTTATCAAGGAAAACTTGATGAATCACAATCCTAAAATCACTTGAGTGTGGTACTGCTTGTGGAGGAAATTACTTTCAATGATCTTCAAAGAATCTGAGCTCTAGTCCTTCCTAGTCAATAAGGATATCTGTGCTGCTTAATGGAGATAGCACAGTTTGATTGTCCATTGCTGCTGTAAAGTTGCAGGAAAAGGAAAAGAAATGTAGGCGCTGCTGCATACCTGAGGCTGTTAAAGGTTCCAGAACTAGACTGGGCCATAGGAATGCTTTAAATTAAGGATTTCAGTTCTGTCTTTTTGCAGATGACTTCCTGGATGTGGTGGCTAGAGCGGTCAAAACTGGTGTTAAAAAGGTACATTTGTTCTTCAAAGGTTTTGGGTAGTGTGTTTTGTGTTGAATTTCAGTTGTTTCTGTTGGCTTTTGATATCTGTGTTTTTCAAGATATGAATTAATCCTAACATTTAGAAACTAGCACTTAGGTAAACTTTCTTTTTTTTATTCCAGTTCATGATTACAGGTGGAAGTTTGCAAGATAGCAAAGATGCACTTCAGCTGGCACAGACAAATGGTATTTGTCTCCTTATGTTATATAGCTTTCAATGGAATGCTTTAATTATCCTGTATTTAACATTTAAAATGACCAAAGCCAGTATGCACCAGTTCAGTCCAAAGAATTATGAGCAGAAGGAAAGGAATGCTTCTCATACACCATTCCTTTGGTGCGGTTTGCTGTGTCGACCCAACTCACTGCTGCTAGGGCTGATGTCTTGTCAAGTGAACCCTGCATAGAGTCACACACAGAAGGGGAGATGATGAGTCAGGTGATCACTTCCTTTGTGGTCTTTGCAGAGCGTATGTAACCACCTGCTCACAACCTTAGCTGCTATGCTGTGTGTCTCAAGTGACACTGTGCCATTCCAAGGCTGGTTTCACGACCACAGGAACTACCTGATTCAAAAGTGAATAAGTTAATTTAAAAGTTGAGTTAAAGAAAGCTTTGTACCGATGTACAGAATTTTACGTTGTCTTCCAAATCTATATGGCGCCTCCCTGCTCCATGAAGCCCTTGCTTCTTGAGTTCCCCAAATTTTCACTCCCAGGTCCTAAGTACATGTAACAGCATATCCTTGCATTCAGCCTCTGTTACCGTTGCATCAGCACACCATCAGGCTTTAGGATGCAAGTTCTTTGGAGGCTGGAGGCTGGAACCCTTATGCTGCGATGCACCCTGCACTTGACAAGCATTCTAGCAATAATAACCAACACATTCATGCCGTTTGTTTTCAGACATGTTTTATAGTACTGTTGGCTGCCACCCCACCCGCTGTGGAGAGTTTGAACAGAGCAACCCTGAGCAGTACTTAGCAGAGCTACAAGGTCTAGCCGAGAAAAATAAAGGGAAGGTCATAGCAATTGGAGAGTGTGGCTTGGGTAAGTAGCAACCAAGTGGCTTGGCAGTGATGTTTCCTTCCTGGCAAGTCAAAAGCCAGTTAATTGTTTGTCAATTCTCTCTTCCAGATTTTGACAGATTAGAATTCTGCACTAAGGACACTCAACTCAAGTAAGAGAGGTTTACTTAACACATAAGAGAAACTGCATCCTTCATACTTTTGAACAGTGTTGTTTTTATTATCAAGGATTTTCTCCCAATGGCAGCCATTGGAAGCCAAGGAACAGTTGCTCTTCCACCCTACCACCCCAAATGGATATAATAACCAAGGAGAAACAGTCACCACTTCCCTGTTCTTCCCTAAATGGCCTACAGGTCACACCAGACCCCTGACTGCTTCTTCACGTGGCTGAACCATACCATTACTTCCACCACATCATTCATTGGAACTTGCAGAGGCTGGCCAGTGCTTTGATTCCATGGGTGGTGTTTTTGCAATCCATATATGCACAAATCATCATAAAGCATGATGGCAGGGCCCAGAACACCAGCCCTTGAGTAGAAGTTGTGCATGCCAGATGACCAGAGGATGGGAAGTTGCAGTGCTGAGTTAAATTGAACAGGACACAGGTGGCGCTGTGGGTTAAACCACAGAGCCTAGGACTTGCCGATCAGAAGGTAGGCGGTTCAAATCCCCGCAATGGGGTGAGCTCCTGTTGCTCGGTCCCTGCTCCTGCCAACCTAGCAGTTTGAAAGCACATCAAAGTGCAAGTAGATAAATAGGTACCGCTCTGGCGGGAAGGTAAACGGTGCTTCCGTGTGCTGCCCTGGTTCACCAGAAGCGGCTTAGTCATGCTGGCCACATGACCCGGAAGCTATACACCGGCTCCCTCAGCCAAGAAAGTGAGATGACCGCCGCAACCCAAGAGTCGGTCACAACTGGACCTAATGGTCAGGGGTCCCTTTACCTTTACCTTACTGGGTGGAGGGTTCACTGGATGCTATAGCTACTGAGTGCACAAGGTGCTGGTGCTTTAATGTTAATCTTGGGAACAGTTACAGATGGGTAGCCGTGTTGGTCTGCCATAGTCAAAACAAAAAAAATTCCTTCCAGTAGCACCTTAAAGACCAACTAAGTTAGTTCTTGGTATGAGCTTTCGTGTGCATGCACACAAGAAGTGTGCATGCACACGAAAGCTCATACCAAGAACTAACTTAGTTGGTCTTTAAGGTGCTACTGGAAGGAATTTTTTTTGTTTAATCTTGGGAACAGTTTGACTGCAGAAAAACACTGAAGTGAAATGGAAAGGGAATGAATGAGGCACAAAAGCCAAGGAATTTAACATGAAACAACACATGCCAATAAAAGCTAGTTGTTTTTATTGTGCATTGTAGGGATGGGGGAAGCTGTGTTCCATCAGTTGCTGCTGGACTCTTGACACCCATCGGCCTCAGCCAGTATGGCTAATAATGGTCAAAGATGATGGTATCTGTAATGCAGAAACAGCTTTGGAGGGCCAAGACTCCCAGTCTCTGGTGTAATAAGCTTAAGAATGTGAGGTTTGGCTGGCAGGATTAGAATGCTGAATCTCGCATTCCAGCAGTCAAACAGACGGCTCTGGATGTCCACAAGCAGGGCAGAGGTGTGGTAGCCATCTCTTTAATTGCCCCCAGAACCTGGTTACCAAGATGCATAACTGCATCTGAACATGGAGGCTTCCATTTCCTGCATTGCAGGGGGTTGGACTAGATGACCCTTGGGGTCCCTTCCAATTCTATGATTCCGTGATTTCACTCTCCTTCCTAAATCGTTCCACAAATGTTTCTGAAAATCCCAAGTATTTGCTGCCACTGCGTTTTTGATGGCAGCTCATAAGACAGTGCTGACAACCGACAGTCATCTGTGTGATATTTATGCTCTTCTGCATAGGGGGAGACCCAGCATCAGTCATGGCAGCACAGTTGGTTAGCTAGGATTCTTTCACAATTCAAAGGTAAACTATGACTGTGTAATGTTTGGTCTGACATTTGCACATCACACGATGAAACACAACCTCCTGTTGTAAGGTGATACAGTCGTACCTCAGAAGTCGAACACCTTGCGAGCCAAACTTTTTGGCTCCCTAGTGCCGCAGACCCAGAAGTGACTGTTCCGGTTTGTGAACATTCTTTGGAACCTGAACGTCCGGTGCAGGTTCCACGGGTTCTGATTGGCTACAGGAGCTTCCTGCAGCCAATCAGAAGCCACACCTTGGTTTCCAAATGTTTTGGAAGTTGAACAGACTTGCGGAATGTATTCTGTTTGACTTCCGAGGTATGACTGTATTTTAACAGCATTGCTTTTCTTGGCAACATCCATAGAAGGCCTGGCCTTTTACCATTCCTCGCTTAGGCTTGTATCCTGGTCTAATGGCTTTGAAACATAATTTTGCTGCTGTTATAAAGCAGGCATGGCCCTCCAAAATCCCCCCACCCCATCCAAGCACTTCTTTAAGTCTCCTTCTGGCCTTAATGAAATATCAGCCACTGAAAATGTATGTGTTGTGGCTGTAACATTAGGAAGCCACTTTCTAGATCACCCCACTGCATGGAAAGCCACTATAAATGCGCAGTCCTAGCCGGTATGGACAGAGGTGGTGAGAGAAATGCTGCCCTCTACCCTTGGAAGAACCTGCTGGTTTTAGCACTGTGGTACACTAAGATCTGGAGAGAAAAGATCCCTCTTGAGGTGCTCTCCAAAGAGCAGGGAGGGGGATCTTTTGTCTCCCGATTTTAGCACTACACACCAGCATTGCTAGACACCCTCACCCTGCCACTCGAGTGGGAAAGGCAGGAAATGATGGTTTGCGTGTGTCTCTGCGTCTGTCTCCAGGTGAGTTTGTGGGGAAGAGTGTGAGCCTGGGAGAATGCTCTGTGCCTTCATATATGTTGGGTGCATGTGCTGTATGTGGGGTGACTGTGCATGTCTGAATATATGTTCATGTGGTCCGTGTGTGTGTGTGTGTGTGTGTGTGTGTGTGTGTATACACTCGCTTATAAATTGACAATACCCACCACGGGCGTGTGTCCCTGGAATGGGAGGCTGACTGTCAGTGTGGCCTTCAAGCCACAAAAGCTTAGCCGCTCCCGGTCTAGAATCATTTTCTTATCGAGAAATCACACAAAACCTGGCATGATGTTGCCAATATGAAACATTTTCAAATCCTATTGAGTTTAAAGTTAAGCACATGCTTAACCTTCCCATAGAACTAAATGGGACTTAAAAGTGTTCCCTTCTGGCAGGATTATGTCTGCACCTAAATAATAATAATAATAAATAATAATAATAACCACTCCATTCTTTATAATGCTTTAAACCATTTAGATAATCTATAGCTAAGATTTCATTAAATGTAGGGATGTTTCTGTTTATTTCTTTTCAGGTATTTTGAAAAACAATTCGATTTATCTGAGCAAACAAAATTACCGATGTTTCTGCACTGCAGGAATTCACATCCAGAATTTGTAGGTGGGTTTTGCAAAAGAATACTTTTTTTAAAAATGTAGAAATCTCTGGGCTTTTTAATGTAAAATATTCTCCTTTCACACAGATATAATGAGGCGAAACAGAGAGAGGTGTGTGGGAGGAGTGGTAAGTGCCTGATGTTCAGTTGCGTTTCTTTTCAGCATCAACCTCTTTGTGATACAAGTTTATTTTATAAGCAGATATCTCACTTTTCATGTGTTTCAAAGTAGCTGAAAACTAAAACATGCAATGCTTTCTAGTTGCCCTCGGTAAAATTATCCCGTGAGCAAGCACTTTAAGGTGGGGACTAGTCTGAAATTTACAGGTAGACTCGTTTTGTAAACCAGATGACTAGTTCTACTTCATTACTCGGAAATCCACATTCTTTTTTTAAGTGTTGTGAATGTGATTGTCACCTTTTTCCTACAGACACATTGAACAGGGAAGGGCCGCCCCCTGTTGAGTATACACTGTGTGAAACCCAAGTTTGCCTTTGCATAGGGTGCAAAACGACCTGTACAGATTTAGTTCAGCTGGGCTTATTCCTAAATAAGTGGGCATAGTCTTGCAGCCTTTGAAATGAACAGTGCATTCACATTATCTCAGGATGGAATAATGGTGGTTGTGTGACATAGCTGTGAAATAGGGTGGGGTTTCCCAAACCAGGGTCTGCAGCTGTTTTTGGACTACAACCCCCATCATACCTGACCCCTGGTCCTGCTAGCTAGGGATGATGGGAGTTGTAGTCCAAAAACAGCTGTAGTGGGGATGAATGGCATGACCTGTACCACATTTTCCCGCCCCTGAAGAATTGATGTTTTTGAATTATGGTGCTGGAGGAGACTCTTGAGAGTCCCATGGACTGCAAGAAGATCAAACCTATCCGTTCTTAAGGAAATCAGCCCTGAGTGCTCACTGGAAGGACAGATCCTGAAGCTGAGACTCCAATACTTTGGCCACCTCATGAGAAGAGAAGACTCCCTGGAAAAGACCCTGATGTTGGGAAAGATGGAGGGCACAAGGAGAAGGGGACGACAGAGGACGAGATGGTTGGACAGTGTTCTCGAAGCTACCAGCATGAGTTTGACCAAACTGGGGGAGGCGGTGGAAGACAGGAGTGCCTGGTGTGCTCTGGTCCATGGGGTCACGAAGAGTTGGACACGACTAAACAACAAGAAGTACCACATACTCAAGCAATGGGCCTGTCCTGACAGCTAAGCTACAGTGCCTTTTGCATCAGAGGCAAGGTAGGGGAGCTGTCTTTCAGCCTCCTTGAATTGGGCTGCTGGTCTCGTTGCCTTCTACTCATTAGATTAAATCAAAGATCTTTGATTTAACCGAATTCCTGACCAGTCCACAGATGGTTCTGTCCCGCAGCATGGACTTTGTTGATTGGCTCTTACCGGTTAAGGGCTCCATACATACACTTGCTCATTTTGGGTGGCAAAAATTATCAGAGCTTGTGTGCACACAGCTAGCAAATGCTATTCAGAAATAGCAACTGGCTTTGGAGAAATGCAAGAAAAGGGAAAGCTTGTGTACTTAAGTTAGAAAAATCTCAATGCATCTTCAGATGATAAAGGTGTATCATTACTTGTTTACAGGTACACTCTTTTGATGGCACCAAAGAGGAGGCAGCAGCTATAATAGAGTTAGATCTCTACATAGGAATAAATGGCTGGTAAGTAATGTTAGACATCTAATGGCTGAGGTGAAAGGATTCCTTTTTATTTTGGGATGGATACTTTAAAGCACACCTGTGCAGCTTGTGGCTCATCAAGGTGACTGCACCTCAGCCCCCATGTATCGTGCCCTCACAGGTAATTCAGACACTTCAGTCCCAGATAGGCAGTAAGAACAGCCCACCTATGATGCACCTGCCATAGTGGTGGGCTATATATAATTTACAGTCCTACTTCACATATTCTTAAGTGCAGAAATGGGCTGCCTACTGAACTTGAATTGGACTATAAATGCAAGTACCAACCACTCTTGTGTGACACTGCCAGAATCTCAGTCCCCATTAGCCTTGGCTTGGAATTGTGTGCATAGCTAGAGCAACAGCTGCCACCCAACAGATGAGCTGGGTGCATGGGGGACATTTTATATGAAAAGACAAATAGGCAAGAAGAATTAAGGGGAACCTCTGGAAAGAATGGGGGAAGAGTCCTCCCAAGGCTGCTTCTGGTTTAAGGGGGAAAAAATCAGTAAAAGTTTCACACAACTGCTTGTAAATCTAGTTTCAGCCTTAGCCTAAGATAGCAATTCTGTGTGCACTTTCATGAGAGTAAGCCTAACTAAATTTTGCAGGAGTGACTAAACATACTTAAAATTGGATTGTACATCTCACTGCAGCCATCAGGATTTAAGTAACAAGTTAACTGCTTGATGCAAACAAAATTGAAGACACAACTTTGGGGTGATTGTGCCCAGCAACTTGGATCTGGGCAGACAAGTTGCTCCTTGAATCTTGTGAGAACTTCCTTCTATTTGGACTAAAGAATTTCAACAAATCATAGTGATTTTCATATTCATATTATTTCCAGTTCCCTGAAAACAGAAGCTAACTTAGAAGCAGTGAGGTCAATTCCCAGTGAAAGATTAATGCTCGAAACAGGTAAGTTGTTGTTTTATTTAATACTATTTAACATTTTACTTCCCCCAATATGCCCCTTTCAAAACTGTTTCCGATCTGGGATATATTTTGTTTGTAATCTTCTGTCTCGGTGTGCCATTTTAAGATTACTACCCAAATATATCCCAGATCGGAAACAGTGTTGACGGGGTACATGCTTACTCAGCGTGGCTTAGGAAAAAAGAAAAAGGTTCCTAACCTAAAGAGTAATGTCTTTTTATAGCACGGTACCTAATTCATTAGCATTGCAGTAAGAAAGAAAAATCCCCTGTAAATTCTATATTTAACAGCTCTCTTGGTCACACTATCGGTGTTGTGTACCCTCCAGTCCACAAGGGGGAGTGAGCATGCTAGAAATGTCATGCATTGTCACCTAAGTGAGTTGTAAGAAAGGATATTGTTCTTGGCGAGAATCAGACTAAGCAGAAAAGGCCTTGCCTCATTCCTTAGAAGGGCTGTGTCAAGGACAGGCCCAAGACATTTTGGTACTTGAGGTGAACCAAGGAATAAGGGGCGAGTGAAAATCTACACCAGGAATGGGGGTGGGGGGTGGGATAAAGATCTACGTCAGGATCTGCTGCCCCTGTGGATCTTGCCGTCTGAGGCAGTTGCCTCACCTTGCCTCATGAGTGGGCCGGCCCAGTCTTGGCCTGATGAAATCCAGGTTGCAAAGGGGAAGGGGAAGAGCATACCCTTATAGTCCACATTATTTTCCTCCATAGCAAATGGAACAAATTGTTGATTTTTGCATCGTAATCTGATGGAAAATCTACCTCTCATTCACACCATTAGCCAAAAGCATGGTTGCCCACTTACCTCCATTAATTGGCAGAACATAAGACTCCACTCTCTCGTGGTATTGCCAAATCGCAGCTTCCAGCAGTTGGGAGGGCTATGAATACCACCCATCAAGTTGATCACCTTTGTGCTAGAACTTTGGTGGCTTCATTGTATGGCTTCCTTAAATCACCTCATTATCAAAGTATCTGCTTTGCACATTAATATCAAACTTTGGTAACACAACTGCATTATGGAGAGTTTGACAGTAGGTCAGTATATCCCTGAAAACCCTGCCTAATAGCAGTTATCCTTCCTGACTAACTTCATTGGTGCTTGGCAGCAATTGCTTGGGGTTAGGGGCGAGCTTCCTAACTGCTAAGCCTAGGGAGCTAAAATGATCCTGGCTTGAGAGGAGCAGATTTGTCTTCGTAGATAGACCCTTACAAAACTCTTACATTCAAATTAGGAATTCTGACTTTGGCATTTTAAACAGTGTAAACTTGCAAGACCCTTGGAATTATGTTAACACAGGAGTAAGGCTGTGGTCCTAAGTATTGCTTACTAAAGTCAATTGCAACTTTCTGTTGTGGAATTATGTGGGATATTGGTATAGGACCCTATCTCTGGGAATAATTTTACTACTTACATTTTTTGTACATGTTAAGAACAGATCTGACAGCAACTTTGCTTTGGTTTAGAGACTGTGTTAAGAATAAAACATTGCGTGCCCCCCAAAAAAGTATTGGGGGAGATGGACAAAAATAAATGGCTGAGGTGGTTATAAGTTACAGAAACCTATTTTGCAACCACCAGTATGATGTTAATTCTAAACTGTTCCATAAATCACACTAGATGCTCCCTGGTGTGGAGTGAAAAATACCCACGCTGGTTCAAAATATGTAAAAACCACATTCCCTACCAAAAAAAAGTGGGAAGAAGGACACTGCCTGAAGGACAGAAATGAACCTTGTCATATAATGTAAGTATATAATTTAATATATTTCAAGGCTCCAATTCAGCTTAATTTAGTTATGACTAGGTCTGTCTGAAACCAGTGGAATTAGTCATGAGAAACTTATGTCCCATGGCTTTCAGAGGGGCTTGATCATGACTGACCTTTAGCTGGGCTGGAGCCCAAGGGGTTTAATGCCATATAAAGATTGACACCTAACAGGCAGAGCAATTGTAACCACCACCAACCAGCTGGTTCAGAGGGATGTAGCAGAGATTTCTCTCTGCCAATTCATGCAGCATCCGTCAACAGCACCGGCTGTTAAAAGGCTACTGTTAGCAGTAATTGATTTAAGGCCCTGGAATGAGGATGGGACAAGACTAACTACAGAGCCACTGGATTCTAAACTTGTCCAGCAGCTGGAGGAGTTTGAGCCTGCAGCTGGTGCAGCAATAATTAGGTATAATAAAATATAATAATAATAAACAACTCTGCCCATCTGGCTGGGTAGCCCCAAACCATTCTGTCTAGATGTACTGTACTCTCTGAGCTTCCCACACAGGTCAGAACTCTTGATTTTCCAGTAATTAGCAAGCTAAGATTTGCTTTGCTGGGTTACAAGTGAGAGCCAGTCTTGTCTGCATTCTGTTTTCTGCAATAGCTATTCAGATGCCTTTGGGAAGGTTACTAGCAGGGCATGAGGGCAACAGCCCTCTCCCCTGTTGACTGTCATCACCTGGTACTGCAGTCCAGATAGAGGATATACCGTATTTTTCGCTCTATAGGACGCACTTCCCCCCCTCCAAAAATTAAGGGGAAATGTGTGTGCGTCCTATACAGCGAATGCAGGCTGCACGGCTAAGCCCAAAGCCAGAACAGGGAGACGGAGCGCTGCGGAGCGCTCCACCTCGCTGTTCTAGCTTGGGGTTAGCTGCGCAAAGCCTCCGCAGGGCAGCGGGGTGAAGGCACAAAGGTTGTCCCGGAAGCCTCAAGCCTTTGGAGTGCAGCGGGAACTCGTGCTTGTCCCACGAGCTTGTGGGGCTGGCGGTGGGGGGATGCGCTGCTTTCTCCCACTGCCAGCCTCAAAACCAGGTCGGGGAGCAGCGCAAAGGCGGCGCGTCGCCTTCCCGCTGCCCCCGAGCTTGTGGGGCTGCCTCTGCACTGCTCCCCAACCTGGTTTTGAGGCTGGCGGTGGGGGAAAGCAGCGGTTCCCCCCAACGCCAGCCCCACAAGCTGGGGGGCAGTGGGAAGGCGCCGCGCCGCCTTTGCGCTGCTCCCCGACCTCTTTGAGGCTTTTCCCCGAGGAGGGAGAAGAGACTGACTGGCCGTGTCAGTCCCTTCTCCGTCCTGGTCGAAAAGCCCGCAGGAGCCGTGCACTCCTTAATGGGTACGTGGCTCCTGTGGGCTTTTGTGGGAGATGGGGGAATTCCCCCACCTCCCGCAAAAGCCACGCGCTCTATAAAGGGAATTCCCCCACCTCGTAGAAAAGCCCGCAGGAGCCTGCACCCTTTAAATAGCGTGCTGCTCTTGGGGGCTTTTCCCCGAGGGAGGACAAGGGACTGACTGGCCGCGTCAGTCCCTTCTCCCTCCTTGTAGAAAAGCCCACAGGAGCCGTGCGCTCCTTAAAGGTTGCGCGGCTGCTGTGGGCTTTTGCGGGAGATGGGGGAATTCTCCCACAAAAGCAGGGTGGTCTAGGAGAAGTACACAGGATGTCCGCTGCTCCCAGAGCTTGGGGGAGGGGAATCATATTTTTTCCCTTTATTTCCCCCTCTGAAAACTAGGTGCACCCTATGGTCGGGTGTGCTCTATGGAGCGAAAAATACGGTACATACCAAAGTACCTATGTGCCTATTGAAGTACCATACCAAAGTACCATACCAAAGTCCTATGTGCCTATTGAAGGAAAAGCAGCTCTGTGCATTGCTATAAGAAATACTTGTGAGATAATACCAGAAGGAGCAAGAATGCAACCTGTACCACTTTGAGAAGGGGGGTTCTCACTCCTCACTTGCTCTGCAAGGCTCAAAGTGAAAAGAATATAGTGGGCGATGGGAAATACATATTATATTTCAGTTGTCTAAATCAATGCCCTTTTGCCCTCATGAATTACTATAGCAATGTGTTTGCCTACAACTTATTAGATGCCACTGGTGGCTTTTAGCTACAGGTAGCAACAGTACTGAACACTACACACATTAGAAATAAGCACCCTTTGGAAAGGTCAATGCCAAACAGAGGAAAATGGCCTCAAATGCCAAAATACGCAGATTTCAGAACTTGTGTTTGTCATGAAATCTAAAACCACCAATTTACTTATAAAGCATGGTAGGGACTATAGTTTTCTGGTAGAACATACACTTGGCACATGTAAATGTCGAAAGTTCAATCCCTGGCACCTCCAGTTAAAAAGGATCACATAGCAGGTGAAAGAAAGGCCAGTGCCCCAAAACCTTGAAGAGCTACTGCCAGTCAAACAGAGACAACACTGATCTAGGTGGACGAAGTCTAACCAGATTAAAGACAGCTTTTTATGTTCTGAGATGCGAGTTACTTGTCCGCAATATTGCATACAGTTCAGCATTTAGATTGCAGCATTTCCTTCATTACTTTTAGAATAAAATAAACTCAACACTGCAGACTTGTACACATTTGCTACAGAGCAAGTCTTACTGAATTCAATAAAATTTCCTTCTATGCAGTGTTATCCATAGACCTATTAAAAGGCAGTCATGACTAACCCAGTCATGAACCAATGTGCCTAGCATTCCAACACGTGACTGGTGTAGACATAGGAAGCAGATGTTGCTGCTTGTGTAACCTGTTTCATCATTGCTGTGGAGATGGGAATCTGCCTTCCCCTATAAATTTCAAGATAGATGAATACGTGCATCACACTTTCCTTTATCTGAAACTTGTATATGCTGTTATTTGGGTGTTTTTGTGTGACATTAAAAAAAAATTGGAATCCTAAATGCTATTTATGTAAACTTTAACCACCCTTGAACAAGTAATGTTCACAGTGAACATAACCACAGTGATGTGATTTTGCCTAAAGTGCTTCCCTTTTGCTTTGTTTTAGTCAAATACTGGAAATACTAGCAGCAGTACGTGAAGAAGATCCACTAGAACTGGCCAACACTACATATAACAACAGCATTAAAATCTTCTTTCCAGATATGTAAAGCATTTTATGTATTATGATAAAAACTGGTAATCCTGTCCATGTAATAAAGATTTGACTCCTCTCTGCATCAGATCTGAAACCATTATTTAGAAACAGGCATGCTGTAAAGGTTTGATTAAACACGCAAGTAGAAAGCTTTCGCCCCCACCCCGTGAAATATTTTCCTGGTTGTTGTTTTTTGCCAAGCATTTATTTCAATTTATTTTACTATCCAGTTGACTCTGTTATATGGAATATAAAGTCTTACTATTCTTATAGAACCGAAAATAGCACAAGGCCCTCTGACCACCTATCTTCCAAGAGAAATGCAATCCATCTGTTAACCCTTATCCAATATTTTAATTGGTTTAAAGGGTGACTCCTTGAGACACTGGCTTGTTTTCAATATATCCAAAAACCATGGGCTTAAGTTTACCAAAGTGCGGGAACTTTTTGACACAACTTGCACACTATAATTTTTTGATCAATTAAGAAGTGTTTTGTTCAACTGTTTTAAAAAATATGCGAAAACACTTTATTCCATGTACAATAATGTACATAAAGTTTAAGGTGGTCGCAAAAGAGACCAGCAGTAATTAAGAGGTATATTTACAATCGCACATCACAGTAAATTGACAACCCCATTCACAGATTCAACATTTTGAGATACTGTTCTTGTGCTTAGTTACACACTGATGAAGTGAAGCTTTTATTCCATAGTTGAACTCCACTATTAACACCCACCCACAGTGTTCAGTACATGACATTTTAAACCAAGTCAGGTTCCCTGTTCTGAGTGTTCTTCGGGCAGTGTGACAGACTGACTTGAATTCTCAGTCTCTGCTTCCTCCTCACTCTCAGAACTGTCATTATCTTCATTTAGTTCATTTTCCATATCAGCAGCTTCATCTTCTCCTTGCAAAGGATTTTCATCAGGTTCATTTTCATCGAGTGCAACAAAGCCATTGTTATTTGAGATATTGAGATTCTCCTTCTCCTCAGTATAAACTTTTTGATGGCACATTGGACAAGTGTCTTGAATGTAGAGCCATTTCCGAAGGCAAAGTGCATGGAAGTAATGGTTACATGGAGTAATACGAGCAGATGTAGTAAACTCGTGGTAGCAGATTGCACACACGTCATCGATTTCACGTAATCGCTCTCCTTTGACTTCAGGAAGTGAGTTGATTTTCTCAACAGCTGTCCTGCGATTGATAAAGGTTTTCCAGCCATTCTTTGCCTGCAGGTAGATGTTGAAGTAGGCATGCAGACACATCATACAAGCCCGGATTTTGCTTCCTGATTCAAACACCATGGTGTAAGCACCGTTCCCAAACATTATTACTCCAAATATAAACTCAATTATATTGCCCGTCGATCGAACATAGTAGACATAATCATCAAGCTTTTCCCATAGGACATTATAGTAGCCATCAATCATAAAGAGTACATACACAGTGATAGAAACAATAACCTTCAGGCAGAGTTCCACGCAGAATGCCGTAACAGCAAACAGCCATGTATTTAGTGCATAGTGGTGCCAAAGCATGTAACTGAGCAAAATTGGAAGAACAAAGAGGCAAGCTGAGACGAAGAGCACAGGAAAGTGTCTGCGAAATGAGGACACATGGGAGGCACTCAGAGACATTAGGACAGGGTCTGTCATTCCGTGGATAAAATGCAGGACTGCGGTCAGCAAAAGGCACATGTTTCGACTCAAGCGAACTAGTCTCTCTTCTGGCTTAAGCCCACTTAAACCAGTCTGCAGGGCCAAAATAAAAAATAAAACTGGTGCCACAAAACCAAGCCTTTTGTCGTCTTCATCAGTAGATCCAATAAAGGCCAGGATACCAAGCCCCAGGTAGTGAGCTATAGATGAAATTACAGCACTCATGCCTAATACAGTTAAAGTAGAATCACACCCGCTGACAATAAGGCTGCAAAATAACTCCCAAAAACTGTCCCAAGAAATCATGTAAAATTTAATGCCTGGATCAGTTTCTGCCATTTTGATGAAGAATGTTAATACAACAGCTTGAGCTGCCAGCCTCGTTAGCCAAAAGACCCGCAAAACTGATGGAAAACGAATCCTTTTCCATGTATCTTCCAGCAACAGTTGTAATCCATAAATGCGATACATGTGCCTTATAAGAAGATAGACATACCGTGAAGAGTAGTAGAACCGTTTAATTTTATAAACTAAAACGACCAGGGTGTATACTGTCAAAATGAAGCCTGAGGTAAAGACTAAAATCTGCCTGGTGTGTAACGGCAATTCAACGATCAAGCCTACAAGAGGAATCAATAAATCCAGTATGATTAGCTGAGAATATATGGACTGGATATTTAACAGTGCAACGTAGCCAATTCCAAAGGCAAGCTGAAGGGCAGAGAGTGCCATCCCTAAGGAAGGTCCTTTATGAGGAAGGAGCTGAACTCCAAAAGGTGTTGTATAAGAGGCACTGTGGAAGTTTATGTGCAAAAAAGCGTAATAGTTCACCATCACTGATGTTGCGGCTAGCAGAAGAGCGGAGCTGATCGTATAAAACTTGAAAAGTGATCTTTGTGACAGAATCAGAACAACACTGGATACAAAGACACCTAAGAGGAGGAGAAAAGGAGAGTTAGTTGTCTGCACACTCTAAAATGACAATTGCTCAATGACTCTAAAGCACATGCACTTTGAACAAGTGTGACTGTTTGTTAAGTTTTCAGCCCTCTCTGTAAATTCAATCTACAATCTGGTCAGACCTCACCTGGAGTACTGTGTCCAGTTCTGGGCACCACAGTTCAAGAAGGACACTGACAAACTGGAACGTGTCCAGAGGAGGGCAACCAAAATGGTCAAAGGCCTGGAAACGATGCCTTATGAGGAACGGCTAAGGGAGCTGGGCATGTTTAGCCTGGAGAAGAGGAGGTTAAGGGGTGATATGATAGCCATGTTCAAATATATAAAAGGATGTCATATAGAGGAGGGAGAAAGGTTGTTTTCTGCTGCTCCAGAGAAGCGGACACGGAGCAATGGATCCAAACTACAAGAAAGAAGATTCCACCTAAACATTAGGAAGAACTTCCTGACAGTAAGAGCTGTTCGACAGTAGAATTTGCTGCCAAGGAGTGTGGTGGAGTCTCCGTCTTTGGAGGTCTTTAAGCAGAGGCTTGACAACCATATGTCAGGAGTGCTCTGATGGTGTTTCCTGCTTGGCAGGGGGTTGGACCTTGTGGTCTATTCCAATTCTATGATTCTATGATTCTACAGTTCAATTTTATAGAAGCTGTACTCCAATTAATCCAATCGTAGTAAATACTAATTTCCACAAAGCCCAGAATATCAACTCTTGAACAGGCATACCTCACTTTATTGCACTTCACAGATATTGCTCCTTACGAGGCTGCTTCCAGAGGAAGGAAGCCCGCCCCCCTTCTAGTCTGGAGCTAGGTTTCCCCCTTTCGCCCCTGCAGCCAGGGGGTCTGGCTTAATAGACTACAGTATAGTGTAAACGTCACTTTTATATGTACTGGGAAACAAAAAAAACCCTGTGTAACTTGCTTTACTGCAGTATTCGCTTATTGCGGTGGTCTGGAATCGAACTCGCAATAATCTCTGAGGTATGCCTGTATATTCACTTGCTCCAAACTACTGAGGACAAATAAGCACAATGGAAATGAGGGCAAACTAATCACATGTTTGATAGCATCAATTGGGCCACCATTTCTACATACATTTCTGTTTCTCCGTAGCAGCTCAGACCTCCTAGCAGCAAGTAGGAGATCATCAACACAGAGCAATATATACCAAAGTCATTCTTGACGGGGGCCAGAGGGGGCCTTTTTAGTGATCACACCCAGACTGTGGGATTTGGTGCTCAGAAAGTTTCTTCACCCCTTCCCTGAGGGAAGAAACCATATGCAATAAGAGACCTTCCTTTTTAAGATGGCCTTGGTTACTAGATGGGCTTTTAGTTTTTTATGGCTTTAATACTTAGAAAAAAATCAGTAAAAACTAGATGATGATGATGATAATAATAATGTTTTATTTATACCCCGCCCTCCACAGCCAAGGGGGGGGGGGGGAATCAAACTGACTCCAAGCCAAAGGCCAGGCGGAACAACTCTGTCTTACAGGCCTTTCAGAAAGAAATCAGATCCTGCAGGGCCCTGGTCTCATGAGACAGAGCGTTCCACCAGGCCAGATCCAGTGTTGAAAAAGCCCTGGCTCTGGTTGAGGCTAATCTAACTTCCTTAGGGCCCAGGACCTCTAGGGTGTTGCTATTTGTGGACCTTAAGGTCCTCTGTGGGGCATTAGTGTTTAGTATTTATCTGTATCTTGATTTCATTCATTCTATTTCCCATCTGCATATAGGTTGTATTGTGTTGTTTGTGTTTTTGGTAGGCATCCTGAACTTTTTCTAAATACAGACTGTATTCACATATATCATGTAAACAACAGGAATATAACAGGGGCCACCAACCTTCGTGGGCCCATGAGCAACTTGGAGGACTGGAACTGTTATGGGAATCATGCACACACTGTGACCCCAACACACCACAACCTTTTTTACTAGCTACAATGAAATGCTCTTTTAAGCCTAATTTCAGTAGGGGAACTGAACCCTTTGGGTGCAAGGAAAGGCCTCTGGAGGTGCATCTTCGTCTGAAGGTGCCACATTGGCAATCAGTGTTTTAAAATTACATTGTATGAAGGTAAGAAATGGTCTAGGGAAATGAAACAACCATTTATGGATGAGTGAACAGCACTGTAACTGTACTTAACATCACAGCCTGTTACTGCCTATTATACCCATCACTGATTTACATAGTGGTTACGCTTACACAAACACTGAAAACACTTGTTTTTCCAGCCCTACAGCAGTATGTTCTTATACAATAAGAGTGCAAACCAGGCATTTCTTATGGTGTTTTAATACAAAACTTGCAGGTGTGTCAATGACACAGTTAACAAGCAATATGGCCAACAGCCAAGCCCCATTATCATGCAGTTTCACTCTACCATCTGGGTGCTGCTTTTTGCTAAGTGGGTTTATGTAGCCAAAAACACCTTGGGCTTAAGGGTCTCCACAAGACTTCCTGCCAGTTTTTGCCAAAATGGGGAGAGAAAGAACCATGTACACCACCTGGAGCTCCTTGGAAGAAAAGGTGGTATACGAATTTAATAAATAAAATAAAACCCATAAATATTTGCAGGTTGGGGCTCCTAATAGATTTTTGTGCCCTACCAATTAAGTATTTGAGGTTTTCTGATGAATACTGCTTGCCTAATATGACGACAAGAAGGCTCGTGACTGGAAGAGATCAGTGATTAATTAAATGATTAGAGCAGGCATGTCCAATGTCCAAAGTCCGACCCTTGTGGCAGTTTACTTCCTGGGGTAAAATCCTAAAAAAAACCCTCAACAACTTCAACCCTAAAGAAAGGTCAACAACTTTGGCTGGCCCTTACAGCCCTTCACTTCATCAAATCTGGCCCTCTTTAAAAAAAGTTTGGACACTACTGGCTTAGAGATTGTTTGAGCATATTACACAGATCCTGGTCTGAATGCACTGGTTACCAATTCATTTCCAGGCCCAATTCAAAGTGCTGGTTTTAACCTATAAAGCCTTAAATGGCTCAGGACCGCAATACATTCAAGGACCGCCTCTTTTCACCTGAACCTACCCAGATCCCGAGATCATCTTCTGAGGCCCTTCTTTGTGTACCTCCTCCTCGAGAGGTCTGGAGGGTGGCAACATGAGAACGGGCCTTCTCTACAGTGGCTCACTGTCTGTGGAACACTCGCCCCAGGGAAGTTCGCCTGATACCTTCATTATACATTTTTAGGCGCTAGGCAAAAACCAGGCCTTTGGTTGGTTTGATTGACACCCTATGGCCTATTAAAATGTTGTGGGGGGGGGGGGGATATTGGGTTTTTGGTTTTATTTTGATTATGTATTTTGTGGTTTTATTTTGATTTTATTCTGTGAACCGCCCTAAGACCTGCGGGTATAGGAATGTAGTGGGAATGCGAAAGACAATTGTATTTCAATGAGTTAGGTGGCATGTCCCTTTCCCTTTAACATCCCCAGGTGGGGTCTGCTGGATTCTTGTGTTTCACACACCTGTCAGGAGTTTATTGGGTTCTTCTGTGTGGCAAGTGCTGGCTGGATGTCGGCTGCAGATAGTGGGAGACTCCAAGCCGCTCTGTATTAATCATGAGTAACGCCCGGTGCACTTGATTACATCAAGGCAGGCTATAAAAGCCATAGGTGGGAGGGGCCTGGTGAGCTTCTGCCCCGATCAAAGGACCTGATGCTGGGAGACCGGCAGTCGGGGTCTTTCTCCTGCTGTTCTACCTGGGACTCCAGGCAGCTGAAGGGGAGATTGGGTAGCCCCTGTCAGGTATGTTTCATTTTATGCTTTGCATGCCCGCTGTTTATTTGTTAATGAAACTGTTTTGGCTCCCCTTCCACCTCCTCATTCCTTTTGTCCGGATATCCTTGGAAAGAACTGCTGTATTTGGCAGAACAAGGGTGGTATATAAATTCAATAAATAAAAAATAAATAAAATGTAAGTATTGGGCAGACAGCACAAGATGGATTTTAACATACAGTGGTACCTCGGTTTACGAACTTAATCCGTTCTGGAAGTCCGTTCTTAAAGCAAAACTGTTCTTAAACCGAGGTGTGTGCTTTCCCTAATGAGGCCTCCCGCCGGCGGTGCCCTTCCACCATTCGGCTTCCATTCTTAGACTGAGGTAAAGTTCACAAACTGGGACACTATTACCAGTTTTGTGGAGTTCTTAAACCGTATAGTTCGTAAACAGGGCTGTTCTTAAACCAAGGTACCACTGTACTTGCTTTTACCTATGAATGAAATGGTTCATGAAGCCCTCAAATTTGGGCCAATTACACAGTATCTGAGAGTTGACAACTTTCTACTGAATTTCGGGAAAAGGCATATCTGAGATGCCAGAGAATTATTTGTATTATTCAAAACACTAGTCAATATCATCTGAAACACCGCATTTAGCATTGGTATTTCAAGCTAAAACAGATTTGCTTGCACAATTTATGACACAGCCTAGCAGCCATTTGTCGGCAGGTGCTTGACAGCGCTCCTTTTTCTACTGTCCCAAGCAGCCATGAAAACAGATCCATGAGCAAGTCTTTTATTTAACCACTCGCCTAGTCATCACTGGCAACCAGGAATTCCATGCAGGCAAGCGTGTGAGAAATTCCAACTAAACATCAGGAAGAACTTTCTGACAGTAAGAGCTGTTCAACAGTAGAATGGACTCCCTTGGGAGGTGGCGGACTTTCCTTCCTTGGAGGTTTCTAAGCAGAGGTTGGGTGGCCATCTGTCATGGATGCTTTAGTTGAGATTCCTGCATTGCAGGGGGTTGGACTAGATGACCCTTGGGACCCTTCCAACTCTACAATTCTATGAAATTCTCTCCAGGTCAGTGAGTAGGCTGGAGAAGAAGGGGCAGAATGCTATTTCTGCTACTGCAGCTCACTCTGTTTTTGTACTGGTCACAAAGAAAAGGGTTTTACTGCCTCCACAGCCCCTGTTTGAACCTGAAATCCCCCATCCTGTCTTTTTAATCATAAGCATTGGTGTGGTGGGCAGCATTAACTCATTTATCACACACACACACACACACACACACACACACACACACACACACACACATATATATATATTACATGCATACTGCCCTTCATGTGAAGATCACTGGGCAGTTCACAACATAAAAATACAAAATGTAAACACATAATAGAAATGAAAGCAAACAAAACAACACACACACACCCCTTACAGGCAGAATTAAAAGGTCACAGGATATTAATCAATACAATAAATTCCACGAAGCCAGGAAAGGTAATCTTGCCACTTCAATAGTAGGCTGGGGCTGTCAACACGCCAGATTTCCCCACCTCTCCTGCGAGACAGTAAGCTTCCCCCAGCTTGTATATTAGGAACAACATAGCCTGCATCTCTAAGAAATGGAACCTGAGTGAACGGTAGGTTTTCAGAGAGTCAAGCAGGAGGAAGGTCAGAACTGCAACCCCCTTTATGAGTAAACAGCACACAAGTAAAAACGCTTCCAGGCTGGTAACTTTGGGGGGCTTGCTAACAGGATTGCCTTGAGCCCTGTGGGACTATATTTGGCTGGATGGGTCACAAGTTATTCAGGCCTCACTTAAAGGACCATTACAATCAATCTGGAAAACAAGCAGCAGCAACCAGAGTGATCAGAGGCTGCTGAACGCAGATTAAGAGCTTGGTCATGCCTTACAATAATTATTATTGGAGAAGTACATGAGTTATTAGTGCACTGAACTGAAGCTAACTCATAAGGAAAATTAACAAATCTGTTTATAATCTAATAGTGATTATTATTTCTTAAATCCTCTTTAGCTGAGAGGCAATATGATTGTACTCCAGAAAATATTGGTGGTGGCACTGGCAGGGGGAATAGCACTACTAGTTAAAAGAACCAAATATATTTTTTTTTCCATTATGGGTTTTTTTAAAAAAAGGATTTAGAGCCACTAGTTAGTCATAAGAGCAAAGAACCTGGTTTCAAAACAACTAGATAACTTCACATAGGCTATTCATTGGGCTTCAACTATTGCCCAATGGGCCAGAAAGAGTTCCCCATCACGTGGGATGAAGCAGTGGACCTACTAAGATTCTTTGGTGCATTCAAGGCAAATGGGTAAGAAGTGCTCGAGTGGTATAGTAGTTAGTGTCTCCTCTTCTGGCTTAAAATAACTTGTTTATAACAGTGACCTTTCACTCATACTAGACGGCAAACCTATATTCCTCCCAGAGGAAAGTAGTGAGACGCCACTTCTATTCTTTCCAAATTGGATTGAGGGAATAAACTTATTTGGACGGATTGACTAGGACAACATTTATTCAACGTTCCTGTAAGGCTCGGCGGGAACAAAGATTTGGATCAAAATATAGTCCCTAGAAAACACGTCAAGTGAAGCTTGTCTTTTTTTAACTGTTTTACTGAGGTGAGAGTAATGCAAATGTGCAAATGTGTTGTATGCAAATGTGTTGTAAATGTTAACATTCTTTATACCAGTGTTTGAAACTACCATTGTTCTAGGTGCATTTTGTGACTAGTGCATTTTGTCATTAGTGTGAGCAGTTTCTGAGCTCTGGGCACAGTTCTGCACCTAAGAATTCAGATTAAACCTGCAGAGTGGAAATAAAGGAAGACCTTCTTCTGCCTCCCCACTTCCAGCCACTCTCTGAAGACTGGAGAAGAGACCCTCTTAAGAATATTAGGGGGTGGGCAGGGGAAGGACTAGACCATGTGGAAAATGAACGTAATATTTTAGCTGCAGTTCATTCATTTTCAGCTTTGTATTCTTGTTATTAAAAAAGTGTGCCTAGACATTCCGTTGTTGCGCCCATAACCTAGGTTTAAGGTGCCCTTTAGCTCCTCACTTTCATATCTCCATTTCTAACATGGCTTCACACACGAAATTACTGCAAAGCGTTCTGAATAATGTGTAATTGGACATGCAGTTCTGACTTCCCAATAAAAGGGGGGAAAGCTGATGCTGGCTTCTAAATCAAAAGTGTCTCAATGAAAAACACAAGAACCACTATCCTGGTAATTAAAGCAAGGAGAAATAACCTTTTAGATGTGTATCAATTGCATGACTGTTCAATGTGTTTTCTAAGGGGAAAGGTTATAGGACTGCCAAATGATCTCTGGCTGAGAGATTAACTGCTAAATATTATATCTCTCAGGAAATGGTCTTTTCTACCTGTAATCTCATTATACTAGCTACAGTGCCAACATGGGCCAGCAAATAAGGAGCTCTCTTAGCTATAGCCATATATTTGAGTAAGGGAATATGCCAGTATAAATTTAAACCATTCAAGATATATCCAGAGTAGGACTGGGCAATATATCGATATGTGGACGCAGACACCATCGCACTCTGCCCCGGCAGAGGGAGAATCAAGCTGAATCAGCAAGGAGCGTGCTGCTGCCCTCGCCTCAGCCAAGCAGTTTTAAGGAGCCCCTGACCCGCACAAGCCAACGACAGGATGGGGGCTCCATTAAAGTGCTCCTCCCCCTTCCCAGCTGAGAGAGCCCCAATTCTGCTCCTGTTTGCACAGGAGGAGTGGGAGCAGGGCTGCTCAGCTGGGGAGCGTGAAGCCGACTGGATATGGGGAGAACTGTACATTTTAGGATATTCATAAATTCATACGTGAGTGCAGATTATGTAAAACCATTTGTATCTCCAACATACAACTGCTCTATATAATTACAAAAAATATTCTCAGTCTCTCAACAAACCCAACAAAAATCTAACTCCTTGAAGATAATCTACCATAGCATTCTGAAAATCAAACTCTCTACCATTCTCTCTCCAAAATTACATAAATCGGTGTCATTTTGTTTGAGGAGTATCTGATTCTGGTCTCTTGATAATCTTCTCCGTAATTGCAATAACACATACTCAGTAATCAGGTTTTCACTTCTGGGATTTTATCATCCTTCCAAAGTCTAGCCAAAACATTTTAGCTAGAACTGGATACAGTCATACCTCATGTTATGTTTGCTTCATGTTACGTTCTTTCAGGTTACGTCCTGCAGCAACCCGGAAGTACCGGAAAGGGTTACTTCCAGGTTTCGCCGCTCGTGCATGCGCAGAAATGCTAAACTGCGCTTCGCGCATGTGCACAAGTGCCAAATCGCGCTGCGCACCTGCGCAGATACGGTGCTTCAGGTTGCGCTCTTTTCATGTTGCAAACAGGCCTCCGGAACAGATCCCGTCGCAACCAGAGGTACCACTGTATTGGATATGAGGCATGGTCAAAAATATGCAATAGAAATGGATTCTAAGAATTCTCTGCAAATGAATAAATGCTATGACCTATCATAATACATCAATTCCTTAAAATTTCTGTCCAGTAAATCACTCACATATATTTCCACTATCCTTTGACTAGAGTTATGGCCCTGAACCAAAATTGCAACTAGATATGAGGAAAACATATTAGACAACCCAGGGCTTATCTGGACATGACCCATGAATCACAGTATCTGAACACCCTATTGATTCCTAGAAGAAGCAAACATACATCCAAATGTTAAAGTTCAAGTTTAAGACTTATTATGAAAGCTCAATGATACACAACCTTCTCCCTGACTATGAAATACCCAGAAGTCAAATTGTAATGTACTAGGGACAATCAGCTTCTATCTCTTACCACAAGCAAAGCTTCCCACAATTAGCTTAGCTGCAGACCATGGTCCCAATCCAGAGAAGTCACATTCCAAAAATCCCCCTGAAATTAATGGGATGTGATTAACGCAGGTACAGTGGTACCTCGCAAGACGAATGCCTCGCAAGACAAAAAACTCTCTAGACGAAAGGGTTTTTTGTTTTTTGAGCTGCTTCGCAAGACGATTTCCCCTATGGGCTTGCTTCGCAAGACGGAAACGTCTTGCAAGTTTGTTTCCTTTTTCTTAACACCGTTAATGCAGTTGCGACTTGACTTCGAGGAGCAACTCATAGCACGCGGTGTGGTAGCCTTTTTTGAGGTTTTCAAAGACTTTGGTGATTTTTGAAGCTTTTCCAAAACTTTCCCGACACCGTGCTTCACAAGACGAAAAAAACCGCAAGACGACAAAACTCGCGGAACGAATTGATTTCGTCTTGCGAGGCACCACTGTAAATGGTACTAGTTTCAGCAGAATTAAGCACAACTAACAGTCTCAATTGGTGCCCCAAATTAATTCATAGTTCAACACTTTCCAATAAATTATGCTGCAATGTTATGCGCACCTGCTATTAAGTCCCATAGAAAAGAATATATCTGCGTAGACATGCATAAGATTGTCTCAACTTCCTTAAAAATCTTAAGAAAAGTGTTAGTTTAATTCTTTCTGAAACACAAGGTCCCACAATATTTACTGGAGGAAGAATGGGGAACAATACAAATCCCTAAAACATAAAGGGCTTTTATAATATGGCTACTCTTTTTAAATCAAGGCTTTTAAATTGAAGAAAAAAGAGCCCCTATACAAGCTGCATCCATTTTCTAGACTACATTGATCCAGATTTTTATTTTTTATTTATGCAATTTGTATACCACCCTTTATCTGAAAATCCCAGGGCGAGCCAGATGAACAAGATGAATGTGGCTTATGTAAAATTTGAGATAAAGAAGGAATACAATTCTAAATACAAGGGCTTCCATTCTAGACTCTCCTCATCCCCTAATCCTTTCAAGAAAGGATAGTTATCAAATGGCCCTAATCACTTAATCTTATCATTTTACCCTTAGCAGAGATCATCCAGTAACTGACCTGATAGATCTCATTTATATAAGATTAGCTTCAAAGCACTCAATTTTGATGCATCTTCACAATGGAATGATAATAGACATGTTTAATTACATGTTTACAACTTTACCACCCCCTCATCGTCATTATCACACAAACTATGACCATGGAAACTGAAGCACACAGCACTTAAAAGCCTCACCCCACTATGGGGGGAGGGAATTCCACCTCTTTTATTATTAGTGTTTCTATAGTAAGGGATGAGTCACCAGTTGAGGTTACACCCCCTGAGCATTATGCTCTGCAACACCCTTTCAGCTGTTATTCCAATGTACTACAATGTACCTATTATTCTGGCTTAATGCCTATCAGGCCACGTTCCAGACACAAATATCAAGCTTGCAGAACAGAACTAGGGTTTACCCAGTAACACTATCACAACTGTCATAGTTTAATCTTCAAACCAAAGTACTGTATATGGCAACGGGGAGGAAAGCAGGGGCAAAAACCAATTCCACATTTGTATACTGCATTGATGTCTAGTTCAGAGATCAGACATCACAGACTGCTCAGAACTTGTTTATACAGATCAACAATTTATATTATTATTATATTATTTATCTTCTAAAACTCTTTCTGCTTTGTAAGATTATAAAACTCTCATGAATGGAAATAACATCTCAGAAGGTATGGAGAAATCCAAGAATGATTTGAAGCACCAAGGGTTGTAATATGCAATATAGGTTTCTATACACCCTGTATGGTACGCTCTCCTAGTGTCTTCTGGTCATATGATGGAACTTCACTTTCCCCCTAGTAGTTCTCCATATGACCTTTAAATCTTCCCTGCAGAGTTGGTGGATCCTCTGGAGCAGATTTTTAACAGAGAAAGGTGAAATCCCACTACACAAACAGAAGTCTGCTAAGGCAGTGCCATACAACTTAGCCACATTTAGGAAATGTGACGTCAAGTTTCATAAAAGAAAAGTCCATCCATCCCCACCACCACCACAGTATAAATGTGCTCTAAGCAAATCAGCGGATCTCGTCAGGCTAATAGTTATGGTAAAACTCAATTATGTAAAAGCTTTTATAGAGCTCTGCGCTAAATTAAATTGGAGCTGACAGGTAAATTCATTAGAATGTAATTTGGAATGCAACATAAAGATGAAAGAATGAGGAAGATAGGAAGAGCTGTTTAGCATTTAGGAGCTGTCTACGGTAAGTAGTTTTGAAAAGCTATTATAATTGAGTTGTTAACAGGCAATATCCTCTACCAGATAGTAGTTCACAAATACATGTGCCATTCTTATTATCAGCTGCTTTTCTTCACAAAGTTACCCAAAGCACATGTTACTTGTGGCATATAAAAACCACTTGAAAGTGGGGGAAAGAGAAGCAAACTATGTTCTGCGGTATTTACAAATGCACATTTATCTGATCATTTGGCGGAGATTTTTATCACATGCAAGCAGATAATTGACTGTTTTCAAGTCTGGTTTCCACACCATTTCATGTGACATTTCTTGCACGAATAGCACTTCTGTGCAGAAAAAGCAAGCAAACTGTTTTATCATATACAAAAACCATGCATACATATTTTGTGGCCTGTATGTGATTAGTTATCTGAATAATATTGTTCTAAACAGACAATTGCTATCTAGGTGAGAATCATAGAATTGTAGAGTTGGAAGGGACGACGAGGGTCATTTAGTCCTCCTGCAATGAAGGAATCTTTTGCCCAAGGTGGGGCTTCAACCCACGACCCTGTGATTAAGAGTCTCATGTTCTACTCACTGAGCTACCCCAGCACAAATTGGAAACTGGTTCTGCTTGAACCAAGATATGATGACCAAATTACCAGCAGGCCTATTGCAAAAAAGCAGAAGGCATTGAAACACTAGAGGTTATAGTTAACAGTTGGGCAATCTTAGCCCAAGACAAGATCATAAAAGGTCATTTTACAGTCAACAAGCTGTCCCTGGCAAATGTTTAGCAAACTAGGCTCTTATAAAACTTCCAATGCTGGGGACTAGCTTTCACTACTTTAATTTTAGGGGGGGAAAGCCATACTGTAGTTATTTTGAGTGAAATTTAAAGGATGGTAGCTTAGCTAACAATCCAAGGGAAGCAGACTGACTGACCCAGGTGCCAGCATTAAATAAACTAGGGGTTTCCCAAACTGTAGTCTGTGTGCCAACAGTGATCCACAAATTTCATATTGATCCTTAAGTGTATTTTTATTGTGTTTATGTGGGAATACAATCTGAATCATACCATGCGATGCAAACTGTGATATAATAAAAGTTAGAAAAGAAGCAATTAAAAAACAATTAAAAATAGACAGCATCTAGCACAGTGTGTCACAACTGTGACAACAGGTAGAAAAATCATTAAGTGGTCCACTAAGACCAAGTGGTCTGTGGGAGCAAAAGGTTTGGGGAGCAATGAAAAAAAGAAAGTGGACACATCTCACTGGAAATCTGGGTGTGAGGAAAGCAGAGCTAGGAAAAAGAGATCCATTCACTGTGCAAAAAACTACAGTAAACGTTTAGCCTGTTCCAGCCAGATCAATAAACGTACATTTTCACCCTCTAGCATCATTCAAAAGTGCCCTTCACACCCCTAACTCTAAATGGCTGAAGATGTGCTGCTGTTTCAACACTTACTTATGGGTCAACCGGGGATTAGCAAACATCCTTTTTACAAGGACAACAACCACAACCACCAACCCGGTGCAGTTTTGATGCTCTCAAGGGGAGAAAGGAGGTGGTGGTTTAGGGAGGATTCACGCCCGAGAAAAACAGGTAGGCGATCGCCCTCTTCTCTCCCCAACGCCAATTAAAAGTAAGAGTGCAGGAAAGTTGCCGCACGAGGAAGCGCGGAGAAGGCACGGCGACCGTTCACCACAGAAGAAGCTTCTTCCGGGGTGGCGGAGAAAAGGGTTGGAGATATACCCCCCGCCGCCCCCACAAAAAATCCTTTCTCTCCACCTCCTGAGCAGCCTATAGGAAGGGAAGGAGGATGACAGAATTGTAGAGTGGGAAGGGCTACCCGGGGGTCATCTAGTCCAACCCCCTGCAATGCAGGAACCGTTTGCCCACGTGGGGCTCGAACCCGCGACCCTGAGGTCTCGTGATCTATAACTACTGAGGTAAAATTGGGACGGAGGTGGGGTGTGGAAGGCCCACCCACCCCTTTCTCTCTCCCCCCCCACCGCCCAGCGATAGGCATTTCAATGGGGTGCTCGTGAGGGGTGTGGGGGAAGGGTCTCTCACCCATCAGCCGCAGCAGCCCCCCCAGGAGGCCGGCCCACAGGGAGTCTCCGGGGAACACCGGGGACGAGTTGAAGATGGCGTCGATGAGGAAAAGGCTGGGCACCCGCAGCGCCACCTCGGCGCCGGCCCGCAGCCACGGGCCCAGCCGCTGAGGCGGCGGTTGAAGGGGGCCCGGGGCCGCCATCCCCGAGACCCCGCCGCCTCCTGTCCGTCTCTGGGCGGGCGGCGGGGGGAAGGCAGAGAAAGGGCACGGCGATGACGGCGGCCGCCAGTTACCGCCGGGCTCTCGCCGCCCGGGACCCCGGACGCAGGGAGGTTGCCGACGCCGCCGACACCAGCGCTCGCGAGGAGGCCGCCGCCATCATGTCCGCGATGCCTGCCTGCCTCTTCCTCCCTCCTCCTCCTCATCCGCCGCCCGCCAGCCAGCCGGCGCGCGCCGCCGCCTCCTCCTGCAGCAGCAGCAGCAGCGACGTAGCCGCCGCGGCCCTCTCAGAAACAACGCGACGGGCGGGGGGAGGAGGGGAGTGGGCGGGGCCACGGCGTTCTTCCCGTCACAATGCCCCGCCCCGCCAATAGGCAGCCGGTGCTGGCGGCGGCGGCCGGGTTAGTGGGTGGAGTTTAGGACTGGGAAAAAAATCCCACCTCACCCATCACCACCATCAAAGGTAACTGTCGAATGAGCGGCGCGAGCGCACCTCGCACCCGCCAATCCGGAGCCGCCACCGCCGTCGCCGCGCACGCGCTCGGAGGTTGGGTTGTTTTTTTTCCCCTCAGGCGAGTCGTTGGTCGCAGTCGGGACTGACCTCAGTGCCTCCTCGCTGAGGAGAGGGAGAGGGAGCGTGCGAGGGAATTTCGGCTCCGACCGGGTTTTTCCTCAGCAGCGTTTCGAATTATTTACCTGATAAAATTTATACAGTTGATTGTAAAAAAAAACAAAAAACCACACACAGACAGACCTCAAAGGACTTTGCAAAAAGATGAGGCAATAAAAGCGAAGGGAAATTCACAGCCGTACTTTGAGACATACTAAAGTTTAGCAGGTTAAAGTTCACCTCAACTTTAAGCTTCCTCTGAGTAGGCTTGTCTAAACGAGGATGTTTTTTTAGCAGGCGCTGAAAAGAATAAAAGGCGCCTACTTTTAAATACCATATTTATACGCAGTGCCGGATTTACGTATAAGCTAAACAAGCTACTGTTTTTGGGGCCCCCAAAATATTTAAAGGGGAAAAACCTGGATGTACATTTCCAAAATAGAAGATAAAAAATAAAATAAAACCTACAATTATTTCATGTTATAGGAAGTTTCTAGAGACTAAATTATGAGTCTTTGTGTTTCTAAAGGAACTTTTGTTATTGCCAAATGCCAATGTGTTTGCATTATTAAGTTTGTTATGAATAAAAAGTCATTTTAAGTTAGAGCTTTATAATTATTTCACTAATAATATACTTCTTAATTGTATTTCAGTGCAACAATTACTTTGATAAAATACATATTTTGTTGTGTGCAAATGGCTTTAGATACCTATTAGGTCCTAAATTACCATTTGACATATATTCAGCACACAAAATAATGACAATTTGTTGTTGACAAAGGACAGCGGGACATATAAAGGGCCCCATTACCTTCAGTAGCTTAGGGCCTCATCAAACCTAAATCCAGCCCTGTTTATACCCTGCCTTTTTCCCTGTCAGGGACTCAAGGCATCTTACAGATGAATATAAGAACAACCAAAAATATAAGGTGTTTTTATCACTGGAATATTGCTGGAAAGGATGCTGCACCTGGTGGCTGGCCTGATCCAAAAAGGGCTCTTGTTACTGCGATTGCTTTCATGGCATGTAATTGCTGGCACACCCAAGTAAATAATTTTAGACATTTTAGTTTTGAAATGGAGTATACATTTTTCCTCCCCTCCCCCATCAAAGAAAAACAACCATGTTGTTTCCCCTCTCAAATCCCAAATTTAGATCCCAAGCGGTATGTTGTTGTTTTTCAGAATTTCACAACAAAATATATAGGAGCAAAATAGTGGGATGTGGTCCCAAAGCAAGCGAGTGTAGTATGTTCCATTGATTCCGTGGGGCTTACTTCCAAGATAAGTAAGATTACAAGATTACAGCCTAAGGTAGCAGTCGTATACACAAAAAGCTGGCATAAACCAAATTGGCTTAAATTAAGATAGCATTAAGTTGCACCAGATCCAAACTCCGTTCAGCCACAGAGCGACTGATGTCTGAGCCTGCCTAAGCCTATTAGAGGGAGTACAAGCCTTTAGGATAGTGTTTGAGTTATGCCACTATTTTTGCCATCTTCACTTATTCTGACTTGCAAGGTCATGACTAAACTGAACAGGCTTTGGATCCATCCTAACTGCCCCTCTTTGGTCCAATCCCTGGAAAGCCCATTTTTTGCATGGTTTACAACTCGCTTAAGATACTCTGGGCTCTGCCCAGGTGGCTGGGTTCCTGCTGAGCTGGGATGGTTAGATAAGCCACCTTAGCCCCGAATCATTTGAGACAATAAAGACATGCTCTCATATGAATCTGCCTGGGCTTTGTGATTGGCCTCTGGAGCTTAATCCTCTGGCCTGCTGTCAAGAACCATCAGACTGGCAGGTACTAGGGCAAAATTTGTCAGTGGAGGCTCCACAGCTTTGAAACTTCATCCTACAGGAAGTATGTATGGCTGTCCCATTGGTTTTAAGTGAATGTCAGGAAAAGTTTTTATTCCACTTAGTTTTTTATAGCTCAATGCAAGCTTCATGTTTTAACTGTTGCTCTTTTGAGGGTTTTAAATCTGGTTTGTTTTAAAATTTGCTATATTGTATTCTTAATTGTTTTCTAAAGCACCCTATGAGAGCTTGCACCTTAAAAGGCAGAATATGAAGAATTTCAATAGAAAAAACCTTTGAATACTACTGGCAGAGGATGATAAGCAGACATAACTTTTGTGTTGGGGCCAGGCAAATCTTTAGAGCTGAGTCATCATGTATGTATATGCAGAACCATGCAGTCCTAGTACCAAGCCCTCTCATTCAATATCCTCCCCCAAACAACTCGGTGAACTGCTGTTTACAGTATTATATAACTTGAACAATTATATAACTTACTAGTAAATGAAGCTTGCATTCCACAAGCAGAAATACACATTCCTGGTTGATACTGAAAGTGTGTATAGCCCCAAACTTAAGCTAGTAGAAGCAACAAAACTCCTACACCCTGACATTATGTCCAGTATGCGGTTTTGGCTCACTCTCTGTTGGAATGCTCCTGGCCTGTTTTATAAGAAAACTTTTTTGCTTCTGGAATTTACTAGAAGAAAAATACCACATTTTCAATAGCCCTATGCATGTTTAACCCATCTGCTTAAGGCATACCTAAGTACAGACAAGAGTGTGGCCATACTTTTAGCCCAGGCCCCGACATTGGGTGATTTCTTAAATATAGCAACCCTGTGTTATGCACAACTGCCTGTATAGAAAGCGTGAGATTTTGTGTGTGTTTAGCAGCTACCTATAGTTGGGACGCCTGGCCAACCTGATGTTAAACTACACAAGTTATTATTTAAATTACATATTTTAGACAAACCCTTAACTAATAACCAAGCAAGTTTTTCCAGCAATGGTAATTTTTTTATAATGCATCGGAACAATAAACATCAACGTTAGTAAAGGTAAAGGGACCCCTGATCATTAGGTCCAGTCGTGACTGACTCTGGGGTTGCGGCGCTCATCTCGCTTTATTGGCCGAGGGAGCCAGTGTACAGCTTCTGGGTCATGTGGCCAGCATGACTAAGCCGCTTCTGGCAAACCAGAGCAGCAAACGGAAACGCCGTTTACCTTCCCGCCAGAGCGGTACCTATTTATCTACTTGCACTGGCATCCTTTCGAACTGCTAGGTTGGCAGGAGCAGGGACCGAGCAACTGGAGCTCACCCCGTTGTGGGGATTCGAACCGCCAACCTTCTGATCGGCAAATCCTAGGCTCTGTGGTTTAACCCACAGTGCCACCCGTGTCCCCCAACATCAACGTTACAACCTTACAAATTCTTTTTCTGTATTTTAAATGTATTATTATTTCACTTGGATGAACCAAAAGAAACACAAGGGGTGACGAAGGATTGTTTTGAAACCTCTGGACCATCTTTTGATCTCAGCAAAGTCAATCTCAGTTCCTCTTGCTTCTGGGCATGAAGTCTCATAAAAGAGCTATGCAATCTTAGGCAATCTATTTCATAATATGGGTGTGCAATACTGTTGCCTAGTCAGACAGATTCAGAAAACAGTGGTTTATTATAAAACAGAAGTGAAACCAAAAAGGAAAAAAGTATGCAAATAGCAAAATATAGATTTTTCTTAGGCAGATACTTTCTTTGCTGCATGACTAAGAAAATAATTACTAAGCAGGACCCCCAAAAAAGAGATATTTATGGGTGCACTTCTTTTTTAAAATCTTGCCCCTTCATGGGTATCAATCCACTGCTGATAGTACAAACCAATATCTTAAAAGTCAGAGAGTAATCGAGGTAGGGTTTGTAAAAGATACATCAGGGCAGAGCATGGAAGACACCACACACCCAACTTGTAATTACTGTGGTCTCCCTGGAAACATGAATAATTACCATGGAGACAGGCAGGCAAGTAATACCCACCAAAATATCGGGGGGGACGGACCTCCTGAAAAGACATGGTCAGGAAAAAAGAATGACAGATGCCTCCTTGTTTGTGACAGGTGAGATTTAATTTAATGAGTGAAGGGAATTTAATTTTGCTGGTTTCCCAAAATGGGAGTGTGGGGCATTGTAAAATGCCATTGACCATGTCAAGGAAATTCAGTACAATAACACACCTGTTATCTATTTTTAAGGAGCTAATGTGATATATGCCTTTATTTTATAAGTTAGTGTGTTGCAGATTACGTACATGCTAAATTTCAGCTTACTGTGTGGCTGGGAAGAACTTGAACCATTCTCTTTCTCTCCACCACCATTTTTTGCCTTGAGAGGCTGGACATATCCAGAATACTGTAGTCTCCAGCAGTATTTATTCCAAAATGGCATTTTTGTCCGATTTTGCCCAAAAAGCTCAATAACTTTGGCAAAGACTAAAGGGGGGAAAAAGGAAGAAGCCCAACAACTTTGCAAAAAAAAACAAACCCTCAAAAACTTTTCTGTCTGGATTTTCACTGTTTGAAACATGGCACATTTTTAGTCCCTAATTTTGAATGAGTTCTAAACAGATCCATATTTTAGTTTTTTGGTTTGGGGGTGAGGATCTTGGATATTTGTGGCAAATTTCTGGGCACTAGCCCAGTGTGAAACCCTAATACCTCTTCTGTAATTCTGTCTGAGAATCAGTAAGGCATATACTGTGTATACATACTGTAATTATAGGTATCTGTGTTGCTTCTGTTGCAAAAGCAAAGCTGCTAAGTCATGCTGACACCAGGAAGAATCATTTCTGAATGACAAATCCCCATGAAATTTCAGGACAGATCTGTTATTTATTTATTCATTGACAGTATTTATATAATATATATATATATATACTGTACTGCTGCATCTTAAAAAATATATCACAGTGTTTTGCAACAATATAAACCAGACAATAAAATAATAAAAAAGCTAAAAGCAATTAATAGCAAATGATCCTCTGGGTCCCTTCCTACTCTAGAATTCTATGAGTCTATGAGATTATTGTAGAGGAAGTACTCTTAAATGCCTGCATAGGACTGGCAGAATAGAAAAGTTTTTAGCAAGTGTTTCAAAGATGGCACAGAAGGCAGCCACTGAATCTCTATTGGCAAGGTGTTCCACAGGACTTGGCCGATGACACTCAACGCTTGGTTTCTCATAGCTGCCAAATGAGCTTCACCAACTCAGGGAATGACCAGAGATGCTTTTGCAGATGATCTGAGTAATCAACCTGGAATATAAAGCTTCAGGTCAGTGGCAGACTTGGGTACAATGGTGCCCTGTGCGAGGCCAACCCCCCCCCCCCCAGTCCCTGCACTGCCTTCCCAAAGATGGGCAAGGAGGCACCTACTGTAGCTTTGGAAAGGAAAGGCTTGAGGGCTTTGCCAAAGCCCTAGAGCCCTCCCACCTCCTTCCTAAAGCTTGGAAGGTGCTAACTAGGCTTTGGGAAGGAAGTTGAAGACTCTAGGACCTTACCAGAGTCTCACACCTCCTTCCCAAAGCCCAGCTCCACACATATAGGTCTTTGAGACAGTGCCCTCTTGACTCGGCACCCAGGATTTGCACAGCCCTAAATCCTCCCCTGTTCAGGTGGAGGTATCCTGAACCCAAGTTGTAAAGGGATTTGAAAATCAGTACAAGGACCTTGAAGCTGGTTCGGTAGCAGATGAGCACCCAGTGCAGATGCTTTATCAAGAGTGTCCCATTGGCAATCAGGCCACAGCATTCTGCACCAGCTAGAGTTTCCGAACCAGACCCAAGGGCAGCCCCACATACGGCGCATTGCAGTAATCTAGACCCAAGGTTACCAATGCATGGACTGCAGTGGTCAGACTATTCCTGTTCAGAAATGGTGGTAGTTGGTGAGCCAAATGAAGCTGGTAAAAGGCACTCTTAGCCACAGAGGACACTTGGGCCTCTAGGGGCAAACTGGTATCCACGAGTAACCCCAAACTACGTACTTGCTCCTTCAGAGGGTCTGCAACCCCATCCAGAGCTGGTAACTTGCCAATTTCCTGAACACGGCAACCACCCACCCAAAGAGCCTCCATATGCCCAAGATTCAAACACAGTTTATGGGCCCTCATCCAGTCCACCACTTCATTCAGACACCTATCCAAAGCTTTCACAGCCTCTCTGGATTCAGATGTTATGGAGAAGTAGAGCTGCGTGTCATCCGCATTCTGGTGACACCTAGCTCCAAAACATCTAATGACCGCATCCAGCGGCTTCGTACAGATATTAAACAGCACTGGGGAGAGAATAGTATCCTGCGGAAGCCCATAGAGCGGTTCTCAACCTGTGGGTCCCAAGATGTTGTTGGACTACAACTCCCATCATCCCTGAGCTCTGGCCTTGCTAGCTAGGGGTGATGGGAGTCGTAGTTCAACAACATCTGGGGACCCACAGATTGAGAAAGGCTGCTACAAATGTTTCCAAGTGTGGAATTGGGGTGGAGGGTGCCTGTCACAAATTATCCACTCAAGTCCTGAAACAAAGTAGCCCAAACATTTTAACTTCACTGGTAAAGCTGGCAATACTAACCTGTATAGCCAATGTTGCTTTAATGGTATCATGATCATCAATGTAATAACCTCAGTGCTTGTTCAGCAAAAAATGTGTGTGTTGGATTTTGATATGATCGCTGCATGCATCTTATGTGAGAGTGATTAATCATGCAAGCAAAGCATTCATCAAAAGTTGAGAAATGGACTAAAACTGAAAAAGAGGGTGTTTACAAAAGTGGAACAAATGGCAAAGAAGGACACTGGAGAGCTGTATCTCATCTGACGCATCAGTTGGTCCAGGATTGGCAATAGCCGGAACACTGCAGTCAGAAGCAGAGTCCGGGTGGAAATCGCAGGAATGTCTGGGAAAATCCGGACATATGGCAACTTTGGGCATCAATAACTTTTGTGCCCAGATTGTCACTTTTTGAAACATGGCAACCCTACTCAATAGAAAACCATAAGAAACGTCCCAGCATCACACCCGGCAACAAACATATCAGCATTGAAACTTTTGTGCAAAAGTGTATAGCGTTCCGTTCACTCAGCGGTCATGCATTTTATACCTCTGTTTTGCCACAAGGTGGTAGGCGTGTTTCACATGAAGAAAAATGGTTCTAGAAACTGAAGTGCAATTTAACATGGGCAGTCTCTCAAAAGCAAACATAAAAATGCAAAAGAGAAAAACACATAATAAAAACAGGAACAAAGCAAACCCCCCAAACAAAAAACAAAACAAAACCCCCAACAACCCACAAACCAAAGAAAATCACTCTTCTCAATGGTCAAAGCCAGAGTTTGGAGTAGAGTTTTGCAGTGTGAGCTAGAAGGTAGCAAGAAAGAGATTTACAGCAACGTCTGAAAGCAGTGTTTGATTCCTGTTTGAATCCAAGGCTGTGGCTATGGGAGAAACAAGACCCTTTTGTGGTGTTAATGCTGTAAACCCCTTCAACAAATCATATATCATGGAGAAACCACAGTCTCCGCTGTGCCTCTTTCCCAAAAGAAACACAAACGTTAGGTAAGCGCCTGGAACCCCTGGAATCTCTCACCACTCAGAGAATCAGGTGACATGCAACAATATTTAGGAAATGAACATAAACTGCTAATCAGCAGTGTTCCTTCAGACATCACAGTGATTCTACATTGAGAGCAAATGCCATGGGTGATTGGGTGCAATGCATTTGCATTCCAAATAGATGGTGTTTGTGAAGCCATTTGATCAGGAGAGGCAAAATGCACTGAGCTCATAATTGCTATGGAGAAGCATAGAATTACTATCAGGAGAAGAAATGAGCTTCAGGCTCATTCAGTGCAAGGAGCAGGTGGCGCTGGGATCTAAACCACTGAGCCTCTTGGGTTTGCTAACTGGAAGGTCAGCTGTTCAAATCCGCATGATGGCATGAGCTCCCGTTGCTCTGTCCCAGCTTCTGCCAACCTAGCAGTTCGAAAGCACACCAGTGCAAGTAGATAAATAGGTACCACTGTGGTGGGAAGGTAAACTGTGTTTCCGTGCTCTCTGGTTTCTGTCACAGTGTTCCATTGCACCAGAAGCGGTTTAGTCATGCCGGCCACATGACCCAGAAAGCTGTCTGTGGACAAATGCTGGCTCCCTTGGCCTGAAAGCGAGATGAGCACCACACCCCATAGTCACCTTTGACTGGACTTCACCATCCTTTACCTTTACTTTACCCTAGGAAAAGCAGAAAAAGGTTGCCAACTCCTTCTGTACTGGAAGTTAGGAACAGACAAGATCAGTCCCTTGTAGATCTTGTGTCCATATTTTTGTGCTTCTGTTAAGATTGCATATTTTTAGACTGGGGGAAGAGGAGAGTGTTGCTTTATAGCACTGCTGATTTTCCACGAGGTGTTAAAGAACAACCAGGTTACATCCATATGGTGCTTCCGACCTACGCTTCCCATATGGCTATGCAAAAGTTTGTTTGGGTAAATGCCCTGCCGCTAAATGATTATCACCACAGGATGAAATTAATCTGCACAGAACGGTGTGACTACTGTTGCTACTTCAGAAGCTGTTCAAGAAGCAGAGTGCGAAACCACTTCTCTAGAGTTTATGTGGGGCTCTTCAGCCTTGGCAGTTCTTACGGTGGCTGGAAAAGACACTTGTATGAAGATGAGGGGATTTTTGTGACATGAGAATGGCTGTGCCAATTTTAAACCAAGAACCAGGAAGCAGAAACAGGGATTGATTTCCCCAAGTGCATCTTGAGACAAACGGGATGCGGGTGGTGCTGTGGGTTAAACCACAGAGCCTAGGACTTGCCGATCAGAAGGTCGGAGGTTTGAATCCTGTTGACGGGGTGAGCTCCCGTTGCTCAGTCCCTGCTCCTGCCAACCTCCAGTTCAAAAGCACCTCAAAGTGCAAGTAGATAAATAGGTACCGCTTCAGCGGGAAGGTAAACGGCGTTTCCGTGTGCTGCTCTGGTTCGCCAGAAGCGGCTTAGTCATGCTGGCCACATGACCCAGAAGCTGTACACCGGCTCCATTGGCCAATAAAGCGAGATGAGCGCCGCAACCCCAGAGTCGGTCATGACTGGACCTATTGGTCAGGGGTCCCTTTACCTTTACCTATCTTGAGACAGAATAAATATACTGGTGTACCCATTCCTATGTTAAAACATAATAGATGCAACAAGCCATGAGGACCAGACCTTATAAAACTGTCACACTGTGGTTCATTTCTGCCTGAAGGAAGGCAAGACATAAATGTAACACATTAAAAAGAAAACACTCTGTGAGGAAGACAGATATTACTTTTTGGTTTATTGGCTGCTGTATAGAATGACCTCCATATGAAATCAGTAGAGAAGTTCATAGATACTTTATGACTTACCCAAAGGCAGTGTTCTCAGTTGGAATTCTTTCTTTTCATCTTTGCTTGCAAATAAAGCCCTCTAGGTGAAGGGAAGAATGGAAACAGCACCAGCTTTCTCAAATTAAGTCATACTAAGAATGTGGGGGCGGGCACTAGAATTTTTTTTTTAATTGCCTCTGAATCTCACAACTTTTAAAAGCACATCCAGCTCCAAACCATATTCTGCACTTTCTAGGACACTTTGGGTCACAGTTTTTAAGGAGGGAAAAAGCTACCCTTCATTTCATCTTTCCCTGTGCTCCTCCAGTATACCAACCAAAGAGAAAGCTCTCATATAAAAACATTTGTCTATTTAATTAATATATATTCCGCTTAATATTTCAACCAAAATCTAACCAAAAGGAAACGATAAGAAAATTACAATGCAAATTCTGCATTCAGAATCAAACAAGAATGATGCTGCTACTCACAATAGTTCCACATTTTAAGCAAGATAATTAAACAGGGACCCAAGGCAGCTTACAGATAAAAATAAGAACAAAAACACAGGGGAAAACAAACAATCATAGTTAAAACTACACCCACCCACACCTACACACCCCATTAAAAGCATACTGATAATGACAATAGAAACAGCATGGTACAGGCCATTTCATTAAAAGCAGTCAGTTCCCAAAAGTGCGCTGGAACAAGATGTCTTCCTTCACCTGCTGGCAGAAGGACAAGGAGGGAGCCAGCTTAACTTCTCTAGGGAGGGAGTTGCAGTGTCGGGGGGCAGCCACCAAAAAGGCCCTCTCAGTGTTGCTTCTTGCCATCCACTTGCACAGGAATGAGGAACCTATTGCCCTCCAGAAGCTGTTAAGACTACAACTCCCATAATCCCTGACCACTGGCCACGCTGGATGGGGCTGATGGGAACTGGAGGCCAACTGTATCTGGAAAGCCACACATTCCCAATGCTGCACTAGCATATCCATCATCCTGTGGCATTTTCTGTGTTGACCGTATTTCCTTGCACTCCCCAGCCCTATGGCAGTTGAGATGCTTTTAAAGATTTCTTAGAGATCTTTGCAATTCAAGCAAATCATTTCTTCTAGATGCTATCTGTACGACTGGCTGATTTTAGGTCTCCCTTCTCCAGCATCTCCCTGTGTCCTGGCTCACATTGTTCAGAAAGGTCCCTGGAGAGGTTTTGTGGGTCACAGATGGCTGCTGTGGAGGGGCGGGGAGAGGAAGGAAAATGAAACTTTCCTTCTATCAACTTCTTTAAGTTAACTTTTTAAAGGAACAAGCCCCTACTTATCTTCTATGCAACCTCATAAAATGTTTGAAAACCAGCCAGTTTACTTCCTTCCATGCCAATCACATTGCTTCATCATTTCAAGATCTTTTATTTGCATCCACAGTATGTAATTTGCTAGTGATGATAGGGAAAATTGCCTTGGTGGAATCTTCGCCTGTCGAAATGAATATGTCAGTGGGCTGCCAATCTAAAGTGAGCTTGGAAAAGTGCTTGCTACTTTACCCACACAAACCCTAACAGAAGCTATGTGTGGCAGGCAGAAATTCAACAGATGCAACCTTCCCAATCACTGTGTCTCCATGCCAGGAACAGGGCGATGGAATTTTAAATTCTGCACATTAATATCAATGTAATCGTCTTGTGCACCTCCTTCTGGCAAATCCTGCAGCCAAGCTGGTGAAAATATATTGCTCTGCTTTCCTTTGGACCACATCAACGAGGCTGGGGCTGTGTGTGTCTTGTTATCTGGGCAGTCCAGGAGCTCCATACACGCTGTCCAGGCTTGTGTCCCAGAGAGGTCAGTGCTGCTAATGAAGCAAAAACAAAGCAGGAGGCAGCAGTTATGACTTACTGGTCTCTCCAGCCACAGCAGCCGCTGTGATTCTCCAGTAGTTGGACTTCACCCCCCAGAGGCACACTCCATTGTCTTTTGAGATAGAGGGGTGCCAGCAACAGCGGCAAGAGTATTGTTAGCCTAGAAATGGAAGCAAGAAGAAATTCCGATGAAAGAAGAATGGCAGACGAAATTAATGGACTGTGCAGAATTGGACAAAATGACAGGAAGGATTCGAAACCTGCGGGACCAGAGATTTACAGAAGATTGGAAGAAGTATATGAATTATTTGAAGAGCAACTGCATTCCACAAATTATGCTAGTAGGACTACAAGAAGTTTTGTAAGGAGAAATATACGAAGTGTTACAAAGTAGAAAAAGATAGAGATAATCGGTTATGAGTTTGAAATGTAATAGGGAAAATAAGAAATGCATACTAAGAGATTAGATTGGAAAATTTTCAGACAGGACTGATAGAAGTCAAAAAAAAAACTGAATAAGATGTAAAAGTATGTTTAATTACAGTGGTACCTCGGCTTAAGTATTTAATTCGTTCTGGAGGTCTGTTCTTAACCTGAAACTGTTCTTAACCTGAAGCACCACTTTAGGTAATGGGGCTTCCCGTTGCTGCCGGAGTTCTTATCCTGAAGCAAAGTTCTTAACCTGAAGCACTATTTCTGGGTTAGCAGAGTCTGTAACCTGAAGTGTATGTAACCTGAAGCGAATGTAGGAAATATAATACGTATTGTCTCGTGAAACATCTATTTTGCTGCATGCGCTCAGGCTACACTTGGTGAGGGCCCTTTCACAGCCAGAGGGCTGCATTTTCCCTCGGGAGGCTGTGGACTTTTCTTCCATGGAGGTTTTTAAGCAGAAGTTGGATGGCCACCTGTCAGGGGTGCTTTAGTTGAGATTGCTGCATTGCAGGGGGCTGGACTAGATGACCCAGGAGTCCCTTCCAACTCTACAATTCTACCAGAAGCCATATGGGTTTCTGATTTGATTTGGCCCCCTAGGTCTGAGGTTCCCAATCCTTGGGCTGCAATATTCCAGCTTGCACTGTGCAGTGGAACCTCTACTTACAACCATAATCCATTCTGGAGGTCCGGTCATAACTAGAAATGTACATAAGTAGAGGCACACTTTTCCATAGAAAGTAATGGAAAAGTGAATTGATCCGTTCCAGATGACGAAAAACACCCCCTAAAACAGCAGTTTAACATAGATTTCACTGCCTAACGAGACCATAGATCCATAAAATGAAGTCAAGAATGTGTTGTTGTTGTTGTTTAGTTGTTTAGTCGTGTCCGACTCTTCATGACCCCATGGACCAGAGCAAGACAGGCACTCCTGTTTTCCACTGCCTCTCGCAGCTTGGTCAAACTCATGTCCGTAGCTTTGAACATAATCAATGTACTGTACAGTGGTACCTCGGGTTAAGTACTTAATTCGTTCCGGAGGTCCGTTCTTAAACGGAAACTGTTCTTAACCTGAAGCACCACTTTAGCTAATGGGGCCTCCTGCTGCTGCCGCGCCGCCGGAGCACAATTTCTGTTCTCATCCTGAAGCAAAATTCTTAACCCGAGGTACTATTTCTGGGTTAGCGGAGCCTATAACCTGAAGCGTATGTAACCTGAAGCATATGTAACCCAAGGTACCACTGTACTATAAAATAAATAAGACAGTATTGTAGATGGGGAAAAAATAACATTCCCCCCCCCCCCTTATGTGCACTGAGCGTGGGTGGGCTTACCTGGCTACAAGCTGGGGGTGGGGTCAGTAAAGAGCTGATTCACTTTGGCCAGGGTCACTTTTCCCCCCTGCCAGGCCAGGTTCTTCTCTGGACTCCCTCAGGTTCATTCCTCGGCAGGGTTTGGGGCTGCAGTGTGCCCTGCTGTGCCTCTTGCAGGTGGCACCTCTTCTACAGCTTTGGGGGTTGGATGGGGGCCCTCTCCCTGGCAGCAGAGGCCTCAGCGCTGCTCTGCAGCCGGCAGGGTGAGGTCCGGCAAAGCAGAGGCCTCTCCCCAGTGGCGGAGGCCCCAGTGCTGCCCGCAGCCGGCCAGGCGACCTCCAAGCTGTTGGCACGGCCTCTGTTCGTATCTAGAGGAAAGTTCGTAAGTCGAAGTGCCTACTGAAGGTCATAACTGGAATCATACGTAAGTAGAGCCGTATGCAAGTCGAGGTTCCACTGTACAGTGGTACCTCTGGATGCGAACGGGATCTGTTCCGGAGCCCCGTTTGCATTCTGAAGAGAACGCAACCTGTGTCCCTGCGTGTGTGGATCGCAATTTGCCGCTTCTGCGCATGATGTAATCTTGAGCATCTGCTCATGTGCAAGCGGTGAAACCCGGAAGTAATGCATTCTGTTACTTCCGGATCACCACGGAGCGCAACCCGAAAATGCTCAACCTGAAGCAACTTTAACCCGAGGTATGACTGTATAGCAAAACAGACTGGTGTCGTCTGAGGCTATGTACGCATTGGCAGCTTGAAATTCAGCAAGGCTGCTTCCTTCTGCTGTGTTGCAAGTCACATTTGCACATTGCTCTGCACATCAGAGAAGGGGGGGGATGTCTTACCCCAATGTACATTACCTGGCTTGGTTGTCTTGCCCCTGCAACCTCCCCAACCTTCCATCGCGAAACTGTCACCTGCAGATGTGTCATCATTTGCGCATGCGCAAAGGCTGCCTCCAATGTGCACACCTCAGCTTAACTGCGAAATGAGCGCGGCTTTCTTTTTCAAATTGAATGGAAGTTTGGTTTGTGGAAAGACACATCAAACGGCAGTATTTCTCAAGAAGCTGCAGGATTGGTAGGAATTACTCCTAACGTCATGTGTACACAGCTTGCAATATCGACAGGGGGAGCGCCCTGGAACCAGAGTTCTGAGAAAAAGAGCACAGTGGAAAGCTGAAAGGCATCTATCTCATCAAAACCTTCAATGCCATGGACTGAGAATCAGAGTAGAAAGAATGGATTAAAGAGGCGTACGATAAAATGTCGTTTTAAAACCCCATTCAAGTACCTGACCTAAACTTGTTTGAACTCAAAACACCAGAGGGCCAGATCAATGCCCACTTTTTCTCTTCTCTCATTCTTTTCCTTTCTCCCCTGAAGGCTGAACAAATTACAAAGCATTCGCTTTAAAATAAAGAGCGCTCGTGACATCTGTAACTGAGACCGAGAACTCAGCATTAATTCACTGCAGCTGTTGTACTTGAAAGGGAAAAATATGTGCCTTTGCAGCATCGAAAGCCGGTGCTTCTCATCCGATGGCTGAGCCGAATGAATGATGTAACACCACGTATGGTCACCAGAAAAGCAGCAGGAAGATGCCATCTGGATGGTCTGAGTTCTCCCAAGACACTTCCTTTCCAGGAAAAAGAGCTCCAGAATAAAATAAAATAAAATTTGGCGATGTATAAAAATAGGTTGTCCAGATGCTTAGAGCACACAGCTGACACACACAACTGGATTCCAGCACATTTACGGATGCCCTATGCAAGCTGTCTGACGATCAGAGGGAAATTAACACATCCCACCTCTCTGATAGGGCAGCTGTACCCTTTGTACATCACCTCCCATCACCTCCTGGCAAATAGAAGGGGAAGAAATGGAGGCAGTGAGAGATTTTACTTTCTTGGGCTCCATGATCACTGCAGATGGTGACAGCAGCCACGAAATTAAAAGACGCCTGCTTCTTGGGAGAAAAGCAATGACAAACCTAGACAGCATCTTGAAAAGTATAGACATCACCTTGCCAACAAAGGTCCGTATAGTAAAAGCTATGGTTTTCCCAGTAGTGATGTATGGAAGTGAAAGCTGGACCATAAAGAAGGCTGATCGCCGAAGAATTGATGCTTTTGAATTATGGTGCTGGAGGAGACTCTTGAGAGTCCCATGGACTGCAGGAAGATCAAACCTATCAATTCTTAAGGAAATTAGCCCTGAGTGCTCACTGGAAGGACAGATCGTGAAGCTGAGGCTCCAGTACTTTGGCCGCCTCATGAGAAGAGAAGACTCCCTGGAAAAGACCCTGATGTTGGGAAAGATGGAGGGCACAAGGAGAAGGGGACGACAGAGGACGAGATGGTTGGACAGTGTTCTCGAAGGTACCAGCATGAGTTTGGCCAAACTGCGGGAGGCAGTGGAAGACAGAAGTGCCTGGCGTGCTCTGGTCCAGGGGGTCATGAAGAGTCGGACACGACTAAACAACAACAAAACAAACCCTTATTACTGTGTGGGCAGGCAGCTTCTAGAGCAGGGACATGGCCCTTCAGAGATTGTTGAACTCCAGCTCCCATTCAGCATGACCAGTGTTCATGACTGCTGGGAGTTGTAGTCCAACAATGTCTGAAAGGCTACAAGTTCCCCATCCTTGCTCTAGCATAGCCTTCCCCAACCTGGTGCCCTCCAGATGTTTTGGACTGCCCCTAATTAACGGTATCTGATTTATTTATTTTTTAAAAATCAAGCTGCTGTTCACTACCATTAGCTCCAAAGCAGGGTACGATGTCACTAAAAGAGGAGTAAAATGCATAGTAATATAGCAACAAAACACACCATTGTAAACAGTCTTCGTTTGGCATCAGTTTGTCTCGGGAGACAATGAAGGAGCGAGTCTTTGCGGGTGAAGTCAAACTGTTGGAAGATTACAGCACCTGCTGTGGCTGTAGAGACCATGTTGGAGACACATGTTCGTTGCAGCTGGAGAAGATGAAGGCATCCAGATGTGCTGCTGCAGATGCACCAAGGCGTTTCTTCTCTCTGCACTCCTCCCAGCGGACATTCCTCTTCTGGTCATTGCTATGGATGCATGACCTGACTGTCTGTCTCCAGGCTCTGTGGTCGTCTGCAAGGGATTCCCATATGGCAAGGTTGATGTTGCCAGCCTTCACGTCATGTCTGCAGACATCTATTGGCAAAACCTATTGGTGTTTTGCAACTTTCTGACTAGTTGCAGGACCTTAGCTAGACCTAGCAGAGTAAACGCAGAGTTCACGAAAGCAATTGGCAACTTGGCTGCAGACAGGACGGACAAAGCAGGAACCAGGAACTTGTAGTTAGGTGTTTATTATATACAGTGGACTATTTACAGGAACAGAACAGAACACAGATCTTTAGCTAGCTCTCTCATACACGACTCACAACTCTCAACCTCCAACTCCTACACTGACGCTCGTACTAGTTAGTAGGCCATTAATCATTATTCCCTTGAGAGAGCTTGACCAATCATGGAGCTGTCTCCATGCCTCTGTATCACCAGGCAGACTTACTCCTTCACATTGCCTCTTGGCTGTCTGCCAAACCTTAGTTGACTCTGTGTGAGTAGCTGCACGTATTCAGATTCCCAACAACATCTTTGTAACACAGCTGGTCTGCCAACAAGCCTGGTGCCTGAAGCCAGCTCCCCATAGAGCACATCCTTGGGGATCCTGCCATCTTTCATTCTGTGGAGGTGACCAAGCCAGTGTAGACGTTGCTGAGAAAGAAGTGACATACCTATTTAACCATATGGTTAACAGAATTAACGTACCTATTTAATCACAACGCAGCCCAAGACTGGGTGAACAAGTGATTCTTTAGTTTGTTCTGAAAGCCTGGCACCAAGCGCAACCGAGTTGTGAGTTATGTTGATCATAGAATCATAGAATCATAGAGTTGGAATAGACCACAAGGGCCATCGAGTCCAATCCCCTGCCAAGCAGGAAACACCATCAGAGCACTCCTGACATATGGTTGTCAAGCCTCTCCTTAAAGACCTCCAAAGAAGGAGACTCCACCACACTCCTTGGCAGCAAATTCCACTGTCAAACAGCTCTTACTGTCAGGAAGTTCTTCCTAATGTTTAGGTGGAATCTTCTTTCTTGTAGTTTGGATCCATTGCTCCGTGTCCGCTTCTCTGGAGCAGCAGAAAACAACCTTTCTCCCTCCTCTATGTGACATCCTTTTATATATCTGAACATGGCTATCATATCACCGCTTAACCTCCTCTTCTCCAGGCTAAACATGCCCAGCTCCCTTAGCCGTTCCTCATAAGGCATCATTTCCAGGCCTTTGACCATTAAATGATGATTGTCATGGGAGGATTACACAATGAACAGTGGGCTACAAGTTGAAATAATAAATAAATAACCCAAAATAAAGAAATGAAATGAGTAGGTCACCCTTCCAAGGTCATATATTTAAGAGCTTCCAAGAATGGGATCTGAAAGCAGAAACAATAATTATAGGTAACAGGCAATTAATTGTTAAGAATTGCCTAATAGCCCTTTTAACAAAGGGAAGAAGTACTTGATGAATCATATTTGCCGTGTACCATCAGTCTGGGAAGCGTACATATTTAAGTCTAACCTCACCACACCTTTCTTTTATCTTTCATCTTTATAAAACAGGTTAGTCTTCTACAGGGCAGAATGTCTGTTAGAAGAGGAGACTCATTTCTTTCCTTTTGTGTACGTAACCACATAAATTTGCTTTTGCGTACACATCTGCATAATTGCCTCAAATTCTAACAAAAAGTAATTTGCATGACTGCCCACAAATCCTGACAATGTGCATGGTATCAAGTTGCCAGCTTTCGAACGGCCTTCTGTAGTTGTCCATTTATTAGCCGTTTGATCTACAGCAATGAGGACGGCCTCCACTAGCATGGTGTCTGCCAGATGTTTTGTACTATAATTCCCATCAGCTCCTGCTGATACAAGGCCGTAGCCTTGTAGACATAATCTTCTGCAAATCCTTGGCCATATGCTAGTGCCCTATTAGCCTGTTGAATAATCTACCCCTGGTCAAAAACAGCTTTGATCTCAAGTGTCATTAAAATCAATCAAGAGGAGGGACTTTTACAGATGTTCTGACTGTTCTGAACCAGTGGCGTAGCGTGGGGGGTGCAGGGGGGGCTGGCCGCACCGGGCGCACCGGGCGCAAAATCTGGGGTTAGGGCAAATCCACAGGTTAGGGGGCGCAAATCCACGGGTTAGGGGGTGCAAATCCACAGGTTAGGGGGCGCAAATTACTTGCCTTGCCCCGGGTGCTGACAACCCACGCTACGCCACTGTTCTGAACTTATTCACAGATGATCTGAATGAAGCTTGTGGACCAATGGATCACAGCTTGAGGACTCCACTATACATAGTGCTATGGGTTGTTTTTTTTAGGCTGAATGTCTTTACGCTGCCCTCTAATTCTTTGAACAGCCAGGCAAGTTTCCTGGTAAGGTTATGGGCTGTTAAGGGAACAAAGGAAAAGGCTCTGTGTGAGATGGCAAATCCCATCCCCCAACCTCAAGTCAAGGGTAGTTAGAAAGACAAAGCCAGAACTGAGAGCAAAGAGTTGGAGCGATGTGAGCTAGAAGCAAGGAAGAGAGATAAAAAGCAATGTTTGATTTCTGTTTGAATCCAAGGCTTCATCTATGGGGGAAGCAATGCCCTGAGAACCTCTTAATGAGGTGGCCTGTAAATATTGTAATTAAACAAATAAATATAAGTCCACCAATGTGAATTCACTCTTTATCTGTTGGCATCAGTGGGAAGGGGGAATGCAAGGAAGATGGGCTGGCTGATGGGGACACTGACCCACAGCACTGCATAATGCAACATTTTGTGATTTACTGCTTCTCCTGAAAAGGTTATTAAGACTTGCGTTGACTTTATACATAGCAATTAAGAAGCAAAACAGTGACTAACAAACTGTAGGCAAAACAACTCCCCGAAGGATGTTGAATTGGCTGCTGAAGTTACATAGGCCTTCATGCTCCTGCTTTCTCTGATAACCTTGGTGAAAGGTAACAGCTACAATAGCTGACGAAGATAATTCCGCTGGGTGAAGGGCCTGATAAGAGAGCTGCTGTTCCCTGAGGCTTGCCGCAAGGGAGCTTTCAGTCAGAGAATGGAGTGGGTTGAGTGAGGCAGGAGCACTGGAGGGTTCTGGGAGATTGGTGTTTTCCATACGAGGCTTAATTTGTGTGAGGGCTGCATCTAGTATCTGGGAACTCAGCCAGGGATCCTCTTTGCAATTGTCATGGCGCCGATGAGTGATTGATGACGTTTGCAAGAATGCCTCTGAGCATTTTCAAAGTGCCTGTCTTTCCTCACACTGTTGAGCAGCCACAGTACCCTATGCAGAAAGCACTGCTTCCAAGTAAGCTTGAGCTTCAGCACTAAGCAGGGTTGAGCTTTTTAGAAATGATAGGCTGGTTCCATGAACAGCCAATGCATCTTGTTGCACCGGTGCAACTGCACCCCTTAGATACTGCCTAACCTTTATAAGAGGGACGCGGGTGGCGTTGTGGGTTAAACCACAGAGCCTAGAACTTGCCGATCAGAAGGTCGGTGGTTCAAATCCCCGTGATGTGGTGAGCTCCCGTTGCTCGGTCCCAGCTCCTGCCAACCTAGCAGTTTGAAAGCACGTTGAAGTGCAAATAGATAAATAGGTACCACTCTGGCGGGAAGGTAAATGGCGTTTCCATGCGCTGCTCTGGTTCGCCAGATGCGGCTTAGTCATGGTGGCCACATGACCTGGAAGCTGTACGCCGGCTCCCTCGGCCAATAAAGCAAGATGAGCACCGCAACTCCAGAGTCGGTCACGACTGGACCTAATGGTCAGGGGTCCCTTTACCTTTACCTAACCTTCATAAAGGCCAAATCATTTGAGGCAACACTTACTTTCCCTGGAATCTTTGTCCCTTAATCCTAGAGGGGTGTGACCTACTTTTGAAAATCATTATTTCTTTAGGCAGGATTCCACTCTGGACATGCTCAGGGGCAATCCCCTCTTCTTCCTCCAGCATGATGCAGAAGGCTGACCCTCAGCAGCCATAATTCATCCTAACTGATTCTGGAATTCAGCCCTGGCTTTAAAAATAACCAGCAGTCTGTGAAACACTCACCCAACAAGAGGCACGAGAAACAGAAGTGGGGAATTTGACTCCAACTCCCATCAGCCCCGGCCACTGTGGCTGAAAGCCCGGGGCTGATGGGAGCTGTAGTCCATCTACATCTGCACGAAGGGCAGGAGGGTGATCTGTTGAGGGTTGGGAGAGGCGGAGCCCCTGCCAGACCCTGTCCCTTTGATTGGTTACCGAGACCAGCTTTAGCCGCCGTATTGGTGGAGAGGGAGCGGCCGGGGTCTGTCAAGGGGCATGGCGTGGCACGCCAGTCTTGTCACTCAGACTCCACACCGTTCGTTAATCGGCGGGCGGGAGGGAGCGAGTGGGAAACGCCTCCTCGCTCTTCCCATAGGCTGGACGGAGGTGTGGGCGGGGACGGAGCGAGAGAAAAAAACATGGAGAGCGCCGCCTCCTCGCTCTTCCCACAGGACGGCCGGAGTCGGGAGGACAAGAAGGCGGTCCTTTCAACCGAGCCGACCGGCGCCTGCGCAGAACCGCCCTGCCTCATTCTCTCCTCACGCACAGACGCGCGCACACGGTCTACTTTGCAGCGCTGCTGCTGTGCTTCTCCCCCCCCCCCCGACCCTTTTTACCTCAGCGCCGCCTGACCAGTCTCTGAGGCGAGCCGTGGAAGCCCGCCCCGCTCTGGGAGGAGGAGGGAAAGATGCCCGGAGCCTCCTCGAGGCGGCGCAGGGAGCTGCCGCCGCCGCCGCCGCTGTGACTCGAACCCCTTCCCAAGCCAGCGAAGGGAGCGGCCGCGAGAAAGAGAGAAAGCGTCTCCCATGAGCAGCGCCTCCCCCTCGCCAGGGCAGCGCCGCCCTTCGCCTCCCCAGCGCCGGTAGCGAGAGAGAGCGGGCGGGCCCCGCTCCGAGGCGGGCGGCGAGGCATGCCGTCGACGTGGCTGAGCTGCCGCCTGGCGCTGCGCTTGGGCTCCGGGTGGCCCGGCGGCTCCTCGCCCTCCGCGCTGCTCTCCCGCCTCAGCCTCCGGGCTCCGCAGCCGAGGGGCCTCCGCTGCTGCTGCCGTTGCCTCCTGCCTCTGCCGGGCCAGCGCCGCTGCCTCAGCACCTTCCGAGGAAGGACGGTGGCTCCCGCTGCCCCGGCCTCGGCCGGCTCCCCCCGCTCTCTGGGCACGCACCCGAAGAAGGAGCCCATCGAGGCTCTCAACACGGCGCAAGGGGCGCGGGACTTCATCTACAGCCTCCACTCCACCGAGAGGAGCTGCCTGCTGAGGGAGCTGCACCGCTTCGAGTCCATCGCCATAGCGCAAGGTAAGCAAAAGGGACCGCCGGGAAAAGGGCGCGGGGTGATTCTTCATCTGCCCGACTCGGGATTCGAACCCACGACCCTGATCGATCCCGGGGGGGTCTCGCGCTCCGCCGAGCGAGCTCGGCTGGGCTTTGCTTCTTGGCGCCGCTTTCATTCGGAATGGAGAGCGAGAAGAAGAGGATCCAGGAGGAAGAAGAAGCGAAACTTTCCTACTTGGCGCATCGACCGAGGACCTCGTTCTCCCGTATCCATAGCGCGCTTACCCGGAGTTCGGCGAGGCCGCCGTTCTCCACCCGGCTTGGTCGTGCCATAATATCGCCATGGAATGCACAAGATACAAGGATAATGTCCCTGAGCACATTCAGAGTGGCTTTCCTGGGATGCTGTGTAACCCTAACCAGCCACTGTAACTGTGGGGCTAAGGGGGAGGGTGTGGCTGTCAGGCAGGTTTGAGGCCTGGGTCTGGTACTGCTTTTGTGTGGAACGGGACAGGGATTCAGGTGCTTTAGAAATAAACTGTTGAGGCTAGGGCTGTGTGCTTGAAATGAATTCTGACTTGCATGGGGAAAGTGCCTGTCTTTAGTTCATGGACCCACCCATCTGACTTCCACCCATCTGACTTCCCAGGCAGAGCTTCCAAGTTAACAAACATGTTGTTTAGGGAGGGTTGATTGCGCCTCCAGGCCTAGGCATGGAAACACTGAAGGCATGCATTAACCTGATATAGGGGGGAAAGTATCCACCCTATGTTGGTTTCCTGGCCCATGGCTAGCTGTGTGCAGGTGTGGCTTTTAGCTTGTCATTACAAATGTTGCTTTTCCAGCATTTGGCAAGGTGTGCAGAAAGCTGAATTGCACATGTGATAGCAGTTGTACAGGGGCGACTTCTTACATATTGGGTGATCACATGCATGATCTCTCTTGCCACATTTAGGGTTGTGCAAGTGAATTTTTGATTCTTTAATCTCTGTTACATTCCATTGTTTTGAATCGGTTGCACCCAATACTTTGGGTCCCATTTGTGGATTGTTGCCAAGAAGATAGTCATGGTGTATTCTTGACATTGGTGTTCCTGTGGGTATACATGTACTGTAATCCAAATTCTGCTGTCCCATTTTCCTGCAGTGTGTGCCTGATACTGTCCAGACTGAAGCAGGAAACAGAGCATGGTAACTTGGATACCTGGGAGTACTATTATGATAAATTTAAGATGTGAATATTTTATAAATGGGGCAATTAAAAAAAAAAGCCTCTTATATGAAGAGGGAATCAATGAGAGCATACTCTACTGTCTTACAGCAGTAGAGAAAAAAGCACAAACATTGATTTGATTGGAGGGCACATGACCAACTAAACTGTTTCCTAGTTCTGAGACTGCATGTAGATTGCAGCTTGTTTCACAGCACTGAAATGGAAGTACTAAAATTGGAGATATATCTGACCTAAGTGGTACTAACTAGCACTGGGATGGTTTGGAGCTAAAATTGCAGATTTGGAGACTATACCTCTTTTGCTAGCCTTAGTTTCTCTGTGCTAATTGCTTCTAGTGACAGTCTCTGTGAGGGTTTCAGGTGACAGCTGCACTGATTCAGCACATCTTGTCAATGTAAAACTTTTCTTACTGCTTTGAATGCTGATGTATGGAGACTAAAGTATGGATATTGAACAACCCGTTGATTTTGTATATTAATAAAAGAAACAGAAGCAGTGGAATAGGAATAACAGAATATACTTGATTGAGGATCCATCTTCTTTTTGTTAAGATTTTGGAAAAACTAGAGATTTTGCTAAAAGGAGAAGATATTGTACTTCTCAACTTCAGCCTGCACCACAGTATATGTTAAGAGTATTTTATTTGCTTATCTAGCATAATACCGTATTTTTCTGTCTATAAGATGCCCCCATGTATAAGACTCAGATTTAAGAAAATGGGGGGAAATGGCCCAGAGTATAAGATGCCCCCTAATTTTTGACATTATTTTTTAGGGGGGAAACCTAGGCTTATACACAGAAAAATACGGTGTTTTATTTGTCTATATAGCATCATCAATGTATGCAGTACAGAGGTTGAGATGTGAAGCCATGGGAAAAGCTGGGTTTTTCCTTGTTTATTTTTTAATTTAAATTTCCTAGCTTTTTTTCACAGGACTTCACATCTCCGCAGAACACAGGTTTTTATCTAGGGGGCTTACAATCTATAATTCAACACTGAAAGGCAATAGAAGGTGATGGAAGTGGAACGAGGGTTAAAGAGGATTTGTTTAGCCAAACTGAAGAGCCACAGAATAGTAGAAGTTGAAGATGTCCTGCAATTTACTGGGCAGGTTTACATAAAAAACAAATCATGGTTCAAATGTAACTGTGGTGTGTTCTTTACCTTTACTGTAGTATTGTGTTATGGTAGCATCTTATACCTCCAGCTTATTGGATGGCATGTTTTCTTTGAAATCATGAATATTCCAGCATGTATTCTGTCACATTGAGCTGGTACATCAATTAGCTTGTTTTGGAACATTGCTTAATATAAAAGGCTTGTATCATAGTGTGAATAGTGTCCATTCAGCTTTTTCCATAGTGAATAAGAGCAGCTGTTATGAGTTCCAAAGTGCATGCATGTGACAGCATCAGGTGGAAATGGCTTTAAAGATCATGTAAGGTTATCTTTCACATTGATTTTTCACCTATTTTCCAGTTATATAGCAGGTTCCCAGCTGATAGTCTCCTAGATGAAAGCCTGAAGTGACTAGAGAATAGCAACCTTTAAAGTAGAAAAATGAGCAAATGCTAAATTTAAAGTTCTTCAAGTGTTATAGGTTACTAGCAGCAAGCTTTCTTGGGTAAGGTTTGAGGTTACAATACACATTTAGAAACTAGCTTGCATTTGACTCTGGGCCATGACTTTGGTAAATATGCCCTTGAAAAGGACACTTGGCTGGCCCATAGCTAGGTACTCACAATCTGTTGCATTGGTATTGTTTAGCCTCCGATATATGTTTAATCTTAACCTTATATATAAAAATATAAATCAAAGCTTTAATATTGAGTCTTATAACTCTCAAATAGTTACTTCCTATATTTGTAACTTCAGTTCTGGAACAATCAGAATTTTCCTATATTTTTCAAAATTCTAATTTCAAAATTATTTCCTGCTTAAATCTTCCAAAAAATAAAAATAATTCTGATTTGGGTGTTGCAATGCAGACTTATGTGATGCCTACACCACCTCACTCCAGCCTTTGTTTTGCAGAGCTGTAATTAAGGGACGCAGGTGGCGCTGTGGGTTAAACCACAGAGCCTAGGACTTGCCAATCAGAAGGTCGGCGGTTTGAATCCCCACGACGGGGTGAGCTCCCATTGCTCGGTCCCTGCTCCTGCCAACCTAGCAGTTCAAAAGCACATCAAAGTGCAAGTAGATAAATAGGTACCGCTCCAGCGGGAAGGTAAATGGCATTTCCGTGCGCTGCTCTGGTTTGCCAGATGCGGCTTAGTCATGCTGGCCACATGACCCGGAAGCTGTACACCGACTCCCTCGGCCAATAAAGCGAGATAACGGTCAGGGGTCCCTTTACCTTTACCTTTTAACCTGCTAATTGTCTGTGTACAGTGCTTTTTCTCTTGACAGTAGCTTTTAACTTCCTTTTTTTTTTTTTGCTCCTCTGGGGCCTTCCTCAGGCTTTTCTTGCTGGATCCTGGTTGAGAATCGCAGTGTCGTTTTCTTCTAAAGGAAGCTCCTATGTGTCATATTCAGCATTAGATCTGCACCTCAGAATCTCTGTCGTGTTTCATGGGGACATGCTTAGAATTCTCAGTCTTCATTTGTTTGGGATCCATAAATGTTGGCTTGACTTACAAGTCAGCCAGTATTTGTGGTCTTCACTAATCCCCTCTCCTGCATCCCCTGGTATGGACAGTGCATATAAGAGAAAAATGATGACCTATCTCATTTATGTTGGTATGTATGGAGAAGGTAAAAAATGTCAAGAGTCTTACGAGCTTAAATTATAGTGGAAATGAGGCCTCTGAGATAGCAGTTTTGTTGTGCCAATTAGCTTACCCACATGAGGTCTGAGGGCACACAGTCCTGAGGATGTGGCAATTCATTCAGTTGAATAAGTGAAGCCAAAGTACTGACAGCAGTACCTGCACAAGTGTTAGAATTTCCCCAGGTGTGTTTTGCGACTGGCACAGACCCTATTGCGACCACGTGGAGATCTCTGGATGCCAGATTGGCAACTGACATCTCCATCTGGCTGGCCCCTCCAGCTTTCTTAAGCAAGTAAGCAGAAGAGCTTATTTATTGCATTTATATCCCACCTTTTTCACCAAAGAGTATATGGTTCACCCCCCAGTAAGTTAGGTTGAGACGTTGTGACTGGCCCAAGGACACCCAGTGAGCTTCATTACTGACTGGGGATTCGAACCCTTATCTCCCATTTTCTTGTCTGACACTCTAACCACTACACACATTGACTTCCTAGAGTACTTCTGCTATGGGGCAGGTATATAAATTAAGTGGGAAAGCAAAATGTCAGAGAAGGATCTGAAATATTTTCCTTGAAGCTTGAATTTGTTTTATTCTGCATTGTTTTATTTGCTGTTTTAATGTGTTGTAAACCACTGAGATTTTTTTATTTAAAATATAAAGTGATATTGATATTATTTTGCAAAAAGGGCCACCTAGATATTCCATTGTGGCGACTGTAACCTAGGTTTAAGCTGCCATTTGGTGATTAGCTTATATTTGAGTTTCTAATACAGTCATACCTCGTGTTGTGTCCGCTTCATGTTGCGTCTTTTCACGGTACATCCCATGGCAACCTGGAAGTACCGGAATGTGTTACTTCCTGGTTTCGCCGCTCACACATGTGCAGAAGTGCCAGATCGCACTGTGCGCCTGTGCAGATGCAGCACTTCAAATTCCAGGCATTTCACGTTACGGACGGGCCTCCGGAATGGATCCTGTCGGTATCACGAGGTACCACTGTACTGCTGCAGTCTTCTGTGACGTCATAGTAGCCCATCTAACTTCAGGGAGTGGGGCTGGGAGGTATCAACATGCATTTGCCTTAGGAGTTGTCTTTCCCTTTAAAAAGTTACTGTGACTCTCTGGTAGATGGTTCTTATGAGCTAAATGTTCTTTGCTCTTATTTAGTGCTGCATTCATATCTCTCTGACCATATTTGCATGGTGAGATCAAAGTAGAATTTTTAATTACTGCTAGCCAGCATCTGTAAAGCTATACAACTGTTTCTGTACAAACATTAATTTTATCTCAAAATGACTAAAGGGTAGCGAAACAGCATTGGTTAAAAGGTCACATGAATTAAAGATTTCTAATTTAGATTAGCTCGGATGACTTAAGTAACACTTGTTCTGGCATGAAAAATTGGAACAGTTACACAGCTTTCATAAAGTTGTGCTATTTTGGGGAATGACATGATGACAATGACTCAGAACTAGATTGGATCACAGAACTAACAAACCTGTTTTTTGTAATAGTGCATTGTCTTCTGTTTTGGCAATAGTATCTCTTTCAAGACTATGTATAATTATTTGTTATTAAAGGGTTACAGAAGTTGCCTTTTTATTGTGAGATCAGTCATGCAGGATTAACAGGAGGTGCTTAAATGCTAAATACAATGCCACTATATACCTGATACTATGACTTTTAATATTTAATTTGAGAGACTATTGTTCACTCTCTTTATTCAGATTCATAAAATTCAACACACTCTGCACAGAATCCACAATGATGCAAGGTGAAACATTTCCAATGCTTTATTTTTCTATGGAAAATATTATATTTCATAAATTCATTAGAAACAATGAATGGATGTCAGATGCAAAGAAATATTAGGCTAGTGTGACAGTTTCAAAGTTTTAGCTTTGTTTTTCTAAATACTAAGGATGCTAAATGACTCCCTAGGGAATCAGAAAATAGTCTGCTACAACAATATTCCTTTCAAAATATTCTGGAAAACCAGTATCCCTGAGTATCCCATGCATAGATCTTCAAAGTATAGAGCTACCAAGAATTTACCTCCCTTGGTAGCCAGTCATTATCTGTGATGGCCTTAGACCCCTTCCATCTCTGGTAGTTTGTTTATTTTCCTGTTGTATCAGTCATGCACAACTTGCTGTGCAAATGATTGTGAGTGGAAAGGAGGAAAGGGGCAAAGAAATGCTAAAAATAGGTTTATAAATAGCAGCTGTTTTGCTCACCTGTGGTAAAAATGACCTCTAGGTTGTCTGAAACCCAAGTATCTAATGAATAAAATTTAAATATGCTGGCCAAGTAACTTGTAGATTTGGGCAGGAGCAGTTAATTGATGTGCATGGAGGAAAATAGACAATTCTTCACTCAAAGGAGCAGTAAGAAGGCAAGCACATAGCTGTGGTCTTGCAAGAGTTGTTCTGCAAGCATCTGCACCAATATGAGAAGCAGTAGTTCAGCTATCGATACTTCTGTCATATTTTCTTGATTTATCCTGACTCAAATTAAATTTTTCTGGTTGCAATTGCCCAAATTTATAAATAATCTCATAAGGATTTGACAAGTCTATGTAAACCTAGCAGAGTTTATTTCTTATGTGCAAGATTGGGAAACAGGAAAACATGCCATACTACTTCAATTTCTTCAGGAATAAGGTAAACCTATCCATTTCACACAAGTGTATGTGATACACCTTGATGGTTTGAAATTCAAAGCAACAGGTTGGTGTGCCTAATTGTTTCCTTGCTCCAAATGTTATACACCACAAGCTGTTCTCCCACCCCGGTGGTGTTCCGTGTGTGTGTGTGCAAATACTCTAATAATAATAATAATAATAATAATAATAATAATAATAATAATAAATTTTATTTATATCCCGCCCTCCCCAGCCGAAGCCGGGCTCAGGGCGGCTAACAACAATAAAATAGTGCAACATTCTAAAAACTAGTATAAAGCACACCACATAATGTTGGATCAGATTATACCACAATATAGGCATGTGTTGAATCTGCTGCGGAGCAACAAAAAATGAAAACCAGAATAAACTGGACAGAATGTTGTTGGTGCGTAATTAAACTGAATGTTTCACCTTGCACATTGGGTCACACACTTGGAGTAGATGCACTGAAATCAGTGGGCTTTAAGTCCATTGTTTTCAGTGGGCAAGTATGACTAAAATTAGATCTCGACCATTAAATATACCAGTGGCATAGCAGAAAAATAAGCCTAAATATTAGACTTGCTTCTGAGCAAGCATACATAGGATTATGCTGCACAGTTTGTAGTTGGAGTAAGTTCTGAAAACACGGATTCATGAATATTAAAGGCTTTTAACATTGAAATGTAACTTTATTTCTTACGTTTGAAAAACTTTAGCTTCCAGATTTCCTAAACCACTGGTACCACTTGAGATGCCATTGAAGCAAATAGTACCACCCGAACCAACTAGTACTTGGGGTACAGTAAACTTCTCTACTTGCTACATAAACGTGCATGGTCTAAATAGGTGCTAGGTGAACCATGGTTTTGATATGATGCAAAATAGATGCTGCTGTTTCATTAAATCTACTTACATAAACATGCTATTTTGTTTGTTTTGTGTAACCTGGAATGTTTAACAGAAATGGCCATGGTTGTTTCCATTTGCATTAGCATATGACTATAATGAGTTTCAGGGGTTGCCATTTTTTGGGGGGGACCATTGGACATATTTCTATTTTTGAGAGAGCATTGTCGATGTCAATCACAAAATGATTGTTGTGTCTTAACACACCATAGTTGGGTGAACTTAAGAGTCCTGCTGAATCAAACCAAATATAGATCCTGTGTTCTATTTCTCATAGTGGCCAATTAGTTATCTTAATCAGAGAGCACCTATTATGTGGCTTGTTCCTTGAACTCATTCATTCCTTCTCTGAATTCAGAAATTCCATTTAGCCATCATGACTCATAGCCATGAAAGGCAAATTCATCGTGAGAGGTTCTGAAGTCTTTTACCTTATACCTATCACCACATCTTGTGGCAGCGCATTCCATAGTTTAGTGATGAATTGTATGAAAAGTACTTTTAACTGTCCCAAACCTTCTGCCAACTAATTTCTTTGGATAGCTCAAATTCTAATATTATGCTTGAAGGAGAAAAGCCTTTCTCTTATGAGGATGAGGGAGTATCTTGGATATACAGCAATCAGAATTTTAAACCATATTCCAAGTGTGGTTGTTCTATAAAGAATTAGCGCAGTGTAGTTTAATCATTGTGCTTTGAATAAATCTCCGACTTCCTCATTCTCATACTTGTTCTGCTTAGTTAGGTACTTCATTGTTTGCTATTGGATCCAAACCAGCAATCTATGGCTATGCAAAAATCCAAGCCATAATTGGATATAATAGCAAACTGGTTTGCCACATACACAGGACGAGGAATGTGCAAGGCCAAGACTCAGCCATAGTTCAGTATTTTACTTCTGAACAGTGGCTAAATGTCATTTTTTAAAAAAGCATTTCTCCTTGTCATGGTATATGAGTCATGAGGAGTATGTGATTCATTTCCCTATTTTTAGGGGGTAAAATGGTCAAAAATTTTCATGTCTTATAAATACTTCTACAGTACTACTTCTACCACCACCTATGTGCAGACTGAATAAGTGACATCTAGAATTGGAAAGATGGTCTTAGTTTCAAAATCATTAATGTAGGCAGTATTGTTTCATACATAAATTTTTATTAGGGTTTATAAAGACAAATACAAAGACTATTATCAATTTATTTATTTTTTTGTCTAGACTGAAACATTAATCTAGAGGCAAAAAAGAGAAAAACAAGAGGAAGGGAGGGAGGGATAGAGAGCAGAGTAAAATCATGATTTGAAGTGAATCTGTGCAACAAGAGAAATACATGTGATATAGGCACATACCCCTTTATATGTAGGATTTGGAAATCAAACAACCACAAATGCTTTAGTAAAGCATTGGACCATAGCAGATGGTGTGAGACTGGAAGGACGGAAGAACCCTTCATTGGGTTAATGGGGACCAGGATAACATTTGGATTTAATTCCTCTTACATCTCTGTTGCATTCCATAACTTGCTCAAGCACAGCTAAGTTTTAGACTCTATTCCACCAACTTTTTTAAGGTAAAATGGGAGTGAAAGGGTCAATGCTGTGCTAGTTCTAACTGGGCTGCTGCTAGTAACTCTGTGATCCTATCTGTATACATTGCATTCTCCAGTGTGCCAGGGAGGATGGAGAGCAACACTAGATCCAGAGAAATTATTTGCTGTGATATTTGAATAATTTAACAGACGTTCAGAGCAAATATCTGTTGTATCTGATTTGTTTTGTCAGACTTTAGTTTTAATACAGAGCTATCTTGTGTGTGGGCTTTTAGCTGTCTAAATACTGCTGAGATGCTTGACAAATATGTTGTAATCTCTGTAGGATCCTGCTATGCAAGTTGTATACTCTTGGCATCTAAGTCTATCAATTATGTTGGCAGACATGGCTTTTCTTTTAATCAGGTTCATTTATACTTTCATCAGTTTTTTAGTTATTTGTAAATTAATGTGTTGCTTAATCTGACACTGCCCTCCCCCCCGCCCTCCGTTTTGAGTTCAGACAAGTATTTCCAGTTTCATATTGTGAATAGCACTCTTAGAATATTTGTAATTAAGTCTGGTTTTTTAAGTTCAGACTAAATATGATTCTTGAAAGGATAGTTTTGAACTCTGAAATGGAAGAACCAAAACTCTGGTTATTGGCTTCTCATTAGTAAAGAAGAACTGTATTTGTAGTTACAATTCTATGATCCTATGCACCACTTTATTTTTAGTAATATAGTGTCAAAAACAGTCCAGTCTGTACCAGTTTAATCATGCAGTGGAAACACTGACTGTGTTTGAGGAGAACAAAGAGCAGTTTAAGGACCAGGGTTCTTGAAGGACAGTACATAAAAATATTGAGTGGAATGCATGTACCATCAGGTGATGTGAGTGGCAGTCAAAGAGGGAGCTGCCTTGATTGTAGCACCCCAATTGCAGAATGCTTATTGTCCTTTTAATGACCTTTTCCAAAACTTTCCTGATCCCGCTGACTGTTTTATGCCACTTTTATGATTTTGCGTCTTTTAGCTTGCTTTTTGTATTTACATCTTATTTATTATTTTTGTAAATCACCCCAGGAATATGATTAAAAAGATGGCATAAGAATACTTTTTAAGCTGGCAAGGTAGCCTGGTTATTGGTGTAGATGAAGTATAACCTGAATTTGTGGTCTCAATTTTAAGTTAGATAAAACTGGTATGAACTTGGTAAGTTCATAATGCACTACAGTGGTACCTCGGGTTACAGATGCTTCAGGTTACAGACTCTGCTAACCCAGAAATAGTACCTCGGGTTAATAACTTTGCTTCAGGATGAGAACAGAAATTGCTCAGTGGTGGCGCAGCAGCAGCGGGAGGCCCCATTAGCTAAAGTGGTGCTTCAGGTTAAGAACAGTTTCAGGTTAAGAACAGACCTCCAGAACGAATTAAGTTCTTAACCCGAGGTACCACTCTACTTGTGATGCTAAGTGTGGAATTTCCAGCATATTACTGAAGCACTCATTAAGGAAACTTAAGTGTTGCTTACAAAATTTCATTGGAAAAGAAACTGGTTTTTGCAGTACCAGAGCAGCCTATTCTAGTCTGTTTATAACCTGGTAAAAGCCCAGCAGAAATTTCAAGAGCTCCTTTTTGAACTGTTCAGATCAGTTTATTTCCCACCTGAACATTCAGCATCCTTATAAGCTGGGGACAGAGTGCTATCTTTTTCTCCGGTTTAAAAGATGAAAGGGGAGCAGTCTTTCAAATTCTGATGTGCAGTTCTCGCATGAATGGGATATGTGGCCTTTCATATTGGTGTGGTGGTAGAACACTAAGAAGATACAATGCTAACAGTTGGTAGAGGTAGACATCAAAGGATCCAAATTCTGTTTTATAGGCCTCCCAAGTGTGTGTATGTAGACTAGGAGCTATCCTTTGCTCACAAATTTGAAGTGAATCTTAAGCCTTTTTTCAAAGCTTTTTCTTCCTTTAGGAAAATAGAGCAGTTTGTTCCAAAATGGAACAAAATATGATTTCAATTGACACTAAATATGATTTGATTTGACAGGCTGAAAAACAGCTGTTCATCAGTCTTGACTGGTATTCTGTGCCATAAGTTGTCTTCTTGATTAAGCCATTCCCCCCCTGTTTTCAACTCGAAATGTTACACCTCTTAGTACCGTCATGTGCCTATCTGAAACAAAGGCATCTCTAAGCTTTTATGGTGAACAGTTGTGGAAGTTTTCAGAATTACAAGTGCAAGAATTTCATCCTGTGATTACCAAATTATTCTGTATATTCCTGCTGTCACTGTGGGTTGTCAAAATTATTGAGCTTTGAGAAAAATGAAATCTATCTAGATTTATCACTGCAAGATCAGTGTGAGTGAATTATTGGGACCTTTTGTTGGGGAAGCAGGGGTGAAGAAAAGGAGGGTTACAGCATCTTTGCACTGCTGATATGTGATACAGTGTGGTTGTGTTGGCACGGAGAGAAGTGGGAGCAGGCTGGCTCTTCAGAGCCAATCCGCTTCTGCCTGGCCCCTGGGGAGGTGAGGCCAATGAGCAGTTTCTATTGGGCAGGATTCATAGTACAAAATGGGGCACCAGAGACAGAGGTAATTGCCTACTCTGCCCTATGAGTTATATACTGGGATGAACTGCTTTTGAGTTTCTACAGATCATCAGGGTTCCTAACAGCCGAATTTCAAATTAGAAAGGAAGAACCCTGTTGCTATTGTAGGGTTAGCAATTAGAAACTTTCTGATTTTACTGCAAATCATTCAGTGAACGTTTGGTAAACCCCACTATGCCTTCTTACTTACCATGTTCTTGGGTGCAAGTCTTTGCCCTGAATAAATTGAGCATGCTCCCAATGTAGCCAGCTGTCCTGTAGCAAAAAGAAATTCTTGGAAAAGTCATTAGTATTGGGCAAGTTGTTTTTGGGATGCGGGTGGCGCTGTGGGTTAAACCACAGAGCCTAGGACTTGCCTAGGTCAGAAGGTCAGCAGTTCGAATCCCCGCAACGGGATGAGCTCCTGTTGCTCGGTCCCTGCTCTTGTCAACCTGGCAGTTCGAAAGCACGTCAAAGTGCAAGTAGATAAATAGGTACCGCTCTGGCGGGGAAGGTAAATGGCGTTTCCGTGTGCTGCTCTGGTTCGCCAGAAGCGGCTTAGTCATGCTGGCCACATGAGCCGGAAGCTGTATGCCGGCTTCCACGGCCAATAAAGTGAGATGAGCGCCACAACCCCAGAGTCGGCCACAACTGGACCTAATGGTCAGGGGTACCTTTACATTTACCTAAGTTGTTTTTAGGGAAGCTTGTCTGCTGTTACCAGTCGTCTTATTGAAGATCCTCTGATTAGTGTGTAGGTAACCATTCCCTTAAAACAATTTGAAAACCATTGTACTATGTGATGCTATGTACATCTTAGAGGATACCAAAAGGATGACATTGCTAGACTATATATTTCCCATTCTTGAGGAATTAATTTCATGAAAAGATATTTTTCCTCATGCAGCCGTTATTTATTTTATTTTTATTGAGAAAACAGCAACTATGAACTGCTTAATTGAAAAAAAATCTAAGCAGTGTCCATAAAGTAATATGAAATAATAGTACATGGATAGTCAGCAACATCTTGAAAACAAAGCAAGTATATATGACTAACTTACATGTCTTTGTAGGCATGCTAGAAAAAGTTTTATTATAGTGGGCCTGCAGTTTGGGGGTTACTTTTGGCAGGAAAAATGGTACCTGGTAAGGATTTAAATCGATACATTTGTATGAAGCACAATACTAAGAAAAGAGGAAGAAGTTTCTTGTTTCTAAAAATATCAGTGGGGAAAAGCATGTGTTTGAGAATCAATAGATGTTTACTCGATATGGACTCTTTATGTTAACTCCTATAGTGAAACCTAGAAATGAGACTCCCACTGGGCAAACTTTTAAGTAGTTCTCATGCTGCATTTGTAATATTTCAGCTGCTTAAATAAAGTTAAAATTAACTTGATCTGGTTTCTGTGCATCTTATCCACCAGTCTAGATGTCTTCTAGCACATAGTCCCATTTGCTTTTATGGGCTCTTGAATAAAGCTCCTTTTTGACAGACCCAGGGATATATTTTGTTCAGTATGGGGTAATTAAATCTCTCACTGTCCTGATAGTATCTTGGCAAGTGATTTGCTGGCTTTGCCTTGACAGGCAGGTGGAGAAAAACTACGTACTGTATATTCTGTGTTCTGAACTGATGGATCTGAGGCACAGAAACTAACTTCAGGTAAGATGATCCTTCAGTCTGTACGTAGGATACACTTGCTTAGAGCCAGTTGTCTTTCCAGTGTCTTTGTTTATGAAATAAAGCATACACCCCTTCATAGTTTATTCTTTTGGACTATAAAACAGTTGTATCCTTCCCTTCCTCCATGGAGCTCAGAGGCTCAGGTGGGGTCCTCACAGCAACCCAGCTGCTTTAGGCTGAGACACAGTGACTGGTCCCATGGCATCTGGTAAATTTCCCCCCACTAAACATCAACACACTTTATTAACTACACTACACCGAATGTACTGTGTGCAGCTATGCACACAATGTGATTTAACCTACTTGTACCATTAATCATGTGGTTGTTTTCATAATATTTTTTTTTGCAGAACACTAACTGTTGTTGCTATAAGAACTGTTAACCCAATTCCTGCTTTTGGATTACCGGTAGATGTTTTCTGTTTTGTTTAGGCTGCAATTTCCTTCCTTACTGAAGGCTTACTTTTTTTTCTTTACTAACACCCCAGCAGTAGGATATCATTTATATGACCCCCTCAGTCTGATTTCACTTTAATCCAATGTATTTTGAGTTGCAGAGTGTTGCTTAAAAATCAGTAAATGTTAGTGAAACGTTCTTCCTGTGGCAGGAAATTGGGTTCATGCCACTAACCAGTGTTGGAGATTTCTTCTTGTAAGCAATATAACATCTTTTTGTGGTATTGGGTAGTGTTCAAATCTTCAGATAACCGATTTTATCAAGAGCACTTAAGGGTAGTAAGTGGTCTCTATGAAAATATACATTTTAGCCACTTCTTGTTTATGGTAGGGTGCTTAAGAGAGTTAAAGGCCATGGGGTAACTTAAATTGTGAGATTTATTTAAAAAGTATTTATCATTTCCATTTTTACAATTGAAACAATAACAATAATCCAGATGTAAAACACAATTATTTTCATTTTACCTTCTCCATTTCATGGTTCATTTTATTATTATTTTCTGCTACATATTCTATTTCCCCCCAATATTTAAATATACTTACATCTATTATACTTAAAAGAAAAGCTTCTGGGCTTTTAACAAATGTCTTTTTCAACATTTTTTTTCAGTTTATTATATATCATCTCCCAGTAAGTCTTAACCTTTTTGCATGTCTACCACATATGATAAAAAGTACCTTCTTTTTCTTTACATTTCCAACAGATATCTGATTCAGATTTATACATCTTAGCTAGTTTACTCAGTGTCAGATACCACCTGTAAATCATTTCAAATAAAATTTTCCCTCAATGTGTTAAAATTTAAATCTTTTTTCCATAGTTTCTCCCATGCACTCATCTTTGTATTATGACCTATATCTCTTGCCCAGTGAATTATAGCTGATTTTACCAATTCATCTTTTGTTTCCCATTTTAATAGTGACTTGTACATTTTGGAAATCATTTTGCCCTACTCTCAGTGATCTCTCTTTCAAATTGTGAGCTTTGGGTCATAAAACCTCTCCATTTATCCTGTCTAAACAAATCATTTATTTGAAGATACTGCAACCAGTCTGTCACAGCCTCTCCAATGTGTCATGTTTTAAAAGTTTTATTTCTTCTTTTGAAAAGTCCAAAAGGTCTCTGTATGTTGCCTAATATCCTTCCATATTCCTAAATTGTGGGATTTTAATAAAGGGGCAACAGCATAATCATGTACCCTATCATATGCTGAGACTAAAGGTTGGATTTTTCATGATCAATTACGGTACATACAAGCAGGGAGAATTCAATTAGTCAGCAGTTGGGCACCCCTGCACTAGTGACAATGCAATTTGAGTATTTTAGCCAACATTATTCAGCGTTTCAGATGATCAAGCAAATGAATATACAGTCAATTATTTTGTGAAATGGTGCTTCATTAGAGTGCATAAGAAGTGTATAATTCGGTTAGCATGCTTTTGTTTAATCAAAGGAGAGCATGGGTCTGAAACTCACAGAAGACTGCAGTGAGCTGCCAAGCTGCAGTTTTCTGCGCAGTAGCTTGCGAACGCACCATATATGAAGAAAGCTAAATTTTCTATGAAATGAGGATTTCACACTATGCTGTTCAAAGAGAACAGATGTTCAAATATTTGTGGTTATAATGCTTTTCTTTAATCACATTTTTCTACTTATCTAGAGAAGTTGGAAGTTGCGCCACCATCCACTGGACAGCTGAAACATGGTAAATTATGTCTATTTTTTTAGAAGTTTAACTGTGGAGAAAGCCTCTCTAATACTTGGAACATTTCTCTCGAGGCCAGTGCAAGGCATACAGTTGAATACATGAGAGTACATTGGGCTGCTTGAGTCAGAACATTATAGAATTCTAATTCTTGCTTCCCCAAATTATGACTAACATCATAAATCTGACTAGCTTTACAAAAATAATTTACAAAAAAAGTTTTTGTAAACTATCTTTACAAAAATAAGTTTTACCTTTAGCTGTGATGAGAGGAGAGTGGGGTTAAAAGGGACAGAAATGAAATATGACAGAGAGGATGAATATGTTTCATTCAAATCTTTGCAAATAGTTGATTAATGTTTATAAGCAGATTTCCCCACACAACACAACTTTTCCCATATATGACAAGTTTCATGGGGGTGAGGGATGATGACTCCAGATTAGCTGGGCCTATAGCAGCTGCATCGATTTTTGTAGTGCACTGTGTACAATGTGCTGGTAGTTGCTGTGTGGTGAGTTATACATGGAAAGAGTCTTCCGTATCCCATTTCTGTGATCTCAAACATCACAGTTCATATGGGAGTTTTTTCAAATTGTAGAAAATGGAGAATTGAACAGTAGTCTGCATGTATGAATTTGCAAGCATTTGAAAGCACTCCTCACACATGTGTCTCTTTCTTCCAGTGTTCTTCCACAATGCAATACCTTTTGTAGGGTTTGGATTTTTTGATAATGCAATTATGATTGCTGCGGTAAGTCATGTTGCTCCTTGGTCTCAAACTTGTTTTGTGCTGGGTTATATTTGGTATCCAGTTACCTTGATATGATAACATATGTAACACTAGCTTCAGAAAGACTTATTATTTTCAGCAATGTTTTAGCATACTGTATTGATATAATAGATGTAATCTTATGCATGTTGTCTTTTAAAGTTTCCAGGAGAATTGGGTGGCAGAGAGCCTGCTATTCCTAATGTCTTAATTTTGTAAATAAACAACTTCTGTAATCTTGCCTTTGTTAATGAATGTATAGATTTTAATGAAAGTTTATATTCTCTTTATTTTTAGGGCACACAAATAGAACTGTCCATAGGAATTGTCCTTGGAATTTCTACTATGGCAGGTAAGTAATCTATGCTTGACTGACTGTCCATGGCAATTTTGCTATAGCTGTCCATTAATCTACGAATGTGTTTGTGCACACTAGGTCACTTTTTTAAAAACTGCTGATTGATGATTGAACTTTGTAGTGCCAGATGGAAATTTGGTTACCAGATAATCTTACAGAAACCCTGTTCTTATGCAGAAACTGCACATTAAAGTTCCATGAATCTTTCTGCCATGATTTTAAAATCCTAAGCAGGCTGTGTATAACCACAAGGAAAGGCAACTGGAGAGAGGCTGCTTAACTCCTCTTCTCCTGTTTGTACTTCTAAATCACATTCCCTGAGGTCCATTTTCACCTGGGATGCTTAGGGGTCCTTATGGGTGAAAAAGCTGTTTGGGAAGGTAAATAGGGACCGCTTACCAGTGGGAAGGTAAACGACGTTCTGTGTGCTGCGCTGGCTCGCCAGATGCAGCTTGTCATGCTGGCCACATGACCCGGAAGTGTCTGCGGACAGTGCTGGCTCCCGGCCTATAGAGTGAGATGAGCGCACAACCCTAGAGTCTGTCAAGACTGGCCCGTAAGGGCAGGGGTACCTTTACCTTTACCTTTCTACATGCTTAAGCAGCTCAAGAGGTTGAATCCAAGCAGGAAACAGATCTCACATTTGCCTTTTGCATTCCTAGTTTTCTCTTCTTAAATAGTTTTAACTGACACCACTGACATCATTACTATTATTATTAGTTTAAAGCCACTTTGAGTGTTTATTGGCATATAATTTCTATAAATAAATAAGTTCTCACTTTGCAAAATATTCTTTTATTTGCGCTTCCAAACTGTTCCAAGAGAGGAACCAAAAAAATATCTGTTTCTCCATGGCACTTGAAACAAAGTGCCACTGTTTAAGATGAAAGTGTGGCAGCCATATTAAAGTCACAAGTGTGAAGTATTATTGAATAGTCTCCTTTTAAATTTTAGAACTTTTTCATCCAAAAGGACCGACCGGCTAATTCTGAACCTGGAGGCAAATATTTGTGATAGATTTTAAATTCAATAATGCCAGCAGCTTTCTTAGCAAGATTAACATGCTTATAGAAATAGAAGTTGGTTTTGCAGAAGCATTGAAACTAGGAACATAGGAAGCTGCTTTATACTGAGTCAGATCCAGCTCAGCATTATCTTCACTGACGGACAGCAGCAGCGCTCTAGAGTTTCAGAAAGGGAGTCTTTCTCTGGAGATGCTGGGGATTGAAACTGTGACCTTCTGTGTACAAGGCAGATGTTTTGTCACTGAACTATTGCTGTTGTGTGTGAGAAAGTATGTTTTCACATCCCCCTGAGTACTGTAAATGTGCTGCTTGCTGCACCTTTCACTCTATTCCTTCCCCTGTAGATTGCCAGTGCTCATGTACACATGGATATAGAACTCCCCGCTCACCCCAAAAATCTCGAAGTGGTCAAACATACAATTGCATCCTAGATTCTTACTCTTTTTAGAGTGTGATGCATGGAGAAGCTTATAAGAGCATCAGAGAAACATTTCTTTCGTTCTGCAGAAAGCACTTTCTATTCAAAGTCACACTGATCAGTTGATTCTCTGTCCTTGTAGAGAGCCAGCCTGCACAGCTTTGAAGCCTCCATAATCAGCCAAATGATATGCTTCAGAACGTATTGTAAAGGATAACCAATTTTGGGCTCATCCCTGGCTTTATCACCCCACAGGTGCAGGGCAGTACACCGTGACATGGCTTGGCCAAAATGGCCTGTTAATGGGGAGGCCTGGCTTACCCAGTTAGGCTCATAGCCTAGAAGTTCCCCACTCCTGTATTACCCTGCTCTTGTACCAGCTTTCTTGGTTACCATTTTCTTTCCAACTTCAATTCAAGGTGCTGTTTTTGACCTTTAAAGCCTTAAATGCCCCGAAACCAAAATACCAGATTTACCTTCCTCTCTGTGTTACCTGACAATCTCATTCCTCTTCTGAAGCCCTGCTTCCGGTACCCTCATTGTTGGAAATTTCCTATTTTAATTGTGTAGGTTACCATTCTTAAGCTGTTCTTCTCCTACGGGTTCTTAAAGATTATTGTTTGTATTCTGTACTGATATATATTTGATTATAAGATCCTTGAATATTTTATAGAAAGGTGCATTATAAAGGGTTTCAAGCAAGCAAGTAATATTAGGTATAATTCTGGATTCTGAACCATTAAATGAAATAAAACTGTTGGCATTTGTGTAGTGTATTGTTCTTTTATTAGTAGATGCATTACAATGCTTGTGATTCTTTAATATCTAGCTGCTGCCTTGGGAAATCTTGTCTCGGACTTAGCTGGATTGGGGTAAGTCTTAATTATATTTTATAGGCTGTGATCCAGTATCGTGTTCGTACAGTGGTTAACCAAATGCCAATATTTACTTTACCAACAATAGCTCTGGGGGCTGTTTAGTGTAGTCTCCTGCTCTGTGGTTAATTCCCGCTTCACCACTACCTTGGCGCTGAATGGCTGGCAGTGGTAGTGGAACTAAGTCTCAGATTTGTCAGTTCACAACCAACCATTTTCTCCCCCAATTGCAGTAGAAACAAGAAAGCTTTCTGGAAAAACCATCCCAACAAAAGGGCACAACAACTGTTACATGCCAGAGTGCCTCTTTAAAAGTTTGTCCTTTCTACCCCAAATCTGGCATGGATCACCCATAGGCTCACTTCACCTATACTGCCAAGTTTCAGATCAGTCCTTTAAACTATTTCTCAACCTATAAGCCATAGAACCAACTCTCCCTGGACACAGGGCCACAACTGTTTTATGTATTAGTATTGAAATCGTCCCTCTTAAGCTCTAACAGCTTATCAAAGTGCTGGTTTGGCAGATGTTCAGGAGACAGAATTGCTTGCTGTATTTCCACAACCAACAGAAACCGAGCATCCTGTAACTGCTATATTTCATATTATTGTGCTCAAAATATTTTTGGGTTTTTTCTCTCCAAGACTTGCAGGTTATATTGAAGCTATGGCCTCTAGATTGGGCCTCTCCATTCCTGATCTAACGCCCAAACAAGCTGACATGTGGCAAACACGCCTCAGTGCACACGTGGTGAGTCTATGTTGTGTCTGTGTTTTTATACATACAGTTTTGGTTACTGAGAGGTTAAACGAACAGCAGACACAGTGTAGTGCAGTAGCACCTTGGATCAGAATTCAAGTCAGCTGGAAAAAGCTAAGTGCTCTCAGAATTTTGAGATCTTAGGGGCATTTAACATGTGGCTTGTTCTGCAGATATAATGACCATAGTAGGCACACTATAGATACAAGTGATAGCTTCCCATTTCTGCATTTATGTGTTTCTGTTAAATCCTTTTATACTTTTTGCCACTCTGGCAACAAGTAGTTTTGGCAAGTACAAGGCAACTGTAAGGGAAATATGACTAGATGGTCATGAGACTATGAAAAGCAGCAACTCCAGTATTCCTGAACACTTGAACTTGTGGAGATACAATGTACATGTTACTCCACTCCCTATTATTGTGGGAATAAACTCTTTTAAAGATGCACTTAGAGGTTCTCAGAATGTAAATTCTGCAGCAAATATTTGGGAACAAGAAGAATAATAGAAATGAGGTTCATTGCTTGTTACTTCCTGTTCATGTTGTTGGTCCTGAAATCTGGTAACCTTCATAACTAAATTGTGAGTGACCCATTTTTCTTTGTGTTTTATAGGGTAAGGCTATTGGAGTGACCATTGGCTGCCTTTTAGGAATGTTTCCATTGTTCTTCTTGGGAGATGAAGAAGAAAAAAAACTGGAAGAAAAAAATTAACCTTTTTACAATGCTTAAGATCTATATAAACTAATGTACCTCAATTATACAACTATGCTGTCAAAATACTTAGCATTTAGCAGACAGTAACAATGTATAGAATGGGGAACAAAACAGCATGCCATTTTATGGAAACACTAACTTATTGTGGCTTTGTTCTAGTACATCTTTTTATAAGGGTTTTTCCTTTTTAAAATGTAAATTGTTGATGTGTGTGTGTGTGTGTGTGTGTGTGTGTGTTTCACTTACACCGGCAGTTGGCGTTTACCATTCTCTCCCCCCCCCCCCCCCTTTGCCTCTATCTTTTATAAGGATTATTACTTTCAGTGCTTGCCATCAATGTACTGTATGGGGTTGGAGTTTGCATATTTACTTAGCGTTTGCAAACGCATGGCACAAGTTCCCTTTGATGCCCATCATTCTCTCCATTCTGGCCTTTCAGTGAAGCTAGGTGACAGATGGCTTTAGGAGGAATCATGTCTGTCTTTTATTCATCTTGTGTCACCAGTTGCACACTGTATGACTGAATAGCAAGACTTGTTTGAATAATGCAAAATTTGAAATAGGGTGTAGATACTTGCTGAATAATGAGGCAATTAGAGTGAAACACTTAAAAGTCAATTGCAGTTTCAGGTGCTGCCCCTCTCTCAAAACTCCATAGACACTGCTTGGAATATGCATCCTTGATCTTGTCAAATTGGCATCTGAGATCAGGAGAGTCCTAAAAGTTGGAATCTTAGTAACTTACATGTAACGCAGGCTACAGTTGGGAAACGGGGGTTTGCTCAACAGTTGGAGCTGGAAAAATGTGCAAAACAACAATTAATGATAGTGCTCATCAGCACCAGGAGGCCAGTTGTTTGTGTGAGTGTAGCAACAAAATTTTTGAAAATTGGGCTTCATTTCAGTTGGTGTTTGTATGCTGCCCTCCTTCCACGCCTTTTAAGCTATCTGAATTTCATCCATCAATTCTAGGTGTCTGGGGAATCCTCAACAAGATAAGGGTCTATTGTTTGCTGAATCATGTGTATTTGTAGAGCACTTTGTGCACTTGGTGTGTGCAGGCCGAGAAAAAGCAGTGCATAGTGCACTTTGATAGGGGGAAAGTGGAGTTCAGATGTGTTTAGAAATTAGTGCAAAGTAAGATGAAGCCTTGAAAGGACGTAGCTCTTTAAACTGTGTTGCCTTCAGTGAGAAACAGACTTCAGTGTGCCACTTCTGGAAGTCTCCTGCTTCAGGAATTTGAAAGTAATTTTCACTGTCCTTGTTTCTTTGAATACTAACTGGGGCAGAATGTTACTTTAGATGTGTCTTGGAATGCCTTTTAAATGTCTAGGCTTGGTCTGGATGTGTGGATCATGTGTGCAAAATGTAACTTAAATAAATAAACTTGATCACTTTTCATTAATTAGAAGGACATAAAGGTTTCTTTCCGTTTTGCCTCACTGGTTCTCTTGTCATACTTAGTGTGCAATTTCCCATGTACCTCTTACTTGTTGGAGTAGAGAATATTATTCTTTGCCATGTTATGAATAATGGATGGTAACTTGCACTGAACATCCAACTTCTAAATATACAACCAGCATAAGTAGGAATGAATACGTGGCTGTAGGAAGCTTTTAATGACACTTTGTTTTGAAGCCTTAGTTGTTGCTTTTTTAAAATAGTTTTTATGGAGGCATTATCCTCTAAAGTCAAAGCTTGTTTCTAGCTATAAAATGCCATGACTTGCAGCCCTATTACTGAATCCTTGGCAGTTGTCACATGCAAGCTGCCACCGTACCTGGAAGCACGTTGCATTGAAATCAAAGGGGCTTTCTTCTGAGTAAACATAGTAAGGTTTGAATTCGCTAAGACGATTCAGTAGTCGTTGGGTTCGGAATTTGGCCGCATTCCCTCTTGACACTATTGGCACCTAGGGCTATCAACTGAAACTCTGCTACCCCGTGGTCTGGTTTGCTCTTGTGCTTTTAGCAGCAGCTTGACTTGTACAAATCCAGTAGATGAAGCTTCTCATAGCATGGAAATGCATTGTCATCTACTCTCGTTCTCCAGGTATCTGAAACCCAGGTATCTGAAGGACTGCCAACTTCTGCATGAATCCTCCTGTACATTTAGGTACCGTCTTCCAAGACCTTAGGTGGGGTGAGACACTGGGCAAAGGGCCTCTTTGGTTATGCCTCCTCACTTTTTTGAAATGTCCTCACCAGGAAGCCTGCCTCTCTTGTCTTTTAAACTCCAGTCAAAAACTCTTCTCTCGTATTTTAATTACGTGTTTATAGTTTTAGCTTGCTGCTGTTTGGTATCCTACAGTTGTAAGCTGATTTTATGCTTTCATCTTTTTTAGATTTGTTCACTGCCCTGAGAGCATTTGTGCTTAACCATGGGATTAATTGGGTTAAAAAAGAAAAAAAGGTTTGGCAACCCTAGAATAAGCCATATCTACAAACTGATACACAGCAGTATTTATAAATGCATTTTTGAATTAATTTTAATGTTTTTTTGTTGTTACAAAAACTATGAAGAGGTCTGTACTCTTCCTATTCCAAATTTAACACACATTCTGAGAGAGGAAAGAGCTTAAATCAGTCACAAAATCAGGGACCCCTATCTTCTGCTGACTCCTAGCAGTTTAAAACAAATATTCTCTCACAACCATGATTTGAATAAAGCATCCCTTAAGTAACTGCTGTACTAATTTACAGAACCTTATAGCTTAATGTATCTGCCGATATACTGATAATCTGAATATAACATCACTTTAAGGATCAAACTAGATGATTGGTAGCAGACCAGCATGTAAGAATCCCAAACATAAAAAGTGATGACGGAGAGAGAGAGACCTGGAAGGAGAAGCTGTAATCTTTAAACTACCTGCAAGCTGTAGGTGTACATAACCCTCCTCCCTTTAAGTTGTCTTTCCGAATCATGAATTCCCAGATACTCCCCCCCCCCGATGGAAATAACAGCTTGGAGAGGTTTATTATAGGAGTTCATTCAGCTGTCACCCTAAAATTGATTCTTCTTGGTTTCAAAAGGATCACATATTAGGTGATAAATGCTGAATGTACAGTTTAATAGTTTTGGCTGCATCTTTCTCTGTGTAACTTGCTGACAAATATAAATTTGTTTATGACTTTCCCCCAACTTGTTTTCTGTACTGGGTATTATGATATTTGGTGACAAAAGATCAAAGCAATAGTCAACAACTGACAGGCTGACTGGAACAACTAAATTTCCTGAAGAGAGCACCAGAACAAAAACCTAGCCAAATTTCTGCTGCTGCAATAGTTTGCATTTTTTAAATAAAAAGTTCATTTAGTACTGTTTTTTGGTTTTTTTTTTGTTTTGGTTTGTGCATGTAAATTGGGTGCATTTTTGTTGATATATGTATGTCAAACTATTGTACTATGACCAATGTTTTTAACAAGAAAATATGAACTAAATCTTATAAAAATGTGTGTGGGTGTTGAGAATTCATTGTTGTCAAACTGGTACTCTGGAACTATATCAATTATCTTGGACATGTAAGGTAAGTGACTGATAGAATCGAAATGGTAAAATCAATGCCAAGGGAACATTTTCAAATATGAATGTGGAATTAGATTACAAACTTCGAGTACATCAGGAAACCCCCCCCCCCCCCCGTTTCTTGTGTGTGGATGCATTCTGCAACATGTCGCTGATGCAATAATGCTGCATTAGTGATGAACTTAAATATTGGAATTACCACATTGTTGCTGTCAGGAAGGGCAGTCTTCTGCTACACTGTAAGAAAAGTAGGACAGCCCATATATATGATTTGTGGTATGCAAAGTTAGACTTTCAATAAGAAGCTACAGGACAAACACCAAGTGGAAATGAAGCAGTATGCCCTTGCCAAAATTTCTGCAGGTGAAACAGAATTGAAAGTGGGATTCTGTATAACCACCTTGCTGCCATAAGGAGCACAAACCATCGCGAATGCAGAATAAAAGTGACATCTAGACGGGTCCCCAGAGTAAACTTAAATGTGACTGGGCATTCAGCCAGCAAGGTAATCTGGCAGCATGGCAGGAAATTCGGCTAGCTTCTTAGTGGCTAATAATGCTTTGGGAGTTCTGCCATTTGCCTCTAATCCTAGCTACCATATTGCAGTCAAATCTTGAATCAAATAATGGAGAATTGGGGTTCAGTTCTGGAAAGTGAGGGTTCAATGAAACAACCTGCCATTTGAAGGTTTTGGTACACTAAAAGATCAGAGGCCACAGCTGTAAGATGAATAATAATTTAGATGCCACAAGTCACTTGTCTCAAATAGAATCACTGTACATGAATGACACTTGCGCACCTGCAGAATTCACAGATGGTGGTGTGGGTGGTTTCTTATTTTTGCTTATGGTAGAAATGGCCTGATTCTCTTCAGCTCAGGAGGTGAAATTGTAACTTTTGTACAGTTGAAATGTCCTTTTCCCTCTTAAAAATCTTAATCCCTGCTACTCATTTCTAAAACATTTGTGCTGATTTCTTTAAAATAATACATAATAAATTATTGCAATTGGGTCAAAATGTTGATTAATTAGAAGCATCATTTCACATTTTGAGCCAGTCTATGAAAGAGCAATGGGCACTCTTTTCAAAGCCATACTTAGAATCATAGAATCATAGAGTTGGAAGAGACCACAAGGGCCATCAAGTCCAACCCCCTGCCAAGCAGGAAACACCATCAGAGCACTCCTGACATATGGTTGTCAAGCCTCTGCTTAAAGACCTCCAAAGAAGGAGACTCCACCACACTCCTTGGCAGCAAATTCCACTGTCGAACAGCTCTTACTGTCAGGAAGTTCTTCCTAATGTTTAGGTGGAATCTTCTTTCTTGTAGTTTGGATCCATTGCTCCGTGTCCGCTTCTCTGGAGCAGCAGAAAACAACCTTTCTCCCTCCTCTATGTGACATCCTTTTATATATTTGAACATGGCTATCATATCACCCCTTAACCTCCTCTTCTCCAGGCTAAACATGCCCAACTCCCTTAGCCGTTCCTCATAAGGCATCGTTTCCAGGCCTTTGACCATTTTGGTTGCCCTCCTCTGGACACGTTCCAGTTTGTCAGTGTCCTTCTTGAACTGTGGTGCCCAGAACTGGACACAGTACTTTTCCTGGGATTATTGAATTCCTGTGCTACAACAGTAATTTAATGGCAAGTTCTTGCTTCTCACTGAAGACAAGGGAACTAAGCATTAGGCATTGCCTTATCATGCCAGGATTCACCTTTTTAATGCAATGAATAGTGCAAGTTTTGGAGGTGAAACTTTGTCTAGAACTGCATCTACCAAATCAAGCTTGGAAGATCTAAAAGGTAAAGGACTCCTGACAGTTAAGTCCAGCTGTGAACAACTTGGGTTGCGGCACTCATCTCGCTTTACTGGCCGAAGGAGCCAACGTTTGTCCGCAGACAGTTTTTCCCAGGTCATGTCAAGCCGCTTCTGGCGAAACCAGAGCAGTGCATGGAAACACCATTTACCCTCCCACCGGAGCGGTACCTATTTATCTACTTGCACTGGTGTGCTTTCGAACTGCTAGGTTGGCAGGAGCTGGGACCGAGCAACGGGAGCTCACCCTGTTGCGGGGATTCGAACCACCGACCTTCGATCAGCAAGCCCTAGGCTCAGTGGTTTAGACCACAGCGCCACCCGCGTCCCTATTTTCAAATAACTATGCCTGGAAGCCTGGAACATGTTTAGAAGAGACAGCTGTCTATGGCTAACCTGATCCAAAAACACCCACCCACCCCACTCACACATGAAAACAAAGTTCACCACAGCCAATCACAAACAAGCAACCACACCCTAGGCCAACCCCAACTTCTCTCACCACCAAAGGAACACAAGTGAATAGTAAAGAGAACCTGCACAAGCGACTCTGACACAAAACCCCACACATACATTAAAACAGAAACGTTGCCTCCCGACCCCACCCCCACCCAGCATGGCCCCCTCCACCTCTTCCCCCCTTTTCTTCCTAATGTAACCCTAATGTCTCAACAAATGAAAATGACCTATGGAAAATGTAACTTGAAAAAAGAGGCATTGTGCATACCTTTGTAAACCAAGAAAACTTTAATTAAAAAAAAAGGAGAGATAGCTGTCCAAACTTTTGCAGCCTTTAGAAGTGACTGATATAATGATGCACTTGAAAAAATTACTACTGGACTAGAATGGAGCAGCTTGTTTTCTGACAGGTGTGGGGAGCTGCGATGGCATTGCCTGCCCAGCAGGATCCTGGTTCAGTTCAGGATCCTGGTGCTTTTTGCTAGGCAGGAAGAACGGAGCCCAAACCCATCACACACTTTTAACGGCGGACGTTTTCTCTACATTATAAGCTGCTGTGAACATAGGAAAAGGAACAAACATACTTTCCTATTTTGTCTTTCTCAGGTGATCTATAGGCCTGTTCGCACGATCACCCATCTCTGAGGCCAACTCCTCCCGACGTTATTGCAGCTGCTTTGTTTACAATTTCCTCCCGGTTAGCTGGCAATTGTAAATTGCAGCCTGGATTTCTCTGCCATGGACATTTGAGACTTCTCTAGCGCCGTTTCATCACAAGACAAATGGCAGCTGAACATGCCAGTGCTATAGACGTTAAGTCCAGAGTGAGGCAGACACATTAACCACACTGCAACGTGTGTCCCAATAGGTTTGCTGCTAAGCAGCCATCAAGCACACAGTTCCTGGTGGACAGGAACAAACCTTAGCAAATCCCAGCAGTAACTATTTCCATTTTAGTTTCTAGGAGGATAATACACTTTCCTCCTTGTTCACACACTACAAAACATTTCTCAGTGTGATGGAAGACAAAAATGATGTGATACACACACACAGAGAGAGCTGCTGCTGCTGCTGCTGTTGTGGGAAGAAAGGTAATTGTGTGGATGAGCCCTAAGGGATGAAACAGCTTCCATCTCCTGGCCATATTGAACTTCTGGTAAAAATGCACTTCTACAGATGACTAATAAAGGATGGGGACAGCCAAAATAGTCACACCAAGCCCACCATCAGGATTTTACCCATTTGCATACAACTTGTTTTGCTCTACAGGGACAGAGAATATACAGCTAGCAAGCCAACCCAAGACAGGATAAATCTTGCATCCTAGGTGTGCCTCCTCCCAGGTAATTGTGGAAGATGCTTCATGAGTAAGCGGTGGAGACTGGCCTATTATGGCAAATATGGTATTGCTCCACATGTCTTGCAAGCAATACCCACAGCTGTTAAAACCCAACTTCCCCTTGAGAATTCAGCTGCTAGATAAACACCAGGAGTGGAAGTGCAAGCAGCCTTTCAAAATACCATTCCACAGTGTCTGCCACAAGATAAAGGCAGGAAGGACCCTGATGTTCCTTGGAACAGCCATTTTGTCTTTTTTTTTTTTTAAAAAAAATATTTATTGAAATTTCCAAAAAGTTATATAAAATAAAAAAGAACAAAAATACAAACAAAACACAGACAACAAGTATAATTTTGATCCCTTATTTTCTTATACCTTACTTTCCCGACCTCCTCATACCTCCCCTTTCTGTATTCCAATTTCTAATTATTTAATTCAGCAAATCCCTCCCATACAGCCATTTTGTCTATCCTGCAGACACACACAATAAAACTCAATTACAACGTCTGGGGAATTGTACATGTTTTATCACCCCTAGCTCTTCTTAGCGTCTTGGGACGTGGGTAAATAAGTAAATAAATAAGTACCGCTGTGGTGGGAAGGTAAACTGCGTTTCTGTTCGCTCTGGCACTCGTCATGGTCCTTCATGCGCCAGTAGCGGTTTATTCATGCTGGGCACATGACCCGAAAAACTTTCTGTGGATAAACGCCGACTCCTTTGGCTTGAAAGCGAGATGAGTGCCACAACCCCATAGTCGCCTTTGACTGCACTTAACCGTCCAGTGGTCCTTAAGAAATTTTTTTGGGGGAAATTATTTCATTTACACAAGGCTAAGCCAAAACTTTGATTTTATCTTTAGATTTCAAAATACCCGGACCCTTTGAACTCTCAGCTTTTGCACCTGGTAATTTCTTTTATATAGCTTCATAACCCAATAAAGATATATAGTGCTCTCATCAGCAGTCATAAAAGCTTGGATAAGCATTATCAGCCTTATGTCACCTCAATGCAAGTTTATGGTGATGTATTAGATTATGCTGTGCGTTCTTGAAATTCTGGCCTTTTATCAACATAACAGCACCCATGAATAGGCAAGGAGCTGGTGCTTGTGAGCTGTTGCAGAAGTCCAAAGTTTCCTTCGGGTATCAGTAGTAAGGGAAAGGACCCCTTGACGGTTGAGCCCTGTCAAAGGCGACTGTGGGGTGCAGCGCTCACCTCGCTTTTCAGGCCGAGGGAGCCGGCGTTCATCTGCAGACAGCTTTCTAGGTCATGCGGCCAGCATGACTAAACCTCTACTGGTACGCAGAGGACCGTGACGAGTGCCAAAGTTCATGGAAACGCCGGTAGTACTGCACAGAAGGAAGGGCGAGAGGATCCAATTCAAAGATCGGTGCACACAGTAGCTGACTATGCACTTAACTGTTTCTTTTTCAGAGCTAGCCCAAGATGGTTACAAGCGCACTCCAACAGACTGAGTCAGTGTGCCCCAATACTGCTTATGTTTGCATGTGATCTAAGCTCTGAGCCACACCATAGCAAGAGCCTTCCTTTTTGACAATGGGTGTGTATTGTTCAGTTTGCTTCATCACCCATTGCCTTAAAACACATTGTTCTTGGAAGATCTGCCTGCATTGGATCACCCCTGTCTCTTTTGCACTATTTAAGCAGAGTGATGATCCTAAGCATCTTGGGGATAATAAAAATGGATTGGTTTGAACTGGCTGCATCTCTTGAGCAGAGATGGAGAGAGATGCAATACAGTTCTCATTTAAAGCTTCACCAGCTGAATCCACAAATCTACCTAATTTGAAGTACATACATGAACTGACACATCCTTTGAAATTGGCACTTCTCCAGGTTTTGCAATGCAGTTCTCAGTCCAAGGAATTTGTACAAAACAAAATTTATATCCCATCTGTCCTCCCAGGAATGTGCACCCCGGTGCACAGGAATAAAAAATTCATCTAGGCCCCACAGTTCTTGTAGCGCTCCACTAGTTTGCAGGAAGGTCATGTTGGAAGGGCTTTATAACATTACACATATGGAGATAAAGTGATAATTTTCCTCCCTATTCCATAACACTATCTGTGTTACCCAAATAAATACAGTGGTACCTGGGGTTACATACGCTTCAGGTTACATGCACTTCAGGTTACACACTCCGCTAACCCAGAAATAGTGCTTCAGGTTAAGAACTTTGCTTCAGAATAAGAACAGAAATCGGGCTCTGGCGGTGCAGCAGCAGCAGGAGGCCCCATTAGCTAAAGTGGTGCTTCAGGTTAAGAACAGTTTCAGGTTAAGAACGGACCTCCGGAACGAATTAAGTACTTAACCTGAGGTACCACTGTACCTCATAGCATAATTTGTTCTGGAAAACCATTTGAGTTCCAAAACGTTCGAAAACCAAGGCACAAGGGGCGGTCTGCAAATTTAATAGAGAAAATGGGGGGAAATAACATATACATATAGCAAAAGTTGTTCGGCTTCTGAGGCATGTTCGAAAACGGAAGCATGTACTTCTGGGTTTACGGCGTTCGAAAAGCGAAATGTTCATCAACAGAGACGTTCAAAAACCGAGGTACCACTGTATTATGTATAGTCAAGAATAGCCAAAAGAAAACATAGAATCATTGTTGGAAGGAACCCCAGGGATCATCTACTCCAACCCCCTGTGATGCAACTTAATAATATTTGGCTCCCATCCAGTCTATTACCATGGGCAGGCTTAGCATTTACATTTTTAGATGACTGAGCATAAAGTGTTAATGCAGCAAGTACACATACCCTATGTGAATGGCAGCAGTTCTTTGATGAGCAAACTTTGAGCGAGATCCAGAATTACCTCTGTGTAATGCAGGGGTAGAGGGACGCAGGTGGCGCTGTGGGTTAACCACAGAGCCTAGGACTTGCCGATCAGAAGGTCGGCGGTTCGAATCCCCATGTCGGGGTGAGCTCCCGTTGCTCGGTCCCTGCTCCTGCCAACCTAGCAGTTCGAAAGCACGCCAGTGCAAGTAGATAAATAGGTACCGCTCCGGCGGGAAGGTAAACAGCGTTTCCGTGTGCTGCTCTGGTTCGCCAGAAGCGGATTAGTCATGCTGGCCACATGACCTGGAAGCTGTACGCTGGCTCCCTCGGTCAATAAAGCGAGATGAGCGCCGCAACCCCAGAGTTGGTCACGACTGGACCTAGTGGTCAGGGGTTCCTTTACCTTTACCTTTAATGCAGGGGTGGCTAACTTGTAGCCCTGCAGATGTTTCAGGACTGCAGTTCCCATCATTCTGGCCATTGACCATGCTTGCTGGGGCTGATGGGAGTTGGAGTCCAACAGAATCTGGGAGGCTACATGTCTCATGTGATGTAAAATGTAAGTGAGCTGAACCATACTCTGTGCCTCTGAGCTATGAGCCATTCTGTGGTTTGCTGGGTTGTCAGCATATGGGAGCAAAGTAAACATTTATACAAACAGAAAGAAAATCTGCTGTAAGTTTTAATGAACGGTGGCAAAGAACCCAAACTAAACAATTCCTCATAACACAATAAATACTGGTAAGCTGTACATTTGTGTAAAACAAAACAATGCAGAAATGCAGAACAGTTTAACTCGGAAAAATAGACATTATTGCAAATGCTAAATGGATAAAAGCAATCTGTTCAAAACTGGCTGTTCGGCAGAAAAACATTATCCAAATGTTTTTAGGTGTAAACATTTGGATAAGAATAACACTGATTTCTGTAAGATTGCCATTTTCTAAAAACCCTCAGGATAAAGAATAACATGGAAAACATACTGAGGAAAAAATATCAGCTACATTGGGGACACACGCACAACCCTGATATATCAAATTCTCTTATCACCCAACACCAATAAAGTTGAAAGCTATTTATTTATTGGAAAGGGGTGGATTTATGGATAACTAATAAAGAAAGCACAAAATGAGCCGCAATAAAAAAGGGCAAAATACAAAGAAAAAAGTTTCCACTGTTACTCAGGAAAGAACAAAGCAATCAAAAGTGATTTAAATAAATGCTTTCTTCATGTTTCAAGTTCAGACAAAAGCCTACTAACTAGGGCATTTTAGCACCTGAGGCAAACCACAAAATGCTCCCTATTCATTGGGCAAAGAAGACGGGGTGGAATAAAGAGGGAATAAAAATCTACATTGGGAACAAGGGTGGGAGGACATCAGCAGTGCCTACAATTTGCCAAAAGGCAGCTGTAGAGGCATCATAAAGAGCTGGATCATAAAGAAGGCTGATCGCCGAAGAATTGATGCTTTTGAGTTATGGTGCTGGAGGAGAATCTTGAGAGTCCCATGGACTGCAAGAAGATCAAACCTCTCCATTCTGAAGGAAATCAGCCCTGAGTGCTCACTGGAAGGACAGATTGTGAAGCTGAGGCTCCAATACGTTGGCCACCTCATGAGAAGAGAAGACTCCCTGGAAAAGACCCTGATGTTGGGAAGGAGAAGGGGACGACAGAGGACGAGATGGTTGGACAGTGTTCTCGAAGCTACCAGCATGAGTTTGACCAAACTGCGGGAGGCAGTGGAAGACAGGAGTGTCTGGCGTGCTCTGGTCCATGGGGTCACGAAGAGTCGGACACGACTAAACAACTAAACAACAACAGAGGCACCACTGGGGGCAGCTGCCAAGGAGGCAGCCTATGCATTCCTTGGAGGCTGGATCTGTCGCCCCTTAGGATCCTGCCACCTGAGGCAGTCGCCTTACCTTGCCTTCTGGGGGGGCCAGCCCTGCTATTAATGCATCATTACAATTAGCAAAAACCTCTTTCAATCACGCTTCTCAAGTCACCCTCAATAAAAATGAACCTTGATACAATAAAACCTAGCAGGACTGCAGGCTTACAGGCCATTCCTGTGTATTACTTTCCAATAAATTCAGAAGGGTAGTTTGTTGCCCCAAATCAACAAAGGGTATTGTGACACCTTCCAAAATTAAAAATGAAATTAAAATGTTTTTATGGCGTAAGCTCCCAAGAATGAGAGTCTGCTTCATCAGATGCAGGATTCCTGATTCGTCAGCGGCTCTCAAGATGCCAGGAATTGAGACCCAGCAGAACTGTAGCTAGGTGATCTTGCATCCCTGGCAGAACCATCTAGATTGTGCCTCCTAGCCATGGGCAAATTAGCTCTTCTTTCTGCCTCTCCTCCAACGCCCCCCCTCCACCCATTCAATTCCTCACACACTTCACCTTTGGATTTGATATCCCACTTTATCACTACCCGAAGGAGTCTCAAAGCGGCTAACATTCTCCTTTCCCTTCCTCCCCCACAACAAACACTCTGTGAGGTGAGTGGGGCTGAGAGACTTCAGAGAAGTGTGACTGGCCCAAGGTCACCCAGCAGCTGCATGTGGAGGAGCGGGGAAGCAAACCCAGTTCACCAGATTACAAGTCCACCGCTCTTAACCACTACACCACACTGGCTCTCAATTTGTAATGAATTCACATAAAATCCCATAGACATATTTATGGAGATATTTTTAAGCCAATTTTGTGCCCCTTCTCATCTGCACCCCTGGCGGGGGCCTTCCTCACCACCGCCTAGCTACGGCCCTGAGACCGTTGAGATTTCCATTCCACCTTAAGGAGCAGACATGGAACTGTTGCATGTCACATGCCTGTGTATAGCTTTTGATTCTCTCTGCCTCTCTGAGAAGACATGTTTCTTTGTCCTGATTTATGATTAATAAATCCGTAGTTGTAGTATGCGTCCACAAGCCTCACGCCTATTCTCTGTGCGCAGTTTGCTCTGCTGAAATAGTGTACCCTGGCTTTGAAGCCCGGGTCACTGATTTACGTCAGAGGCCAATGGGTTCCTCGCAGCGGGACGGCTGGAAGGAGACAGCCCAGCTGGGGCTAGCCAGCTGGCCTTGCGACCCTCTGCATGCCGACACTTCCATGGGGCTACTTCCTGTGCCTTGCAGGAAGGCAGATGCCAGGGAGAACATACCCACTGCCCACCTGAAGAGACCGTCAGTGGCCTGAGAGAACAGCTGGGGCAGCTTCACCTTTCTATGTGTCCCGAGTAAAGGCAGAAGGGAAGCCCTGGCCAGGTTGCTAGTGCCATCAGCTACTGAAGTCGGTCAAACAATATTTTGGAACTATTTGGTTGAATTAATATTTTAAAATTGGAAACTGCTCTGGGTGCCTTGGCAGCAAGACAGTGAATCCATGCAGTAAATAGATAGATAAATAATGTCAGTCACAGTTGTAGGTAACTCTCCTCACTTAAACCACCATGTTATGCCTTTAATAGGTTATGTTATATTCTGGATTATGTTATGTTTTTATAGATTATGTCTGAATAGGATGAGAGTGTTGGAGATACGTGCAAATGTGTATGTGAACCCGGTCTTTGGGTGGGTGTTTGATTTTCGTTGTTGTGTATACTGTGTATATACGGACAATGACAATAAATTTATCTATCTATCTATCTATCTATCTATCTATCATCTATCTATCTATCATCTATCTATCTATCATCTATCTATCATCTATCATCTATCTATCTATCTATGTTACACTCTACATTTGAATTCAAACATTAATCATAATCATCAACATTTAGGATTCCCATAATCCTTAGATTTCCCACTACCCCTCCATGGTTTCCATTATCAAACTTTTTCTGCTGCATCCCACAATTTCTCCAGTCCATTTTTACCTTAGTTTTTAATACATTACAAGCGTTACTCAAATCCTGCCAAAGCTTTTAATTGGTTTACAGTGTTCTCTTAAGTAAATTGAAAATTTTTTCCATTCCCTCTTATGATTTCTATCTTCCTGATTTCTGATTTTCCCAGTCATTTTCGCTGTTTCGGCATAGTCCATAGCTGTCAACTTACAGATTTGAAAATAAGGGACCAGCAGCCTTGAAAATAAGGGACCAGCAGCCAAAATAAGGGACCTGCAGCCTCACCTGTTCCAGGCACTCCAGTCTTCCTGTCCTCCTGCAGTCTGGTCAAACTCATGCTGGAAGCTTCGAGAACACTGTCCAACCAACTTTGTAACCAGAGGTTCAACTGACTAGAATCTGAATCACATGCACCACAAGGCCTATGCAGCCTCAACTTAAGATGGCTCCCCGGCCTGGCTTTGCACTGCAAAGTTTGCAGCAGCACGTGCAACAAAATGGCGTCCAGCATTCAAAAAACCTCTCAGCTTGCATTAACTAGCCACACACAAGGCATGCAAGCTGCACCCCCCAGTCGTTCTTAGACTTCTTATTGGGTGAGCAACACAGCCAAGCAACACAGTTGGAGCCTCCCTCCTCCCTGGCCGTCAGGGAGGGAGGGAGAGGAGCTGCTTCATTTGAAATTTAAGGGGCATCGTTTAAGGGACATTTAAGGGACATCCATCAATAAGGGACAGCAGTGGGACATGGTGCTGGAATAAGGGACTGTCCCTTCAAATAAGGGACACTTGACAGCTATGGCATCGTCCACCATCTTCATCAACCATTCGTCTCTGGTCGGGGCTTTATTTTCTTTCCACTTCTGGGCCAGTAGTATCCGCGCTGCTGTCGTCGCATACATAAATAACCGTTTCTGCTCCTTTGGTATCTCTGCATCTAAGATTCCTAGTAAAAAAAAGCTTCTGGTTTAGCCAAGATCTGTATCAATGGCACAGTCAACTCCCCGAAGCAATCTTGCTCCTATGATCCCCATTTTTATTGGGTGACATGGTGCTGAAAGCTGGGTGGAAAGGGAGACCAAAGGACATCATGCCATCTAATTTGGATAATGGGCCAATCTGCAACCTTCCAGAGTTCTTGGAGCTTTCCCTCATGGTTCTACTAATGATTTCATCAAGTTGGTTAGAGTATCCAGCCTGGTGTTTTAATTCTGTCCCAGCTTTTTGGATGGAAGCTTCGTGCCCCAAAGTCCCAGGATTTTGGATGGAAGCTTTGTGGTCCATCTGATCAGTATGAATGGAACCCAGCCGTGTTACCATGACAACGTTGCAGTTTTTAAATGCAGTTTCTGCCTTCCCCATTGAGACCAAATATCGCTTGAACTGACTCCAGCTATGTAGGTCATCTCAAATGAGCTCCAGCATCACTTTGAATCCTACAGCTTTCCTAGTGAATCGTGTTTAAATTAGTTGCAGCAGAATAACTGCACTTTAAAATAATAGTCATATTTATATTATTCATATTATTTAACTAATAGCCATTATATTTTATAAATTATATAATAATAAAAATACAATAATAATCTTATTATACAGTTACAAAGGCACAATAAGTATAATTTGCATAATAATTATATGACCAATACACTTCCAGTGGCCCTCCTTTTGCTTGGGGCCATAATGGCCACATCCAGTGACTTTTAAGAATCCGAGTACAGTGGGGCATTTGAATAGGACTGTTAGTGGTCAGGAGGTGGAATTTCAGCTCCTTGACCCACTCTATTTCTAAAGGAGGGGGACAGGCTCTGCTTGGTGGGTCAGCACCATCTGTCAATCACCTGATGTCATAATGACATCAGGTGACTGACAATCATCAAAGTTCAAAGGAGGCAGTTATAGCAACAGGCAGCTATAGCAGCCTCCTTTGAAGAAACAATGTAAGTGTCAATCAGCTGATTGGCACTGGGAACACACCTTCCAATAGACCAGGCATAGCCAAACTTGGCCCTCCAGCTGTTTTGGGACCACAACTCCCATCATTCCTAGCTAGCAGGACCAGTGGTCAGGGATGATGGGAATTGTAGTCCCAAACATCTGGAGGGCTAAGTTTGGCCATGCCTGCAATGTTGTTGTTGTTGTTTAGTCGTTTAGGCATGTCCGACTCTTCGTGACCCCATGGACCAGAGCACGCCATGGAGCAGGTAATGCTTTAGCCTAGATAAATTGGAAAAAAGGAAATCATGGAAAGCTGGGTGGTTCCAGACTATTGCTATCTTCAGCTGGGATTCAGTCACATACAGGCCCATTCGGGTTGGGTGATTATACTTAATTTGGAGTTATCCATATGTCTCTGAATCCCAGTTGCTGAGAGTCACAGGTGTCCCCACTTGTTGTGCTCAAGTCATGCTTATGATCTTCTCATATAGGTATCAAGTTGCCCTAGGGGACATGGGTGGTGCTGTGGTCTAAACCACTGAGCCTCTTGAGCTTGCTGATCAGAAGGTTGGCAGTTCGAATCCCTGCAACGGGGTGAGCTCCCATTACTCTGTCCCAGGTCCTACCACCCTAGCAGTTCAAAAGCACACCAGTGCAAGTAGATAAATAGGTACCGCTGCAGCGGGAAGGTAAATGGCCTTTCCGTGCGCTCTGGTTTCCGTCACGGTGTCACGTGTCCACCCCCATCGTTCTACCCGGACACTAAGGTCCAGCTCCGAGGGCCTTCTGGTGGTTCCCTTACTGCGAGAAGCCAAGTTACAGGGAACCAGGCAGAGGGCCTTCTCGGTAGTGGCACCCACCCTGTGGAACGCCCTCCCACCAGATGTCAAAGAGAAGAACAACTACCAGACTTTTAGAAGACATCTGAAGGCAGCCCTGTTTAGGGAAGCTTTTAATGTTTGATGTATTACAGTATTTTAATATTTTTTGGAAGCCCAGCCAGATGGGTGGGGTATAAATAAATAAATAAATAAATAAATAAATTATTATTATTATTATTATTATTATTATTATTATTATTATTATTATTATTATTCTACAGATATTTGGCCCTTCTTCCTCTCTCAGTACTTAAGACCTGAGTCGGATTTTCCCACTTTCTGCAAGTAATTGCTAATGTTTGCATGTTATTCCTTGGATTCTACATTTCCTTCAGTGCTACCGTGAAGTTGCCCTGAATACCCTCTTTAATAGGTAAGGATGAGCAAGCTTTTCCCAAGATTGCGGATAAACTTCTCAGATTTAGTTATCCTAACCTGGATATATCACCCTCCTCCTCTTGCAGCGAGTTTGCCCTTTTGTAGCTTACTATTGAATTAAGAGGCAGGAGAATGTCTGCAGAAAGGTAATTACAACTTAGAACAGAAGTCACCCATGGCAATAATTAGTTACTTTTAGCCTTGCAATTAGAATCCATGAGTCATCTGTTTAACAAGCCCCTTATCTTTTATTCTTTGCGGTTTTGCAACCTTAGACCCAGTTATAATGCATATGAAGTTGACTAATTGCCTCTCACTTTCCCCAATCATAGTAAAATTTGCAGTGAGGAAAGAGGGATGTAGGTTTCTGCCTGTTAGGCTTCTCTGGCTGTTTGGTCACATAGCCCCTACAATGATCACAATTAAGGGCAGCCTAAGCTCACGGAGGGACGCGGGTGGCGCTGTGGGTAAAAGCCTCACGCCTAGGGCTTGCCGATCGAAAGGTCGGCAGTTCAAATCCCTGCGGTGTGGTGCGCTCCCGTTCCTCGGTCCCAGTGCCTGCCAACCTAGCAGTTTGAAAGCACCCCCGGGTGCAAGTAGATAAATAGGGACCGCTTACTGGCGGGAAGGTAAACGGCGTTTCCGTGTGCTGCGCTGGCTCGCCAGATGCAGCTTTGTCATGCTGGCCACGTGACCCGGAAGTGTCTCCGGACAGCGCTGGCCCTCGGCCTCTTGAGTGAGATGGGCACACAACCCTAGAGTCTGTCAACACTGGCCCGTATGGGCAGGGGTACCTTTACCTTTAAGCTCACAGATGTCAAAGGGTTTTAGGGTGCATATGTTTATCATGGCTGTGAGTTCTGGAGGACCTGCTCCCTGCCTTGCAGGCCTTTTCCCACCTGGCCTGAGAGGATGGGGCCCGGACTGACTCCAGCTACAAAAGCTGAGGCTGCTGAACAGACTCTGCTTGGGGTAAGTTTAGGGTTTTTTGTTGTTTTGTTGCCACTTTTGATATTACTATTTTTGCATCTTTAATTTATATTTTATTATGATTAATGTGGAAACAGTTCAATTTGTGTACTTCTTGAGGTTGTATTTATTATTTGTCGTACTACAATTACAGAAATACAACCTCAAGAAGCACACAAATTGTTGTTTCTTTTGTTACATTTGTAAATAATAATAATAATAATAATAATAATAATAATAATAATAATAATAATAATAATTTATTATTTGCACCCCGCCCATCTGGCTGGGTTTCCCCAGCCACTCTGGGCGGCTTCCAACAAAGATTAAAAATACATCAAAATGTCACAAATTAAAGACTTCCCTGAACAGGGTTGCCTTCAGATGTGTTCTAAAAGTCAGGTAGCTGTTTATCTCTTTGACATCTGATGGGAGGGCATTCCACAGGCTGTGCGCCACTACCGAGAAGGCCCTCTGCCTGGTTCCCTGTAGCTTTGCTTTTCGCAGGGAGGGAACCGCCTGAAGGCCCTCGGCGCTGGACCTCAGGGTCCGGGAAGAACGATGGGGGTGGAGACGCTCCTTCAGGTATGCAAGGCCAAGGCCATTTAGGGCTTCAAAGGTCAACTCCAACACTTTGAATTGTATTGTTGTTCATTTACATGCTGTAAGCTGCCTTGAATGTGGATAATGCACACCCTGTGGTTGCAAACAAAGATTTTTTAAAAAATCAGTGGGGAGGAGGAGCCAGGATCTCTGGTGGCAATAAGGGACAGCCCTTGAAGCTACCTGAAAAGCCATGAGGGTTGACCCCCCAAAGGTGACAGCCATGGGGGTTGACCCACTCCCCCAAAGGCAATCTGCCCCCTATGATATGGGCTGGAAATGCCACTCCACACATGGAACTAGGCTGATGTTAAAGCTCCAAGGGGTGAGCCTTCTCACTGGTTGATGATGATTGTCCCATGTGACTCACTCCTGACCTTGACAGTAGCAGCAGTCAGTGGACTTGCTTCTGCACTTCACTGATGGGATATCTGTCCATTGGGCTGGTGGGTGAGCACACACACACACCCAGCTTCTTTTTGTTAGAAGTCCTGCTCCATGATTGCAGTCATGGGATTTTTGTCTATCACAAAAATGTTTTGACTCCACAGAGTGGGAAGTGACGGAGACAGGATGTTTGTGTCACTGTGTTCCGTGAAGTGGGACTATTGTCCTTTGTTCTTTTTCTCTTTGCTGCCTTATGCTAGAGAGAGAGGGAGCCATGTTGCAGTGTGCCATGTGTGTTTATATGTAAGTAAAAAGTAGATTAGCCAAAATGCTGAGTTGCTGAGGTCTGTCACGCAAAGCTGCGAAGACTCTGTGGATCCCTAAGTGTGCCGATGTCTGTTGGCATCGGTTGCTGTGATGTTCGGGCAGAAGAAAGCTTATGAAGCTCCAGAACGATCGACCAGGAGGGAGGGAACATGCCAGCCGGGCACGTGTCTCTGCCAGGGTCCTACTCGAGTGTAGGCTGAACTCCTGACACTTTTGAGAGGCTTCTTTTGATTATATCACTCGAAGCTGCAGATTGACAGGGCAATGAATGAAGTCTCCACCGAAAGCTTTTGAAAAATTTAGAAGCTGGAGGCAGCGTTATTTAAAACTCATGTTGCTCTATTTAAAAACTAAAAAGGGAGTCCCAGTGGATTGCATTAAGATGACAGTTTAAATGAGATCTGTGGCCTCTGCTCTCATCCCCAGGGGAAGATGGTGATGCTTGATGGAATGTAACTTTAGCACTGTTTAATGTTCTTGCTGTATGTGTGGTTTGCCTCAACAGAAGCACTGGAGGAAGTGGCAATAAAAGCAGCCAGTTGCTTGATCAACCTTTGCTAACAGCCTGAAGGAAAACTGATTTATTAAAGGATAGTTTCTCCTTTCAGCAAACAAGGGGGCAAGAAATTGAAATAAAGGTTTTTTTAAGCGAGGAATGTGGTCTATCGCCACAATTAGTGAACAGATGAAGAGAGCAATACTGTGCTAGATGGACCAATTGTCTGACAGCAGAACACAGCTTCATGTCTGCACAGGGTCTTTAAAACTAAAAATCAGAGATACTTTGCATTAGACCGAGATAGAGGGTTAGATCCAGACTTTGTCGTGCTAAGAGTAGACCAGGTAAAAATACTGGGACTTTAGTCATGACAAACTCAAGTACCATTGATTTTGAAAGGGTTAGGTTCCGACGCCTCAAACGAAACAGGCTATTATCCATTAGCACAGTAAATTGTTGAGTCTCTAAGGTGCCACAGCCAGCTTTTGTACTTTTCTTCCTATCCGTTCAGCATTTTCTTAGAGGTGCAACACCTTTAGGTCAAATGCGGCGTTGTCAATCGCGCTGAGCAATATTACTAGGACACAGAAGTTAGCTCTGTATGGCTGAGCAACCACAGCCCCCAGCAAAACCAAATCTCGTGGTCATATTTATTATGTGCCTGGGTCACTGCTTCCTTTGAATCTAACCCTGAGCTCGCACCAAATCAGTGTCGTCGAGACCTGCAGTATGCTACTCTTCAGCTTCAAAATTCTGGAATTGGAGAAGCAAGGAGGGGAAGTTGTGGGTCAGCTGCTTTCAATTTTCACTAGAAAATGAGAACCTGAGAGAAAGTGAAATGGACAGAACCCCACACCCCTAGAACCAGTCACTGCATCATGTCTGATGAAGAACACAGTTCACCTATACAGTGGTACCTCAGGTTAAGTACTTAATTCGTTCCAGAGGTCCGTTCTTAACCTGAAACTGTTCTTAACCTGAAGCACCACTTTAGCTGATGGGACTTCCCACCCCCGCCGCTGCGCGATTTCAGTTCTCATCCTGAAGCAAAGTTCTTAACCTGAGGTAATATTTCTGGGTTAGCAGAGTCTGTAACCTGAAGGTTATGTAACCTGAAGCATATGTAACCCGAGGTACCACTGTATACCATATTTTTCGCTCTGTAAGACTCACCAGACCATAAAACGCACCTAGAGGAGGAAAACAAGAAAAAAAATATTCTGAATCCCAGAAGCCAGAACAGCAAGAGGGATCGCGGCACAGCCTGCATTCGCTCCATAAGACGCACACACATTTCCCCTTACTTTTCAGGAGGGAAAAGGTGTGTCTTACAGAGCGAAAAATACGGTACATAGCATTTCACACCGCTGCAAGAAATCACTTTACCTTAAGGAGCTTAACAAAACTATCCACCCTCAAGAAATGTTGCCATTCTTCTCCAAATCCTTTTGGCATCCTTCTGACTTTCTCAAGTGTTTGGCTCAAGGGTGCTTTACCCTTCCACTGCCTCCTTCGTTTTCTCTTAATTCCCCACAAGTCTCTTCCCTCCCTTAGAATACCAAGGATTTTTGATTGGCTTGAAGCCCACTTAGGGAGAAAGCTTTCGTAGGTGGAAGGGGAGAAGTTGGTGGAGAAGGGTTAAGCACTCTCTCCCCCCTGGCTGCTTCTCTCTACTACAAATCACCACTGATTTTGAATTTTTGCTGTTAATTCCAACATCAGGGGGATGAAACATATCAAAAAGAATGGGGAAAATTTATGTTATATATATAGAGAAGATGATGTGAAATAGGGAAACCAGTAGAATTACAATAATAGCTCATAACGGGAAAATACAAGAAATTTACTGGATAATAATATCAAAATGAATTAAAAATATATATTAGGATTATTATTGAACACTATTTGTAAATGAATATAGACAGACAGCAAGAATTTGTATATAGAGAAAGATTTACTTGTTTACGGACATTTAATGGAAAAAATGAAGAAGAACAATCTTGTGGAAAATGGACAAAGACAATGCGAAAAGTCAAAGAGGACACAAAAAAGCCAGAAGAAGGAAGGAGGGAAGTCAGCTCGGGAGAGCAAGAACAAATGTGAAATATAATGTATGTGTATGTACAGTATGTAACTAAAAATTCAATAAAGATCATCTGGGGGGGAAAAACAAATCACCACTGATGTTTTGTTGCATATATTCACATTTAATGTGTTTGTGGTCCTTATGTTTTTCTGCAGCTAGAGATGGGGGTTTATTTATTCCATTTTTTAAAAAAATGCTTAATTACAATAATATTTAAGCAGTTTACAATATGGAGAAGTTAAAAGGGAGTTGAAACTATAAAATCAGAGTTCAGTTAAAATGCCTCCTGGAGCAAAGAAGCTTTCAGCAGGTGTCAGAAGATCAACAGGGAGCAGGGACTAAGAATAGACTTCAGAGATGAGATGGCGTTTGACAAAAGATGAGAAGAAGGAAATGTGGAAAATTACAAGAGAGAGTTAGGTCAGCATTTCGATCACACTGGCGCAAGCTACCACATTAGTTTATTTCCTACTGTTAAGAGTGATACATTTAATAAGAGTGATGCAGAGTATATTTCCTTCCTCTATAATCACCCTTCAGACTCTGAATATATTTGTCATATTATCTTAATGTACCATAATTTGAAAACGGCAGCTTCCAGCACACTTTGGCACATTTCTGTGTATGACAGATGCAGTGGAAACAGCCAAGATCCAGTTGTGCTCTGTGGGAAGCAAAGCAAAAAGATTTGAGAGATCATTGAAAAACATCTGCTGCCGTCTCTTTAGGAAGTTCCTAACAGGGATTAGATCTGTAAAACAAGTGTCTAATTGAAGTTAGAATTAGAATATATTGCGTTGTTCCAACATTGCTGGAAGGTTAACCAATCAGGCACCAGGGCCTACCTGGGCAGAAAAACCACCATCTGGAGATGTTGGCCGCATGTGCCAACCAGCCATTTCAACAGTTACAAAATGCGCCAATTATCATCCAGATCTCTTGATGCTGTTGGCGCTACTGAGACCTGACAGATGGATTTTAATTTTGATTAATTGTATGTCTAGGAAAACTCTGAAAGGAGCATGGGGACAAATGAACCTCAAAAGGCTCGGCCATCTGCAGAGATCTGTGGTGGTGGTGGATGGTTGGCTTGCAGAAATGCATGATGGTGGAGAGGAAAGCAGATCTTGAGTAGGCGGACCTCACCTTGGCTATCCGTGATCTAGTACATCCAGGCTAGACTTCTGCAGTGCACTTTATGTGGGCCTGTTATTGAAGACTACTTAGAAGCAGCTGCTTAGGTGCTTGCTATGGCTGGGTGAGCAGACCAGATTACATCTATACTGGTTGCCGGTCATGCTGATCCCACTTCAAAGTGCTCTGTTTGACCTTTAAAGCTCTAAAATGTACAAGCAGCTCACTGGCTGCAGTGGACTGGCTATGCTCACTTTCTGGCAGGTGGGTTTCTGTGGCTTACCAGGAGAGGGGAGCAGCTAGGTGGTGGGGAGGTCAGTGCAGTGTAAAGGCATAGGCAGAGCCATTCCAGCATTCCTGAGGGTGTGTTTGCACCTCATCCCTCCTTCCCTCCTTCTCTAGGACATGGGGAACAACAGACTTGGGAAAACGGGCAGGAAATTAGATCAGGTGGTGGGAGGTCACATGAAAAAAGTCAAGGGGAAGCAAAGGAATCTACTTAAGTACAGTTGTACCTCTACTTACGTATCCCTCTGGATACGGAATCTTCAGGTTACGGCCATGGTAAACCCGGAAGTGTATACTTTTGGGTTTCGCCACACGCGCATGCGCAGAAGCGTTCAATCACGCTGTGCGCGTGCGCAGAAGCACGTCTTTATTTATGTTATTTTTGTTAGTTTCTGTTTTGCCACTGAGCAGCTGCTTGGAGTCACAGGACTCTGTTTACATTCCAGGGCTTCCAGGCTATTGGAAGTCTCATGGGAGGGGAGATGGGATGTGACATTAGTGGTTTCCTGTTTCCTTTGTTCCTTTGTTCAGTTGCTCTCTGCTTCCATAGAGAGAGGATGTCTTTTCTGTTCTGCATAGCTTGGAAATAAAACTCTTTACAATGTAGCCCAAACCTCTCGTCTCTTCCCTGTGCTGGGAACTCTGCTCAATAGAATGTGCCTTGGAGCCTCATCAAAGGCTTGAGGTCGTTATATGTTGGGAGGCGACTCCGAAGGCTCAGCCGGAGGAAAATGAAGCCTTATCAGCTTGGCTGAGTGGAGATTCCGACATTTTTCGGGGTGTGAACGGACCCCCAGAACAAATTAAGTTCATATCCGGAGGGGCCACTGTACATCAAGTATCACTGTACCAAATGATTTTCTGTGAAAAGAGAACAAACACCTTGTTTGTTTGACCTCTTACCCACCCCCTTAACTGAAATGTCCCAGAGCATGTTACAATATAATATAGAGTATAAGAACAGATACAATTATAAAACCAGGTAAATTCAGGAAATGAGGTGGGCCACACCAAACAAAAGAGCTTAACTGTCAAAGACCACAATGTAAGAAGATAATCTTCATCATACAGCAAAACATATACGATAAAAGATGCAAGGTGCGTGGCTGGTGACATCATATTCCAACCATTATTTGCTTCCCTTCCCTTATTACACTTTCTTGCTCTTTCTTCCCCTGCCTCTATTCATGGTATAATGTTTTATGAATGACCCTTTCACTCCTGAGAGATTCTCCTGGCACTGGAGCCCTGCAATATGGAGTTTGTGTTCAGTTGACTGTGTTATTACGTGACACAACTTGCGAATACAAGAGGCATGTGAAATTGATTGAGTAGACTGTAAACCAATCGTTCCTTGATTTGCTTCCCAAAGTCTAAAGGCTATTAAAAATGTGCTTTAGCACTGACAATGGAAGATTTTCTGGGGATAGGCGATGAAACTCCACAAGCCACTGTGGTTACTGGTATCAGAAAACATACCTTTGCCAGTACATATTCTGACACCAGCAAAGTGGCTAAGCTGGCGAGTTACAGAACCAGTGATAGATTTATTTATAGATATCGGGAAGGGTTGCTAGCTTGGCGTCAAGTGAGGATAGGCAATCTTAGAGCAGCTTAGGGAGCAACACTATGCGCAAAAAGTTGGCTTAAAGGAAACCAATGTCAGGGCTGCTGTTACTCTGCCCAAGTGTGGCAAAGGGGAAACTGGCCTTTGGAATAGAGCTGTACTCCAGATTGGCAGGTCTTGTGACCAAGCTGAATATCTTAGGATCTCGCCCAAGTCCCCCTTCGCTGGTGCCACCCCCACCACACTCCCAGAATGTTCTGTTTTTGGGGGACTTACATCTTGCAGTTCCATGTCCGGAAGCCTTAAAAGCTCTTTGTTTGCCTCTCTTCAATGCAGTTCAGTGACAAGATTGTTTAATGTGGACTAAATAGCCAAGATGCCCATGAGGAACGATGTGAGCTGATGCAGGTTAACGTCTCTTTCCATTACTGCTCGATCATAAATCACCTCCTGTGCGGAGATATGACGATGATACGCAGTCTCTCTCACTGTAGAGGGTTCCCCTGGTTAAATGATTGCCAAACACGAAGCTCCATGACAGATGGGAAGGTATACCTTTGGACGTGAGATGTAAGGGCACAACATGTGTTCTAATAATAGCCTGCTTTTGCTGAACATCTTTCCTACCTCAGGAGAGCAAAGGGATTAGCACGATCCCTATCTGTTCCACTTGAATGTAACTCCCAGAGCAGAAACAGAATGTCCGGGTAGCACACACAAACGCAAATCCTGGACCCTGCAAATTTGCTGAGGCCATTGTGTTGGCTGGCTCTCCGAGTATAATTACCATGACCAGAATATAGAAATTATGGACGCACAATAGTTCCAGAGTGAGTCATTAGCTACCGTAATTTCAAGTTCTTTCCAATTGCAGAGGATTCTGAATAAGTTCGGAATGGGATGGAAGCTGAACAAAAGTCCTCAGGAGTTCTTATGCAATGCAGGGATAGCCAATGTATTGCCTTCCAGATGTGTTGGGTTCCAGCTGCCATCAACCACACCTAGCATGGCCAATGGCCAGGGATGATGAGTAGTAGTCCAACAACTCATTGTCTATCCCTGATATAAAGTATCTAAACATGAGCTGTACAGACTTAGCTTACAGCAGAGTAATGGACAGCAGAAGGGAAGTGGTTCCAGTCTGTTGCAGCAAGACCTAGAGCCGGTCCCACCATTAGGCAAAGTGAGGCGATTGCCCCAGGCAGCAGTTGCTAAAGAGTGTTGGTGGCCGCCCCCTGGCTGTTCCTCCTGAGCCCCCAAGCTGTTCCCCTCTGTTGAAAGACAGAGCGGTGAGTGCTACATGGTCTGTCCTTGGCCCTGTAGTTTAGCTACTGTCCCAGATGCGGTGGACGATCCAATCTTGTTGCCAGAATTGAGCTAAGATTCAGCTGTTGGCCCTGTCAGCTTCTGTATATAGAATCGGAGGATGCTATCTTGTCATTTGCCTCAGGCAGCAAAGTGTCTTGTGTTGACACCCAATAAAGAGACTGGGCAAATGAGCAGGATGAACAGAGCTATGCCTGCACGGCCTTTTGCGGTTATTGATTTGTTCAAGGAACAGATTCAATCTTATTGTTGCAGCCCACCAATCCCAACAACAGCAAGCTGCAGTGTCACAAAACAGTCCATTTGAATGAGGTTACGGGAGATATGCTCTGTGTCGATCAAAGCTGCCATAACCAGAAACTTGAATTGTGTAATTTGACTTCTTAATGGCTGCTCAAACAACCCATCTCATGGGTTGGAGGAACCATCTCTAGAACCTAGAATTAACCATTCTAGGATGATGTCTTAGTCCTAAAGGCATCATTGCTCTTAAGGAGCCTCAAGAAGTGTACAGGTGCAGATATGCCTGAGATGAGTCCTGGAAGAATTCATAACAAACACCTGGGAATTGTTTTTGAAAGGGAGTTGTTTTGAGCCAGCCCAACCATTAGATAGGGTGAAGCGGTTGCTTCAGGCAGCTGGTTTTGGGGAGTCATGAAAAGACAGCAGGTAGTTTTATTCCCTAGGACTAAAAACATAATAGGCAGAGAGATATGTGAGACTTGTTCCTGCTTCAGGTGCCAAAATAACTTGGCCAGCTGTTATGTACTGAATTGAATAGGATCCAAAATGCAGCAGTCTGATTGGTCCTAGAACAATAGGATTCAGAATGCAGCAGTCTGATTGGTCCTAGAACAATGCAGCAGTCTGATGGGTCTGCAGGAACCACCCAATCCAGCTCTAGGTGGAAGTGAATCCACAACCTGATTGGCCTACAGGAGAATCCTGGAATTAGCCAATCACGTGCAGCCCATTGTGTAAATAATGTATATAAAGCGGATATTTTGGGGGAACTTTCATTCCCCCTCACCATTATGAGCTGAATAAAGAGCATGAAATCCACTCTTGACTCCGAGTATATTTCACCAGCCTTGGATACTATGCATCTTGCACTGGGAATGTGTGTGTCATTCACTGCAGGGATCAAAGATGTGAAAAGGAAATACTAGAAAATCTACATGCACATGCACGCACACACAAAAGTGTAACAATTCTGCTGCCATAACCTCATTGCAACACCTGAGCATCAGGTGAGCTACTTTATCCAGCCTGTTAATTAAGTGGAGCAAATAGTGCCCAAGTGTGTCGTATTCAAGTGTCTCCCCAACAAAAATCAGTTCACCGCCAGGTATAGCGAGAGACACAGCAGGGGCAAATTAATTACTTTTGCTGCCTCTGTGTTGGGTAGAGCATCCCTTGGGATGGAATATTGGGGTCAATCCAATGCATTTTGGGAACAAACAGCGAGGCGTAGCCGTTCAGCACATCAGAAAAATAGCTAGCAGCTGCACCTGAAAGCCAAAGCAAGGGATTCCAATATGATGGGGTTGGTGTTGGCAGCCTTCATGTCCTGTTTGCAGACACTGTAGTGCAGAGTTGGTCTGCCAGTGGGACTGGTGCCTGAAGCCAGCTCCCCATAGAGCACATTCTTGGGGATCCTGCCATCTTCCATTCTGTGGACGTGACCAAAACAGTATTGACGTTGTTGAGACAGGAGTGTGAACATGCCAGGAGTGTGGGATTGGGAGAACACATATTTGCCTGAGACTCTGTCCTGTCATGTGATGCCCAAAATCTTCTGGACGCAGCACATGTGGAAGGTGTTGAGGCGTCACTCCAGATGGTTGTAAGTTGTCCACGACTCACTTCCATAAAGCAGCGTGCTCAACACGCAAGCCTGGTAGACCTTCATCTTGGTATTGGACATTAGCATCACATTCTCCCATACCGTTTTGGAGAGGTGAGCCATTGCTGTAGCTGCCTTGCCAATATGCTTGTCTAGCTCAGTGACGACAGAGAAGCTGCTGGTTATGGTGGAACCCAGGCAGACAAGGAATCCTCTTCTGCAACCAAGTACAGTGGTACCTCGGGTTAAGTACTTAATTGGTTCCGGAGGTCTGTTCTTAACCTGAAATTGTTCTTAACCTGAAGCACCACTTTAGCTACTGGGGCCTCCCACTGCCGCCGTGCCACCGGAGCACGATTTCTGTTCTCATCCTGAAGGAAAGTTCTTAACCTGAGGTACCATTTCTGGGTTAGCGGAGTCTGTAACGTGAAGCATCTGTAACCTGAAGTGTATGTAACCCAAGGTACCACTGTACAAAGACTCTCCTCCCTGGAAGAGAGGGTAGTGGTTGTGGGCGGGAGACCGAGCTCCGCCCCTGGTAGGGGGCCTTAGCCCCCTCCCCTCCTTACCTGGCTGGCGCCCACGCCCACTGGAGGCAGCCAACCAGGTGCCTCAGGGGGGCGTGTGTAGCAGCTTAATGCTGTGGCGCCAGCTCCGCCTCCTCCTCATTCGTCGTCGTCCCTCAGCAAGTCAAGAGCTCAGCCATGAGGTTTGGAGTCGGGGGGTGTTTGTGTGTGTGGAGGCTGTCTGGTTCCTGGCTTGCCTTTTTAAATTTAGGAGGCTTGCGTGCGCTCATTGCTTTACTGCTTTTAAAAAACCTAGGCACCCAAGTTTGCCTTGCTGTCTTGCTGTGTCCTCTTTTCTGTGTAAAAACCTACATTTTATTTTCCCCCACTCCTGGTGCTGGATTTGTTTGGGCGGTTTAAGTGTGAATTATCTTCTTAAGCTGCAGCTTTTTCCTTTGCCCAGCACATGGTCTCTCCACCACCAGTGAGGTCTGAGTGTGAGTGCCTTCTTTCTATCTCCCTTGTTTCCTCACTTTCCTTCCCTGGCCTCTGCCTTGGTGGCTGTGCATTTTATCTTAATTTTGGCCAGGGTGCCTGTTTGTTTTTTGTTTTTTCCCCCCTCTATTGCCCTTGCCTGTCCGATTGCCTGGCTGGTCTGGGTGACTGAGTGGGTTTGCCTTACCTTTTAATTTGTTGGCCAGGATGCTGGTATGTTTTCCCCCTCCCTTGCCCTTGCCTGTTCCTCTCTAATTTTAAGTCGTGTATGTGTGTGTGCTGGCAGCGTGTGTTTGTGCCTGCTGTTTGTTGATTTATTACTCTTTTAGTGTGGGTTTGATTTACCCTGTCATCCCTTCCATTGGTACCACTTAAACCTCACCCCTCTTACTTTATCTAAGCCACACACCCCTCTTCGCTTGGCATTTGGGGGAAGAAATAAGGCAGTGCGTGGGGCGGACAATTCAGGGTTTCTGATCAGGGAACCATTCCTCAGCATTGTACATTTATACGTTTAGAACCTTTGAAGGTGCACCTCTTCTAAGTCTTCATCTGCCTCCTGAGGTTCCATCACTTCCAGAAGGGCTGGGGGTTGTTCTGCCTCTGCAAATCTCTGAGAAAGCGACAAACACAAGGTAAGAATTCAGTGGTGCTTTAACTGAAATGGCTTCCTTTCGTGTGTGTGTGTGTGTTTTAAAATATAGATTAAAGAAAGACTGTAAGGAGGGTTTTTTCTCCCCGGTCTGCTTCAGTACTCTTATACCTTTGCAGACAAACCTGTCTTTAGCAGAGGGTAATAGGCAAGTGATGTATGGAAGTGAGAGCTGGGCCATAAAGAAGGCTGATCGCCGAAGAATTGATGCTTTTGAATTATGGTGCTGGAGAAGACTCTTGAGAGTCCCATGGACTGCAAGAAGATCAAACACATCCATTCTTAAGGAAATCAGGCCTGAGTGCTCACTGGAAGGACAGATCGTGAAGCTGAGGCTCCAGTACTTTGGCCACCTCAGGAGAAGAGAAGACTCCCTGGAGAAGACACTGATGCTGGGAAAGATGGAGGGCACAAGGAGAAGGGGGCGACAGAGGACGAGATGGTTGGATAGTGTTTTCGAGGTTACCAGCATGAGTTTGACCAAACTGCGGGAGGTAGTGGAGGACAGAGGTGCCTGGCGTGCTCTGGACCATGGGGTCATGAAGAGTCGGACACGACTAAATGACTAAACAACAACAACAACAACAATAGGCAAGGGAGAAGAAACCCCATTGTAGCATCAGAAAAGGCACCGTGTTAGCAACAGTGAGCCCTTGAAAATCCCTGTAGGGGATGTTGGCTCGTGTAACCTGAGCAGTGGGGATTCTTCCATCTCGGGCACATCCTCTTCTGGGATGTGCTCCTCTGTGCTCATTGTTCCTTGTTGCCGTCAGGTGGCAGAGAAAAGAAACCAGGGAAATGAGCAAAATAGGGGAAGGATGTAGCTCAGTGGTAACACACCTGCTTTGCACACAGAAGTTTCCAGATTCAATCCCCAGCAGTTCCAAGTCAAGGCGGGGGAATTTCCCCTTCTGAAACCATGCACAGCCACCACCAGTCAGTGCTGACAATACTAAAGTGTGCCTAAAGATCAAGTGGTTGTGGGCCATAATATTAAGCTTTTTAGCCAAGAAGCAGCTCCAGCAAACCACAAATGCATGATATCATTAACCCGATGCAATATTTATATGTCACTTAATATGCAAAACCTCTCAGCGGTTTCCATGAAACATAGTACGATAATTAGAAAAAATGTATACAGCATTTAAAGCCAAAAATACAAAGATATATGTCGGTAAAAAAACAGAGAAGCGATCAACAAAACACGTCCATATCTTACCAGGAGATAAGCTGCTGTGTTTTTGCATTAGCCGTTCTTCCTGCACAGTCAACAAGGGCAGCCCCATGTAGAACACGTTGTAGAAATCAAACATTACCAAAGCTTGTATGACAGGAGCCAAATTCCTATCAACCAGGGGAAGATGCTGGCAGAGACTCAGAGGGAGTTGGTAAAAGTCTATGTGGCAAAAGCCTGAGATCCAACCACAAGGTTAGGTCCAAGAGAAACCTGCATTAGGAAGTTTATGGAGTCACTGGGATTAGTCTGAAGCGACTCTGAAGAATGAGGGTTGTAGCTGCACCTTCTTGTTATCTCAGGATAACAACCTGGCCTAATGGTATAGATTTTCAGTCCCAATAACATCCAACCGAAGCTCAGATGCCCTTAAGTTGACTGTCATGGTTGCTCTTCCAACAAACACCAATTTCCTTCCCCAAGTTCCTTACTTGCTCTCCTCGGTATTGCTCACTCGGTTTAAATAGAGAATTCTCACTCCCCCCCTATTGCCAGCTTGGGTTATTTTCTGCTTCGCTGCACACTTTCAATCTACATCCTTTATCAGTAAACCAGAAGGTACTTCAGTATATGAGCTTTCCTACAGACCACACAAGAGAAATATTTCCTTGCTCAGCACAGAAGGATTTCGTAGAAGAAGGGGTTCATACAGACACTCACAAACTGCCCTCCTCTATTTAATTATCCTGTGGGATATTGAATTTTCTAGTCGGCTTTCTGTGCACGTCATCAAATTTAAATATATGCCTGGTAATGAATATAGACTGGGTAGTGGAGATTCATTTAGTTGTCAGTACGGAAAAGAGTCACTCAGCACACCGTGGATGGTTACCCTTCATTAATGACAAAAACTGAATGTAATTCATGAATGTAATGAGTGAGGATTTAGAACATGTGTGGATACTTCAATGAGGAGGTCCCTGCCAAACAGAAGGCAGGCAAAGACGAAGAAGCAGGCAGCAACATCCCTCAGAAAAGCAGCCCCCCAACCAAACAACATCCAAAGACAACCTCCCACAACCTCAATTTAAAAATTAAAATTAAAATTGGCAGGGGGAGGGGCCTTTGGGATTGCCAAAGGAGTGTCTGAGGATGCTGAGGTACTCAAAGGCACCATGTTGACGGCCCCAGATGGTCAAATGGGTGGCATGTAAATAATAAAATAATATAACTATAAATATAGTCAGTATGAATTTTGCAGGCCACTTGCAACCCACCAGTGCACTTTTCCAGAAAAATGTGCCCCACCCGCCCAGTTCTTTTTCTACCTTTCTTTTTAATGCTATTATTTATTTAAAATGTTTTCCTCCCCACGCCTTTCACTATCCGAGGTGGCTTTCAAATGTAATTTAAGAATGATACAACCCAACGCTTGAAATAGCTAAAATGCAAACGAAATGTACTTCCCAGCACAACGGAACCAAACACAGAGCCAGATCGTAATTTAAAATCTCACTTCAAGTCCCAAAACAAATGTGCTTTATTATGCCTTCTGAATTTCTGAGCTGATGGAACTTTAAGTGGGGACCCACCAAGCCACTCTAAGCTGATAAAGGGAAAGACTTCCTCACTTAGCATGTTTTGGCCCATTGACACAGGATGATTAGACAGCTAGTAGTTCAGGTAGCATCTTAAAAAGCAGAGACATCACCTTCCCAACAAAGGCCCATATAGTTAAAGCTATGGTTTTCCCAGTAGTGATGTATGGAAGTGAGAGCTGGATCATAAAGAAGGCTGATCGCCGAAGAATTGATGCTTTTGAATTATGGTGCTGGAGGAGACTCTTGTGAGTCCCATGGACTGCAAGAAGATCAAACCTCTCCATTCTGAAGGAAATCAGCCCTGAGTGCTCACTGGAAGGACAGATCCTGAAGCTGAGGCTCCAATACTTTGGCCACCTCATGAGAAGAGAAGACTCCCTGGAAAAGACCCTGATGTTGGGAAAGATGGAGAGCACAAGGAGAAGGGGACGACAGAGGACGAGATGGTTGGACAGTGTTCTTGAAGGTACCAACATGAATTTGACCAAACTGCGGGAGGCAGTGGAAGACAGGAGGGCCTGGCGTGCTCTGGTCCATGGGGTCACCAAGAATCGGACACGACTAAACGACTAGACAACAACAACAAGTTCAGGTGGCTTTAATAATATGTTAAATTCATTCAGCAGATAGGTCCAGCATGAATCACAGAGCTAGGAATGAAGGAAGAGCCAATAGAATTTATTCCGAACCACCAAATTGAGTAGAAAATAACCAAGTTTGCAAATGATCCCCAAGCCTGTAAAACAAAAGGATGTAAAAAGAGAAACTTCCCCTCAGCAGTCCTGCAGTTCACCAGAAGGTAAAAAGTTCAAGCTGACCCAGGTTAGAAACTTGTAAGGAATGAACAGTGAGTGACTGAATCCATGCGAGCTAGGTCAGAGTTAGATAAGCGTAACCCAGGAATCTAGAGATCCTTGCATGCTAAGTGTGACCCAGAGGTTACTGGGAAGCTGACCAATTGAGGCTTCCCACATCATATACAGCTTGTCTTTTGACCAATAAGAGTTTTTCACCTCTTCTCTGTGAGGGAGGGGGAAGAATGACTACAAGCTATAAAAGGACTGGGCTGGACTTTATTGCCGAAGAGACTCTTGCTTCAGGAAGGACCTCATCTAGTCCAAGGAGTTGCAGGACGTCCACAAACTAAATTGGAGTGAATTCTGTATGGCTGCATATGCAGTTATAAGACCCTCAGTTAGGCATGGGAACTAAAACTGGAGCATCCATATTCGTATGCAATGTGCTTCCTATGGCGAGATACTGGAGACAAACAACTCTGGCATGACCATCACAGTTTTGACTGCCTTGTGAACTTCCCAAGGACAAGTGGCTGACAGTCGCTGCAGACAAGAGTGATGGGCCACAGGTTTCCCACCCCTGGATTTGACATAGCTTTATTCTGATGCAGCAAGGCCATTCTTGTGTTCCTATGAGGGCAAGGCTAATATTGGCAATTTGCTGTCCTTATGGGAGGCTTGTAACATAATTAATGACACACCAGCAATATGGCGGCACGTGCCCTTAGCAAAGAACTGGCATCTGTTGGCGTAACATGCCATCTGGGAATGGATGTCAGTTAGCGATGCCCCCAGCATTCACCTTCTTTAACTGTGCAATATTTCCCCTCCTGCTAAATGTGCGTAATGGTGCTTGGACAAGCAGAAGAGTGTCAAGAGCTGATACAGCTTTACTGTAGAAGCAATCTTGCGACTTGCAGGGAGACAAAAAGCTGGAGCTACAGAAAGTGTGAGTACAGGAGGGATCCTTAAAAGCTGGGCGGCGGTTCTTGCTTATCTGCAAGACCCTCTAACTGTGCAATCCTAACGCGTGATTTTTTTTTTTTCATAACTGTTTTTAATTGCCTTATATGTAAATTGCCTTAGGAGAGTGGTTTAGAAGGCAATTAATAAATCAGTGCTGTCGATGACGACGCTTGCTCAGAAGTAAATCCCACTGGGTTCACTCCCCGGTGTGTTTAGGATTGCAGCCTCAGTGTTCAAAATGTTTCTCAGCAATTAAGCTAACAGCTTAATTGACTCCACATTTGGTTGCAGGGCATGGTAAAAAAAAAAATGTAGCAAACAATAAATAAATAAATAAACACTGGAGCTTAAGTATCTGACTCATCCCCCCTGTCAGAGCTAAAGTAGCTGCATTTCCCCCAGCTTCAGAAAGCTCTTCGAAGGTATAGCCAAAAATGCTTTCTGCATAGCCTTTAGGATCTTGGCTCCGGGCTGCAAAAAGCAATATGTATGTAGGGATGGAGAAGAGATTTGATTCAGTTCATATTTAAAGGTGGACCTACAAGAGGCACACTTCTAAAACAGTAAGTAAACTGAAACTCATTCTTTGAAACACACATATCTTTGAAATCTGCACGTGTACGGAAATACACAGACTAGGGCAAAGTGTGCCTAAAATGCATTATTTTAGTGAAAATAACATTGAAGTGCACTATATTAGAGAAAACTGCATTGCAAAAATAAGCAGATTAAGCGAAAAAGGCATATTAAAAAGTATGAGAAATGTGCACTGAAACGGTGATGAGTTTTCATGAAGATTCTCCTGGTTTGTTTTAATGGAAACTGGTGGGTCTGTGGAGAATTGAACTTTAAGATTGGAATAATAAGATACTGAGAGAAATTTGACAGATTTGCCCTATGCCTTTATATGTGTAACACAAGAGTGAGTGGGAAAAGGTTAGACAGGAGGGGAGTGAGATGGAATTAGATAACACGTACTCCTGTAATCAACTGTGGAGGAGAAAGTTTCTGTTCTTGAAGGAAATTGTGATTTACATGCAAGCTTGTTTATCGAGCTCTCATGTTACATTGCTTCCAGAGTGGCAGTTCTCAAGGACTTTCATTGCCGATCTCTCAAAAAAACGGGCTGCCACTGTCTTTTAAATCAAAGTCCACAGCAGAAGCTGTCAAAACTGCATTCTAGTGAGTTTTTATTCCTGCCTCTAAGTCTAGCAAGGAACAGACTGCATTTGGTAAATGGGCTGGTCGTATGGAGACAAGCACACCTGCTGAAATGAAGTGTGAACCGAACGTTTTCTATTTCTTTATGTCTAAAAATATTTATATGCCACTAAAAGCCATTGAGGTTGAGATCTTGAGCCATTAGAGGGGTCTCACCTCCTAGCTTAACTAACAGCCATCATTTCCCCCTCCTCGACAGTGCTTGAAAGACTTTGATATCTGTGAACATTTATCACACAGAACTTCTGGGGGCGAAGCATTTCCCAGCATGCTCATGGTTTCCCAGTGAACTCTTCACCTGATGATTTTCTAAGCCTCTTTCAGCTGTTAAAGGCTCAGAACCCTCAGTTCTTGTCAGCCATAGGTCTCCTGTTCTTTGTAGCTGAAGACTTTAGATCTTGGATGTACAAGGAAAAGTAAGAACGGAAGCTGAATATTCAACAACAAATCCCGTTAGATGTACCAGCTTAATACAATGCATTATATACTATGCTCGTTGACCGAAATTGTACACACACACTAACATACTAAGGGAAGATTATTGTGACGTATGTATCCCCTCTGCATTTATTGTGCTTGTATTTTCTGCATTTTGGAAATTATGAGACAGCAATAAAAAGCCATATATATGTGTATGACATACCCTTCAACATTTCTCCAATGAAAACAGGGACGTCCTATTCAACAGCAGCAGCAGCAGCAGCAACAACAATTTTATTATTTATACCCCACCCATCTGACTGGCTTATCCCAGTCACTCTGGGTGTCTTCCAACATATATAAAAACATAACAAAACATTAAATATTTTAAAAAAACTTCCCTATACAGGGCTGCCTTCAGATATCTTCTAAAGGCTGTATAGTTATTTATCTCCTTGGCTCAGAGGTCAGATAACTCCATACCCTCCACCATTTCTCCAATGAAGATAGCGACATCCTACGGAAAAGCAGGACATTCCACGATCATATCAGAAACCGGCATGGCTTCTGTAAATCCGGGACTGTCCCTGGAAAATAGGGACACTTGGAGGGTCTGGTATGAGTGTGTGCATCTATATATATATCTATATTCAGTATTCCTACTAGAGGAAAAAAGAAAATCACATTGGTGACTGTACTGGGCACATAGCCTGGGAAGAGGAGAGAGCAATGATATGTTTTACTTGCTTAGCTGCAGCCTTTGCAACAACATGTGTTTTAAATAATACAGCCAAATGCCAAGGTCACAAATGCAGGAACAAGGAAGGTGGTCACATAAAGCAGGATATTCTGGGAGACTCTTGAGTCGTACGGGTCAACGCATGAAACATGAGCAGCCACTCTGATGCTTCAGAGAAAGAACTAGCTGGGAAAAGAAGAGAAGAGAAGATTTTTGGATTTGATATCCCGCTTTATCACTACCCTTAGGAGTCTCAAAGCGGCTAACAATCTCCTTTCCCTTCCTCCCCCACAACAAACACTCTGTGAGGTGAGTGGGGCTGAGAGACTTCACAGAAGTGTGACTAGTCCAAGGTCACCCAGCAGCTGCATGTGGAGGAGCGGGGAAGCGAACCCGGTTCACCAGATTACGAGTCTACCCGGTTCACCAGATTACGAGTCCACTGCTCTTAACCACGCTGGACGGTCCATTGGTCTGATCCAGCAGCCTCTTCTTATGTTCTAATGTTCTCTGCCGCTCTCTTCCCCGCTTTCCTTGCTACCAGGGTGAAATTAGGCAGCTCCTGAGCCACAGGTTCCTCCACAGAATCATACAATTCTAGAGTGGAAGGAACCCCAGGGTTATCTAGTCCAACCCCCTGCAATGCAGGAATCTCAGCTCGATGATACAGGACAGACGGTCATCCAGCCTCTGCTTTCACCCTCTAAGGAAGCAGGGTCCACCAACTCTTGTGGCAGTCTGTTCCACTGTCGAACAGCTCTCACTCTCAGAAAGTTCTTCCTGATGTTTAGTCAGAATCTCCTTGAATCCCTTGGTTTGAGTCCCACCAAGTTTGATTTCATCAGATTGGAGAGAGAGCTTTTTTAAAAAAAATGTATTGCTTTTACTTTGCAGGTGTTCGCTGGGGATTTCTGCAGTAAATGTAACTGTATTTTGGTCATGCCCAGCATATTTGGATCGATATCTAGAATCTAATTTATGAAATGATGGATTTTTTAAATGCCAACAAATCCTTAAGATATGCTTATAATGCTTTTTAGAAGAGCTATCGGGCTTACTGGCTTAGAATGAAAAGTTAATTTTTTGAACGGCAGCAAAAATCTGCAATGCCGCATTATGGAAAGAATCTGCAGCATCTAAAAAATTCTGTTTGTTTAAGGATCTGCAACATTGCATATTTATTCCAAAAGTTATTTCTGAAAACAGACCAACATGTTTATTGGAAAAATGGACTTTTAAAATTACCTTCTGGAAGAATACATTCCAGGATAAAGGTTCAACCTTATGTTATTTTTGCCATAATTATAATTTTGTTTTGTTTATTTTTTTAACCTTTCATGTTCTGGTTTTCATGTTTCTTAATACGTAAAATATTGCATGTGCCAGGGCTGGAGTCAGACGCAGGCCAGCAATAAAGGAATCAGATCTCCATTGTCAGTGAAGTTAACTATTTATTTAAGGAAACGAACATGTAAGGTGACTTAGTGGTCTCAAGAAAAAAGCACACCAAGAACTCAGGCCAATGTAAGTTTCAATAGTGGGAGTGGTCACTACTCACAAGTCAATAGTCAATAGTAACAAAAACTAATCCATTCAAAAGTATGTATTCTGACAAGAATTACAAACACAAACAGAGATTACAAACTCAAACTCATAAAGATATGTGTAACACAATAATTCGTTACAAAGACTTTCTCTTTTTCACTTGACAATAATGTCGATCCTTATCATTTATCAGCTTGCAGATGGAGACTCAGTTTCAATCATAGAGCAGAAATCAGAAGTCAATTATGGATTAGAAACCAGGACAGGGCCCTGTTTCGATGTATTCACCTTCATCAGCTGGAAGTATCAAATATTACATGAAAATACATTTAGATTCTAAATTATAAAACAATCATAAGACTTAGTGGTCTCAGCAACATTCTTCAGTAGGTCTTGCCCCTATGACAAAGTTGCCCGGATGGAAGGGCCCTGCCTGCTACTCTCGCTAAGGCTCCTCCTCTCCTGGATGTTTCCCAAGCAGTCTCAAACTGCATGTGCCTACACCTCTGGTCTCTGTTCTGCCATTCTGGGGACCAGTGAGGAGGGGAGCTTGTCGCATCCAGAGAGCGCTTTGGATTCTTCAGCAGCCTTTTGATCAGGGGTAGGCAACCTAAGGCCCGGAGGTCAGACCTGGCCCAATCGCCTTCTAAATCCGGTCCGCGGACAGTCCAGGAATCAGCATGTTTTTACATGAGTAGAATGTGCTCTTTTATTTAAAATGCATCTCTGGGTTATTTGTGGGGCATAGGAATTCGTTCATTCCACCCCCATATAGTCTGGCCCCCCACATGGTCTGAGGGACGGTGGACCGGCCCACAGCTGAAAAAGGTTGCTGATCCCTGCTCTTGATCCTCTGTTTCAGCCTCGGACTCTGAACTGCTCCCTATCACAGGCTCTTCCTGCTCACTAAAGCCTGTTGCCCCTTCAACAACCGGCACCTCCTCCCAACCTTCTCCATCTGACCTCTCCTCTGTGTCCCACCACCAGTTCCTTGGCTCTTCTGAGCCTTCCTCCTCTGGGGGTCCCCTTTGGGGTTCCCCAACTGGTGCCTCCCACCACTCCTTTTTGTCCAGCCAGTCCCTGATAGCAGTAAGGTAAAGGGATCCCTAACCATTAGGTCCAGTCGTGACCGACTCTGGGGTTGCGGTGCTCATCTCACTTTATTGGCCGAGGGAGCCAGAGTACAGCTTCCGGGTCATGTGGCCAGCATGACTAAGCCGCTTCTGACGAACCAGAGCAGCGCACGAAAACACTGTTTACCTTCCCACTGGAGCGGTACCTATTTATCTACTTGCACTTTGATGTGCTTTCGAATTGCTAGGTTGGCAGGAGCAGGGACTGAGCAACGGGAGCTCACCCCGTCACGGGGATTTGAACCGCCAACCTTCTGCTTGGCAAGTCATAGGCTCTGTGGTTTAACCCACAGCTCCACCCGCATCCCTCTGACAGCAGTGCTTTCTCCCTAAAAATAAAATAAAAAACGTTTAGGGGTACTCTCATTTTCCCACTCATATTGAAATACTGCTCCTCAATGAGGCCAAACTTAGATTCACAAAATGTTTAGGGGTATGCGTACCCCTGCGTACCCCCAGGGGAAAAAAGCACTGCCTGACAGTATGAGTGAAAGGCAAAGGGTGAAATTCAACTTAATGCTATGGAGATTGTTCCATTTCTGCTTGACCATCGGAACGATCTCTTCTGTCTTCCTCTCACATGCTGTTCTGGGGGTTCTCCCCATCCTCCAGAATGGATTTAGGAAAGGTGGGAGGGGCACATGGGGGAGGGAAGGAGAGGGGGGAAAGCCCACTTCTGCTAGCAGGAGTCTTTGCACTGGCTTCTGCTAGCAGAAAGGGGTAGTTGAATCTGGCCCAGAGTGTGTAAGTGGGGTGATTGTTGTTGTTTTTTTAATGCCAAAATCTTATCACTTAGGGCTTAGGCTGATGCCCCTGCAATACCACTAACCCCTCGGCCAGTGCTCAGCATCAAATCTGGGTGGAATTAAGACCCATATAAAAAACGCTGTGAAAATGCTTTCTAAAAAAACGTTTTGAAAAATATATGGAATTTGCCACAAGCTTACCATCGCCACCTGGTGTCACATTTGAATAATGCACTTAAAACGTTGTATTTGCAGCTGTATTGCTGAGTCTCTGGTTATAGTTACTCGTTGTGACAACTGCTATCGACCGCCCCATCACATTAGGAAAACTGCACAGACTTTGCACATTTCACCAGCATCACACAGTAATTTGTAAAAGGCTTTGAAAGCAGTAATCAGTCTCTGCAATGGAGTGCTTCTGTAGGCACCAGTGGTATTAGCGCCAAGTTGAGTTAGGTACAAAAACAGCTGGTGCTTATTATTGCATAATTGAGCGCAGCAGCCTGGTCTATTAGGATGCTGCGATGTCGAGGCTGCTCTTCTGATGACAGGGCTTTGTAGTTTTGCTTCATCACTGCACTCAAGCCTTATTTACGTCAGCAAGTGCTCTGTACGTCAGTCGTATACACACTTAGCTGAGAGTAAGTCCTACCAACTTAGATGGACTTGCCTCTGAGCAAGGATTTCGATGCAAGTCACATTCGAAAGACTGGATCCCGGTTAGCTTTGTACCGTGGCTGTACTCTATCCTTCTCCTTCCCTCTGTTCTATTTTTAGCATGAGCCAAATTCCATCTATTTGCAGCAGCCTGGTGGGAACTTATTATCACCTTCTATATTTAAGCCCTAGAAGAGATTTCGAAGCTCCTTTCCACAAAGCCATGACAAATATAGTAGCAAGATTGTAAGTGAATTTCTCTAGCTGCATGCTTAACAGGGCTGCCAATTTATCATTATCATTATCATTATCATTATCATTATCATCATTATTATCATTATCATTATCATTATTTTATTTATTGGCTCTTGTGCTTTTAAGAATAGCTTTAAATGTAAAGGGACCCCTGACCATTTGGTCCAGTCGTAGCCAACTCTGAGGCTGCTCACCTCGCTTTATTGGCTGAGGGAGCTGGCGTACATGTGGCCAGCATGACTAAGCCGCTTCTGGTGAACCAGAGCAGTGTACAGAAATGCTGTTTACCTTCCCACTAGAGTGGTACCTATTTATCTACTGCACTTCGACGTGCTTTCAAACTGCTAGGTTGGCAGGAGCAGGGACCGAGCAACGGGAGCTCATTCCATCATGCAGATTCGAACCGCTAACCTTCTGATCAGCAAGTCCTAGGCTCTGTGGTTTAACCCACAGAGTCACCTGCATCCCTAAAAGAATAGCTTTACCTGCAGTTATTAGGAGGCAATAATCTCCATGCCTTGAAAAAGAGGGGCAGGGGATGCATAAGCATATATCCTAACTAATTTTGATTGCAAAAACTCAAATTGCCTTATCATTCATCTCCCTTCTCATTATATATGCTTTTGGATTAGGGGTTACCTACAAATCTGATAAACAATAATAAATAACACAGAACCAGTGCTTTCTCTCCATTAAAAAAGATAGGAGCTGCAGGATTAACATCTCTGTGCTTCAGTAACTGCCTCCTGGCACAATGAGACCTTCTGCCTAAACAAAAGTAAAGAACGAGGCTGTCCATGCTCTGGTCCTGTGGAGGATCCCACTGGGTGAGGAGCCAAAGCAGGTTTGTTTATTTCAGCACCAAGGAGAGCTCCTAGTAAGCAACGTGCTCCAACGGAGGCCTTTTGAGCCTCTGCTTCCAGTTCACCTCTACTACGCTCTACACCCTTTTGAAGAACTGGAGAGTCTCATAAAGCGCCACCTCTGAATATGGGAACCTCTCCAGTGCTCCACAGCCTCCCATCTAGTGTTCTCTCTGTGCCATTGGACTCATCAGGTAGTGCGAGAAGCATGCTCTTGGGCTCAGAGGAAGGCACCCTCCCTGGGGGTCTTGACTCAAATTCTACAGGCCCTGGTGCAGTGAGATCTAGTTCAGCATCCTGCCAGTCTTGAGTTTGATGGTCCTCTGATCATCAGCATCAGTCCCAGAGCCAGGAACTCAGTCTGGCTCATTTACTTGGGGACACTGTGTTGTCTCCAGCTGGGAGTAGTGGTGACTACTGCACTCTGGGATCACAAGAATGTAGTGCAATGCCCCACCTAGAGTCTTAGAACAGTCAGTATGAGATACAGTTCTCCACCCTACTTTAACCCCCAGAAAACAAATGCTAGGTGCCCTAGTTTTTCGTTTGTTAAGAGGCTTAAGCCGATCAAGTGCAGCATGTGTTTCCACTGTTTCCACTTCCGCTTCCCTTTAATCATTAAAATATGATGTTTGCCTTCATTTGCTTTTTGAAGAAATCTATAACGCCCGAACAAAAAAGCTTTGTGAATTGTGAAGGACTAAATTTTAGCGCTTGCCACTTTATTGAATTCCAGAGGCAGAACAAGTAAAATTAATTGTGTTTCTTTTTGGCTACGGACTTTAGTCAGAGTAGTTCTTATCGTAAATTCCATTAGTATGCCATTTGCTGACAAGGCTGACAAAGCGAAGGGATTAGCTGGAAGGAGGTAGCGGGTTGTTTCTCTTTGATCAATAGTTCCCACAGCTACAGTATCACTTCTGTGCAGTGTTTTTTTAATTCTGCAGAGCTGGGTTCTCAACTTCTAGGAATTTCCACACAGAACCCTCACTTTACTCTGGGGATAGAAAACTTAGGGCCCTTCAGATTTTGATGGACTTCTAACTCGCATCATCCTCGATCATTGGCCATGCTGGCTGGGGCTGATGGAAGTTGAAATCCCACAATATGTGTAGTCCCACAAATCCTGCACCCCAGTCTTATTCCCTGTTATAGTGGCTAGAGTGCTGGACCTGGGAGACCAGGGTACAGGTCCCCACTCAGCCACAAAGCTTACTGCATGACCTGGGGCCAGTCATCATCTCTCAGCCTACTCTACCTCACAGGGTTGTCGTGAGGAAAACACATTAAATATCCTGAACTTTTGTTCAACTTACTTTCACGTGCATTTTTATACAGCTGTTTTATTGGATTCAAGTTGTGTTTTTGTTGTAATTATTTTGTTTTTGCAAGAGACGATGAGATAAAAAACTGTGAAAGCAACCCAGCTACAAGGATGAGACAACAGCTTCTCCCAGGACAGGACAGGAACCATCAACACTTGCAGGAATGAAGGATACAACAATATATATGGATGGGAAAACATCATGAAAAAAATTGTGACATGCAGGAAAGAATAAGGATTATGACTAAAGTTCCTCACTTGAAACTTTATAAATTATCTAATATACCAACATGAATAGAAATCACAAGATTGTCGCTTTTATATAAAGGATTATTATATCTGAATGTAATGTAATGGGAATTATTAAAATTTTGGAACGCAAAAAATGTAGAAGAATGAACTCGTCAACTCTAGCATGTGAGGGGGCCAGTTTAATTAAATTGTATAATTTGACAATTGAATAATTGACATTAATAATTGCATTAATTGGATAAAATTGGTATTTTATCCAATATCAGTATATCAGTTGTAACCAATTAATACAATTAATGCTATTGGGACAATATTAGTTCTCTCTCTCTCTCTCTCTCTCTCTCTCTCTCTCTCTCTCTCTCTCTCTCTCTCTCTGTGTGTGTGTGTGTGTGTATCTCACAGTTTTGGAATGCTTTTACATAATAAAGTAAAACATTCTGCCCTGAGCTCTGTAGAAGAAAGGTGGGATATAAGCATTTTAACAAAATAATTAATAAACTCCCCCCTCTTTACCAGTCACCTGTCATTAAATTAAATTCCAGAAATATTCATGTCAGGTGCCATCATGGACTGCCTGGATGCCTAAAATGCTTCCAATTAAAGAGATGTTCAGATAAGCTCCCCTTACATTAGGGATGGGGGACCTATGGCCCTCCAGATGTACTTGGACTCCAACTCCCATCATTCCCAAACACTGACTCTATTGACTGGAGCTGATGAGAGTTGGAGTCCAAGTGCTACCCAGGTCTATGCTGAATTGGCTCTGAAATATATATATTTTTCTGTGGTCTTTCATGGTCTTCTCTGGAGATGACAGGGGTTGAATTTGGGGTGTTTTGCAAGCTCCCCATCTCTGCTTTTACATTTGGGGGAAAGAAAACCTGGATTTTCTTTGACTTTAAAATTCTTGAATTAAAAAAAGGTGATGCATGGAAGTGAGAGCTGGACCATAAAGAAGGCTGATTGCCGAAGAATTGATGCTTTTGAATTATGGTGCTGGAGGAGACTCTTGAGAGTCCCATGGACTGCAAGAAGTTCAAACCTATCAATTCTGAAGGAAATACTTTGGCCACCTCATGAGAAGAGAAGACTCCCTGGAAAAGACCCTGATGTTGGGAAATTTAGAGGGCACAAGGAGACGACAGAGGATGAGATGGTTGGACAGTGTTTCTCGAAGCTACCAGCATGAGTTTGACCAAACTGCGGGAGGCAGTGGAAGACAGGAGTGCCTGGCGTGCTCTGGTCCATGGGGTCACGAAGAGTCGGACACGACTAAACGACTAAACAACAATAACATCCTAGCACAGAAGGATTCTCTTCAACTTGTGGAGGGTGAAAGGGATTTAGAGCAGCTGAAAAGGATTGTATTCATTTGTAAAATCATGTTTTTCTCAGTATTAATCTTCCTGCCTGAGATGAATGTTCTCCTTTGGCCTGTTGCCATTCTGCCATGTTTTCCATTATTTCATTGCTGAGTTTTATGTCAATAAATCGATCCCTTAGTGCCTGCTATACTTTGGTGACTTGCCATGCTGATTTAGAACTGTGGTTCTATATAATAATAAAAAAGGTGGTGGTGGGGGGGGAGAACAAGCAAGTCATTTCTCCATTCCCAGCATGCCAAGATCAATTTATAGAGGGGCTAATTGTGTCATCATTCAGCCATGAAGAACTGTGAACATAAAGCATCAAGGAATGACAGAAGCCTGCAATGCTATAATGACTTGATTTGATATTTTAAATAATGCTAGGTTCACTCTCTAGGAGTAGAGACAGGAGTAAGTGCTGACAAAGTAACAGGAAATGCCCAAGGCATAAACACACACACACATATACACACACCATTCACCCTGGTTTTTAAACTGGAAATTCTAGAAGAAATCAAAATATGTGCAATATTTATATACAGTGGTACCTCGCAAGACGAATGCCTTGCAAGATGGAAAATCTGCAAGACGAAAGGGTTTTTTGTTTTTTGAACTGCTTCGCAAGACGATTTTCCCTATGGGCTTGCTTCGCAAGACGGAAACGTCTTGCAAGTTTGTTTCCTTTTTCTTAACACCGTTAATACACTTGCGACTTGACTTCGAGGAGCAACTCATAGAATGCGGTGTGGTAGCCTTTTTTGAGGTTTTTGAAGACTTTGGTGATTTTTGAAGCTTTTCCGAAACTTTCCCGACACCGTGTTTCGCAAGACGAAAAAAATCGCAAGACGACAAAACTCGCGGAATGAATTAATTTCGTCTTGCGAGGCACCACTGTACTTAGCAATACTAAGCTGGAATCGTGTCAGGCAATGAGAAAACCAAAACCCAGATACCCTTCAATAAGGGTATCTTACCCACAAGAAGCTGGTATATAGAAGCTTGGCAGAGGGGAATCTTACCTAAGTTTTCTATTTTTTTAAATTATTTTTTGTATATAATTTTTATTAAATTTTCTGTTTTACAATTTAAAATGCTTGTTTTAACATCCTTAAAATATAAATGACTTCCCTTCTTCTCTTTCCATGGTTCATTTTACATGGTTCCCTGCATATTCTCCAAAAACTATACCATTCAGTATTTCATTATTACATCCACCAAACTTATTTACTCTGTTGAATTTATCTTAATGCTGCCTGCCTTTTCAGCTGTACACAATTATTTCTCACATATTCAATAAACGTTTTCCAATCTTCTTTAAACGTTATGTTCTTCTTGTTCTCTCATTCTATATGCTAAGCCCAAGAATGGAAAGTGAACGAGGTCCCAACTAAAGAGGATTGGTAACTCAAGTTGACAGAATATTCACAACTTGCAGATTTAACATATAGAATAAGAGAGCAAGAAGAGCATACGTTAAAAGAAAATCGGAAAATGTTTATTGAGTATATGGAAAATAACTGAGTACAGCTGGAAACACTGGTAACATTAAGATAAATTCAACTGAGTAAATAATTCTCGATGAGTGTACAGTAATAGTGGGAAATTGATTTGAATAATTATAGCAAAATATGCAGGGATGTAAGATATGCAAGGGACGCAGGTGGTGCTGTGGGTTAAACCACAGAACCTAGGACTTGCTGATCAGAAGGTCGGCAGTTTTAATCCCCACAACGGTGTGAGCTCCCGTTGCTCGGTCCCAGCTCCTGCCAACCTAGCAGTTCGAAAGCACATCAAAGTGCAAGTAGATAAATAGGTACCGCTCTGGCGGGAAGGTAAACGGCGTTTCCATGCGCTGCTCTGGTTCGCCAGAAGCAGCTTAGTCATGACCCAGAAGCTGTATGCTGGCTCCCTCGGCCAATAAAGCGAGATGAGCGCCGCAACCCCAGAGTCGTCCACAACTGGGGCCAATGGTCAGCGGTACATTTACCTTTAAGATATGAACCATGGAAAGAGAAGAACAGAAGTCAATGGAGTTTTTAAAAAATTGTAAAATGTTTATTTGAAATTGTAAAACAGAAAACTTAATAATATATATATATGTTGTTGTTGTTGTTTAGCCATTTAGTCGTGTCCAAGTCTTTGTGACACCATGGACCAGAGCACACCAGGCACTCCTGTATATATAGAGAGAGAGAAAGAGAGAGAGGGAGAGATGTGGCTTCAGAAATGGGGTTGGGAAGGTGAAACATGAGCTTATGAGCTGCATGGGGTGGGAAGATGAAGCTCTAGGGGGTTTATGTGGGTTGGGGGTTGGTGAGTGGAGTGTGCAGGGATGCAGCTTCTAACAGTCCATGTATTTCAATACTGGTTCTCACGAGACAACAATGTGGCCCTCCATCTGGGCACACATAAGAGGCTCTGAGGTTCCATGGCAGTAACTCAAGTGAATACAGTGGTACCTCGGGTTACAGACGCTTAATGTTACATACACTTCAGGTTACAGACTCTGCTAACCCAGAAATAGTACCTTGGGTTAAGAACTTTGCTTCAGGGTGAGAACAAAAATCATGCCATGGCGGCGCAACGGCAGCGGGAGGCCCCCATTACCTAAAGTGATACCTCAGGTTAAGAACGGACCTCCGGAACGAGGGCTTGATGGAATATGTAACACTTGATGGAATATGTAACACTTCTTGTAGGCTTGATGGAATATGTAACACTTCTGGTCCTATGGGACATGGAAGTTATGAAAACATATTGTTGCAAGCATCTTGGTTGGGCATGGAAAATTGCCTACTCATAAAAGCACTTTAGAAGGGACGCAGGTGGCGCTGTGGGTTAAACCACAGAGCCTAGGACTTGCTGATCAGAATGTCGGCGGTTCGAATCCCCGCGAAGGGGTGAGCTCCTGTTGCTCGGTCCCTGCTCCTGCCAACCAAGCAGTTCAAAAGCACGCCAAAAAGTGCAAGTAGATAAATAGGTACCGCTCCAGCGGGAAGGTAAACAGCGTTTCCGTGCGCTGCTCTGGTTCACCAGAAGCGACTTAGTCATGCTGGCCACATGACCCGGAAGCTGTACGCCGGCTCCCTCGGCCAATAAAGCGAGATGAGCGCCTCAACCCCAGAGTCGGTCACGACTGGACCTAATGGTCAGGGGTCCCTTTACCTTTAAAAGCATTTTGGCCGAGAGGTTTTTGCTCATTGAAGAAATGGGCCTGTGACGGCTGGTGGCTGCTAGCCACACCACCTGCTGCAATATATGGGTGAGAGGTTGAAGGAAAGAGTTTGGCCATCTGAAATGAAGCCAATGGAGGAAAAGCAAATGAGTTTTGCAGCTGGACAGGGGTGTGTGTGTGGGGGGGGGATTCAAGGATGTGAACTTTCTTTGGAGGAAGCAATAATAATTTATAACCTACAGTGCCTGTCTCGGCCCTTGCTTGCTTCCCCACAGGATCGTTGAGTCTATTTCTTGATAATCCGTTAATTACAGAAGTTTTCACAAGTCTCTGACGTTCCTATCTCACAAGGCATCCTGTAAAAGACTGGCACCAAATTTAACTCAGGTACATGGTGAGCTCAAACAAAAAAAGCAATTGAGTGGGTGAGTGGTCCTGCAAAACAGCTGCCAGACCAGCCAGGGAAAACAATGTCTTAGATTTTTAGGTCCCAAAGTGGCTTTACATGAATGCACTAAAAAGCAGGAAGCTCTTTAGCTTAGTTTCGCTTCACTTTATAATTTATATCCTGCGCTTCTGCATCTAAGATGGATCTCAGGAAGCTCAGCCCATTGGTCCATATAGCACAGAATCATTTGCCCTGGCTGGCAGTGACTCTCCCTGCCAGTGTGGTGTAGTGGTTAAGAGCCGTAGACTCATAATCTGGGGAACCGGGTTCGCGTCTCCTCTCCTCCACATGCAGCTGCTGGGTGACCTTGGACTAGTCACACTTCTGTGAAGTCTCTCAGCCCCACTTACCTCACAGAGTGTTTGTTGTTGGGGAGGAAGGGAAAGGAGAATGTTAGCCGCTTTGAGACTCCTTAGGGTAGTGATAAAGCGGGATATCAAATCCAAACTCTTCTTCCTTCCTTCCTATGGTTTTCAGCAACTGCTATTTATTATGTATTGAAACTTATGACCCTGTAGAATAATATGACGTTGTTTCTTCTCCATGAAGGTGCTGCTGTCTGTCAGTGAGAGGCTAGCAGTGAGATGGATAAGACGGCTGCTGTATAATTACCACCTCAATCAGCCCTCAGTCTCTGGGTCAGGGAACAAGATATATTTCCATGTCACCTAAATTTATGGATTGAAGAAGAAACACAGCTGGGATTGGAACTCGGATCTGTACCACAATTGCTGCTGATAGGTGGTGACTTGCCAATACCAGAGAATGGTTACTTGTCTTATCCTCTCTGTGAGATGGCATTTGTTATGATCAATGGCGTGCGAGCCTCGATCCGAGGACACATTTTCAATAAAAGAGTCATAATTCACGTCGGCTTGGTTATTTATCTTTCCAAGTTCCCTCCATGCCATCTCCCTCACCTGCCAAGGTCAAAAACAAGCCCTTCAACATTTTATCCCCTTTCCCTGAGGGCTGCAAGAGGACAGAAGCAATCAATCAGAATGTGAGCACCAAATGAACTTTCCACCCATCTTTCTTGCTCACCTGTAGTTCTGCCTTCTTTTCTGGAGACTGTTAGGTGAGAAATTAAGACATGAAAATGAAAGGATAAAACCACAATGAAAGCTGTTTACGAATTAGCTGTCACGGACTGGTTGGACGCAGAGGCACTGTGGGAGGAACCAGCTGGGGAACACCCAAGGGAAGAAGGTTTGGAGCCAGGGGATTGGTGGTGGGACAACGACGAGTGGTCAGAGGGAGAAGAAGGAGAAGACTGGGAAGAGAAGGTGTTGGAAGCACACTTATTCATTTTGAAAAAACAGTGGGTTTTGTAGTTCGTTGTTTTTATTTTATTGTATGGCACTTCTAACTAGTGTTTTGTTTTTGCGTTGCTTTTTAGAAGAGGTGTCCACTAAATTTCATAACTAAATGAAATACAGTGGTACCTCGGGTTACATATGCTTCAGGTTACATACGCTTCAGGTTACAGACTCCGCTAACCCAGAAATAGTACCTTGGGTTAAGAACTTTGCTTCAGGATGAGAACAGAAATCGTGCTCCGGTGGTGCAGCAGCAGCAGGAGGCCCCATTAGCTAAAGTGGTGCTTCAGGTTAAGAACAGTTTCGGGTTAAGAATAGACCTCCGGAACGAATTAAGTACTTAACCCGAGGTGCCACTGTAAACACAAGACCAGGAGATTTAGGTAACAATCCCTAAATGAATGTTATTCTGTGCAAGACCCCTCAAAATGAAGGCCACCCTAAGTCCTGTTGCTTCCTGAAGCAGAGCAGCCACAGTGGCTGGGGACAGACGAACATTCAAAGTACATTTCTCCAGCCCTGCCACCACAAAGAATCATGGGAACTGTAGTTTACTTATCACAGAGCTACAATTCCTAGAACCCTTAACAAACAGTTACCCGGATTCAGTGGGGGTGGTGGTGGGACAGAATGTGAATTTAAATGAATGGGGTGTGTGTCTGGGATAACAGTCTGGAGGCAACCCAGGTCCTTCTTGTAGGATTTTATTTTCTCATTAACATCCACTTCACTGGAAAAACCAAAGTCTCTCTAGACCCTGTCCTTATGTGTGCCTGTTATTCTGGTTTCAGTGTCCGATTTGATCAATATGCTCTTCCTTTCAAATTAAGTTGGAACATTTCTATTTTATTTTTTCTTCTTCCACCAAGACCAGGGTCATTTCTGCTCTTTAGTTCCCAGCTGAAAACCTTCCTTGACTCTTTAGCTTATAATTGATACTCTCCTTACAACATTTTGTGATACTGAGCGTGAAGGACGCTGCACACAAGCACAGAGATAGAGAGAGCTGAAGTTTGTACAATATTGTTTCTATGGCAGAAAGACTCTTCCATTCATGCCTCTCCCACCCCAGTCATAACTTTACAGTGATCATACTGCTTATTGATGGAAATACTGACAAACACAATGACTACTCAAACACAGAGATTGATGCTCAGCAGTTTCTAAGCCCTTTTAAAAAAGCACAATATCCCTCTAATGATGAGATCACATCCCCCCGTTTCTATATTCAAACTGTGCGTTAATGGATTTCATTTACATAATTCATTGAGCTGGAAAATGGTTTAGTTCAATAATTTGCAAAGGGTTATTTTTTAAAAAAAGGAGGGTGGAGGCAGAGCTTCCAATCGCCGACTGTAACCGCATCATCTGCCAGCAATGCCCTTCTTCCTGTGTTCTACATTGGAGAAAGAGGTCAGTCTCACAACAGGCACGAATCTGACATTAAAAATGGCAACATTCAAAAACTCCGGGGGGGGGGGCATTTCAACCTACCGAGAGACCCCCTGACAGGGGAGGCCTGTCTGGTTTTGCCACCTGAGGCAAAACAGGAATTGCCACCTCCTGCTTGCCCTGTCATCACATCCTACCCCACCCCGGTTCCTCTGCCAAAATGTCCCGGCCCTCTCCAGATTCAGCGAGAGCAGAGATGCTCCTCAAAGCATTGCTATGCACCCTCTCCATCCCAGAGAGGGGAGATACGAACACCAATGTGTCGAGCAAGAACACCTTGCTCCTCGCTGAATACAGTGGGAGCAAAGGCATTCTATAAAGAGTTGCCACTTGGCTTCTCCGCTCAGTGACAGGGAAGATGAGTGGCAATGCTGATGGTGGCAGGTGTTGTGATGTACAGAACCCCCACATGAAGCACTCAGGAGTCAAGCTGCATCTTAAGTAGGGCTTTATTCTAATTGCAGTCTGGCATCCTCATGAAGCAGTCTTCTTACATCCCGGAATCAGCATGCACAGGTGGGATCACATACATGGGAGAAGCCAGTATGGGGAAGTCAACCATACCTCTGAATACTAGCTGGCTGTAGACCAATTAGGCAACGCCCCATGTCTTGTCACATGAGACTGAGTCAGCATTTCCACTTAGCACAGAGTGTTAACTCCTTGATACCCACAACACTCCAGCAGCGGAAGCCTGTTGCACTTCTGATGTCTGAGGCAGATGCTTCACCCCGCCTCATGGGCAAGCCGGCTCTGAAGACACCCTGTAACTGACCTTGAGGGGGTCATACTTGAATGAAGGAGCTGTTAAGTGAGAAGGAAGGTGGTGACAGAGGGTGGCTATACCATGCCCAGATTCTGTGCAGGCCTCTGGAGATCACTGAAGAGAGTGGAACTAAATAGGCCCCCTCTTTTTTTTGTCTGAGTAGGAGATTCCACTCCTGCAGAAGCCTCGCTCAGCTTGTCTGGAGCGCAGATGGTGAAGCTGAATTCTTCTCAATGCCTTGGACCAATCTCTCCTCTTTACCAGAACACCCACAAGTGGATAGATTGCCTGTTCCCATGTACAGCTGCCTGGGATTTATGATCAGTTGGGAACACACTCTTAACAGTCCTGCATTTGCCAAGTGTGCATTATGTGGCAATTCACGGAGGACAAATTCATGATGTTTAGCAAGGCCATCAATGGCGATTAGCCATGATGTTTCCTGCTCTGCTCCACAGTTGGAGGTAGTAATGCTTCTGAATAACAATTCCTGGAAATCGCGGGAGGGAGAGTGCTTTTGTGCTCAGGTCCTGCTTGAAGATTTCCCAGAGGCATCTGGTTGGCCACTGTGAGATCAGGATGCTGGACTAGGTGGGCCACTGGCCTGATCTGGAAGTCTCTTTTTATGTTCTTATGTGAGATGGTGTTCCCAATATGGATGTGCAGCAGGAGAGCTTGCTGTCTTGATGAATTGTTGCATGTGTTGATGAGCCGGCTGTTTTAACGGTTTGATGCCCTTTGGGTTTTTATTGTGGATTATGGGCTTATGTCTCATATTGTACAATGCTCTGGCATTATTTTTTAATGAGGAGCAGGATAACAATTCCCTAAATAAATAATGTGAATAAAGTAATTGCCACCAGCTAGTGAAAACTGGGCCTTCATCTGACTGATTGCTGCTCTGTGTTGCTTAATTGCCAAAAAACAACACATATTTCCCCTACAGTAGGAGTTCTCAAATTGTGGTCCACAGACTACCAATGCCCGTGAATTTCATTCAGGTGGCTTGTGGCATGTCTATGGATTTGTGGTTGAAGTTGGGAGATGCCACATCCATTGCATTGAATATTCATATTGATGTTTCATTGTATTTTAATTTATTTCTTATTGCATTTTTATAATTTGTTTCTCATACATTGTATTCTATTGGATTATAGCTAGAATTCTGTGGAATTCAAATTGTAATATAAAGGGGGTGGTAGCGTGGGAGTGTTTGTATGCAGCAATACAAAATCACACAATATCCAGCTCAGTATATTACATGCTCAACATCAAAAAAAGCTCAACATCAAAAAAACGAAGTTCATGGCCACTGGTCCCATCACCTCCTGGCAAATAGAAGGTGAAGAAATGGAGTCAGTGAGAGATTTTAGCTTCTTGGGCTCCATGATCACTGCAGATGGTGACAGCAGTCACGAAATTAAAAGACGCCCGCTTCTTGGGAGAAAAGCAATGACAAACCTAGGCAGCATCTTAAAAAGTAGAGACATCACTTTGCCAACAAAGGTCCGTATAGTAAACGCTATGGTTTTCCCAGTAGTGATGTATGGAAGTGAGAGCTGGACCATAAAGAAGGCTGATCGCCGAAGAATGGATGCTTTTGAATTATGGTGCTGGAGGAGACTCTTGAGAGTCCCATGGACTGCAAGAAGATCAAACGCATCCATTCTGAAGGAAATCAGCCCTGAGTGCTCACTGGAAGGACAGATCCTGAAGCTGAGGCTCCAATACTTTGGCCACCTCATGAGAAGAGAAGACTCCCTGGAAAAGACCCTGATGTTGGGAAAGATGGAGGGCATAAGGAGAAGTGGACGACAGAGGACGAGATGGTTGGACAGTGTTCTCGAAGCTACCAGCATGAGTTTGATCAAACTGCGGAAGGCAGTGGAAGACAGGAGGGCCTGGTGTGCTCTGGTCCATGGGGTCACGAAGAGTCGGACATGACTAAACAACAACAACAACATATTACATGCACTTCTGACGTCTGAGGCAGACGCTTCACCCTGCCTCATGGGCAAGACAGCATTTAGGGGGCAGGGAAGAGCACTTTTCAGGCATTTAGCCAGAACAGTCAAAGGCAAAAAGGCACGGGGTGGGGCTGGGGCCCATACCCCTACCCCAACCTGAACCCCATTCCTGCTGAGACTGATTGGATGCAGAGGAATGGTGAAAGGAACCAACTGGAGAGCACCCAAGGGAAGAAGGCTAAGAGCCTGGGGTTTGGTGGTGGGACGATGAAGAGGGAGAAGACTGGGAGGAGGAGGTGTCAGAAGCTGAAGAGGTCACAGGGCTTAGTGAGCGGGGAGAGTTTGTGACAGAGAGAAGTCCAGAATCAGAGGCGGAAGCTGAAGCTGAAGCAGGGGAGAAAGGAGACCAAGAGGCAGAGATGGGTCAGGCTAGTGAAGAGACAGAGTCTCCCAGAAGAGGAACGAAGTGGGAGGAGCAAAGGGTGGCAGGCCGGCACAGTCTCAGATTGCTTGGGAAGAACCCTGAAGAGAAGGACACTTAAGCAGCTGTAGGGAGGTGGGGACCTCCAGTTTCTGCAACTTCTTCACAGGGATAAGACCAATTGAAGAAGAGTTTATGTGCTCATTAGGCCTGACACTCCTGTGCTGATCCTGTTTTCTTTTTTTCTAATGAAGAGTTAACTCCACTTAGTTTGTGTGATTTACTGCTGGCTTTCTCCTGACACTGGGCATGACCGCTCCACCCCATGTTACCTTTTTGCATTGAATGTAATCAGAAATTTGCCTGCGATTAGGACAGCTTGGTAGTGCAGCTGAATGCACTTAACCCTCCCCCTGCCCGATTCATTAAGTGGTCTGCCAGAAATATTCACGTGGTTCTTGGGGGGGGTGAGTTTGGGAGCCACTGATCTACATCCCAAGATGCAGTCATCTCCTTGCCCTTGGATAGTGACTCTCTACGTAACGTGAGCCAGGAGAGCACCTGAGCTCCCTAGAACTCAGGGACAACATACATATATGCTAAAATTAGGCAAATTAGAGATAAGGCAGGATGAGGAGACGAGATGATGAACAGCTTTAAATATCCGTCCTGTACAACTCTTTAAATAGATTGTGACAGGAACGAAGCACCCGACTTTAACAGTGTTCAGAAAGGGACGGAGGAACAAGAACAATTCAGGTAGCTAAGGTTTTGTACTACCTACCAGCAGGTAATGCAGGAGTTCTGAATTTGTGGAAGCAGTGGTGAATGACTTCCTGACCTCCCCACACTTTCAAAATCATTCCATTGGGCCTTCTTCCTGCCTGCTTTTGGTTCGTTGTCTTAGTCTGGATCCAACCTGGATTTGCGTGGCGAGTTCCCGCCCCCCCCAGTGGAAATAAAGACACATGACACAATTATTAAGGTTAATGGGCTAAATAAGGCCACAACTTTATTGGTTACAGGTGATGAGTGGTATTGGCTTAGGCATTGGTCCTAACCAACTATATCCGGCTTCAGCCAGTCCATTTGATGTCCGGGAAGAGTTAACCACCAGTAGGGGGTTCCTGCTGATGCACATCAACTAGGAACTCCCCCGGGGTCACCGCTAGTGGGCGTGACTTAGGCCCTCACCTCCTTAGGCTTCTAACAGGGCCACACCCCCTGGAATCCTTTACTGGACTACCCTTCAATATGTGGGGCAGGTGATGGTGCTACCTCCCCTCTTCCATCTACAGAACAATACCAATGCCTAACCGCCAATACCAAGAAAGTTGTGATGATTTGCTACGAGGTAGGCGAAAACCAAGTGGCTGGTGCCAATTTGCCAAGTGGAAAAGATTCCTACCAGGCCCTTCAACGGCGACCAACCGAGGTCCATAGCAAGGTCAAGGATGAAAACCTTAAAGGGCGGGAGGGTGGGAAACCGGAGCAGCTGGAAGCGGCAAAAGAGGGAGATCCCCAGCCGTGCCTGCGTTAAATAGGGCAGACCACGCCCCCCGAGCCAGCCGATTGGCTGTCCAGGGGGTGACACGGCCGGGGATTCCCTCAATCGCATGGAAGCTGAGCGCCAGTCGCCGCTGCGCGCGTGCTGGGGGCGTGAAGCCCGCAACACCACCCCCTTTGCAGGGTGGAAGTGGCTTAAACAGAAATGCAATAGATATCACCAGGCAGAGCCTAGCCACTATGGCTAGCAGCCATTGAAATCCTTTAACTCTTTTTGCTTTTCTGCAATTTTCTTTGAAAGCCATCCAAACTGGTGGCTAAGGTTTAACTATGTGCTGCATGAAGAATTTTATCTGCCCTGAATCTTCTATTAGGCTAGGTAACTCTCTCTAATAGTAATACTGGCACTCTGCACAGCAGACTGCTGGATGACTCCCCAAATTCACTGCAACATTATTATTATGAGTGATATCTTTTTCTTCCCTTCCCTTTGGACTGTCCCCTGCTCTGTATTGATCACAGGCATGGAGAAATAGACAGGTCCGCATCGATTTGGGAAAGGAAGATTCGCTGTGAAGACCTTCTGCTCAGGTGCTGAAATGCTAACTCGATAAATAGAAGCTCTGGCTATGGCTCAAGCTTTGTTTTAAACCAGTGGGCATTGCCCCCTTGATATTGAGGGACGATTTCCAATCATCGTGGGAAAGGGAGGTCATTAATGAGGTTCAATCCTGCGGATTGTCTCACCTTTACTTTGAGTCTATGACGTACAATCAAGCTAGAGCTGTGATCTCCCGGAGACTGAGTGACATTGCCAGACAAGAGGACATAGCCCAGGTAAAACCAGGGATGTTCCTAAGGGACCAGATTTATCGGACCATACCAGCCCCCTACCTTGCAGAAATCCACTATGTGGAATACCACAGACTTCTTACAGCGGCTAGATTAAATGTCCTTGACTCTGCGATATTGTGGGGAAGGTACAGGGGAGTACCATACGCCCAGAGAACCTGTCATTGTGCCATGGGTGCGGTTGAGTCCACCGAACACATTCTCTTGACTTGCCCTTCTTATGCAGGTTTTACACTAGGTTTTACACTAGAGCTATACCTTCCTTGGTGGCCAAATTTCTTTTTTTAGCTTTTAAGCGTCGCAAGACTATAATTGACTGTATTGATATAGGGCTATCTGTTTAGCCCATTTTAGTGTTGGCTAAGTTCTAAAATCTTCCTGGATGTTTTAACTGTGTATTGACAAATGTACTTTTTTCTGACTGACGGTCGAATAAAAGGTTGATGATAATAAATAGTACCATTTCTTGCACACTTTCACTGCAGGCTCCATGGATAGAATTCTGCCCAACCTATAGATTCTCGTGGTGTTTCAAATGGAGGCAGGAATGTCAGCCAGGGAATTAAAGAACAAAACAGAGAACCCAAACCAGAGGCTTGGCTTGTTAAACCTCTAATGAATTTTGTGTGTGTGTGTGTGTGTGTGTGTGTGTGTGTGTGTTAAGTGCAATTATAGTGTGTTGTTTTGGCCTTCCAGGAGCCATGTGTCTGAAAGATTTATGGGATGCTGGGAAGGCGTAGTAAGGAAGGAGTTTTGATCTGCTTTGTTGAAAGATTACATTTTAATGAGCCTCTGTGAGCAGAGACAGAAGGGAATGAAAGTCAAAGGGTTGTTAATAGGGCTTGTGTGTGCAGAAGATTCTTTTGCTGTGCGAGTCCTGCTGGGTGATCAAGGCTAACAACTTGACCCCGTGGAGTGGCATATTGTTTTGTTCTCCACGCACTGGAAGCTTTTCCTCCAAGACTTTGCTCCACAAGCAAGGGAGGCCCAAGTCCATCTCCCACCCCCCCACCCCCAGATCACTGGTTGCTGCTATGCTCCTTCAGTGCTGCAGAGAAGTTTGCCAACTTTTACAGGACTTGGAAAAAAATCTCACCGAACTGAGCAGCTAGTGAAGTCTCAAGAGAGTTGGTGAAGTATCGCAAGTGTTTGCAAAGTCCCATGAGATTTGGCTGGGTGAGACTTGCTTTGGTTAATTTGGTTAAAACGAAAATGTAGATATAGAAAAATAATAAAAAGTAGAATTCCCTGGATGCCTAGATCCTGGTTGGGGGCAAGTACACTTTGGTGAGAGAGCCCCAACGGAGATTTAAAACCACAAAACATGCAGCAAAGTGTGGAAATACAGGCTGTTAGACCTTTAAAATGACCCTTTCTAAGTTGCTACTGAAGTTATCTACTTTCCTTAGCATAGAAACAGACCACATGCTGGGTAAGTTAAAAATGGTTTACTTACAAACTCTTCAAAGGTCAGATTCATGTGCTTTCCCATACAGCAGCAAGAAAACACAGACAGCATAACATAGTTTAAAAAATGGCAAATGTTTCTAAATCATTTGTATAGGGACACAAAGATGGCTTGCTTAAGTCACATGGCCTAAGCTTGGAGCATCCAGCCTAAATCTCCTTGGTGGTAGGATTCACATGGTGGAATGGGGAGAACAAAGGATTTGGTAACCCTTCCTTCCAAGTTGAGGGTGTGTGACCTAGCTAAGCCTGGCAGGACAGCTTACTCTATGGTCTTAACGCCTTCATGCATTAATTAGAGTTAAGCATTCAGGTAGGTAGCCATGTTGGTCTGACACAGTCGAAATATATAAAAAAATTGTCCAGTAGCACCTTAGAGACCAACTAAGTTTGTTCTTGGTATAGTCTTCCGTGTGCATGCATACTTCTTCAGATACGAAGAAGTGTGCATGCACACGAAAACTTAAGCCAAGAACAAACTTAGTTGGTCTCTAAGGTGCTACTGGACAATTTTTTTTTATAGAGTTAAGCATGTTGGTTATATGAGGCTGATTTTATCCCACAACATGGACTTGGCTTGGGTGGGCCATTTCCTGGTCAAGTGCTCATCCATCTGTTTTCTGGCCAACCCATCTTTCCCAGACTGCTCTCCTGCTCCCCTTGACTGCAAAGTTGCGTGGTCATTACATTATTTCACCTCATTCATTTCAGTGCAAAGGAAACACAACACAATCTGGGGCTCGGGAGCATAATCAAATACGTATCGCTTGCCAACCAACAGGAACAACAGCAGTGAATACCAATTGTAACTGCTGGGTTGACTTCTGTACCGGACATGGTGTGAATAAGTGAGCACTGATCATTTGCATTCTCGTTTTTGTTTTTGCCAGAATTCTCTGGAGCCATTGATTATGGAGGTAGAAAAAGCCATTCTGAGAATCTCTTTACAACCACCAGTAAGACATGCTTATTTCCTTGCTTGCACATTGACGGATCCGCTTTCACATGTTATTGTTTATCGCAGTGGGTTTATGGCACCAGTTAGCCATCACTGATGAGCAGCTCTCCCGTCATGTAGCATTTGCTAATGGAACTTGGACGGCTCTTCTCCAGCGCAAATAGCTTTCGGGTTGTTAGGAGAAGCAGTGGGATGCAAAGTTAATTTTCCTCTCTCATATTTTCAAAGCAAGATTAGGTTTTATGTCTCAGCATCGTTATTACTTTGGGGGGCGGCTCCTTTTTAATTGCTCCTGTTAGCTACTGCCCATTACATTAAACCTCCAACAACCCTTCTGGGTTGCTACTCTTAGGAGTCATCGCTTGACACAGGAAAGTTTGGATAATCTTCTTCTCCATCTTTCCTTTGTATTAGGCTTGTATTGTACCCAACTGGCATCTACTTTGATACAAAGGGAAGTATCTCATTGAGCTCTAGGGCGGCTTCATACTTGGTTGTTTTGCGTGTACAGTGGTACCTCGGGTTAAGAACTTAATTCGTTCTGGAGGTCTCTTCTTAACCTGACACTGTTCTTAACCTGAGGTACCATCTTAGCTAATGGGGCCTCCCACTGCTGCTGCGCCGCCGCCACACAATTTGTGTTCTCATCCTGAAGCAAAGTTCTTAACCCGAGGTGCTATTTCTGGGTTAGCGGAGTCTGTAACCCGAAGCGTTTGTAACCTGAAGCGTCTGTAACCTGAGGCACCACTGTATTTTGACTCACTGCAACCTCCTTGTGGTGATCCAGTAACAGAGCAGTGACAAATCTTTTTAGGTTTGTGGGCACATCTGGATTTTTGAGTGTCATCTGGAAGCCACCCCTTCTGGTAACTTCCCTTCCCTCTTCCCTGGATCAGACCCACCCGAAAAGAAACAGAAATGGAGAAAGTCTGTGCACACATGCTTTACATACATGCTAAGATTACAGATAGGTAGCCGTGTTGGTCTGCCATAGTCAAAACAAAAAAATTCCTTCCAGTAGCACCTTAAAGACCAACTAAGTTAGTTCTTGGTATCAAGAACTAACTTAGTTGGTCTTTAAGGTGCTACTGGAAGGAATTTTTTTGTTTATACATGCTAAGAGACATGGATAAAGCTCCAGTAAAATCAATCTGAGCCTTGAAAAGCACATAGAGTTGAGACAGGAAGCGGGAAAGAGTGCCACTCTTCTAACTTCCTCCTTAGCTCTATGCACTTTTCAAAGGAGAAAAGGGTAACCGAATGCAGCCCAACACAACCAAGGAGGCAGTAGGGGGACTCAGAGGTTTTGTGGGCACTAGAGAGTGCCTGAAGGGTGCATACCCTCCAACATTTCTCCAATGAAAATAGGGACGTCCCATTCCATAATGATAATTTTTACTATTTAGACCCCACACATCTTACTGGGTTTCCCCAGCCAGTCTGGGCAGCTTCCAGCATATATAAAAACACAATAAAACATTAAACTTTTTTTTTTTAAAAAAACCCTTCCCTATACAGAATTGCCTTCAGACAGATCGGGGGTCGGATAACTCCATACCTTCCAACATTTCTCTAATAAAATAGGGATATCCTAAGGAAAAGTGGGACATTCCGGGATCAAATCAGAAACTGGGACGGGTTCTCTAAATCAGGGATGTCCCTAGAAAACAGGGACACTTGGAAGGTTTGAGGGTGTCACTATGCTCACAAGCTCTCCATTGGCAGCTCCTGCTATAATGCAAAGAAGCATAAACATTCATAAAGTTATATGGAATTAGCACTTGCATGAATGACTTTTTAAGAAAAATAGGTGCTGGCCCCATAATCAGGATCTGGGCCTTGCTGGGGGTCGGGATAGGGAGGTTTAACCCTTTACCCTCCTGCTATTCTCCCAATTCAGATCCCCTTTCCTCTGTTAGGGTCGTCCTACTCACGTGTAGGACCCTGGTAGAGACACATGACCAACTGGCATGTTCTCTCCGGGAGCTTCAAAAGCTTTCTCCAGCCCGAACATCACGGCGACTGATTCCAAAAGGCATTGGCTTAGGAACAGCAGAGTGTTAGCAGTTTGCATAACAAACTCAGCAGCACAGCATTTTGGCTAATCTACTTTATTTACATATAATACACTTGGAGCTTTCTGCTTCAGCTCCTTCCTCTTTCTCATCAGACAGCAAAGAGAAAGGAAAAAGGACAATAGTCCCACATCACGGAACACAGTAATACCAAACATCCTGTCTCCGTCACTTCCCACACTGTGGAATGAAAACATACAGAGTCACATGATATAAAACAATCCCATGACTGCAAGAATCCCACGGAGCAAGAATCCTAACACCCTCACCCGCTACATGCATTAGACCAGGGATGGAAGATGGGATTCATATTAGGGATGTACGGTAAATGGTTAGCAGTTGAACTCTGCTGCTGTCTCAGTCCCCAGGCCTTCCTCCTTTTCTGCCACTTTCTTCTGCTGCCTTTTGGTGCTGTGTGCCGTTCCATTAATTTCTTCTGCCTGGCAGCACTGATTTGAGTGCCGGAAAGGTGAGAAATGGACATTTCCATGTAACACTCTTCTAAAGGCGACCGAGGATTCTTTTCTCCCACCCCCCTCCATACGAAAGAACAGAAGGTATTTCTGCAAAAGCGACTGACCAACTGTACACACATCAACACTACCAGCTTTCACTAACTAACCAACCAACCAACCAACCCAACAACAAACTAACATTTCTCACTCTATATATACAACCCGGTGCAGGACGCTGACACATGCTGACCCAGCTTTTTTAAGCATTAAAGAAACAGCGGCCAATTTTTAGCCATGACAGAGTCCGCCCGTCGGTCAGAGTGCTGTGGTGCGCTCTTCAGCTGCAGGCGGCTCTGCGCTGTGAGTTTGGGGGTGACTGAGCCAGCGAGATGCTGAGACCGCCAGCTGGCTCCGCCCTCCTATGCGCCTGGGACTGGGCAACCGGGGGGGGGGGCGCTGGGCTGATATTTGCACCCCAGCACCACATATGCTTAAGACAGCCCTGTATATAATGAGTTTGATCCATCTAAGATACTCAGAGCTAACCCACTGCAATCAGCGTACGACATGATGAACTTAAGTCACTGATTTCAGTGGCTAAACTCTTACTAGGTTTGCATCTGGTTCAATGCAACTGAATTATTTCCATCGGAAGTGCCGCAGTTATTCCAGCTATCATCATTCCACTTCTCCTTTTCCCTCTGCGCACAGTTTGCTCAGCCTGTAGCCGCAGGAACATGAGAACTGCTGCAATTTGAAGATCTTATCTGACGCGAGACGAATAAAGAGCAAGAAACCAGGTGTTATCGCCATTCCCATGCAGAACGGAGCCGTCTTGATCTGCCGAAATGGACATTGGTATCATCTGCCTTGTTTGATAAGAGCAAAGCCTTCCACAGAGACATTCTCGGAAGGTATCTGAAATATATAGGATCTTCTCCCCCCCCCCCCCATTGCCACTGACATTTCAAATCTTTTATAATTGTGCTGATAAAAAAAAGCACCTTTCAAATATAACCTTCAATCAGAGTTCTGGCTTTATGGTGGAGACCTTATTGTAGCATTTCAATAACCAAAAAGGGAGACAGTGACTCCCGGTCACCAGTTTAGCTGCCGCATTCTAGATGAGTTGTAGTTTCCAAGTCACTGGAAAGCAAGCTCTGGCAAATATTTTACGGCAAAATTATGCAGTGAGCATATGGCAGTACAGTGCTTAATTACTTTCTTACCTCCAAAAGGTCACATTGTCAGGAGAGAAAGTTAGAGAAAAACACACACACCAAAAAACACAATAGTCTTCGGAGATATCTATGAGGTTCTGCAGCTGTGCTGAAGTTACACTGGGGTGCTTTGTTATTTAAATGCTAATCTTCAGACACTTAGTGCAAGTTATTATTAACTCTAATTGTGTATTTTCAAAATAGTGAGGCGATAAGTCTCTCTGCTAGTTAGTGGAATTAATGGGATCAGATGGACACCCACATTATCCCAAGAACACCAGCAGCCAAGTTAAAGAGAGAAAGCTTTATTCGGCCACCTATATTTCCCAAACTTGTTTTAAATAATTGGCTAGGGACTTTTGGCTCCCCAAAATGGGTGAGGGGATAAAGCTCATCACATGGATTCTGCTTCTCCTTTTTATGCCCCCTACGTAAAGTCAATGTATAAAAATATCTCTTTCTCGGAATATGGCTTTAGACCATGGGTAGGCAAACTAAGGCCTGGGGGCCGGATCTGGCCCAATCGGCTTCTAAATCCGGCCCGCGGACGGCCCGGGAATCAGCGTGTTTTTACATGAGCAGAATGTGTGCTTTTATTTAAAATGCATCTCTGGGTTATTTGTGGGGCATAGGAATTCATTCATTATTATTTTTTCAAAATATAGTCCAGCCCCCCACAAGGTCTGAGGGACAGTAGACCAGCCCCCTGCTGAAAAAGTTTGCTGACCCCTGCTTTAGGCAGATATTCAAACATAGAGGACATTGGTAAATGTTAAATGGCGGCTTTGGACGTAAGTGTGATTATTCTAAAATTCTGTGAAAGGCCTCCTAAAGGTATCTAAAGAGTAGGATTTGACCCAGGTATGTGTGTGTGTGTGTGGGGGGGGGCAATCCTACATCAAGATCTGCCCAGGATGAGCAGCCTAGGATCCAGCAGCTACTGTATTGGCCCAAATATAAGCCGCACCCAGATATGAGCCACACCTTTAAAATTCAAGGGGGAAAAAAGAAAAAAAGACAATACCTGAATATAAACCGCTTGCTTAAAATTCCACAGGCACTCACACCTGTTCCATTTTACCGTACAGCGGTGCCTCTGGTTACGAACTTAATTCGTTCCAGAGCTCTGTTCTTAAGCTGAAACTGTTCTTAACATGGGGTGCGCTTTCGCTAATGGGGCCTCCTGCTGCTGCGGCGCCGGCGGCACGCGACTTCCGCTTGCATCCCAGGGCAAAGTTTGCAACTAGGGGCATATACTTCCGGTTTAGCGGAGAAGAAGAAGAAGAGTTTGGATTTGATATCCCACTTTATCACTACCCGCAGGAGTCTCAAAGCAGCTAACATTCTCCTTTCCCTTCCTCCCCCACAACAAACACTCTGTGAGGTGAGTGGGGCTGAGAGACTGCAGAGAAGTGTGACTGGCCCAAGGTCACCCAGCAGCTGCATGTGGAGGAGCGGGGAATCGAACCCAGTTCCCCAGATTACGAGTCCACCACTCTTAACCACTACACCACACTGGCTCATTATCCAAAGCGTTCGTAAGGAGGACGGTACATAACCCAGGGTTCCACTGTATGTTTGTTTCAGCAGCAATATCATAAAAGCCGATTTTTGTAAAGTCACGAATTTAAGCCGCACTTCAACTTTTCACAGTTGGAATTTGCAGGTGAAAGTGAGGCTTATATTCAGGCCAATACAGTATATGGCTCGGCCCGCTGATTCCTGGCTCAGATGATATTAAGGGTTTAGCCACACATCCTCTTGAACCACTGCTCCCTCCCCCCCCCCGGGCAAATTGCTCATTAGCACTCAATCAGAGCAAATGACCATTCAGATTTTCTGCTGCTGAATGCTTAACCTACCCTATCATGCATGACACAAACCATCTTTTCGTGTGCAGTTTTGCTTCCTGCACCTCAGAAATTGTGAATGCTGACATGCTCGGCCTTCTCCCAACATGGACATAGCTGGGGGGGGGAGCAGAGGGGCCAGCTGCCCCCTCCCCAAATCAAGTAAATCAATAAAAACGTTGAACTAAAAGTAGAGATGGTCAAAAGATCTTGAGAGATATTTCTGAGCACTTGGGGTGAAAAGAAAGCAATTTTAAACAACGGTTGTTGAGACATTCCATTCCGAATCTGTTAGACAGAACTGCAGAGAGGATGACAGACAGATGTCTTGCTGCCCCAACACAAATCCTGGCTACGCCCATGTTCCCCAGTCGAGTGCGCTGGAATACAGTTTCCATCGGCCTCAGCCAGCACAGCCATTTAAACATATTAATAAATGAACAAAGCAAGCTATTTCCTCTGGTCGACTTCAGCCGTTGCAGTTAAAGAGCACTTTACAATGCCATCAGCCATCACAAAGAGTACATGCGCATCCACTTGCACATACTGAATAGTCCATGCGTGCATGCCATTTGTGGGAGCCTCATAGCTGGAGCTTGTGCAACTCACCCCAAGGAAGAGTCACAAGTCATGTACGCATACATAATATCAGAAGCGTGGAATGAGGATGCAAGCAGGAGTCCAGTGCTCAGCGGAAGACCACATTGATTGCCATCCGGAAGATACTTGGGCCAAACCACAGTGTGATAGCCTGGGAATCGGATTCAGAGGCTGAACCTGAGGAATCCCAGCCTGCATGGGAGTCCCTGCCTCCAGGACCAGCTGAGCCGGGGCAGGGGCTTGAGCCTGAAGGGTCCTCACCTGTGCTGGATCCTCAGGTGCAGGCATCAGCTGAGTCTGCTCTGGCTCCTGAGGTGATGGAGGACCCATTGCCTGCAGGTGCTCCACTCTCAGCCCTGTCAGGAGAAGGTGAGGTTGCCTCTGGGTCCAGTAACCCTCCAGCCTCTCCTGAGCTGCAGAGGCTCAGGGCAGAGAGGCGGAGGGAACTAAGTTCTCTCAGGAAGAGTGCCCGCCTCCAGGCCAGGAGAGGCAAGTCACCTGTAGACTGGGGCCGCCCTCTGCCTCGGGGCAGATAAAAGCCAGCCAGCCCCAGTCCCAGGTTGCGGGAGCAACATTGTTGGTAACCTGTTCCTGCCGGCACCCTGTCCTGCTTTTCTGCAAGAGCTCCTGACCACACCCGACTCCTTGCCTTGGACCCCGCTTCAGCCTTGACGGACAGCCTCCATACCACACCCTCAACCTCGGACTGGACTCAGACCATGCCGCACAGTAACCCCCCGGGACCAGCACACACAGTTTCTCCAGGTCGGGCTGGGAAAATGTCCCCTGTCTGAAACATTGGAGTCCCACTGTCGGTCAGTGTAGACAGTATTGAGCTGAATGGACCCGTGGTCTGATTTTGTATCTTGAGACAACTTTCTCTGTAAACATCTTGTGGATGAAGGTGACCTAGAAACTACAACCAATCCAGAATGCAGCAGCTAGACTGGTGACTGGGAGTAGCTGCCGAGACTATATAAGACCGGCGCTGAAAGACCTTCATTGGCTCCCAGCACGTTTCCGAACTCAATTCAAAGTGTTGGTGCTGACCTTTAAAGGTCTAAACAGCCTCGGCCCTGTATAGCTGAAGGAGCGTCTCCACCCCCATCGTTCAGCCCAGACACTGAGGTCCAGTGCAGAGGGCCTTCTGGCAGTTCCCTCACTGCAATAAGTGAGGTTATAAGGAACCAGGCAGAAGGGCCTTCTCAGTGGTGGCGCCTGCCCTGTGGAAGGCCCTCCCATCAGATGTCGAGGAAATAAACAACTATCTGACTTTTAGAAGTCATCTGAAGGCAGCCCTGTTTACGGAAGTTTCTAATGTTTGATTTTTATCGTGTTGTCAGGGCTGCCTCAGGTCCCAGCTCACAGAGGACCAACGCCAGTCCGTTGTTATATAAAATAGTCTTTATTGAAGTTCAGTTTCTCATTTACAACCACGGCGCGCAGCTCTACGTCTTAAACCCTAGACCGCCGAAGCTCCGTCTGAGTCTCCTCCCCGCAGACACCAGTTTAAGACCCTAGCCTTGCTCCACCTCTTCCTTTGTTCTTTCCTCCTCTAGGTCCGCCTGTCCGCCGGGGTTTTCCCCTTTCTAGACTCTTCTGACGCTGAGTCCCCCGAGTCTTCCCCCTCCCTCTGGCGGGCTTTAGGACCTGGTTCCCAATCCGGGCTTCCTGCTGTCCCGCGCGCCTGTATATTTGAACTTGGTGCGCGCGCTCAGCCTGCCACCTTCCTTCTGACCGTTATACTGCTCCTGTCGCTGCTCCCCTCTTCGGGGACGCTAGCTGGGCCTGACTCCTCCCTGCTTGCCGGAGGAGACGCTGACTCTGACCTATGGGACTCTTCCCCCCCACTACGCTCTGGTGGGGAAGCTGGCCCTGATTTCCAGCTACTGCTCTGGGAGTCTCCGCTGGCCCCCTGCTTCTGGTGTGTCCCCCCCTGGGACCCCCCTTGCCCTGGCCATCGGCGCCCCCTTCTGGGAATCTTCTGATTCACTGGAGAGGCTCATGGAATCTCTCGGGTCACTGTCATTCTGCCCTCCGCTGCCCTCAGATTCCTCCCCCTCGCTCTCCATTTCCTCTCTCCCCTGCGCCTCTGCTCCTGAGCCCCTGACACGTGTTTTTAATACAGTGGTACCTCGGGTTACATACACTTCAGGTTACAGACTCTGCTAACCCAGAAATAGTACCTTGGGTTAAGAACTTTGCTTCAGGATGAGAACAGAAATCGTGCTCTGGCAGCGCAGCGGCAGCAGGAGGCCCCATTAGCTAAAGTGGTGCTTCGGGTTAAGAACAGTTTCAGGTTAAGAATGGACATCCAGAACGAATTAAGTTCTTAACCCGAGGTACCACTGTATTCTGTTGGGAGCTGCCCAGAGTGATTGGGGAAACCCAGCAGATGAGTGGGGTATAAATAAATAATATTAATTACAGAGCACACCAGTCCTTTCCTTTCTGCCCTTCCAACAGCAAGACTTCATGAATTTACGGGACACATGCCACCCACAGGTGTCCCAGACTGGTTGAACACAAAGGAATGGTGGGAGGAACTGGCTGAGGAACCACCAAGGGAAGAAGGCTCAGAGCCTGGGGAGAGGTGGTGGGACCACAATGAATGGTCACGAGGGCGGGGGGGGGGGAGAGGGAGAAGACTGGGAAGAGGAAGTGTTGGAAGCTGAAGAGCTAACAGGGCTCAGTGAGCTGGGAGAGTCTGTGGCAGAGAGAAGTCCAGAATTAGAGGCAGAAGCTGAATCAGGAGAGTGGACTGAGGCAGAGATGAGTGCGGCTGATGAACAGTCATGGGTGTTTTCCCTGCCTGCTACAACAAGCTCTCCTCCTCCCCTGACTCCCAGAACCAGGAGAGGGCTGAAAAGGGCAGAGCAGAGACAGGCTGCATGCAGGCGCAGTCTCCAGTTGTTGGATCAGGCTGGGCACCTCTTGAATTCTCTTTTCCTTCAATCCCTTTAGCATGCATATATATGTGTGTGTGTTTTAAAATGTCACGGCTTTCATTTCAGTTGACTAGAAAACACGCAAGGTGGAAAACAGCCACGGTTTGCTGGCTGTCTTCATCTTGTAGATAATTGGTACGAGAAATTGTTCCTTCCACGGCTACAAATGAAAAATGCCATAAGTCAGTGGCAGACATTGGAGTTACTAGCGCTGCAGGCAAATTCATCATGTGCAACTTGTTTCTATAGGGAGCTGACCTGCTGCACAGAATAGAGAATTAAATTACTTGGACTCTTGCCTTTTCTCATTTCAAAACACAGTTTGTTCGCTCCCTCGTGTAGCTCATGCACAGCAGTCTGATTTCACAGCTTTTTAAACAGCATCTGAATGGGGGGGGGGGAATCTTCTCATAAATGTTTCTTGCAAAGCTGATAAATGGCGCAGCTCTGAAGATTTTTTTCATTTATTTAAAAAAAGATTCTTAAAATAGGGCATGCTATTCCCTCCCAATGCAAATGTCACTGCTCAAATCCCCAGTTCAGCTGCTAACTCCCTTGCATGTTGCCAGCTGACTCCCAACCTGCCTGTCATCATCTCTCACAAAATCCAGACATGAGCATTCATTATCCTGATTCACATTCCGGCTGCCTCTTTGGCGCTGGTGCAAAAATAAAGTAAAATAATGCCTTCATCATTTGTAGCTTTGGGAGAGGAAGATAAAGTTTGTGTGTGTGTGTGTGTGTGTGTGTGTGTGTGTGAGAGAGAGAGCGCGCACATTGATTTGTTTTTTACTCAGTAATGTCATTCTTTTAGGAACACTTCAGACCTCACTCTTCACAATTTTCTTTATTTTTCATTCCTTGCCATTTCTCAACAAACCCAAGCGAGATGAGCGCCGCAACCCCAGAGTCGTCCGCGACTGGACCTAATGGTCAGGGGTCCCTTTACCTTTACCTTACCAACACTTTAATGGTCAGCACCAACACATAGCCTCTTCTACACATAACTCAAGTTAAAATAAAAGCAAAAATAAAGTAAAATAATGCCTTCATCATTTGTAGCTGTACGCCGGCTCCCTTGGCCAATAAAGCAAGATGAACACCGCAACCCCAGAGTCGGTCACGACTGGACCTAATGATCAGGGGTCCGTCTATCTATCTATCTATCTATCTATCTATCTATCTATCTATCTATCGAATTTATATACCGCCCTATACCTGGAGGTCTCAGGGCAGTTCACAGAACAAAATCAAAATATAAAAACCACAAAATATATAATCAAAATATAAACTACAACCCAGTAAACACCCCCTCCCCATTTTAAAAGGGCATAGGATGTAAATCAGATCAACCAAAGGCCTAGTGAAAAAGCAACATTTTTGCCTGGCGTCTAAAGGTGTATAATGAAGGTACCAGGCAAGCTTCCTTGGGGAGAGCATTCCACAGATGGGGAGCCACTGCAGAGAAGGCCCTGTTCTTACGTTGTCATCCTCTGGACCTCTCAAGGAGGAGGCACAGGAAGAAGGGCCTCCTCAGAAGATGATTTCTGGGTCCGGGTAGGTTTATATGGAACCTTTAGCTGGAGATACTAGAGTTCTGCATCAGGACCTCATTTGGCGAGGCTGATAGGAATTGGGAGTCCAACAGCATCTGAAAGGCTGCAGGTTCCCAGGCTTTCTCCATGCAAACCATAGCTTGCATCCAAATAACCTTGGACTTAGCACCAGCCTTGACTCAGGCAGCTTCAGTTCAGCCAGCTGAGCCACAGCAGAGCCAGGATGAACAAGTTAGGCTGGTTCATTTTTGGTGGGTGACTTAATGCCAGTTGAGCCCAGCTGAGCTGGGAATCATCCAGCTGAGATAGAGATCCACTTCAGCTGTTCATCCTGGCAGATCCTGCCACAGGATAGCCTCCGAAATAAAAGAAATTTCTCTCCACCACAGAGGAAGTCTCTGAAAATGATCTCCTCCACACTTTCATAAGATGGAAAGCTCCACGAAAATGCTACTGATGGAGGAAGAGGCCCATCCTGATCTATGAGTTGCCAACAAGCATTTTATTGCAGGGACTGTCTTGATAGCTGACCAGGTGCTTTCTAGGTGGTTGCTATTTGGGGATGAAATTCCATCACATACCAGCTAATTCAGGTTGTGCATTTAGGGCTCAGCTATGCAGCTGCAAATATAATGTCCATAGTGTGTTTTAAGTGCATTATGCAAATGTAACACTAGATGGTGCTGGTGAGCTCATGCCAATTTCAATATATTTTTAAAAACGTTTTTTTAAAAAAGCATTTTCACAGCATTTTTTATATGTGTCTAGATTCCACCTTACAGTTGTTTGGGAGGTTGTGCACAACAAACCTGCTGCATGTTACACTGAGGAAAGTGATAGGCAAATTCACTGGAATAACTTTTGCTTTGACGGAAATACAGCTTTCACCTAACTTCCCCACAAACAAATCAGAGCGGCTGTTCATTAAATAGCCAATGTGCTGTTCAATCTCCCTGCAAACCTATCAGGACAAATGCTCAATAAACCAGTTGTCTGTAAGTGCCCTGAGACAGGTCATTCTTTCCAAAATGTTTCCTTATTTCCTGGTGTCCAATGGTGCTAGAGTGAGCACTTTCAGAACTGCATGAAGGAAGAAATAATAGGTTGCAGAAATGGCTTTTTTTTTGTTTTCCCCTCTGCCCCTTCCCCGCCTCAAAGGATGCCACTATGATTTGAGAATGCTGTGTTCCCTTCGAGCATCAGCAGGAGTCATCGTTAAAACTCCGTATCCGCTGAAAGGCTGCTTTGCTTTTGGTCTTTTTTCTCCTGGTTCCAGTAGACAGCCATAAGACCAACTCGAAACTAAAGCTGGAGTGATGGCCTGGGCTCCTCCCCATATCTAGCAGGTTGCAAAATCAGAACACAATCACTAATATGCATCCGAAAGCCTCGTATTTTCTTCTAAGAAAAGATACCCCCTCCTTTTATTATCTTCTGAAGGATAGAAGACTTTTGGGCTTGAGAATGTATGTCTTTGGAGGGGGGGATTGTGTGGTCTCTGAGAGGCTGATTGATCACCAAATGACTTATATCTGTGGAATACAGTTCATTTACATTATAATATTGCAAACAGTATGTTTAGGGAAGCTTTTAATGTTTGATGTATCACAGTATTTTTATATTCTTTTGGAAGCCGCCCAGAGTGGCTGGGGAAACCCAGCCAGATGGGCGGGGTATAAATAATAAATTATTATTATTATTATTATTATTATTATTATTATTATTATTATTATTATGCTCAATAATTTACAGTAAGAATCTAACAATGTGGAAGCTACTATGTTATTAAATCTCAAACGAAAAGCTTAGACAACAGCCTGGATTGGAATGATCTGGAAAATTGGAAGCCGTTGCGTCATTAAACTTCAGATGATAGACTTGGACAACAGCCCGGATTGGAAGATTGGAATGGAGTCAGGGAAAGCTGCGCTGGCAAATAGAGCATATAGAATTGGCAAAATTAACTTCAATTATAAGATATCAATCAAATAAAAAGTTAAGAATGGAGTGGAAGTATTTCGAAGATTATATGTCAAAATATTGTTCTAAAAGTGACATGCTAATAGGCTTAGAATAAAAAAATGTAAGCAATAACAAAACCAACAAAGAAAGAAGGAAAAATCAGAATTTAACAAAAATAATTTACTATAGAATGCAAGGGGGAAAAGGTAGAAAGAAATACAAAGAAGTCAAATTGCTGTGGAGGGAAGTAGAAGGTGGGTGGTGGGTTTTATAATTAAGTGTATAATTATGCAGCTGCTGTAATTTAGATATTATATTTTATGTGAGGGAATCATTGGGAATTTTGGTTATTATGTATATATGCTAAGGTAAAGGTAAAGGGACCCCTGACCATTAAGTCCAGTCGTGACTGACTCTGGGGTTGCGGCGCTCATCTCGCTTATTTGGCCGAGGGAACCAGCGTACAGCTTCCAGGTCATGTGGCCAGCATGACTAAGCCACTTCTGGCGAACCAGAGCAGCGCACCGAAACGCCATTTACCTTCCCACTGGAGTGGTACCTATTTATCTACTTGCACTTTGACGTGCTTTTGAACTGCTAGGTTGGCAGGAGCAGGGACCAAGGAACGGGAGCTCACCCTGTCACAGGGATTTGAACCGCCAACCTTCTGATCAGCAAGTCCTAGGCTCTGTGGTTTAACCCACAGCGCCACCCGTGTCCCATGTTAAGTTTCAATAAAGATCTTGGAAGAAAAAAAGAGAGGGTTGGACAACTTCACAGATGACAAGGCCAGCAATGGTAACTAGCTCTGATGGCTATGTTTTGCTTCCACGGCTGAAGGCTATATGCATGGTCTCCAACTTCCCTGAAAATTCTGGAACCATCACAAAAACTCTTAAGCCCCCGAGATTAGCTCTCAACAAGATCTGGGTCAGATTCTCCAGCCACAGTGCAAAATCATTTCATATTCTTTTCTCCAGTGCAAAACTGTTCGCATTAGACGTAAAATGGATTTCCGATTACGAACCTATCTTCTGTCCAAAGTGAACGTTATTAAAGTGAACATTTCAGAAATCTCTGCTCATTTAATCGTGCCTGCCCGCCCTCTGTTAAGCTCTGTAAAATGGGAATGTCAGATAAGATCAAGGAGGATGTGGCGTTTATAACTTTAGAGGGGAATTTTATTTCATTTTAATTTATTGGGTTTATCTACCACCCTATATCCGGAGGTCTCAGGGCGGTTCAGGAGGGTCAAGAGGGAGTAGCCAGAAACCTGTTGCTGCCCCCTTCCTCCCGCCCCTCAAGCGGAATCAGTGCCATCTCAATTAATATCCATTTCTCATTTATTTGCAAGATTCATATAGGCCACTCAACAACATACAGTGGTACCTCAGGTTAAGTACTTAATTCGTTCCGGAGGTCCGTTCTTAACCTGAAACTGTTCTTAACCTGAAGCACCACTTTAGCCAATGGGGCCTCCTGCTGCTGCCGCGCCACCGGAGCACGATTTCTGTTCTCATCCTGAAGCAAAGTTCTTAACCCCAGGTACTATTTCTGGGTTAGCGGAGTCTGTAACCTGAAGCGTATGTAACCTGAAGCCTATGTAACCTGAGGTACCACTGTACATTTTCCTGAGGAGCTCACAGAAATGAAACAAAAATGAAAATACTTCATTAAAACTTAACAACATGAACCAAAATGTAGCATAAAATCATTTCCTTTGCAGCAGAGAAGAAATCAAACTGAGGCCCCATTTGCATTATAGTATCATACCGCATAAAACAGTTCTAGGAACCCCCAAAGAATCCTGGGAACATTTTTTCCCAGGGTTCTGAGTGTTACTGGGAGACTTCTATTCCCTTCACAGAGCTACAATTCTCAGAACGTTTTAATGGTCATTCCTTCTTCCCGGGGAACTCTGGAAATTGAACTCTGGAAACCAGAAGTTTTGCATCCCAGTGTTAAGGGCTTCATAATTTATAAACAACACTTTAAATTGGGCCTGGAAACATACTGCAAGCTACTGCAGCTAATAAAGAGTTTCACTGTCTTTTTTATTAGGCTCTGTTCTGCGCTCATGCTCTATAATCAGCTTATCTGTGTCGTTGCTGTTATTGCTAAAGAGATTTCCTAGATAATTCTTCTCTTCATCAAGATGAGAATAAGCTGCCTTAGAAGTCCTCGGCAAACTGAATGAAAAACCATGCCTACTATAGTGTGAATTCCTAGGCTGTGTATGTATATATTGGCAGCCACACAAACTGCAGTGTGACGACATTCTTACTATTTTATTATATAGTTAGATATGACAAGTAGGTAGCCAGCCAGAGAGGCAGACATTGTGTTAGATTAAAAGGGGGAGGGGGATAGAAACATTGGCTTCTGAATCAAAGCTGTTTGGAAATATGGCCAAAATGGCTGGCTTCTGTTTATTACAGTGCCTCTTTGTATCCCATTTGAATAGTCCTGCAACATTTGGAGGGCCAGAGGTTCTCCCTTAGACAGCTCCTCGTCTGATCGGTAACAGGAAAGTCCATAAAAATTAGATTGTATAGCATGCAGCAATATATCCACAGCACCACTGAAACCTCTTCTGGAAAACTGTACACCCATTAATTCTCCCACTTTATTTTAGCAGCTGAAGTAGTTATATTAGGCGTAATACTTTAATTTTTGGATATCATGCCAGCATAAAGGCTTGGCAGAATGATCTCACGTAGAGAAAATCACAAGTATATTGCTACAGCCAGGGGCAAGGAGTATATTTTTCACATTAATGCCGTCAAACAGAAGCTGTGTCACAAGGTAAGTGTTGGTTTCTTGGCAATTAGGGGGAAAGCACAGATTGGGGGGGGGGGATTACTGGATGGGCACAGACAGGTCAGACGGGAAAAGAAGCCTTAAATTGGTCTGCTAATTAAATGTTAGGGACGCGGGTGGCGCTGTGGGTAAAAGCCTCAGCGCCTAGGGCTTGCCGATCGAAAGGTCGGCGGTTCGAATCCCCGCAGCGGGGTGCGCTCCCGCTGCTCGGTCCCAGCGCCTGCCAACCTAGCAGTTCGAAAGCACCTCCGGGTGCAAGTAGATAAATAGGGACCGCTTACTAGCGGGAAGGTAAACGGCGTTTCCGTGTGCTGCGCTGGCTCGCCAGATGCAGCTTGTCACGCTGGCCACGTGACCCGGAAGTGTCTGCGGACAGCGCTGGCTCCCGGCCTATAGAGTGAGATGAGCGCACAACCCTAGAGTCTGGCAAGACTGGCCCGAATGGGCAGGGGTACCTTTACCTTTACCTAATTAAATGTTAGATTCTGGCCTTGCCTCAGTGGCTGTTTAATCAAAGGATGGATCAAGATGAATCAAGAGGGGTTTCCCCTCAATTAAATGCTGCTGAACTTTAAAACTCTGTGGGCCTTGCAAAGTTTGGAAGCCAGAGACACGGGCTCCAAGTAGTTGATATGCCACCTGGGGCCTAATCCTTCATACTGAGGCAGCAGCCCATAGACTCTGGTATATTTGTGCCCTTCGCTCTGGAGGGAAGGAGAAAATAATAGTAATCACTTTCTACCAGTATTTATGTTGCCCTTTAAAGACAGCAGTATTGTCAGACAGGGATCTTTTTGACACAGAGAGAGGAGAGGGAGCTGGCCAGTTCAAATTGCTGAATTTCTCCCTAGGACTGCAAGGAGAATTGTAAGTTTGATTTAATGGTCATCAGGACTTGTCCTACCATGGCCTGAATTTCAGGCCAAGAACTGCTGGAAGAAAAATGGAAAATATTTATGTGTGCTACAACAGTGGCAAGAATTCTACTAGCTCAAGTTTGGAAGACCGAAGAAGTACCAATGAAAGAACAATGGCAAGCAAAACTGATGAATTATGCAGAATTAGCAAAGCTAACAGATAAACTACATGAAAAGGACACTAGATACTTCTTACAACTTACAGAAACAACAAAAAAGAAATGGACTCATTGGCAGGTTTTGAATAAACATTCACAACTTTATTCAAGTCAAATATGAAGGAAGACAATGTAGTAACATTTAGAAGAAGAGGAGTTTGGATTTGATATCCCGCTTTATCACTACCCGAAGGAGTCTCAAAGCAGCTAACATTCTCCTTTCCCTTCCTCCCTCACAACAAACACTCTGTGAGGTGAGTGGGGCTGAGAGACTTCAAAGAAGTGTCACTAGCCCAAGGTCACCCAGCAGCTGCATGTGGAGGAGCGGGGAAGCGAACCCGGTTCACCAGATTATGACTCTACCGCTCTTAACCACTACACCACACTGGCTCTTAAAGTATATTAACATGCAGAAGACAGCAATCAATGTAACAAACCAGAAAGGGAAATTGAGGGAAGTCACCGGGGAAGAGGGGATTGGAAAATGTAAAATTGGTTAATTGTTATTTGCAATTTGTTATAATAAAAGAAAATATTAGCTAGCTAGCTAGCTAGCTCACTAGCTTGCTAGATAGGACTGGCTCTACCATTAGGTAGATTGAAGCAGTGGCCTCAGGTGACAGATGCTGGGGAGGCAGCAGTCTCTTAGCTATTTCCCCCCTTCCGAATCACCTAGCCTGCTCTGCCCCTGAGTGCAGTGGAAGATGTTGTCCCATTGCTAGCACTGAAAGATTTAACTGCTGATATGGTTGGATTCTTTGTGTAGAAGCTTAGGGCTCCATCCTGTCCTTTCCCCACGGCTAGCAACATGTCTTGGGCTGGCCCTGGTTGCCATTTATAAAGCCATGGAAAAGATTATCCAGAGAAGCTCCCACATATACAGATACATTTACGATTCTCTTCCATGCCCTGGCCATGCAAATCAGCCGGGTCAGTTGACCCTTAATACCAGCGAGGGCTTCTGCTATGATATAGCAGCTCAGGTTATTTCAATGAGCTTTTGGTGGAGCTATTTTGGGAAGTCTTTGCTTTGATATTGCAAACTTGGCGTCCGGCCTGAAAAGTCAACAGGGATGGAATTGAAAGTCAAGGAGAAGGTAACCTCTTGCACTCCCAACCCAGCTGTGACTCCTTGGGACCAACTGTTGGCATTAAGCACCACCCAGGCCAAAAGGTAAACCAAACAATCATATCACAAAAAACTCAAGGCATTTTGGAACCTGTTGATACCTAATTGTGTGTGTGTGTGTGTGTGTGTGTGTGTGTGTGTGTGTGTGCTTGTGTGCCTAACACAAGTAAATGGTTAAATACTAAGACCCCAAGAGAATAACAACTAGGTAGCCCAACACACACACACAAACACGCTCTATCCTTGGTTGCTAACCTCACTGTTCAAAGGCAAAAACAAACAAAATATCCTCTCCCCCATTCAAAACCATAAAAATTCAAGTCAGCCTGGGTAGCTCAGTTGGTTAGAAATGACAAGGTTGCAGGTTTGATCCCTGCATATTCCTGTGTTGCAGAGGTTTGAACTAGATAACCAGGATCTCTTCCAACTGATTCTATTGCTGAGAAGGAGCTCTTTAAGTTGGAAAACTGGGTGATATTTACTCAAAGAGTTAGCAAGTAGATTCTTTACAGTTAAATGCCAGTAGAATATTGGTGATCTGTATTCATTAAGAGCCATGCCTCTGCATGCACATAGGAAATTGCCTTATGCAAAGTCAGCCCATTGTTCCATCGATCTCATTATGGTCTACACCTCTCTAGGGTTTCAGACAGCGATCTCTCCCAGCCCCAACCAGAGAAACCGGGCATTAAACCTGGAACTTTCTGCATGCAAAGTGAGTGCTCTATTAATAAATAATAATAATAAATTTATTATTTATAATAGGTTAAGATATAGAGTAAAGATGGTTGAAAGAGGGTAAGGATTTGCTGAAATGTTTTTGTGAATGGGAATACAAAAAGGGGAGGTGAGAGGAGGTCAAGGAAACAAGTAAATGAGTCCAAAGATATTGAAAAATGGATATTTTTTCTTTTTAAATTTCTTTTTCAACTGCCTGTTGTTTTTTTGCATTTTGTACCCTTTTTATTCTTTTTTCTATGTGTGTTTTTTCTTAGTTTGTTAACTGTTGTTATAATTTTAGTTTGTTAATTGTTGTTATAATTTTCTCTACTTTGTAAACTTATGTTTTCTATTTTGTAAAATTTGAATAAATATCTTTTTTTTTTTTAAAAAAAATTATTTATACCCCGCCCATATGGGTGAGTTTCCCCAGCCACTCTGGGCAGTTTCCAACAAAGATTAAAAATACATTAAAACCCTGTGGCCTTTTGTCACAGGGCAGTATTTAAATTAATACCAGACCATTATATATTCTTCCGTCCAAGCTGTGCATGATTCTTTAGGAGCACTACATGCGTTACTTCCCCCCATCCCAATGGAAATCAAGTTTCAGGCGGCAACAGACAAGACAGTAACAAAATTATTGGAATATATACAGGATCTTTTGACATTCTTACAACTCTAAATCTAATAAATAAATAAATAAATAAATAAATAAATAAATAAATAAACAAGCAAGCAAGCAAGCAAGCAAGCAAGCAAGCTAGCTAGCTAGCTAAAGTAATTCTGCAGATAATGGCTATACAATGCCTTTTATTCAAGTCCACCCATACATATTACTCAGGTATGGCCCCTTTCCTTCCCCTCTGACAATCCCAGTTTATTCTGATCTGTTTGATACCTTCCACCATATCACAGAGATAATTGATAATGAGCCAGCCATGGCAAATGTCCTGTCCAATTCAATCTCCTTCCCTTCCCTTTATTGTACTGTCAGATATATAATTTGTTTTACAGGTAAGCACAGGGGAGGACCTTGCTGATGTGGTGCCCTGGGTGAGCCTGAAATTTGATGCCCTCTCCAGCCCTTGACCCTCCTCCCCAAAGCCAGGTAAAAGGCGCCTGGCTTCGGGAAGGAGATGTGAGGGGTCTAGGACCCTGTCAGAGCCCTCACACCTCCTTCCCCGAACTGGGCAAGTGCTTATGGGGCATTGAGAAGATGCCCTCCTTGGCTGGGCACCCAGTGTGGGCGAACCAGTGGCACTGCCCTAAAACCATCTTAGATAAACGCGTATTCCTAGGGCTTGAACTTCTGGCAGGAGCGATGGCGATGACTTGCTCAATTAAGCAAGCAAATGCAATTCCGCTGTAGCCGGGAGTATGACACGTGCACTTCATAAATTAAGGAAAGCAACACCGCAGATTAAAACTATGCAGGAGCTGTCTAGAGCAGTTACAAGGAAGGAACACAGAAGCCATCGGAAAGCTTTCAATAATGTATATTCAAGCCGTGTCAAGAGATTACAGAAATGTGCCTTTCGCTTTTGAGCGCTTGTTACTAAACGCGACATCAAAACTCCTGGCGCCACTGGGAAATGATTTGCCTCTGCACATTGGGGACCTGTGGGCTTTCTTGGAGAAGTCTCATGGGTCTACTGGCAATCCCTTTTACTGCCTTCAAAATTCCTTGGATTCAATGATGGCTCTTCCCTACCTCCATGGTTGGAGGAAGCTTCTGAATACCAGTTGCTGGAAATTGCAGGAGGGGAGAGGGCTGTTGAGCTCAGGTACTGCTTGAAGGTTTCCCACAGGCATCCTGTTTGGCTGCAATGAGAGCCAGATGCTGGACTAGAATGGCAGTAAAGATGCAGATGGTGACACCAGAAATTAAAAGATGCCTGCTTCTTGGGAGAAAAGCAATGACAAACCTTGACAGCATCTTAAAAAGCAGAAACATCACCTTGCCGACAAAGGTCCGTATAGTTAAAGCTATGGTTTTCCCAGTAGTGATGAATGGAAGTGAGAGCTGGACCATAAAGAAGGCTGATCGCCGAAGAATGGATGCTTTTGAATTATGGTGCTGGAGGAGACTCCTGAGAGTCCCATGGACTGCAAGAAGATCAAATCTATCCATTCTGAAGGAAATCAGCCCTGAGTGCTCACTGGAAGGACAGATCGTGAAGCTGAGGCTCCAATACTTTGACCACCTCATGAGAAGAGAAGACTCCCTGGAAAAGACCCTGATGTTGGGAAAGGTGGAGGGCACAAGGAGAAGGGGACGACAGAGAACGAGATGGCTGGACAGTGTTCTCGAAGCTACCAGCATGAGTTTGACCAGATTATGAGTCCACCGCTTTTAATCACTGCACCACACTGGCTCCCCTGGCTTTCCTTTGGCTCATATTGATGGAACTGCTATGTAATTCAGCTCAATATTGACCCAGAGTAGATACCAATGTATAATTAGCAGAGTAAAAACTTAAGCACGTTGCAGGATTAAAAAAAATAATAGACCAGAGGTGATTTGTACAGTGGTACCTCGGGTTAAGAACTTAATTCGTTCTGGAGGTCCGTTCTTAACCTGAAACTATTCTTAACCTGAGGTACTACTTTAGCTAATAGGGCCTCCTGCTGCCGCCGCCGCGCAATTTCAGTTCTCATCCTGAAGCAAAGTTCTTAACCTGAGTAGTATTTCTGGGTTAGCGGAATCTGTAACCTGAAGCGTCTGTAACCTGAAGCATCTGTAACCCGAGGTACCACTGTATTTCATCCAGCAGAGCTTTACTGCTACTGAAGATAAATGAGCATAATGGTCACAAATCCAATACAGTCAGGATTGGCACTGTCCATAAGAAATCCAGTTGCAGCAGACTTAACTTAAACTTACAATAACTTACAATAAGTCTAAACCATAACACTATATACAGAACACCATACCAGACGGAAGAGAGAGAGAAAGAGAGAGTGTGAAACCCAGGCTCCTCCTGGCCTTACTATTATAGTCTGCATGACCTTGATAGAAAGAGATAAGAGAACTACGGTAGTTTAAGCCACCTGTACTCAGCTTCTCTGAAGGAATAACCCAAATATCACAAACCTTGTTCTTGTTCTTTCAGAACCCTCTTGAATGTATTAGAATAGGAACGATCTCTACACATCAGATCAATACTTTCTATACTAAGAAATGCAAACTGACAGGAACAAGGTATCACTTCTGCTTGCTTGGCTTTATGGTATCAGCCCCTCTGTGAACCCGTTCGATTTTGCATTAAAAAGCAGACTCTCAATGAAAATGAAACACTTACTGGGCAATGGAGCGTGAATTCCTAGCCATCACATAGACTAGATTGACTCTGGGAAGCTTGCAGCAACCTGAATGAGGAGCGAGGAGCATAGGAACCAACTCCTAGGGGGATTTGGCCCCCCATAAAATATTTGAGGGGGCTGGGCTCTCCCAAAATTGATGGGCATTGCCATTCAAATGGTGTGTGTGCACCACGTCATGCGATTGATTATGCGAGGCAGGGCTTACCCGGCCTCCCCCCCAATATTTTATTTAAGTTGGCTCCCCTGATGTGGAGCCAATTAACTAGGACAACCTAGTTAATTCACACTTTCGGAACTGAAGCACAGCCATCCTTTGAAATTTTGTGATGCAGATCACCAGCAAGTAATGTGTAGAAAAGTGCATATATTCATGAAAACAGCATGCAAAAATGTGCATGCTATAAGAGAAAATTGCTTTGCAAAACTGTATATAAGGCAAAATTGCATACGAAGATATGTAAGTTAGGAGAAATTTGCACTAAAAATGCTGATGAATTTTCATGAGGGCTTAAAAACACCAAACCCATAAATGATGAGGAAATGTAGAGAATTGAACTCTGGAGATCAGAAAAATGGGAAACTGAGGGAAAGATTCACCAATCCCCAGGCCAAACGAAGGTTATGTGGAGCACTTGGTGCTACCTGATAAATTTCCTCAGTACCATAGGCTTAGTGGTAAGATACATTTATCGATATCTGGGCGCCATTTATAAAGTAGGCAGGCAAAGGGTCTCTTAGACTTTCCATCAAGCTCTCAAGGGGCCATTTTGAAGTGATCCCTGTCCACATGCAAAGTTGCAATCGCTTTCGGCTCCAGCGACAGTGCTGTAGCGCCGTGTGAGGTAGCTGTGAAACAATGGCTGCTGTGCCACACACACCCCGATTTCTTTTTTTGTAATGATAATTTTTATTGACGTGCTTCAGAAAATTGCAATATGGTAAAGAGACATCGCCACCTGCTGGCAGAGGTGCTGTCTACAGCATTTGTTACAACCGGAAGATCAAGAAGAACTTGTGGCCTCTGCAGGTTTTGAGGGGACCCCCCTAGAGTAGGGGCCCTTGGTTGAGTGATGATACCACTATTGTTCATCTGCCTGCCCTGTTTTCTCTGGCCCCAAGGTAAAAGCTGGTCCTTCTTCTTCCTATAGAAATTGTTCTGCAGGTGCTCAGGTAAAACATATGTGTGAAACAACAACAACAACAACAACAACAACAACAATTTATTATTTATACCCCGCCCATCTGGCTGAGTTTCCCCAGCCACTCTGGGTGGCTCTCAATCAAGTGTTAAAAACAATACAGCATTAAATATTAAAAAATTTCCTGAACAGGGCTGCCTTCAGATGTCTTCTAAAGATAAGATACAGTGGTACCTCGGGTTACATACGCTTCAGGTTACAGACTCCACTAACCCAGAAATAGTACCTTGGGTTAAGAACTTTGCTTCAGGATGAGAACAGAAATTGCCAAGGACAAACTGGAAAGTGAAATGGAAGATGCATACCATGAGCATCAGGCAAATCTTTTGCGCCAAGATCTCATGAGGCGACAAGAAGAACTGAGGCGTATGGAAGAACTTCACAATCAAGAGATGCAAAAACGCAAAGAAATCCAGCTGAGACAGGAAGAAGAGCGCCGTAGGCGGGAGGAAGAGATGATGATCCGCCAACGTGAGATGGAAGAACAAATGAGAAGACAGAGAGAAGAAAGTTATAGTAGAATGGGTTACATGGACCTTAGGGAGAGGGACATGAGAATGGGAGGTACCAGCACAATGAACATGGGAGATCCTTATGGTACAGCTGCTCAGAAATTCCCACTTTTAGGAGGTGGTACTGGCCTTGGCTATGAAACCAGTCCTGGAGTTGGACAAGCATCTATGAGCGGCTTCATGATGGGAAGCGATATGCGCCCAGAGCGATTTGGGCAGGGAGGTGCGGGGCCTGTAGGTGGCCAGGGTCCTAGAGGAATGGGGCCTGGAACTCCAGCAGCTTATGGGAGAGGGAGAAAAGAATATGAAGGCCCAAACAAAAAACCCCGATTTTAGATGTGACTTGTAGATTTTCATTCCAGTTTGTTTCGTTTGTCATGTTTAGACACTACTTTTTTTTTTTTTTTAATTCTTGAATTTTAGTAAGAAAGCTATGTTTTTATAGATGTTAGAAACTTAATGACCTAGAATTTGTAAGTGGTCTGGGCAAGAAAAATATAATTAGGTAATGCAGTGTTCAAAACCTAGCTTTTTTGATATATAATGTCCCTACCTTGATGGCAGTGTACGGTGTGCCATTTGAATTCCCAAGTGTAAACTTTTTTTACTGTGCTAAAATAAATAGATTAAATGTAAAAAATTTTTTAAAAAAGAAATTGTGCTCTGGCAGCACAGCAGCAGCGGGAGACCCCATTAGCTAAAGTGGTGCTTCAGGTTAAGAACAGCTTCAGGTTAAGTACAGACCTCCGGTACGAATTAAGTACTTAACCCGAGGTACCACTGTAACTGCTTATTTCCTTCACATCTGAAGGGAGGGCGTTCCACAGGACAGGCGCCACTACCAAGAAGGCCCTCTGCCTGGTTCCCTGTAACCTCACTTCTCGCAATGAGGGAGCCGCCAGAAGGCCCTCGGTGCTGGATCTCAGTGTCTGGGCTGAACGATGGGGGTGGAGATGCTCCTTCAGGTATACAGATTCCTTCCCCTCCCTGGGATTTGTCACACAAGTCTGGCTGACCTCTTGGAAGAGAACTGTTTTTAAAAACTGAAATCGCAGAACCTCGCTGCGGGTTCCACAGGAGGAATTAAGCAAAAGCCCCCCCCCCCCGTACCTCCGTGACATGCAGCCGCTTCTGTGGAGACAATTAATAATAAACCCCAGTAGGCAAGACCGGCAGACATAAATCCATGGCGTGATTGATGCAGAGAAAGAGAAAGATGGATTTATGCGAAGTTGCAGCTGTCTCTTTTTCTTTTTGACAACCCAAAAAAGCATGCCCTCCTGTCTCCCCGCACTGCTCCCCCTACCCTAACCCATAGCAGGACCTATGCACTCCGAGGACATGTTGAATTTTTCAACTTTTGAATTCCAAAAAGCTGGGAATTCAAAAGGTATTTTGGCGAAATGAATATGATTTAGTTTTGCTTGGTAAGAATAATGTGTTTGTAAAATTGCATCTTAGGTACCCCTGCCCGTACGGGCCAGTCGTGTCCGACTCTAGGGTTGTGCGCCCATCTCACTTAAGAGTCCTGGGGCCAGCGCTGTCCGGAGACACTTCCGGGTCACGTGGCCAGCGTGACGAAGCTGCTCTGGTGAGCCGGCACCAGCGCAGCACACGGAAACGCCGTTTACCTTCCCGCTATAAAGCGGTACCTATTTATCTACTTGCACCCAGAGGTGCTTTCGAACTGCTAGGTGGGCAGGAGCTGGGACCGAAAGATGGGAGCTCACCCCGCCGCGGGGATTCAAACCACCGACCATGCGATCGGCAAGCCCTAGGCACTGAGGTTTTACCCACAGCGCCACCCGCGTCCCGTAAAATTGCATAGGAAGCATTAAAAATGATGGCCAAGGATTTGAAGTTGTTGTTGTTGTTGTTGTTGTTGTTGTTGTTGTTGTTGTTGTTGTAGTTAGCATTGCCTGACTTTTCAGAAGGGAAAATTAAAATTCATCGGTTTTCCAAAAGCAGTTTATGTGCTTCTTGATCAACCATAGGCTTACCAAGCTAAAAGTTATCCAGTCACATATTTTTGTATGCCACAACTGCTGCTCGAATTTTAATAGCCAAGAAATGGAAAACACAAGAATTACCAACTGTGGAAGAATGGCAGATGAAGTTGATGGAGTTTATGGAGCTAGCTGACCTCACTGGAAGAATCCGCGACCAAAAAGAAGAGGAATATCAAGAAGATTGGAAGAAATTTAAAGATTATCTGAATCAATATTGTAATATTAAAAAATAGAAGTTACTTGAAAGTACCAAACAGGCTTAGGACCAAATTTGGAGATAGTTAAATAAATGAGATTTAGATTGTTAAGAAAAGTCAAGAAATCTGATTATAAATGGTATATTGCTTCTTTTTGTTGAATAATGATATTGGAAACTGCTACATTCAGATACAAGGAAATTCAGATGGGAGGGACTAGAGGAAGTCAAATAATATATTTACGAGATTGGAAGTTTAATTAAGTAAATTAATTTGTGTTGATTAAGTGTTTGTTGTTATATTTTATGTTTCAATTTGTTTTAGCAGTTTTATTGGTATTTTAATTTTTGTCTTTTTTGTTTTATAGTTTTTGTTTTACAGTTTGTGTGATGTTTGTATGAACTTAATAAAAAGAAATTGGGGGGGAGGAGTTATCCAGTCACAAATATAATAGAAGATTTGAATTTCTCACACCCAAAAATATATTTTAGACCCCTCACTGAAGAAATTTGCATTCTTTTCGCCCCTTAAAATGGCATGCCCTGTTCCAGCAGGATGTTCACTTCCCTAAACTCTGACCACCTGCCTGCTTGCTTGCTTTCCTCCCAGACACCAAGCGCCGAACTAAACGTGGCCTTAAGCGATTCGTAAATGTTTTTAAATAAAATGAAGAAAAAATTGCAAGCAATTTCCCGTAATGCAATGTACTCTGTACACAATTTTCATGATGATATGCATTTGTACACTTTTGCCTAATATATGCATATGCGGGCGACTCTCAGCTTGCACAGGATAGTGTCTGAAGTCAAAATTAGCATATAATCCAAACACATTGAGTTCAATGGAGGGTAGGATTGCCAAAGTCTTTTTTCCTGGATGCTACCCTCCCCCCCCCATTTAAAATTATTATTACTGTTTGCCAAGCACATCATCATTCATTTTTTTAAAAAATTTGTATTCCGCCTTTCTATCTTACAATACTCAAGGCGGTTTACAAGCTAAAGAAACAAAAAATGTACATCTTATAACAATCTAATGCAATACAAAAATGTGATAATAAAACATAACTTTAAAATAGGCAACCTCCATCAAAAAAGTAGCATTCAACAATCATTAGTATAAAATAATAATATCAACATATAAAAGTTAAACAGAAATCCACTCAACAGTTACAATAATATCTAAACTATAATCAATAAAGCAATGGCAAGCCACAGAACATAAAACAATACAATACACATTGAGAAGCAGAGGGTAGAGCAAGGCAGGTGGAAGGAGGCCTTGCCTGATGGAGTCTCTCCCCTCACAGTTCTTCCTCCAGGAACAGCTTCCTTATGAGGAGACCCAGGGCCAGAGGGTGGGGCAAGGCAGGTGGAAGGAGGCCTTGCCTGATGGAGTCTCTCCCCTCACAGTTCTTCCTCCAGGCACAGCTCCCTTATGAGGAGACCCAGGGCCGGAGGGTGGGGCAAGGCAGGTGGAAGGAGGCCTTGCCTGATGGAGTCTCTCCCCTCACAGTTCTTCAAGCACATAAAGTTGAATGTGCACAGGTTGCAAGTTACCTGTATAATTTTTAATGTAAGCTATTTCATGGAATCATAGAACTGTAGAGTTGGAAGGGATCCTGACGGTCATCTAATCCAACCCGCCGTGCAATGCAGGAAACACAGCTAAAGAATCCCTGAGAGATGGCCACCCAACCTCCTTTAAAAACCTGAAATGAAGGAGAGTCCACCACCTTCCAAGGGAGTCCATTCTGCTGTCAAACAGGTCTTACTGTGAGCTGGTTGAAGAACTGCACTGTAGCATTCACAACAACCCTGTGAACCAATGACTCGTC